>NW_024063488.1:5695000-6381666 GCF_006381635.1 Hibiscus syriacus | reverse complement strand
ATCAGTACCAATACCAATTTATCATACAACTGAAAAGTACCTGCTATAATATCAGGGTCATCACGGTCTTCACTTGTCTTTAGGTTGTATACTCGAGCAGTGGATCACTTCAGGTTGAGCAGAGAATTCAGACGGGTTCCTTCCTCTGCCTCTTCCTCGTCCTCTTTGTGAGAAAGAACCAGCTCTTCCAGATGGTGCCGGCTCACCAATAATCAATGGACAATCACGGACAAAATGTCCGGCCTCTCCACATCGAAACAAGTCCCAGCTGCCATACGACAAGTTCCATAATTTTTTTTTCCCACACTGCTGACACTGTCTCCCTTGACCCGAGTAGATCTCCCAACACCAGATTCCACTGACTGCGTCTGTCTAGGTCTTGCCTGACTTGCTCCCCTAGCAGACGATGCAACTGATTCTGATCTAGCTTGTGATCGGAATCCCGAGTCTCTTCCCCTTTTGTTGGTGTTGAACCAGAATAAGTAGTCGTCCTCTTTGATGTCTGAACTCTCGAGTCCCCAAATCTTTCATTATGAGCCCTTTCAAGAGCTTTTGCACGATTGATCACCTCCTGGAACGAGGACAGGTTTAATACTATCAACATTTCTTTAAGTCTAGGGCGCAAGCCCTCCACGAACCACTCGCAAGCGTCTTTTTCAGTAGGCACAAGCTCAGCTGCAAACCTGCTCAGCTTATTAAACTCACATTCGTACTCATACACAGAGCGGCTCATCTGCTTCAAACTCATAAATTCCTGCTTCATTTGGCGGATAAACTGATCCCCAATATACTTGCTTTTAAATTCTTCTAAAAACAAAGACCAATTCAACTGGTCGGTTGACATCCTCATGGTGACGTTCGTCCACCATATCCTCGCCTGACCCCTTAATAAAGACACAGCTCCATCTAATTTCTCCACTTCGGAACAGTGGAGACCATCTAACATGATTTTCAAATCATTCAACCAAAGATCCGCTGACACCGGACCTTCCTCAGCTTCTCCCTTAAATTCGGGAGCTCCTAAACTTCTCAACTCTTTGCTACATTAATTCTTGGAGTTAGTGGAGCAGGAGGTTGAAGACGCGTCAGAATAGCGTCTAACGTTCTGAAGAACGTATCTTGATCTTGCACAGGCACTCCTGAGATGCCTGTTCTTCACCTTGCCTGGCCAGGGCAGGAATTACTGCTTTCAGCATGTCTATCTTCTCCCGCTTCACTTCGGGAGCTATTATGTCCGGACATCTAATAAGAATATACACATTGTTCTATTAGCAAAACAGCATACTCATACCATACCAGATCAGAAGTTATCACCATTTGTTGGCATGTATTCCATTTAAAGACTCCATAGACTCGGTTATGCCTAGAATCGGCTAAACCATAGCTCTGATACCATTAAATGTAACACCCCCAACCCATACCCGACCCGGATATGAGTCGAGATACTACATTGACTTTAAAACACAACTCTTAAATAATAGTAAAATATTGGGACTTGTATTAAGAAAATACAATAATATACATACTGTAATATAAGTTTACAAAAATATTCAGAGCATACACAACTTAACTCTTTAATTACATGCCAACTGCTATTACATAATAAAATAACCTACTGATAAGTTGCTTCTGATCTGATGGTTGCAGGAGTAATACTGTCAAGCTGCTTCACCTGTCTCTTCTATTTTCCTCGGATCCTACGTGTGAAACCTCACACGCTAAGTCATCGACTTAGTGAGGCAACAATAATAAGGCAATGTATTGTAATGAATATGTCAGGATCATATGATGAGATGCAACATGTAACTATCAATGTAGTATACTTTAACAATATCCATACCTGTAAGCGTATGACTGTAACATTCATTATTCAGTATTAATAAGTTTATTGGCCCATGATAGCATATTGAGAACCTAAGGTATTTAATGTGAGGTTGTGCACTATGCTGTCACCAGCTCGTATAAATGCACCGAAGTGCCCGTAGAATTGCACCGAAGTGCCCGTAGAATTGCACCGAAGTGCCCGTAGAATTTTGTCCATAAGGACGTAGAATTCCTTAAGAATCATATACATATACTATGGATCAAGTATGTGTCTTTCAAGACTTCACACAGGTTCCAAAGGATATATATGTGTCCTAAAGAACCGAGTATACCCTCTACCCTTGGCATGCCAACTATACCTATAGTTCTCATCTACATAACATGGGCTTATACATTTCCCGTAGTTCATATCGCGTAGACATAGTATTTCCATACCTTTAACACATAGGCATATCATTTACATACTTTTATCACATAGTGCATAGAACTTTTCTGCATATTCATGTCATGTAATACATATAAGATAATTCATGTCATGTAATACATTTAATACAATTTCATGTCATGTATCATAATATGGAATGTAATCATATGTCAAAATATGGAATCTAGACTTATCACAAGTCCAGAACTGAATATACTACTATATTCATGCTATGCATATGCACTCACCTATACTTCTTTGTCTTTTCCTCGATCGATTCTACTTGTAGATTGTTCCCGAACTCGAGTAGGCTCGGTATCTACATAAACATAATTTTTAAGATGATCATCAGATGTCTATGTCTTGAAATTAAGCTTTAATAGCTTACTAATTTAAAGAATCTATAGTTTAGTCATGTTTTCTTTTCTTTCTTCTTCTTTTTCTCATGGGGGAATCGGTTCCCCCCCCTGGGGTATCGGTTCCCCTATAGCCTTCTGGAATTTCTTATACGATGAGGGGGTATCGGTTCCCCCCCTGGGGGTACCGATTCCCCTCTAGCATTCTGGAAATCATATTCGTTGAAGGGGTATCGGTTCCCCTTGAATGGGTACCGATTCCCCTAACCCAGAAATCCTATTTTTAGCCCGAAAATCATCTAATTTCAACTCAAACATACATATTTCAATCCCTTTACTACTCTTAGCTCTCATACACTTACTTAAACTAATTATTATCCATTAAATACCTCTAAAACTTAGAAATCTAATTCTCCATGTAGCATTTAAGAATCCAACTCAAATTCCAATATGTTCTAATTTGAATTCTAACCCCTCATACTTCTTAATTAGCTTATTGACAAGTCAAAATTCTGATTCAAACATCAAAACCTCATCCATATCAAAATCTCATCTAAAAACTCATTTTCCAAAATCTATCTCTAAAACACTAATCTTGTTGTTTTAATGTCATATAAGCTTTCCTTTAGCTTATATAACATCCAAGCTTTCATTTCCAATCATAAAACATCAAAGAAACTATCAAGTTCAGATTCTTACCTTAAATGCAAGCCCAACTTTGAGAGAAGGAAGAGAAGAAAACGTGTTCTCATATACCCCATAGCATTTATTTAATTAAAATTCCCCTTGCAAATGACCATTGGTCCTCACCTTAATCTCATATTTACCAACCTTTATTTTAAAACTATAAAATTGTTCTACTTTAATCACCAAATGTTGAAACTTTGCAAATTAATCACTAACCCGGCATGGAGGATGTTACACTTCTGCTTCTAGCAAAGTCTCTCCCTTCAGCATGTACAAGTTTGTTGCTATCTTTTCGCCTTTTAGGACCACAAGCACTCCACGTAATACCTTCATGATTCCTTTACATGTCTCAATCTTGCTTGCATTATTATCCAACGATCCGTAGGATAATAAATTTTATTCAGGCCTTTCACATGCCGTACATCTCGACCAACTTTAATTGTTCCATCATACTTCAATTTGATGGTTCCACACCAACGATCTCTAAGGCATGATCATTGCAACTATACACAAATCCTCATGAGACAGGTTCATAATGAGGGAACCATTCTCTTCTTGAGGTCATGTGATATGTCGCTCCCGAATCAATGAGCCATATATCTGCAAATCTTTTTCTGCCTTCCACGGTGGTTGACGCTTCACAGCATAGAGCATCTCCATCATCTGAAGTGTTTGCGGTATTGCCTTGTGGATTGGAGTTTTTATTTAGACTCCAACAATCATTCTTCAAGTGACCCTTCTTTCCACAGTGGTAGCACTTTAAATTCTTCTTGCTCCTCGACTTCGATCTACCATGTTTATGACTGCTGCTTTGGCCACGTTCTGTTGATCTCCCTCTCATCGTTGTCAACGCTTCTGCTTGTTGCAGATTTACTTGTATGTCTTCCTTTTTCTTGCGCCGATTTTCTTCTTGTAGAACAGCAGTTGCAACGTCATCGAAGACTAGACTGGTGACATTACTGTTTGTCAAGTTGATGATGAGTTGATCATACGAACCCAGTAGACTTGAAGTAGAAGTTAGCACGTTATTGTTCTCCTATTTTACAGCTTAAGGATGTAAGCTGAGAAAATAAGGTGTTCAGTGTATTTAAGTGCTCCGTCACTGAAGTAGATTCTGGTATACGGAGAGTGTACAATTTCCTCTTAAGGAAAATTTTATTGTGCAGCGATGTGGCCTCGTACAATTTGATGAGATGATTACATATCTCCTTAGCTGTCTTCTTCTCCTCGATGCTTGACAATACTTCATCTGCTAATGCTAGATGAAAGTTTGCCATAACATTCCCATCCATCTCGTTCCATTTGATGTCATCTGCGAAATCCACCGGCCTTTCATTGATAGCCGCTAGACACCTGTCTTTCCTTAGGATGACCTTCATCTTCAATTTTCACAATGAGAAATTTCTCTCATTGAATTTTTCAATATCAATTCGTTGCCATAGCTTAGGATAGCTCCCACTATTTCACTCTTGAATAGTTCTCTGGAACCTTCAAAGAATGGGTAATGACTTCTTATTTTCTTATGTTGGAGGATCCACCTTTTGGTGGCAACCACAAAGACAATAAGTAGATATTACACACTCTAATCTAGCTCGGATACCAATTGTTGTCTTTGGTATGGATCTTCTGCATATCTATCGTCCATTCTTCCACCTTTTCACGAATGAAATGGTACTGAACTCGTATATGTTTTGTCCTTGAATGAAATGTTGGATTCCTTGCTAGATGCAAGGCACTTTGACTGTCACAAACAGAGAGATACTCTTGATTGTGCCCAGCTCCTCCAGTAGCATCTTCAACCAAATTGCTTCTTTACTGGCTTGTGTAGCTGCTACATTTCTGCCTTTGTTGTGGATGTAGCCACAACTGACTGCAGAATATGTAGCAGCTACACAAGCCAGTAAAGAAGCAATTTGGTTGAAGATGCTACTGGAGGAGCTTGGGCACAATCAAGAGTATGTCTCTCTGTTTTGTGACAGTCAAAGTGCCTTGCATCTAGCAAGGAATCCAGCATTTCATTCAAGGACAAAGCATATACGAGTTCAGTACCATTTCATTCGTGAAAAGGTGGAAGAATGGACGATAGATATGCAGAAGATCCATACCAAAGACAACACACTACGTAACCCATATCAAAATTTCAGACAATAAATTGTATGTCGCGTCACTTTAAGACCTCTTATTAACAAATATTTTTATGTCAAAGACATACTACAGGGTAGTCCCCTGCCTGAGTTTCCTTCTTTTTCAATAGCTAGTTGTTTAGTTCATACAATTATTGATTTCCATATGCAAGTTAAAGTTGCAAGTGTTTCATCTCTATAACAATGTAATGCCTATTCTAATCCATTTTGTTGTTTTTCTCTAACTCGTCCTCCGACATTGCTAATTGTGAAGCCATATCAAGGGGGAAATGCTTAGTTTGAGCAGTGATGCTGAGTTTGCTTCCTTGGAAGCTATAATCTGTCTGTTCATGATGGTTATCACCGTGTGGATCTATCTTTATATAAGGTGAAACGCTAGGTTTTACTTTATGGGCTCTTTGGTACGTCATTGAACTTCAATTTTCCTTTTAAACATTCCATCTTCTTTTGCATCTAACAAAGGAGCTCCGAGATTAAAAAGGAAAAATAAGAAATAAGGAAGCTCGAGGGTTTTAGTTTATGGAGTAAGGCCTGTGAAGCCCGTTTAGATTTGTCATGTGTATGCCTGGTACGTTTCGGTATCATTATAAGCTCAAGTAAATTTGTATCTTTTACATTATTTTACATCTGTTAAAATTTTGCACTTAACCTCCTTACACCGTACAATTTAGTTTGGGGTCATTGTAGGTTATTTGTTTGTAATTTTTGCTAAATCCGAATTTAAATTCATTAATTTTAAAAAAAAATCTGAAATCATGTATTACTCGTATTAATATCAAATATTGTTGTTATAATTCAAATCTAAATTAATAAAATTAGTCGTTAGATATTTGAATTTATTAAATATATGTACTTAATTCATTTTTAAAATAAGAGTACACTACACGTATAGTCATTAAATACAAAGATTTCACTAATGGAAGTTGTAAGTAACTTGATATTGTTTAAGCAAGTTTAGAGTTTGAGTCTTTGTGTATGCAGAAAATTTCTGCTAAGAGATTCACCCACCAATGTTCTGCTAAGAGATTCACCCACCAATGTCTGGTGTGCAACGTTAGTCGATCTGGATTAGTTATGGCTAAACCTTGAAACCAAGAGGTCAACCAAAATTACACGAGTGTCACTCTGCTGTCGCTCCTCTGGCAGTTAGTGATTTAAAGTTTTCTCTGGGTTGGATCATACGAAATATACACGAGGCGTGTCAAATCTTGTTAATGGATTTTTATGTTGGAAATGTACAATAACAGCATCCAAAGGCGTAACTTGTGTTTTTCCTTTTGCTGTAAGAAGGCGTGGAGTGCCTTGGTCTACGTACCGGATGGAGATGCTGGTTTAAAATTAGATACTGAAATGATTTCTACCTTCCTGCCATCTGCATACACGTACAAGTTTGACATCTATGTTTTTTAAGGTATTTTTCCAAGGATAATGAAACGTCCACAACAGCTTGTTGACGAAGCATCTTCTAATTTCAAAGTATCCACACTCTTTTCCGAGGCAAAGGTTAAAAAGAAAAGAGAGCATCCCTTTATTCTATCCCAGCTTCTGATTATAAGAATAATTCCCTTTCTTTTCGGCTAAAGTAATGAAAAAGTAAAAACTGCTGAAGAATTTGATGCCACTGTAGGGACACACAGCCATGCATACGTCTGTTTCGAGGAGGTTTTTCAAATAAGACGCGTCATTAATCTTGACAGCAGCTTCCATGATTGTAGAATGCTTCAATGGTTTTAGTGGCTTATTTTCATGTGGAGTTTAAGTCCATTGGCACCGTTCGAATCTCGTGTGTAAACTCATTTTCCATCTCTTGATGTATGCTTCTTTCAGTATAATAAAAACATCTATTTGTACAATTGTTTTCCATCAACGTACATTAAAATTTAAGGCTGCCCCTTCACCTCGTATAAGCTTATCCACATTTTTCAATCATGTAACTTTGGCAGGTTCTACCCAGTTTTGGGATCAAAGTCATTTGTTATCCCTACTCCAGAAGAAAACAGCATGGAAAATGAAAAGACGTGACAGGGATGAGTTGGGACCAGATCCGGGCTACATGCTCTGAACTATAGTTGGATTTACGTACTTTAATGTCCGTCCCATGTCCATATCCTTCAATCCTCGAACAAAGTAAAAAACATTTTACGGCCAATTATTCATTTATTCCTTTTCAATAATCCATGGACTCACTGTTGCAGTCCCTGCCAGTGGTGAATCCACACCTTTAAAAGAATAAATACGCATTCATTTTGAGATTCGCTTTTTTTTAATTACTTGTATTAAAATTTTATTTGTGTTTATCCTATTTAAAAATTTATATAGTTAGTGTTATTTTAAAAAATATTTTTAAATTCATCACTTATGCTCGTGGATAATGACTTTAAGCACCAAAGAAAAAAAACATCATTATTGCCACTACTGAGACAACGAATCTTTCTTTTTCTTTTTTTGATGAACCGCCATTGTAACGCAGGAAGAAAGATGTAGGGTAGATAAAAACATGGTTCCATTATGCAGCAGTGAGATTTTGCTCGGGCAATGTCATGACTACCACTAATGAACATGCCTTTATTTATTTATTTATTTATTTTGTTAGACCTTAACAGAATACAATACAGAGTATAGATGCTAGTCATCTATATGTCTAAGCTAGTAACTTACATCTTGCTGCATCTGCTACTCCAACTCATGCAGGAGATGATCTGCCGTTATAACGGTTCAATCCTAAACCTGAACTGAAACACTACTAGGTAGTTATGGAAGCTTACTGTACAGACAAGAAATGTACAAGTAGAAAGTGTCCTTGATGGCAGCCAGACCCTGCAGTCTTTTGAGTCCATGCTCCGGTTGTGAGGCTATAGATATCTATGGATCGTCTAACTCAACAAGGTGTGCTCTCCTTTCAGCAGCCTTTTTCCTAATGAAGATTCCCCATCTCAGAGCGGCCTTAAGCTTGAGCCACCCCACTACAGCTTTGCCAGATGAACGAGAAGCTTCGTTATCGAAACCATAAGTCAGGGATGGGGTGGGCATATATTTTGATGAATACAGATGACCGTCTTCAGTAGCATTAAAGGAAGAAGTACTATGGCATTGGCTTCCCATGTTAAAGATATGAAGCAAATGCTGCATATCTTCGTTGTCAAGCATCTCATTACTTCTCATTCTAATCTCCTCCTCTGATAAGAAATCATCGATTCCCTTATAAGTAGGAATATTTGATGTCCCGCCATCATGGAAGCCTGGAATGGACGACTGAGACAGACCAAGAGCTTGCTCAGTATCATTTCCTGGAACCAGGACATGGTGTGTAGCACTGACCATGGGGTCATGTAGATTAAATGAAGCACCATTGTATCGAGTCTGAGCATGAAGATGCACATTTTGTGATTGCATCGACAGTCTTGCAGCCATATTATCGTCATAACCTATAGAGACAGAGAACACAGCCAAAACAAACTTAATATAGAAATAGCAGTCCAACAAGTCTTAGAAAATGACAAATCTAACGCTAAGTGAAGAATTTATTACCTCCAACATTTAGACCAGAATCCAGAGGAGGATGCTGTGAAGGAACTGGAACTGACAGGGTTGGCAAAGTCTGTTGCTGGTTGATGGAAATTGGATAACCTTGTGGTTCCATTTGAGCACTGGCTTGTGATGGACCTGCACTGTCTTCTTCCTCGGGGTCTAGCAGAGATTTACCATCATACTCTATAACGTGCATCCAATTTTCATATGCTTTGTTCACTAAAGCATCCACGTAAACCTGCAAGAATAAAAAAAAACAAGTAAATCATACGGTAAAATTATGGTAAATGGGTTTGAAGATAAATGCGATTTTATTTTATTTTACCTTCTGATCGTCTGCGAGAGAATCAGCTGCATAAAATTGTCCATTAGCAATTAAGCCACTAAACTCGTAGATGTTGTTGAAGACTATGCCAACACTCCTCACATCATCAGGGTAATAAACATAAAGTTTCCCACTTAGAACACAAGTTCTTGCATGCTCCACCAGAACATCCCACATCTTATTAGACATTCCACTTCCAAGAATCTACAAGAAATGGGTCAAAATTTAGTTACAGAAAGAGGAATGAGAAAATATGAATAAGATTTGAGGATGAGACAACGAAGCCTTACATTTCTCAGCCTTTGTGAGTCCCTAATCACAAGTCGTAGAAAGTCTTCAACAGTAAAAATTCCAGCTTTATTGAGCCGTTTGTGAAACGACCCATCTTTGCCTATCTTCTCCAATCTCCAGACTTCATCGTTTAATGCAGGTGGATAGTGTTTCTTGTATACTGTTAAGGAGGGGGGAAATGCAATGACTTACATGCATTAAAATAACCAAACTTGAGTCTGATTTCACATCACAAATACGGACTCTTTCTTTTATAAACTAAGTTAAGAACTCACATTCTCCTCGGTGATCCTTAACGGTGAAGGCATCTGTTTTCGCTTCACGGATACGGATGTCATCGCAACAGCCAGGAGAAACCTTTAGCCCTAGCCTGAATTTCCTGCTCCTGATCCAGCTCGAGTTGTCAGTAAATGTTAACTCCCCTAGTGTTCCTACACCATCCTTCAGCATTATCTGCAGTTCCCCAGTTAGTAGTGGTCTCTTCCCTTCACGCTCCTTGACGATATGACTGTCGAATTCTTCTTCAGTCCAGTTATCATCATCTTCGTTGTTGAAATCACCCTCGAGCACAACAACATCGAGTTTCGCCACAGATTCCGGACCACGGGTAACGACATGACCCGTGTTTGCATCAACTAAGACAACATGGATGGCAGCACCTTGCTCCCCTTCGACCTTCCCTCCAGTAAACAGAGGAAGGGACAACCTGGATTTAAAGCGCAGCTGCAAATTGTTTCCATCAGGTCCCTCTATCCACTTAGGAGAAGACCTGCATTGGCAACTGGAAAACGCATTAATTGGAACAATGCATGGAAAAAAGTGCACCTATAGGAACAAATACATCATTACAAGATTTAGAAAGAACAAGACAAGGGATTTCATACTTCTCAGAAAGCTTAGCAGAGCCCAGCTTTGCTAAAAATGAACTTTGTAAGAAGATCAAAACAGGAATAAATTCAGAATCTTACAACTCTTCGAAGAATAGGTTCCAATGATGAACAAAGTTTCTGCAGACTATCCACCTTCAGTGCTTCAACAATCACACTGCATCAATGTACAAACTTTATGTAAACAAAACAACTTTAAGAAATTATCCACCAAAAAAAAAAACTAGCAGAAGTTTGACACAAAGATGAACCAAACTCCGCTTAAAACTAAACATCAATTACGGATTCCTTGGTAGGCTATATTAGTAAAGTTGCTGTTTTTTTCATATTATTTTGAAAAAAGTTATAGTCAATGCAAGAAAGATAAGTTTTCAGCTCTGTCAGTCAAAACACTGCAACTGCATCAACACTCATGCTCATTTTGCATTTGGCTCACAACAATGCGCCCGCATAAAACATAGCAACTATGGCCTCCGTGCTTTTATTCATATATAACCTTTTACTTATCAAATGTTTTTATTCAATATTTAAATCGGAATAATCCAAAAAGTATATTTTTTGGCCATTCCAACAATTTCTCACAGAATCCAAAGTAAGGCATTTAATGCAGAGCCTTTTTCAGATTCAGTTTACTCGGAATTCAATTAAAACAAATAAACAAGACAAACTCATGAAAATGTTTGATTCGTAATTTTAAAGAAAGAGAAACGAGCGAGACCTAGCAAGAGCAGGTCGTTTCCTATCAGACCCTTCATCACCAGAACTCGAATCTAAACTTCTCTTTTCTCTCGCCGTATACTTCATTTGCATTTTTCAAACTCGGTCTGTTTGGTTGCCGAGAAAATAACACAGCAAACTTCTCTTGTTCTTTTTTTCCCTGCCTTCTCTTAGCTTATTTTTGAACTTTCCCGTTCTTAAAAAACAAACCCCGAAGGCCCAAATCCGAAAAATATTTCTCTTTTCTCTTCCTCTTCAAAGGTGATTCGATTTTATCCACCAAAAAAGGAATCAAATTTCTCTGTCTTCCTTTTTTTCCTTTTTCATTTCCAGAATAAAAAAAAGTGAAAAAGAAAATTGTAAAAGAAAATAAAAAGAGAGAAGCCGGAAAGGTGAAAAGAGAGGGAATTGGATTTTAGGAAGAGAAGCTTTGAGGAAACGTCGGCGAACTTTCGTTGTTGTCGACATCTTTGTTCACACCGATGGCTTAGGCACTGTGACTAATCTGTTTGGATTCGAAAGTCGCTTTATAAATTCGCACGGTCGCCTCTGCTCCGCTCAGCTATGATCTTCGTTTTCTCAGAGCCGTTGGATTACGGAATCTGGCTAGCATAGTACTTGTTTTGTATTTATTTGCACATTTTTCACAACTTCAGTACAACGGGTAAACGTTACTGATTCCAATACGTACGTGATGGGCACTGTTGTTTGAATTGCTTTCGATTTCGCACATGCTATTTACTTTTCCGTAATATTATCCATAAATAATCATTATCAAATAGTAACAAATCTTACCCGATTGTCCGTTAATCACGGCACGACCTCTCACACCCTGTCTTGTTTAAACTAGCTTCCATTTTTGTCCTTCAAGTAAAATCTGTAGGAACAGAAACACACGAAAACTGACCATCTTTTCCTATCATCATCCATCAAAGATTTCCGGCTGTTTCTCTTTCTTTCTTTTTTACAGGCAAGGCAACAATTTTTGACCTGTCTTCTCAATCAGACACAACACATGTGATCAGTTATCGAACTACATTATAGGACGATAAGAGAGTTTTTCTTTTCAACAATAAATCTATTTTCTCTACCGTATAGCGATCTTTTAAAGTACGAAAAATGTGACACGTGTAATCAATGTCAGTGCTTAAGCTTAATGTACACGTTTATCGTTGTTAAACTAATTTAATTAGTACACAAATAAAACCATCTCAATAGTCAAGAAAGATATGTTTAAGTGTTCACTGTCAATTGATCTCAGATTTGTATTTAAATACATTTGAACGTTCATTATCAAATAGTAAAAAATCTTCGAATAATCAACAATTTCTAAAACAAATAGTTAAAAACTCTCAATTGACATTTAATACCCATTCAAAGTAAAATTTTCCACCCTCCCCCCTTAGATAGGAATTGGTCCAAAAAAAATCTTTAGAACATTACTAATTTATAATCATTGCGTCCTAATAAAAAAATAACTCAATTTACATCATTACTATTATAATGATATATATTAATTTAAACATGTAATATGTTTTAATTTTACATCTTTTGCAACATGCCCTGTAACACATCCACATATCAGCAGTTACCTATCCTATGACCAGTTTATCTTCTGACAAAATAATTAATTGAAGGGAGAAAAAGAAGCAAAAGTCCAGAACATAAACATCAGTTAAATGCATGCTAGTGGGTGGTAGAACAAAAATACTCCCTTCAATAAACTTTAAACAGTAATTAGAAAAAACGTCGCCATATTTGAATTCATAATGGAAAAGGAACAAATCATACAGAACAAATGGGAGTTTTCCCTTTGAAATAAGCACCAAACTAGGCGGTAGAAGAGAAGGCAGGATGGTGACAAAATAGGTGTTACTGCGGATTCGTTCAGTTAAACCACTATTACACTTCTCCATGTAAAATTACATCTGATATCCATGACTACAAAAAAATTGTGCAAGGTAAGTCATCAATGCCTGTTCTTATTCCTTTTCCCCCCCTTATTTCTGTCTCTTTTGCTTGGTGGCTTGGATCTGTGTTTTGCAACTTTCTTGAATGGTTTACTTTTACTCACAGACAACGCTTGTTTTCTATCAACTTTATCTCCAACTGATCTCGGCATTGCCATTTGAGTCCTTTCACCCGTAGAGTCTTCTTCTTCCTCACGAGAAATCTCACTCATAATCACAGTGACGGTCATGTTCTCACCATCATACTTTGTAGTCCCTTTCACCAATAAACAAAGGCCGACAACATAATAAGGTAAACAACAGGTTTAAGCTTTGTATCATAAAAATGCCACGGTGCAATATGGGAAATTGAATAAAAGAAAATCTTTGTTCTCAATAGTCAATAAACATTATAGTACCTTGTAAAACCATCAACTAGTAGGATTAGAAAAATACCAGATAATGAAGCAGTTGGCTCTCTTTCTTCATCATCCTCTTTGTTCTCATCAACTCCATCAGGTTCTGAGCCTGTGCCGGGAAGTACTCCTCCATATAGGGCAAATTCTTTTTCCAACTTTCTCTGATGAATTCACCAACCAAAGAACTTAAGATCATTTTCAAGTTAGATAAGAAAGCCAAATACTAACATAAAACTAAGTAGACTTTGTGCAACAAACAAAACACACAAAATTAAAAGCTAGAATCTACTGGGATAATTAGCATATATAAGAACTCGCAGAGGTATCTCCCAATTCCTTGTATATCCTCCTATGTTACTCGGACTCAACAGAGTGTGTCGGATACCAGTATGTGCCTGACATGACATGCTGGATGTTCTATAAGCTTTTCTATGTATTTGGAGAATCATGCCTTTTACCCATGACCGGATATTTGTCAAATAAGGGCGTTGGACATGGGTACTTTATGGAAAATAAAACCTTTGCACTTTAAACAGGTGTAAACAGAGGTGAGAATTAAAGCACAAGGTTTGCCCCAAGTGATTTGCTTGTTACTAAAATCTCATCGGCAAACCCAAGTGATTTGCTTGTTACTAAAATCTCATCGGCAAATTAACGGTGATAATCCCATCAGAACAGCTTCTGGAGAAATGGCCAATTTGATAGTAATCCTAATCTCATCAAGTTCAAATTGTGGTGCCAAAGACAATTAGTTTCTATCTGTATAGGGCAATGAAAAAAAATCAATAAACTTATTTCCTTTATTTGTTAGAAGCGATGCTTCAGCAGCCATAATAATTCAGTCACTAAGGCAAAAAGGAGTAAATTTAACAATATTAGCTGAAGGTCGAAGACATCTGAATCGAAGTAAAACAGCGTCTAGAAAAGTTTAATTAATATTTAAAAAATCAGAGAAGAAAGGGAAAACCTTTTTGCGCCGTTCAATACGCTTGCGGCGTTCAGCCTGCTCTTGCTTCTTCTGGGCTTCCTTTCTGCGCTTCTTCTTCCTCTTGTGAAACCCAGTTACGTAATCCCTTATCAATTCACCAATTATCAATACAAAATAAAGTAAAATAATTTAGCTTTTCACTATCTACGGTGGAAACAAAGGATGTGTTATGCGTGTGGTATGGTACCTGAGATCCTTCTCGTTGAAAGAAACGGAGAGTGCTTTGTTCTTGAGGGCTCTTTTCTTTATGTGGCGAACTCGGGGCTTCGACGGTAGCACCGGGGCTTCACCTTCGTATTCTTCTTCCATCGCAGCAAACGAAGCAGCTCCTTCTCCAGTGTCGCCTTTCTCCCAAGATTACAGTGTGAGATTTAACGAACCGGGGTTTTAAATATGGGCTTTAGGTCTGGGCTCAGCGTCCCTTTTTTGGGCTATTAATAGTCCAGTATTTATATCATCCAACCCAACGAAACATTAGTGGAAATGTAAAACCGTACGGACTAGTAAACAAAACAACCTCAACAGAGGACGGATCAGAAATCCTAGGAAGGCGCATTCATTTCCCTCCACGCGCCTTTCCTTCTGTTGATGACACATTTCATGTCTTTAAACTTCTTTTGAATTATTTCTTTAAACTTAATTAAAGATTAATTATTAGATTATGACCATACATATGGCAGCAGAAAGTAATAATTCAATTAATATAAACGAGGATCTCACATTTTGTTATAGGTAGTGTCAGACGTAGGATTTTATGTAAGGGAGTGGACTTTTAAAATTATATAGACAGACGAATTTATAGAATTTTAGAAAGTGACGAAATTATATTTTCGGTATAAAATCATAACATATATTGTAATTTTAAATTTTCAGAAGGACGAATGCCCCCATTTACCTCCTTCGATTCATCCCTGGTTAAAGGTGATAATTAAGTAGTAGTACTCGAGTCGGATCGTTTTGGATTTATGTTGGATCCAATTTAAGTTTAATTCGGGTCAATATTAGTTTGGGTTTATGATAAGTCGTATTAAATTTCATATTAAATTGAATTAATATCAAATCAATTATGTAGACACTTATCTTTGTCCGATTAATTTAATTGAAATGGTAAGAAAATAATGAGTTTAATACTAATCAGAATATCCCCTTTTGATTTCTTTTTATATCTCATGTAATCTCCTATGTTAGAATGTATTGATGTGATTAATTTAATTTCCTTAAATGGGGAGATTGCGTAGATATGCATTTAATTTAGATTTAGATCGTTGATGTAAATAATCCAGACAATTGGATGTAAGGAGACCAATTATAAATAAAGGCATCCTCTATCTCATTGGAGGGGAAAATGAATTTTATTCTTTACTTTGAGCAATAAAATAAAGCATTTTCTCTATATTTCTCTTGTTATTGTCTTTTCCTTAAGTTCCTTAAAATGATTTTTTCCAAAACACGCAGGTCTAGTTCGGACTAGATTTGTTTGGATAGTCCACTTCTTGATCCTCTTATCGACGAATTTGAAAGAACTGGAAATAATTTTTTTCAGAACACGCATATCTAGTTTAGACTAGATTTGTTTGGTCTTCTCATCGACGGAATTCATAAATGAAGAGAGATTTTACAATTCACACGAAAAAAATAACCAAAAGGGAAATAAAATAACAATAAGAATATAGAGAAAATGTTTTTTTTATTGCTCAAAAATAAAGAATAAATTCTGTTGTTTTTTCCCTCTCAAGCGAGACATAATATGTCTTTATTTATAGCTGAGTCTCCTTACATCCAATGATCTAGATTATTTATGTCAATTGTATAGATTAAAAGCATATCTACTCAATCTTGTTATTTAAAGAAATTAAATCAAGCCTATAACACATTCTATAGATAGGAGATTACATGAAATATAGAAAAAAATTCAAAAGGGAATATTTTAATTAACATTAAACCCATTTTTTTACTATTTTAAACAAATTGACCGAACAAACTAAATATCTATAAATTAATTTTTAATCTAGATCGAATATCAAATTGGCTCGTGTAGTATTTAACCGGGTTTCCTATGTGACTAACTTCAGGTGAAGGCGCTTGTTTTGGAGCCTGGTGCTCGAGTTGATAATCCGATGAAGGGATCATTGATTCAGATGGTGAGGTCCTCTCCTCGCGAGGGGAAATGTAACATACAAGGGTAAATAATGAAAAGTGACATATGGTCTGTTTTTGGATCAAGGGTTTTCTATTGGTGCCTAACTGCCAATAGTGCCAGTAATAATTATGGGTACATCTACGCCTTATCATATATATAATATATACATACGACAACACCTCATTAAATATAAGGGTAAAGTGTATAAATGGATTTTGATTATAAAGTAACTCTTTTTGATGAGTTATCGATTATTAAAAATTATAAAATTGTCTCAGGATTATTTATATGTTTTAAATTTATACTTTTTGTTCGATAGTCTAAGCTGAACGTTAATTTGTTGACTGAAATATGATAAAATATAATCCTCAAATCGTTTGAGTTGTATTTTTTGGATCGAATATCTGTTTTTATTATATCATCGAGCCAGTACTTGAAACATAATGTCTTCGAGTCAATACTCGGAAGCAACGACAGTACCAGCAGACAACACCAAAATATGATTTTATCATATATATTTCAATATGTTGAAGCCCAACTCAAACGATCATCCATTATTTAACGGAAAAATATAAATTTAGAACATATGAATAGTTGAGTGATCATTTTATAACTTTCAATAATCAATAGACTCAACAAAATAACATATTATAACCGAGGGACTTTTGTATACTTTACCCTAAATATGAAGAGAATTCATAATTAAATATTAATAATGCATTAAATACAAACCTACTTGGTACTGAGTGATGGTAACCTACTTGAAACATAATGTCTTCGAGTCAATGGTAATCCACTCCCTTACACTCCTAGTTCTATCTTCGGAGGTTGGGTTGGGTTTTGCAGCAGGTACCCAAGTCTGAATTAGATGAGCTGAGAGAAACAGAGTCATTGGTCCATGCCCATAATTTGGATCACCGGGGCACGGACGGAGTGTGGGTTGTACGTTCATTTGCTTGGTCTTCAAAGTTGTGGATGATGATTTGACACGGTCATCATGCCATTGCCACCCACTGAATCTTGTTGCAGAAAATCCAAATCAGCATCATCATCACAGCAACTTTTGAGAATTGAGATTTGTTGACGTCATTTTGATATTCTTTGGGTATGGGCTGCAGTATATGCAGTCATTTTCTTATATCTTTCCTTCAGAATTTTACCGCCTATGAAATACTTCAACGCCCTTCTCATTTCATACTTGGATCTAAACAAAATCCTTCCACATTTTATCCATCGCTCGACTCTATTTACTTGAGTCGTAAAAAGTTTCGTATTTCTTAATAAATACAAAAATCATTCTATTTAGATTTATTTGATTGAATAGTAAGATGCTATTTTAAGTTTGAATTTTGTGAATAGATAAAATAAATAAAGTTTTTTTTCTTTTTCCATTTGAAGTCTAATTTAATTCAAACCCTACTAAAAAGGTATAGATATTACAAGAAAATTAAAAAAAAGGCCATTTAATTTCATTGAATAATTTTTAAAATAAAAAATATGATCACACATCCTCAAATTATGACCTTCATTTTAAATTGATCTCTAAAATTTTCAATATTTTAAATTTTTTTAATTTAAACTGTGACTCTCGTTCCAAGTTAGCCTTAAAACTTTTGAATATTTTAATTTCATTCTCAAACTACGACCCTCATTATAAATTAGTCCCCAAACTTTAAACATTTCAATTTCATCCCAAATTATCAGTATATGTTAATCACATCCCTTATTAAAAAACCTTTAGGCCAAGCTATATTATTATATGTTTTAAAAAAATAGGTTAAACTATGCTTGGAACTAATTACATATTTGGGTGAAATTGGAATATTCAAAAGTTTGGGGACAAATTTAGAATGAAGATCATAGTTTGTGATGACATTGGGATGTACCAAAACTTGAAGACTAATATAAAAAGATTCGTAGTATAAGGATAAAATTAAAATATCTAAAAGTTTGAGGACTAATCAAAAATAAAAGCCATAGTTTAAGGGTCTAAATATTAGGAAGAGCCAAAACCCAAAAAAGAATAATCCTATGAGGAAGCATTAATTGTGATTATCAATTTGAACTTAGATTAGGACATGATCACTGCAAAATTATATATATTGACAGAATGCTCCATCGACATATATTGTCTTCAACCTTAATTTAAGCCTGTCTGCATGCTTGCAGGAAAACATACAAAACGCAAAACTACCGAAACGCGGTCTCTATATCCTCGTTAACTACTATAAGTAGATGGGATCAGTCCAAGTTAACACTGTCGACTACTTAAAGTTTGAAGTTTAAACAGTAAACCGCACTTAGGAATATGTGATGTGATTCATTCACTCCACGTATGTCTACGTTTGTTTTAGTGTAATTTATATGGCACCATCATCCCCCCCCCCCAATCTAAAATCGTATTATTTGTGTGGCTGTCTATCATTTGTTCGCCACGTGTTACTTTTCTCCTAGGAAAGAAACAACAAGAAAATTATCAACATTATTACATGTGGTCGAGGTCCAATGTTTTGCCATGTAAGCTTCATCGTCCGTTTAATTTTTATCACAAACCAAATTGGTGGTGAATTCGAAGACCATCTTACTATATATATAAATATATATGTTGCGATGTAGCTGATTGAGTGAATTTAAATGTTTAATTGAAACTGTCTTTATTTTATGTAATATTTTCTATCGATAATGAATATTATATAAAGAGATAATATTTTATATTATTTCATAAAATAATTTGTTTAGAGTTATTTTGATAAGAAAACCGTCTTCGACCCTATCCCTCTACACCTTTTGATGATGAATTATATTGTAAAATTGCAGGTACTAAAATGTACAAAACTCAATAATTTTGGACTGATATTACATAAAACCAAAAGAAGAGTTAAAAAGGAAATACCCGGGAAAGCGCGTGTTAGTGTAGAGAAAATGAAGCACGTGTTACGTGAAACATGCATGATCGTGGCGGCGGGCCATGCATGATTTCCCATTGCCATATAAAGACACCATTGCAGTGACCAAAAAACCCCCCTCCTCATCCCATTCAAATGGATGTTTGATTTACGTTAAAACTTGCAATATTCAACTGACGTAAAAAGCTAAATTAAATGAAATAATTAATCTTATAAAATCATAAAAAAAAGTTAATCATGTTATAGGGATGCAGGCATATCAAATATATGCGATTCTAAAATATCAAACTCTATATATTTATCCAATAATTAAATTAATTTATTATCTAAACTCCCATTCAATTTCCAAATATGAATATAGGTTGGGATATTTAATCACTAAGTATTTAGATTCATTAAATCATTTTTCATGAACAGTATAAAACTAAGCAATATTTACATGTTTATTCATAAAAATAACGTGGATTAAGTAATAAATTTGAATATCCAATACAATTGAAATTAAAACCAAAATGAATTTAATGAGTAGAAAAATATCCAAATAAAATAGGTCGATAGTAATCTAATATTCAACTTATCACTTTCCATTCCCACTGGATATGTGCGAAAGTGTGCAGATTGCAGTGTCTTGGCATTTCATTTCCTTATTTTTCAACGGGTTAAATTTGTAAAGTAGATTGCACGTCCAAGACAAGTCAAAAGGCCCCAAAAATTAAATATGAAAAAAGGAAATTAAATTTTATCCAAAAATTGACCACAAATAAGCAAAACCATAGGAAAATTTATAATAAAGAACATAATTTTTTAAGAGATTATATGTTAATAGGGTATATGTTTAATTTTTAAAAATTAAAAATTTTAATCAAAATTCGGTTGAATCAATATTACTTGTCTCTATAGCAGTGGCAGATGCACTAAGCTCTTATAAAGATCAAGTGCATCTCATTATTTTAGAAAAGTGGTTAAATTTAACTTAATGAGTTAAGAAAAAAAGAAAAAAATTACAATTTTTACCTACCCATTATTTTTAAGAAAGGAAAATTAAAATTTTGAATCACATTCTTAAATTTCTGAATTCACCACGGCTTTATAGTTATAAATAATAAATAGTGAAGAATAAATTATTTATCAAAAGTATTTATTATGGAAAAAAGAACTGTCTGCCTGTATGTTTTCTGGTTTATTCATTTATACATATATATATTATATATTATGGTACAATATAAAAATGCATTTTATAATCTTCGTATTCTTTGATTTTTATATCTATTTCACTTACATTTCATTCTTCCTCTCTCTAAAATCCCTTTGTTTAACCCTTTTACTTTCTCTTTTGTTTCTCATGATTATGCAGATCAGCGTCTAGCCTTCCCTTTTTAACCTTTTTTGTTAAACTTTTTTTGTCATGAAGATAAGGAGTTGTAGAATCCAAGTGTGCGGTCTTTTGAAATTTTGAAAGGAAAAAGAGAAAGAAAGTAATAATAAGAAGATGTCAACTCCGGGAGCAGCTTCTTCTTCAAAGTTTTGCTTCAATTCGGACTGTAAGGACTTGAAATCGGAAATACCGATGAAAGGCTGGCGGTTGCGAACCGGAGAGTTTGCCGAGCTCTGTGAGCGATGCGCGTGAGTTTCACTTCTTCTTGAGACTCTTTTGACTTCCTTTTTTTAGCGGGTTTTTAATTAATTTATTTAAATTTAGTGACAAATTAAGTTTAGTTGTAGAATCATTGTCCTTTTATGGTTATCCAGTTGGTTAATTTAGGGAATTTTTTTCGCTCCAATTAGCTGTTCGACATGACTTGCTTAATAAAGATAATTATTATTTTTTAAAACGTGAAGTCTTAAAAGTGAATTGCTTAATTTATTTTCCATGTTATAATCTGAATTAAGTTCATTGATTTTAGTTCTGCTTTTGAGGAGGGAAGATTTTGTGATACTTTTCACTTGAATGCTTCTGGTTGGAGGAACTGCGTGTCATGTGGGAAGGTTAGTTAGATACAATTAAGAGCTTTACTTGCTATATTTCGGTGCTACGACGGCAAATGTGTTCTTTGATCTTCCCTAGATTTAGTTTTAGATTCCTTAGGTGACTTTACCTTTGTTTACATTCGTTATATCTCTGCAGCGGGTTCATTGCGGATGTATTGTTTCAGTTCATGCATTTACTTTGTTGGATGCTGGAGGAGTAGAGTGCATAGCGTGCGCGAGGAAAAATGTTGTTTTGGTGAGCTTGGATAATTTTACTATGCTATTCTGATGTGTCTCTTCCTGAATCTCTTTTAAGACTTAGTAATGGAGTTGGTACTTTTTAAAATAGGGCCATAATCTATCATTCCTAGTTACTTTGTTATCATAAATGAAAAAAGACATTTTTCTAGCATGTGTTTTCTTACTTTAAGTTTTGCGGCTTTGAACTGTATTTCCTAACTGATGGCATTCCTTGGCTATGTAATGTGCTGTAAGCCTTGTTATTTGACATCCTATTTCAGGGATCAAGTTCTTCCTGGTCACAATCTTTGCTTTTCCATTCATCTTTGCCTGAGAGATATAAAGAATATTCTGCAAAAGGTTGGACTCAGTTATCTGGTTCACGTCCTGTACCTTGGCGGCAAGCGCCCAGTTTGTTCAGTTCTGTTTCTCAGTCCGAGTTGCATTCTAGAGTGCCCTATGAAGTTGACTTATCCAGTGGCATTGACAGACTAATTGTCTGCGACAGATCATCTAATCTTTCTCTGGAAAAGAAGAAAATTGAGGACTTCTCTGAAAGTTTAATGAATGGAAATCTAAAGCCTGGAAGACGGGATATACAGGAGAAGGGAAATGCAGGTTTAGAGAACTTTCCTTGTACCGATCATTGTAGTCTTGGGGAACATATAATAAGAACCTTATTTCTTGCATTACCTGTTTCATGTGAATGTCACCTCCCTTGCTTGGACATTCACTTTATTCTGCAAAAAATTGTTTGTAAAAGCTTGTTTGTGGCTGATGAACCTTGTGTGAACCATTTTTTGTCCAGGAATCAATTTTGAGGAGCATAATAAGTCATGTTTGACTAAATTTCAACAGTCTTCTCTGAAGGAGGAGCCATCTAATCCATCATTTGGGTTAGCTGTACCTTATACATCTCCAGATGAAGAAAATGGTCAAATTGGGGTTTTTGACACGCATTTACGACCAAGCCCTCAATTTCCACCTGCCAAGCAATTTGATAGCACTCTTCAAAATGGGCTTGACTCATCGAGTGAAACTCAGATTCGAAATGGGAGGCCTCGACCGGATGGCCGTGGAAAAAATAACTTATTTCCTCGTTATTGGCCTAGGTTCACTGACCAAGACCTGCAGCAAATAACTGGAGAGTATCCTTTGGTTATATAAGGTATTCTTGATACTTGTTCTTTTGTGAGAGACGTACAATTTTTCATAAAAACCTCCAGCAATGTCAATTCTCAAAGTTGGATCACTGTCTAAAGTGTTTGTTGCGGACGTAATGATTAATACCTATGTGCTAATCATTTCCATTCTTTAAGTACGTTGTTCTTCTGTTAGACTTAACCGTATTTAAGTTCAAATTCTATAATAACTCCTTTGTTTGAGAAAATGTTAAGTGCTAGTGATGCTGGGCGAATTGGACGTCTAGTGCTGCCAAAAAAATGTGCGGAGGTGAGCGAGTCCTTGTTCTTAGTCTAACCTTCTTAAAAGTTTTTAATTTGATTTAACATTTGTTTTAATAGCTTTCTAATAAAAAGGTTGGCAGTTAACTTTTTTATATCAATATCTGGACTGCTATTGTGATGTAGCATGTTTTGACTCTATGCATTTTTGCTCTCACTTTTTTACTGGAAACACTCATCTAGTTTTGTACTGTTATTATTTCTATGATTCTTTTGCTGAAGTTAAATATGAGCCTTGTGTTTGTGTAGTAAATCTTTGATTCTCATGAGTTGTTTCCTATAGTACTGTGACATAATAAAATGCACTTATTATGAGGCAGGCCCATTTCCCCCCAATATCTCAGCCAGAAGGTTTACCTCTTAAAGTCCAGGATTCAAAAGGAAAGGAATGGATATTTCAGTTCCGCTTCTGGCCCAACAATAATAGCAGAATGTATGTTTTAGAGGGGGTTACTCCTTGCATACAGAACATGCAAGTGCAAGCGGGTGATGTAGGTAGGTAACAAATTGATATCGCTGGAATACATTGAATTAAAGATTTCAATCTTTTATGTTCTGAGATCCAAAGTTTGCTATGTTTAATTTATAGCCATATCTGTGCCTTTCCACTGTCATTTTTACTCTTCAGAACCTTTCTGGTTTCTTTTGGTTTTGGATTTACCAGTTCATATACATAATGATAGAGTCTAGCCTATTTCTCTAGTGATTTTAGTTCTGTTTCACACTCGTGCATTTTTGTTATCTTTCTTACCTGCCCTTGGCTTTTTACTATGATCATGCATTATCATTTTATACTTGCATCTATTTTGAAACTCATAGTTATGCTGTTTCCTCAGTAACATTTAGTCGGTTGGAGCCTGGAGGGAAGTTGGTCATGGGTTTCAGAAAGGCTTCAACTGCTTCAGCATCTGATCAGGTTGTGCATCTATCCTGATTGTGCATCTATATGCTCTACGGCTAAGATAAAATGCAATAGAACTAGTTCATATGAGTGCTTTTGTTCCCCTTGTTTTTAATTCCTCTCAGGATACAATTACACTTCAGTTATGGTAAAACTTATTGCTGGTCTTTCTAAAAGCTATATTCTGTGTATTTTTATTGTCAGGACATTGAAGCCAAGAATAGCAATGGAATTTCTATGCATGGAGATGTCAGTGCCTCAAAACATAAAAGTGCTGATATATTTTACAATTATTTGAAAATAGCTCAGGTTCATCTACCTTTTTATCCATGAACCAGGCTGAAATGGCAGATCCTAGCTCATGGTCAAAAGTTGATAAGTCAGGATACATAGCGAAGGAAGCATTGGGAGCCAAAGTAGCAGTTTCCAGAAAGAGGAAGAATAGCATGCCAGGTTCGAAGAGTAAGCGTCTAAGAATTGATAATGAGGACTTTATAGAGCTGAAATTACCGTGGGAAGAAGCTCAAGGGCTGCTTCGTCCCCCTCCTAATCATGTAGCAAGTGTTGTAGTCATTGAAGGTTTTGAGTTTGAAGAATACGAGGTATGCTGTATCTTTATTGATCTGTATCTTTTCTGACCACATTTAATAGCTGTTGTGATTGAAATCACTTTTGGTTGTAACTAGCAGTAATAGAAGCCACTTTTATTCTGTCTTTGTAGTGTTTGTTACTCGATTTTGGCAAATTGAACTCGAACATGCATATCTTAGAATTTTATGGTTGGTACACCCTTGACGAAGACTTAAAGGGTTGCTCAGGAACTTTTTATACTGTTAGCTGTTTATGGATGCCATCATAGAACCAGAATAATTAGATGCAAGAACAACATCTCATTCTTTCTTATTCTGGCCTTTTTCTAGTTTTTTCGTTCAAAGATGTAATCATCACTCTCTGTTCATTTTGCTTTTTGCTAGGATGTGATTACTAATTAATCAGTTCATTGTTTTTAGGCTGCCTATTAATAGTCTTTTAATATTTATATATTCCACAGATTCTATTCTTTCTGCTTGATCCTCTCTTCCCTTTTCTGTAGTAGTTCCAAAATTATCACTTTCATTGTGTTAATAACAGGATGCACCGATTCTTGGGAAGCCAACAATATTTGCTACTGATACTATGGGGTAACTCACTTTCTTTTGGATGCTCATGCCTGTATTAAAGAGAGTTAATTGACTTGGTTGTAGCTAGATCGCAACAGCTGTCTGAAACCAAGCAAATACAATTTTTTTTTCTTTTGTGTCAGGGTAAAGATTCAGTGGGCTCAATGTGAAGATTGTTTTAAGTGGCGAAAATTGCCTTCTAATGTACTTCCTTCCAAGTGGACCTGTTCCAATAACTCATGGGATCCAGAAAGGTTAGAACACATTGATTTAACTCTGCAACCAAATCAATTTAATACCAACCTGTCGAGAACTAAATTTAAGGGGAAAAAGTGAAAAGCTTAAAAAATTGTTTTTGTGTGGTCTATGCTTCAACTCTTTCTTTATCTACCAATGCTGGCAGATCTTCTTGTTCAGCCACTCAAGAATTGACTGCCGAACAGCTGGAAAATCTGCTGCCACAATGTAATCCAGGTATTTGTTGCTTGAAGAAAACAAAAGGCTATGTTTTCTGAAACTCACTTGGAGTAAACTATGCATGAATTTGATTCCTTGATGATTTGAGTTGTAAAGCATATTCTTGTAGTGTTTTTTACCATTGTGAAATTAGCAAATTGGTTGTGATTGTGACTGACAGCTGCTTCTAAGAAAATGAAGGCCACTAAAACAGAACCAGAAAACGTGGATGCTTTAGAGGGGCTTGACACCCTTGCCAACCTAGCTATCTTGGGAGAGGGTGAGTCTCTCCCCACTTCATCTCAAGTCACCACAAAGCACCCCCGGCATAGACCTGGCTGCTCATGTATCGTATGTATTCAACCCCCAAGTGGGAAAGGTCCCAAACACAAGCAGACATGTACATGTAATGTTTGTGAAACAGTGAAGAGACGATTCCGCACCCTCATGCTGCGGCGTGAGAAGAAACAGTCACGAAAAGAAGCTGAAACCACTGGCAAGAAGCAGCAAACTCCGTTGCCTGATAAAATAGGGGATGGTGACCTTCCCCCTTGCACGAATGCAGAAAATTGCAGCCCAAAGACAAAAAAGGTTGCCTCTGAGGGTTCAGACAATGATCCTAACAGAGTAAAATCTTCAACTTCACCTTTTAAAGGCCAAATTGACTTGAATATCCAACCTGAGCGAGAAGAAGAGCTTTCACCTGGTTCTGATTCCGGCAGCATGATGAGATTGCTTCAAGATGCCACTGACATATACCTTAGACAGCAAAGCATGTTGACCTCTGGTGGTTATAGTAATTTAGAAGTTACTCAGACACAACCTGGTGGAGGCCTAGGAGAAGTAAAAGATAGCAGCAGTCTCAATCTAGGAACTAGTCATCAACATGTTGACAGGAAGCCTCCAGCAGTTTTCTCTACAGAAGTATCTGCACCCACACCAACCACTGGTTAGATCAGTGCATTATGTTATGTTGACAATTAGCAAGGAATGAACTATTATGCCGATGCCGATGGCGGTACAGTTTTGTTTTACACATCCGCATTGGCATTATTCATTACAGGCTGTACATAAAAGAAGAGGGGACAATATACTAATATCCTCTCTTCAGTGAGGTCGATGTTAAGGTAGTTCATTTCAGGAGCTCACCAGCAGATTAAGAATTGAGAATGTAAAACAAGTGCCTGCAGAAGAATGGCATTACGATGATTTTATATTGTTTTGTTGGCTTGCTTTGCAGTTGCCTATCACATTTCATGCTTGGAAAAATTGTGCGTGGGAGTTATGGAGTTGGGAGTGTAATCTTTGACAGTATCTTCCCTATAAGCACGAAACACCTTATATATTAATATAAGTTAACCACATTGGCTTTTTAATTGAAGAATTTTCCTCAGTTGTAATAATTTAATATTGTCTATGTTTCAATAAAATGTCGCCACTGATATTTTTTTCAATTTTTTATAACTGACCTTAATCATTTTAGTTACTTAACATTTATTTAAAATATATATAATAAATTTTAAAATATATTTTTATACTTTTTTTATCAAAAATATATTTAACATATTAAGAAGTCAGATTTTAAAAAAATATATATTCTAAAAATCAAAATGTGACAAATTTATTGATAGACGATGACTATTACAAAACAAAGCCAAAGCCCATTTCCATTCTAATGCATACACATTTTCTCCATAATCATCAGATAAATTGCATCTTGAGCTTAACGACATTGCCGAGATGTGTACACTGTTATCAGCTTAATAACCCCTTACGGATATCACTACGAATTCATCAGTTAGCAGCAGTAAAAAAAAACTGTATATTGGATCACTTCCAAGTACCAGCATACGAATTCATCAGTTAGCAGCAGTAAAAAAAAACTGTATATTGGATCACTTCCAAGTACCAGCAATAGGCAAAGCTACCATGAAGACAAGTCAAGGCGCTACCTAGCTCATCTGCTGCCTCCATGTTCAGAAACCTTGAAACCCATTCGTTCAGCTTTGTCTTTCCTTTGAAAGGGTAGCCAGCAAAGGATGCACTTGTTCAATTGCCACCATAACGAGTTTCGATGAAAGCATGATGGCATTAATAAAATTCAGCACACTTTCGGTCACTACGGCAGCAGAAGCAAATGCAGATTAAGCCGCGGAAGCTCGATGCTCTAAATGGCGAGCACCCCATAGATGACCAGATGACTTATAGCGTAAGGGCAGCCCATTTTATATGTATATTGTACCGCAACGAATGCTAGGGATAGTGGCTTTGGGCGTAGAAGTTAAGGTTTCAAAATGAGCGATAAGCTTTAGGCACTCAGTTGCACATTCAGATGATGAGAAAATAATATCCTTCACACTAGCTTTCTCAAGCTCCTCTGTTGCTTTGATAGTGCCTTGCTTAACGACCATTTAGGTAAAGACTTGGTCTGAATTCTTCATCATCAAACAAGGGAAACAGCAAACTTTCAACACTGTTCTTTACTTCTATCTGATACCCTAGGGAACCAAACTGGAAGCCCAAAAAAAAATAACGCTAAAGAACACAACAAAGTGAAGATCAAACACAAAAACGGAAACCGGAAGCACCCAAGAAAACTTCTTACCTTAGTTCTTCATTCCAAATGAGTAAAGCCTTCAATGTTCGCTAGGCAAAATTTAAGTTAAACAAAAAGTTACCTTTCTTATATATTTATTGGTATGATAGAAGAATATGAAAATGGTGAGTGGAAATGACTCACAAAGAAGGTGAAACGCGGATTTGAATGTCGTGCAAGTGCAACGATGTTTGTATCGTTTGCACTTTGCAGTTGCAGAGAGAGAGAGAGAGAGAATGGGGGCGATTTGACGAAACTATATCGGAATATCTCTCTTTTTAGCATCGTTTGACTTATATTTTTTGAAGTGACACTCTTTCGATTTAGGTGTCGAAAGACGTATTCTTGGAGACGCGTTTTATCTGATTTTACGTTGAGTTGGATGCCACGTGTGAAAGACGCATATCCGAGGACGCGCCTTCACGGGGTTTTGTTGATTCAGTTGCCACGGTGATATTTTTTTTTAATAATAAAAATTTTATTTTTATTGTTATTATAAATTACTAATATATTATGTAAATTGTTTCGGTTATAATTTAATAATTATCGAATGTATTTTTTTAATGTGTGTTAAAGGTGGAGTGTATTATCCACATTAATCGGATAGAACAACAGATGAAAACTAATTTTTATTTTATTGTAGTTATATGAAAAATGTATAAAATTATTATATTACACGTATGGTTATATTTTTATTTTTATTTTGATTATAGATCTATTAATTTTATTACTTAATTATTTAAATATTATCAATCTAGTCATCTGTTATTATTATTTAACCAAAATATTGATGCATAAAATAATAAAATTAGTATAATTACACATTTAATATGTTATTATTATTATACATTGAGAAATTATAGAAAATGCAATTACATTTAAATATTAGAAACAAAACACTCATTTAAATAGAATATTAGGTTACATAAGGGTTAACGATTATGTGATGATAATAGAGTTGTACATTTTTTCTATTGTGTCCGATGTTTCTACAATACGCACATCGTTTTTGTTATGTTGACTTCTCCCGAATATCCATTTCACAATGTATTCTAGTAGATTTTGGACGACCTGAGTCCCTCAATAGCAATGGATCTGGTACAATTGTAAGCCAAATTTGAATCTCATATGAGTCTCTTTCGTTTCCTATGGGCGGAAACTCAAATTCATATACCTTGAATACTTGTGAAAGTTGGTATACGAGATCAACATAAATTTTGTAGTCCAAATGCGAATGTGAGCAAGCTACAATGATATGAGAACATGTATATTTGAGTGCTTGAAAGAAACCACAATCGCACCACCTCTCATGCAGATTAACTCTGAAAGAGTTAGCTTTAATCCCTTGCAACGGACGTGGCATTTCGATTACACGAAACAATTCACGGGTGCGAGAAAAATTTGTAACCAACATCCCATTTGATGCAGCCAATTTTTTCTGTAAATCAGCTACTAGTCTTGGGTGGTAAATATAACTGTTTTGCATCCAAGTAAGAGCTTGTCCACCGAGCTTTGCAAAGAGTTGACCCAAACGAAAATAAGTCGCTTTGACCAATCCGTGACTGGTAAATGACGAGCCCTCTTTAAGGTTGAATTTATTGTTTCAGCCAAGTTTGTTGTCATATGACCATAACGATACCCCCCGTCATACGCATTTGTCCACATTTCTTTGTTGATGTCCATAATGTACTCGCACCCCTTCTTATTTTTGCAAAACAACTCTTGTAGCATCGACTCAAACCTTTGAGGTAAGAGTTCGTAACCTAAGCCATTAGGAATATGTAATAGTTAGTATGAAGTATAAATAAATAATACGAAAATGATAGAAAAATTAGGGAAAAGTAACATACCCATCCGCACGACTAATTGACGTTCATCGTTCTTCTTGTATTTTTCGTAATAGTTTGTAGCAATATGACGGACACAATAACGATGTTGAACATGTGGAGGTCTATACATTGTACCCAAAGATTCCATTGTTGCTTTTATCCCAGCTCCTCGGTCTGAAATAATGCATACTCGTTCCCTGGTAACAACATGTAAACGTAAATTTTTAAGGAAAAAAGCCCAAGACTCAGTGTCTTCTCCTTAAACGAGGGCAAACGCAGCGGGAAGAATATTGCGGTTTCCATCTTGGACCACAGCCAATAATAAAACTTGCTTGTATTTCCCATACAAGAAAGTACCATCAATTTGGACAACTGGTTTACAGTACTTGACTGCATTAATACACTGAGGGTAAGTCCAAAAGACACGGTAGAATTGGCAGCGATCGCGAACCACTCGATCATTCACGTAATGATGTTGAGTTTCGAAATCAACAATTGTCCCGGGATTGAGTCTTTGCACAACATGAAACCAACTGGGCAGCTTGTTGTAAGATGAATCCCATTCGCTATAAAGTTTGTAAATGGCATTCTGTTTTGCCAACCAAGCTTTTTTATATGAGACGGTGTACCCATATTGTGACTGTATAGCAGGAATCAACACTGTAACAGCTATATGAGAGCTTTGCTTCACAATGGGCATGATTGCTTGGCAAATAATGTTGGAGTCCAAGTTGGGATGATCCTGGTTTATACCTCTTGCACAACACGTATGAGGACCGTTGTATCTGGTTAGTTCCCATAAGCTGTTATTCCTCCTCCTCTTTGATACACGAACCATCCATTGACATCCGTTGTCACGTTGGACGAGTAGTAGACATATTTCTCTGTGTTAGATCGATCAACTCGGGACTGAACTGAGTTACGAATATTGTAACTATTTATTGTCATCATTGCTTCTTCCTTCGATGCGAACTCCATTCCAATATGTAAATCACCGTCGTTGGCTGTTGATTGAAGTCCATAGTTGCCAACATCAGGAAGATCCGAAAATTCATGCTCATACATTGCATCATAATCAGTCCCATACATATGTGCAGGAAGTTCGGCTGGTGTTGTATTTATCGGAACGTCATCCTCGTCATCATCAGAATGTACATTAAACTGTGGTGAGTCAGGTTCAACGAATAATCCCGTTTCAGCACCATCTGCACCTGGCTCCCGAAGAGGTTCTTCTGGTGGAGATGATGGTTCCTCCGATAATCCAATGTTGAAGTCAAATAAGTTCCCGCTTGTGTGTCCTCCCCTTGAACTTGAGGCCATTGTATCATGTGGGATGTGAATAGACTGTCGTCTCGTTGGCATTTCCATATGTAAGTCGAAAACATTGGCAGATCAATGTCTGCCCCTTGAAGTAGAAGAGATGTTGCCATATGGATTATTGGTGAAACCACGTGGGTTGAGATCATAAGCAGTTGCAGATGAATGCCTTCCTACTGAACTTGATGGCATGGCATCTGGCGTTGGATCCGCCATTAATGATGTGAAATCATTACAGATCAGTTGTGTCGGGCTATCAACTTAATCAGCTTGATATACAATGCCAAAGTAAGAGGAATATGAGAGACCACGAGAAGCACAAACCCCAATAAAAGTGACATACATTTCAATAAGAGATTGTGAACTTCCCATATGAGCATCAACCATAATAGAAACATCATCATCGTTTGAAAGCTGAAATGATGTATACGTGAACGGAAAAAGTTTAGTAGGAAATCTGTACTGAAGTGAAGATAGTCTTCTCCGGCATGCTACACGAATCTTTAACGAAATTTTTGTGATTAACTCCTCAATAGTGATGTTTCTCTTCAACGTTAAGGGGATATAATGATCTGACTCAAAAATAACCCCCTCTTCAGCTTCTTTAATTTCTCCATCATACAAAACAACAGTAGAAAGACGACTCATTTTCAGAGAATAGAGGATTGAGATTTTTGAGAAATTTAGAGTTTGAGAATTTCAAAGCTTGTGAACTGAAGTTTGTTTTGAAAGTTTATAATACGTTGCATATAATAGTGTCTATAACCGGGGTACTATTCACGTGAAGGCGCATTCCTGGGGGCGCGCCTTCTATTATTTTATCAGAGAATATATAATCATTGCCCTATTATGTCACTTATGTCCCCCGAGAACTATTCATATCAATACATATTATTCCTTAGGGGACCGTGAAGGCGCGTTCCCGGGGGGCGCATTTCATTATTTTGTCAGAGAATATGTTATCATTGCCCTATTATGTCAGTTATGTCCCCCGAGAACTATTCATGTCAATACCTATTATTCCTTAGGGGACCGTGAAGGCGCGTTCCCGGGGGTGCGCCTTCCATTATTTTGTCAGAGAATATGTTATCATTGCCCTATTATGTCATTTATGTCCCCCGAGAACTATTCATGTCAATACCTATTATTCCTTAAGGGACCGTGAAGGCGCGTTCTCGGGGGTACGTCTTCCATTATTTTGTCATAGAATATGTTATCATTGCCCTATTATGTCACTTATGTCCCCCGGAAACTATTCATGTCAATACCTATTATTCCTTAGGGGACCGTGAAGGCGCATTCCCGGGGGCGCGCCTTCCATTATTTTGTCAGAGAATATGTTATCATTGCCCTATTATGTCAGTTATGTCCCCCGAGAACTATTCATGTCAATACCTACTATTCCTTATGGGACTTTAAAGCGGGTTCCCGGGGAACTATAGATGGATGGTGAAATCAGGTAAATTATAACCAAAATTTAACTTCTTTTGGAAGTTCAACAAGTTAAGGATAAAATTATACATATAGATAAATTTAAGTTCATAACTTAAATTAAAATGTTATGTGAAGTTTGAATAAATTAGATAAAATGTTATAGATAAATTGAATAAATGTGAAGTGATAAGTTCATTGTGACATTGAAATTGTATGGAATGAGCATCGACATGTTTTTACGAATATATGTGAAGTGATAAGTTGATTTTAATGTAGACATTTTAATATATATGTTAATGATAAAATCATATGTATGAATAAATTTAATTTCAATTTAAGTACTGTGAACTATAATTTGAATATAACTTTTAATTTCGAATACAATTAGAATATTAAGTTGAATTTAATGTTAAATTTCGAATACTATAATTTATATTTTAAATTTAAATTTTGAATAATATTATTTAAATTTTAATTTTAAATTTCGAATACTATAATTTGTATTTTAAAAACATTTATTAAACATTTAATGTTAAATTTGAATAAAAAATAACATTAAAAATATTGGCAGTAACAACCATGAAACATTTAAATAACATAACCAAATTACATAAATTTCTTAAATATAACTATTTAAATAACATTAAAATACAACTAAATCACCGATGTCGTCTTCTCGAATGAGTTCCACATGGCGGTGGTTGTCTATTTCGCGGAGGATTTCTTCGTGGAACTTATTCTTCATTCTCCTCATCTTCACTATCATCATCATCAGCATTTTCTTCATTTGGCGTAGATGACGCTGAAGGGGCTGAAGGGCCTTTATAAAATAACGACCCTGGAGGAGTGCTAGTAACCATCCCACCGCTCCCCAGGAACTGTGAAAACTGTGGAAACATTGGCATCGATGTCTGTGATCCAGATGGAGATTGAGGTGTCTGTGGAGAAGCACCACCAGCCAAATAAGATGCAAATGAACCATATGTTGGATCATTAAACATAGCCGTATATGCACCTTCATATGGTATAAAACCCTGCGGGCTAGGCATGTAACCTGGCGGGCTAGGAATGTAACCCTGCCGAGATGACATATGAACTGGTGGGCTTGGCATATGCCCCTGAGGAGATGGCATCTGAAGTGGAGGGATGGACATATACCACTGTGGCATCGGTGGATAAGGATGTTGTGGTGGGACTGATTCAAAACTGGTAGTGCCTTCTCTCCGTCCACGCGTCGGGGGATGATGATATTGAGACGGTTGACGTCTTTCTCGGCGTCTAGGAATGCTAACCCCTCGTGCTTCCGCCGAAAGTAGAAACGACTTCCAATTTTCATTAAACTAGTCCATATAGTTATCCGTAACCATATGACCAGTTTTAGCGTAATATTGTCGATGGGCCAACTGTGCATACCGGTTCTCCCAAAGCGCAATCCAATCTCTGTGTCTCACCACCCAGTTAACCTCTTTCTTTCCTCGTCTATTTATGTTATGCACGTCGTCTAAATTCCTAAGTACTCCAGGAATATATTGCGTACAACCATACTGACTGAGCACGCGATCAACTGGATGCCACTCAATAATAACATAACATATAAGAGGTATAACCGATATCCAAACCTCTAATGACCCACCAAGGTGGGGTAGGATGCAAGCCTTCACTTCATCGCTCGCATAAGGTATCCATTGAAACTGAAATATAAATATACAATTCAAATAAATAAAATATTCTAATTATATATAGCATTTTAAATTAAAATATTAATATTTAAACAGGTAAAAACATACCTCAGACCCAGCTTTTGTATCAATAAGTAGACGAATTTCCTCTAACCCAGTAGGTATACTTATATGGTTCTTTCTTTTCATCGACCATCTATGAAATATAATATAAACTAAATATCACCCTTAAAAGTATTTAAATCAAAATTTAGTTCGAAAATTATCTTAACAATAAGGGGAATACGTATGGTTCATTCACGACCGGGCATAAGAAAAGCATGCGGAATCACGCCCATGATTACAGAAGCATGAGACATCCACCGATAGCAGTTTTCTTATAATTCGTCGCCCGACACATTTCTCTAAAGAGAAATGCCAAAACTGCAGCGCCCCAACTATATCTTCCAACTTCATCAAAATCGATCAGATGCCGCAACCACATATAATGCACTTGGTTGCGAGATTTGTCGGGCATCAATATTCCTCCAATTATTCGTATAATATATGCCCGAGCACATGTCTTTGCTTGATCCTCTGAAGCATTTTCATTTAAAACCTCAAAATTAGCTTTCAACCAAGATAAAGCTATTCTACCTCCATTAAACTCTGGCGGAGCAGCTCCAAGATAATCCATGCACATTGATTGCCAATCACCATCCGCCATACCACACATCATATTTCCGTCGACGGGAAGCCCCAGATGCATAGAGACATCCTCCAATGTAATTATAGCATCTCCACATGGAAGGTGAAAAGTGTGTGTCTCGGGCCTCCATCTCTCAATCAATGCAGAAATTAGGACATGTTCGAGTTTGCAATCGCCAATAATTGTTGCAATATATCCGAACCCGACATAAGCCAAATATGGCAAAATACGTTCTGGTGTCGGTATACGTGGATTTTTAATAAATGTCTCTAAAATACGATCAGTATCCTAAATAATATGCATTATAAAAAATTAAAATTAATATAAATTCATAATAAATTTAAATTAAACATAATAATAAATATTAACATTAATTATAAAAAAATATTATCATATCGCTAAAATGTCTGGAGATATGATCATCATCAAATCGCAACAGCATTTCACTTTCCATTATAACTGTAGAAAAAAAATAATTAGCACAAAAAATAATTAATTAATAAATTTAAATAAATAATAATTATATAAATATTATTTTAATAAAAAAATAATATTTATATAATTATATTAATATAAAATATAATAACTATTTAAAAAAATACTAACTGAAAAATAAATTTCTTACCACTAATAAGAAATTTAAAACTCAAAGATTTGAAGAATTTGAGTTATATAAGAGAGGAGAAGATGATTTTGGTGTGAACAATGAGGGGGTTGAGGAGATTTATATAGGGGAGGAGGAGGGTAGTTAGAGAAAAATCGGATGTACATTTAAGACATTTAATAAAAGGCACGTCTCCGGGGATGCGTCTTTCACACGTGGCAATTGAATCAGTAAAATCCAGTGAAGGCGTGTCTCCGGAGATACACCTTTCATACGTGACATTCAACTCAGAGTAAAACCAAGTAAAATACGTTCCCAAAGATACATTTTTCACCACCTCAACTAAAAGGGTGTCACTTCAAAAAATATATATTAAACGATGCTAAAAAATAAGATATTTAATTAAACGACGTCAGTTTGGTCAAATCACCTGCCTTTGCTTCTTCCTTATCAATTACCAAAGGGCTTCTCTCAGTTTTAGGAACATTTGCAGAGCTCTTCACTCAGGTCAGTCAAGCAGTTTCTTTTGCCTAGATTTAGGGTTAGGTTTTATATATTTATTTTGTTTGTGGGTTTTGTTTAGTTTTCTGATATTTTCTTCAATGTTGTTGCAAAAGGAACTATACCCATCTCAAGATGACCTCCTTTACGAGGAGGAACTGTTGAGAAGCCCCTTTAGTTTGAAACTCTGGTGGAGGTATTTAATAGCTAGATCAGACGCCCCCTTCAAGAAGATTTATGATATACGATCGAGCCTTGAAAGCTGTGCCTGACAGTTACAAGCTTTGGCATGCTTATTTGCGTGAGCGTCTTGAAATTGTTCGTAATTTACCTATTAATCACCCTCAATATGAAAACCTTAATAATACTTTTGAGAGGGCGCTTGTCACAATGCATAAGATGCCTAGGATTTGGGTAATGTACTTGTTGACGTTAACTGGGCAGAAGTTGATTAGTAAGACTCGAAGGACATTTGATCGAGCGCTTTGTGCATTGCCTGTGACTCAACATGATAGGATTTGGGAACCTTAGTTAGTTTTCGTTAGTCAAAGGGTATCCCCATTGAGACGTCGCTTAGGGTTTATAGGAGATATTTGAAGTATGATCCTGGTCATATTGAGTTTTTGGTGAATTCAAGTCTGTGGCAAGAAGCAGCGGAGAGGTTAGCATCTGTTTTGAATGATCAGTTTTATTTTATAAAGGGTAAGACTAAGAATAGGTTGTGGTTAGAGTTGTGTGACTTGCTCACAACTCACGCAACAGAGGTTTCGGGGCTCAATGTGGATGCGATAATCAGAGGTGGAATTAGAAAGTTTACAGATGAAGTTGGGAGACTTTGGACTTCACTTGCTGATTATTACATCAGAAGAAATCTGTTTGAGAAGGCAAGGGATATTTTTTAGGAGGGAATGACGACTGTGGTTACCGTGAGGGATTTCAGTGTCATATTTGATGCTTATTCACAATTTGAAGGGAGTACGGTTGCTCTTAAAATGGAGAACATGGATTTGAGTGATGAGGAAAAAGAAGATGAAGAGGACATCCCTTTGGACGTTGCTCTATGCAAATCAAAATCAAAGTTTGAGAAGAAGATATTTAAGGGGTTTTTGTTACATGATGATAATGATGTTGATTTGAGGTTGGCTCGGTTAGAGCTTTAATGAATAGAAGACCCGAACCGGCTAATAGTGTCCTTTTACGCCAGAATCCACATAATGTGGAGCAATGGCATCGTAGGGTCAAGCTATTTGAGGGAAATCCCACCAAGCAAATATTGACATACACAGAGGCAGTTAGGACGATTGACCCGATGAAAGCTGTTGGAAAGCCCCATACTTTGTGGGTGGCTTTTGCAAAGCTATACGAGACTTATAAAGATCTGGCAAATGCTCGTGTCAGTTTTGATAAAGCTGTCCAAGTAAATTACAAGACTGTTGATCACCTGGCTAGTGTATGGGCTGAGTGGGCAGAGATGGAACTGAGGCATAAAAATTTCAAAGGGGCACTGGAGCTGATGAGACGTGCCACAGCTGAGCCTTCTGTTGAGGTCAAATGAAGATGTAGTCCCTGTTTATATTGCTTGAATAAGCGGCCTCTGATTTGATTGCAACATTATTACATTCCTTTGTATTGCTTCATATCCTTTCCTTTTCCATCTCAGTCTTAAAACCTTTTTCTTTTCTTTTCTTTTTTTAAAAGAGAATAGTATTATCTATAACACCTTATATATTTGCTTATTTGGTCTGTTTTGTTGTTTGCAGTGGCTGCTGACGGTAATGAGCCTGTTCAGATGAAGCTACATAAATCTTTGAGGCTGTGGACGTGCTATGTAGACTTGGAAGAAAGTTTGGGTACGCTGGAGTCCACTCGAGCAGTCTATGAGAGGATACTGGATTTAAGAATTGCTACTCCACAAATTATTATAAACTATGCATTTTTATTGGAGGTAAAAGTATTTCCATACTTGTAGCATTATATTATCATGTTTGTTAGAACATTATAAATCTCCAGTGATAGTGACCACATTTTAGATATCAGAAGGAGAAAAGTGCACCGGGTACAAGATATCCAAACAGATCACCTTGGATTTTGGGATGACCATCCCATACCAAACACCCCCAAAATGTTCTGTAGACTAACAAGAATTCTAAATTGTTGCAGGAGAACAAATATTTCGAAGATGCTTTCAAAGTGTATGAAAGAGGTGTCGAAGTTTGTAAAGAGATATGGGAAGTCAAGACTGGAACGAGCAAGGGAACTGTTTGAGCATGCCGTTGAAACAGTACGCATGTTATTATCCTTTCAGACCTCTAGGCAGACATCATTATTGCTGAAGTATTATGAGCGTGGCTTGTTTACAATTGGCTTGATTTACATTTTCTGAATCTGAAGTAGGTTTAAGGTAACATATTTTGTTGCAGTCATTTAAAGAATCTGTAGCTAAAATTATACGCTGAAATGTTTCTATTAAAGTTTTGCTTGGTCACTAGACAGAAAGATTTTTGCCTAAATGCCCAAAAAGAACTTCTATACTAGTTTGATGGAATTACTCAGTGTGCGTTAGACTGCAAGAAATAATAATTGTTAGATGATTGCTTTGCTGATAGTAACATGGGTTTCGAAGTTGTGCTGTAATACGATTACATGGAAGCATGAATTTGGCTGTTTGGAGACCTCCTTTATAAAGTCTATGATCTTCTTTCCTACTCCTTTATTTTTCTACCTGAACTTTGTATTGGACTTGAATGATGCTGAATTACCAACGTTTTATGATAATCATTTTGACATCAATTTTCCTCGATTTTTCCAGGCACCTTCTGATGGAGTAAAACCCCTTTATCTTCAATATGCTAAGCTGGAGGAGGATTTTGGGCTAGCAAAGCGAGCTATGAAGGTCTATGATCAAGCAACTAAGGCTGTTCCAAATTATGAGAAACTTGACATGTATGAGATTTTCATTGCCCATGCGGCTGAGATATTTGGTGTTCCAAAAACTAGAGAAATTTACGAGCAGGCAATAGAGTCTGGTCTTCCAGATAAAGATGTGAAGATAATGTGTTTGAAATATGCAGAATTGGAAAAGAGCTTAGGAGATATTGATCGTGCCCGTGGAATATATGTATTTGCATCCCAGTTTGCTGATCCACTCTCTGATGCAGATTTTTGGGATAAATTGAGGGAGTTTTAGGTGCAACATGGAAATGAAGATACCTTCAGATAAATGTTGCGGATTAAACGGAGTGTCTCTGCAAGTTATAGCCAGGTAAGCTTCTTGGTTTTTTTTTTTTGCCTTGCACACAACCCCAGGGACTATTTTCCTAGTTATCATCAGATATGTCCCTTGTAATCTCTCTTAACACCTGCATTAGTATTTATTATTTAGCATAGGTTCTACATAGATCAGCTACCAACTAAGGATTAGATTCAATTCTATTGCTGGTGGCTACCTTGTAAGGAAGCCATTTGTTGCTATGAAATTGACAGGTGGCATCGATATTGCGTAAACTGATAGATGTTTCTGAGTTAACATGCATCAACCTATCAGTTTAATGTATTAATATATATATGTATATATCTGCTTTTATACTTTTTTTTATGTATAATCTTTGCAACTTTTTCCCCTCCAGATTGTAATTCTCACTGTTTTTGTTCTTCCAGACACACTTCATTCTTCCAGAGTATCTGATGCAGAAGGATCATGACATTGATGAAGCTAAAGACAAATTGAAACAGGCCGGTGTGTCCGAGGATGAAATGGCTGCTCTTGAGAGGCATTTATTACCCGCTGCTGATAATACTGTTGCCAAAGACAACTCTAGGAAAGTAGGGTTTGTGAGTGCTGGAGTTGAGTCACAGGCGGATGGTGGGATGAAATCAACAGCAAATCTCGAAGATATTGATTTACCGTAGGAAAGTGACTCAGACGAAGAAAGAGTTGAAATTGCTCATAAAGATGTCCCATCTGCCGTGTTTGGAGGTGTTAGAAAGAGGGAAGATGGCGATGACTCTGGTGCCAAAGACAAGGGTGGGAATTGCCTACTGTGTGCACTTGAGCGAATCAAAAGGCAGAAGCTAGCTCAGTAATACAATCTATTCAACTCCTACTAAGTTGTCTTTGATAATCCAATGAACGAACTCTGGAATCTGCTGTGCCTGTGCGTGTTCTTTAGGATTTTGTATATTTGGATCAAAATCAAATCCATTTCAAGTTTTGGATTTCTTAATTTCCCCCCCCCCCTTATGTTAAAAAGAATAAAAATGACAGAACAATAAATTTTCACGCTCGTAAAACACCCACACCGAAAGGTGGTAAAGTACTGGAAGAGGTGAATTGGAAGAATTAATGATTGCCAGATGGAATTGACATTAGCATTTTTCACCTCAATCGACCATCAATCAAATAGCTCCACTCATACCAATTCACGAAGTGGGTCAAATTCCATTTTTCTTTTTCTTTGAGCTTGAGTGGGACCTGTCGTTATATGTAAATCAATTTGTCACTATAGTAGTGTATAGTAATATCAAGCTTCAAGTTAAAGCAATACTTCTTTTACCGTAAAGCTTTCCCTTAAAGATGAGTTAGTGGCTTAATGCTATTATGATTGCAAGTGTTTTATGGATCAAATGATTATACCCTAATTCCGTAGGCTACTTTCACTCAGTTTCCTAATATTATCATATCAATATCTATCTTTGTTTAAACAAACTGAGCTTATGACAACCAAATTTTGATTCTTCTCTCAGCTCACCATCTATGTTGTGAAAATAATCCAACATAAAATCAATTGGTTAATAATCAAATCAAACCCTAATCTATTCCCTTTTCAATTTAGAGGCGGAAAGTGTGTTTCATAGAGCAGACCAGAGCACATGTGTTAGGGGTCCCAATAAATCCAACCCTTGCTACTCAAGGGCCCAGCCCTTACACTAATTATAGGTTGACAGGCAGACAAAGACTTAACCCAACCTTGCATCTAAGGTTTTTTTTTTCTTTTTACGTGGAACCAAAAAACATCGAAAGATATACAGTTAAATTAACACTTTTTTGGAAAAATAAACTAAAAAGATCACGAGTGTTTTCTATGCTATGATTGGCATTCGCTTCATTTCTTTTAACGGGTTTCGGGCCATTGAAATCAAAATTTAATAACCAAACAAATAATGCATTAAATGGTAGCTCTCCTTTATTGTAGGAAAATGAAAGGAATTTCATACAGTTATTACTGGATTTAGACTAAATCTTCATCACCAAGCTTCAATCTAGAACTAATAACTACATCGATTGAACTGTGAAAATGATGATTTAGTAGAGCCAGAGCCATTCATTGAAACTTGCCTTCGTTTACAAGACACTATTCATTCCTAATATTAACACCAAAAACATAACCTACCTTTAAAATAAAGTCTCCAACCTTTTAAAACTTATTGGAGCAAACATATTTCCATTAACTAAACTAAGCATAATTATGATAATTAGTGGTTAACTCCCACCATTAACCATCTCCATATACTGATTAATCGACTCTTGTTTCTGTAACCTCATTTCGTCGTTAAACTTCTGTATAAACGCTTCCACTCGACGATTCAACTCCTCTTGACTCAGCGATGGCTCTTTCCTCAGTTTTCCGGAAGCCGGGGAAGGGCTTACTTGTACCGGTGGCAGCTGGTAATTGGTCCTGTCCCTGAACGTTTCTGATTTTTTCATCAGATGTGAGTCGGCTGGTGCCTCCACGTTGATATCACGGCCGTGATTCTCCCACGTGTCCGACTTCTTCAAGTGTCCCGACGGCGGCATTGCTTTCTTTTCCATTATCATCTTCCACGTGTTCTCCAGTGTCTCATGCCGTTTTGGCTTTGCCACTCTCAACGCTCCCCCACCTGAATTAGGCATCCGCACAGCATTAATGAATTGCTTACTCCTTAATTACGTAGTTCAGATGTTTTATTTTTTATCGTTTTTTTAAAAAGGGCTATTTTGGACTTTTTCTTCCACTGGCGCGTCAGGTAGACGCCATTGCTGAACACGGAACACGATGATAAAAAACCGAAACGCCGCCGGAGTGATTTTCTGAGCTTCTTTTTAAATTTATTTTTTTGAATTTCGGCACTTTAGATATAAACAAAATAACCAAGTAACCGTTAAAGAGATTCGAAAGGGAAATGCTGAATATACCTTCAGGGTTGGCTTTAACAGGTTTCCGGTTACCCAGTCTAGAAGAAAGCGCAGGTCTCTCCGGTGGAAACAGAGCATCCAGTGGAATCTCCGAAGAATCCGTTCTGGTTGGAGGAATCCACTCCGACTTGGAGATGACAAACTCGCTATCTCCACTTTTGTCATCTTCAACCGCCACATTGCTCTCATCCTCAAGAATCATCGTTTCCACCTCTTTTCCTCTATAATTTTGCTCGTACAAGAAATCACCGAGCTCTACAACATCGGATTCCCAACCGCTCTTTGTATCGTACTCCTCCGCTTGCCGTAGATCCACCGAGATCTTCGGTCGCTTCTGTATCAGCTCCGTATGATCTTTCTCGCCGTTGTTTTGGTTAAACCGTGACGATGCTACAATTGTGATGATAATTCCATTGATGACGAAGTAAAGGTACGGAGGCTTGAGCCAAGAACGGATCGTACTCCACCATAACGGAGCTTGAGAAACAAAGAATTCCAGAAACAATGGAACAGAGACTTTAAGTCCCAAAGCTATGCCCAATATACCCGTAGAAATAAAGAGTACCTTCAGCAAAAACATCCAAGTACTCGCCGACGCCATTTTTACAGGTTATAAAGAAAACAGGTTTGTTGTTTTGCTCGCACTTTCAAGGTTAAAGGGTCTCTTTTTTGGGGTTAGCGTGGGTTGAACAGAGTGATGAGCGAAGTGAATGGAAATATATAGGGAGGTATAGTGCGGAGACTGTTTATAATTGATCTTGACCCTTGATTTAAGTCCAAATATAATTTGACGGTTGAGAATAATTCATTAGTGTTTTGTTTTGTATTTATTAATGGTAGTAATTGAGTTTCTAGTTTTTTTTAAAAAAAAAAAATTGAGTTGTTTTCATTTCGAATTTTTAAAACTTACATATAATTGTTAAATTTTTAATTCAATCTTATTATACATGAATAGTCATTGAACTTTTAGGATAATTTCACTTTGATTACCAAACTTTTAAATTTTATATTATAAACACTAAACCTTTAGTTTGTTTTCATTATAGACTTATAGTTATTATCGTTGTTGTTAGTTGTAAATTTGTATTACAAAACTGTAATTTTGTAAATTTGTATCCCTTGCTAAAACCTAATTTTTTTTATGAATAGAGTGGTTGTCGATCAATCCCAACAATAGGAAGGTTTCATCTGATCAAAATATTAACATATTTTGATTTTGAGTTGATCTGATGATTAACAATTGTGGATCAAAAATTTTAACTTTTAGTTTCTATTAGATTACCACCTCATTTCATCGTCGTTTATGCCATCACTCGATAATTTTTCTTGTAAAAAAATCATCAAACTTCTCCACTTCTTTCTATCTCTTTTTTTTGGTCCTTACTCATTAGCTAACCTTCTAATTTTCTCCAACCCCAATCGAAATAATAAAAAACTATTTTTTTTATTTGTCACTGTTAACCATTATATGAACTTGAAAATTTGGCCGTTCAAAATAACCATATAATCTTTTGACCAAAAGAATCCTTTCGATTATTGGAATGACTGACAAATGACACGTTCATCAAAATTTTAATCCTTCTATTGTGATCATTAATTTGGAGCCTTAGGAATTTTTAGGGAGAATACTTTAGTTTGTCATGTAAGCAATTAATTGTAATAAAAAATGGATTAAAAGTCTAGTGACCAAAATGAAAACATCTTAAAAGTTTAATAACTACTAACATAGTTTACCCTTGATTAACATATTGATTTAAACTGAATATTGCAAATATTTATTATAGTATGATATTTTTAATTTAATTTTTTTTATAATATTAAGATTTAAATCTTTGATATTTTTTTTATAATCTAACATCTTACTAAATTAACAAATTGCTATCGCTTAAGTAGCTTGATATGTTATAGTTTTTAAAATAACGAAGGTTGGTTTAAGTGATAAACAAATTGATATCGCTTAAGTAGGTCTTAAGTTCGAAGTCTTATGTATATAGAAAATTCTCGCTAGTAGACTCATCCTCCAAAATCAGTTGTGTAAAGCAGATCGATCTGGATTAATTAAGACGAAGGCTTAAAATCAATGGGAAAAAAATAACAAATTACTGGTAAACAGTTAATCTTTCCCATACTTTATCATCGTAACTATATTTTTTTGACAATTAAGTTCCGTTTTCAATCAATTATGTGCCCTTTTTTCTCAATAAATTTCAAACAAAGAAACAAATTATTATTTTCTATGTCCACCTAATTTAACTAGAAATATTTATCCCATATACCTTAAAAATTAACTTTTATATCAGTATTTATTTGATTAACGGGGAGTGTTTTTTTCTTTTAAGAAAAAAACAGTTCTGGTAATAAGGCTGAGATTTATAGAATTTTACCATTTTTTAATTTTTAATTATTATTATTATTGATGTTATTGGCAATAATATTTTGTTTCATAAGTGGAGCTACACTAATTAATTTAACTTAATTGTGTATATAGGGCAAACAAGTAACAATAGAGGCAGAGTTTGCAAGAATTTTAACATTAAATTCATATTTTAGAGTATCTTTTGAGAATAAAAATCCCCTAAATAATCTAATTTTTATTTTATACTTTTAGAAAAATAGGTAAATTAAATTTATTTATTGTATTTTCAGGTTGAGAAAAAAATTTCTATAAATAGACAATTTGATCGGTTTCAATTAAATCGATTATTATGATTAAATTGTTTATATAAAAACTTAAAATAAATCAACTTAATTGATTAATAAAATTCAGGATGAAATCAATTAACTTAATCGCCTTTAACATAAAATATTTTTATTTATTCTAAATTAATATTATTTATATAATTTTTAGCTTAAACTATATAAATCGAATATAGTTACATAAATGCATACATAAAAAAACAAAAAATATCACCATGTTTAATCTAAAAAAGTTACACTTTTAACAATTATTTAATTATAATCGATTTTTATTATTTTTAATCTTATATTAATAGGTTATATTTTAAAATTTCCTGAGAAATTAGTGTCTTATACTATTGAAATGACTGATGGTTTTTTTTATGATTAAAAAAAGGGGGAAATAATTGATGTTTTATGCAAAAGAATTTAGAAAGTAGACATGTGGATAATGGCTGTTGTGTCCTACCAACTTATGGCTAGTAAATGGTTCGGCTCCTAGTGGTTACATGAGCTGTGTTGGACCCCAAAACCCACCATGCTCTTGTTCTTTATATATACATGGATCCACCCTCTGCTTCCTTTATATTAGCAAACTTGGTTGAAGAAGCATGCCATCTGTTCATAAAATAATACTGTTTTCACTACTCAAATATAAGAAATATGTGGTAATACATATTGCTTTTTAAAACTAGCAAAGGAAGCAATTAATTCTTCTTTGCAACTTCTGTCTTTCAAATACATATAACAGTATTAGATTAATTAGTTTTTCAAACTCTTTAATTATTTAATTTCGTGACGTTTTATCCATAAGTTTGTTTGTTTGCTACATGACCCACCCTTTTGCAAAATGCAGGAATATAACCATTCAACGGTTTATATAATATTATGAGAATCTTATCATTTTAAAAGTATTTAGTATTATTTTTCCTAATTTAAAGTATTCTTATTTTCCCTAATTTAAAGTATTCTTATTTTTTTAGATAATAATAACAGTTATTTTTATTGAATAAAAATATGATAAAAATATATATAGATTAGAGTAGATTAATCACATTACTGAATTATTAAACCAAAATCATAGTTCACAAACCAACAATTAAATAATAAAATATATGTAAAGAGTTCAAAACTTAAAAAAATTATATATATAAATAAATATCATTTATCGAAGGTAAAATATAAACACCATCAATACTAACACAAAAATACATATAACAATAATAATATATCAATTAATTAATTTTATCAAAACTAAGCTATGACCCATCTTTCGTAATTGTAAATGTCTATCAAAACTATTTTTTGTTGTCTTAAATTGGATTTTTTTTATCAGTCCACTCAAAATCAATGATTTTTTTAAACTTTGACGTTCTAATGTTTTAATCTCTTCCAATGGTCATTCAATAAGACTAATTTCAAATTTAACATTTTAATATTTTTTTTTGAGATTTTCATACCCTGCTGTGCAAAAATGGGATATGCATTTGAAATGGATGCACCGGTTACTATATAGATCATGAGCGATACGGAAATGGATCGAGTAATCTCCTTCTTTATCCAAGAAAAAGTATTTCTAGTTTGCCTGGTCCAATCATTGATCTTGAAAATTTCTACAATAAAATTAGGTAGCTCACTAGTATAGTTCCCTATCCAGGATTCTGCTATTTACTTTTACTAAAAACTGAAAAAAGAAATGACTGGAACTGATGAGTAGAAAGAATAAAGTAAATACGACTTTGCATGCTTAATTTGCTTATATAGAAAGTAAGGAAAGATTATAATTGAATATGTGAATCATTTTCAGTCATTCATTGAATGATAAATTACTACAAGTGACGGAGATACACGATTTAAATAACAAAAGATCCAATATTTAAAAAGAATGAATACAATGTAATATATGTTCAAAGACTCAACCATTTAACAATGAACATTCATACACTCTTGCATATGCAATGCTCAAACCTGAGAACTCAATAAATAACAATAATTCCTTAACCAATAAAGTCACTTGTAACAGTGCAATATTTTAATTAAACTCCAAATTAAAATTCAGTATTTACATTGAATTATTTTAAAATTCAATATTAAATTAATATAAAATCTAAAATTTAATGAATGACGGTATGATTTATCCAGAATTTCAAGAAATTTTAACGATGTATTAAGATATGGTTCATTAAGTTATAAACTCATACACTAATATATAAATATAAAACAATATAAATATATATTTCTAAATTAATGCAATCCCTAAAGATTTGGAAGGCAGAAAAAAAAAACCATCCCTTTCGGTTAAAACGTGTGTCGGGGAAGGGGACGAAAGTGTCGGTCCAAGTTGCAATGGATAAGATAGAGTTTACTCCAGTAATCAAAGTCTATAGATGAATGCAGAAGAAGAAAGTGCATGGTAATTTTCAAGAAGAAGAAATAGTGCACGAATGAGATTTGAATCAGAAAATTACGGACGTCACCAAAGAAAGAATATTTTGACTATTATATTTTTGGGATAAAAAATGTATGCTGCACATGTGGTTTGCGTATGCATCACAAAGAAATAATGGTATTAGTTAGATAGTTTTATTATTTTTTTTATTTTTCTCAATTGGTTGGTTCGTAATGCTTTGTTCATAAAAGAATCTCTTCCTCTGCACATAAACATCCTACAGTTTAGTATAAAATATACTTTAACTAGTCCATCCTATGAACTGAATCCAGTTGTAACCAATAACATAAACACACTGGAAACTAATGATAATTCGGAGAAGCATCCTAAGATTATACTTTAACTAATGCTTTGTTCAAATGCATTTAAATGTTTAAATTTAGAATTTTGAGATATATAAAATAAAACAACTCTAAAAAAAATACACCATTGATTCTAGTGACCAGATGTTGCTTTCTTTCTTTGCTTATTAAATATTCTTTGGAGAATAAAAAGAAAAAGAAAAGAAAAGCAAACAACCGACTCTGGAAACGTCCTAGGTAAAAAGAAAATTGAAATTAGTCTCAAAAGTAAGCATATTAAAATTGTGTATGGTTGGGTTGGTGGGTTTTTAAGATAATGTTTTGGATGTATAATATTGAAAAATATATATTATTATGGATATATATAATATCATAAAACTGATATAACATATATGTCCCACGAAGTTGATAAAACTAATATCGGAAGTTAACGTTTCTCATTTAAGCTAACCACCGCTGTGTCGTGATCTCCGAAGGAGATGTTGATTATTTCAAGTTATCTTCTTTTATTTGGCCCAAAAAAGTGCATTGAATTTGACTGGAAACACAGCATAAACGCATATAACATCGAAAGGGATTTGTGGGACAACTCATATAGTTGAGGTAGAGACGTACGTAGGGTTTGGCCGAACCCCAAATATCGAAGAAACATCCTGGAAATTGTTTACATCTTTGATTCATGCGGCTTTTTATCTGTAATTCTGGTAAACCTTTTTAACGGTTGAAGTTATGGACAGTGATGGGATCTGATTGGTTGGTTCGTGCAGAGACAGTAGTGAACTTAACCGTAGAATGTTTTATTTCAATGGCAACTCGAGCTAATTAATGGTCAAGAACAAGAAATGGCAGAAATAAAATATGAAGCAATTTTTCAAGTCTAAAGTCCATAAGCATAACTGTTCTTTAGGCGCCGTCCTTTGGTTCGATGGATGACATGTTTCATTCCTTCATTGGAACATGTCCGAGGTTTGTTTTCTTGACTTGCATTTACCTCATCAAGTTGGACTATTTGTATGGTAAACCATATTTATCTAACCATCCAACGACAGCTGTATACGTGTATATATATACATGTACGTGTTTAATCAAATATTTATTAACTTTTAATATAGGAAGGTTTATTGAAGACCAAACTGGCATCTTTTATCTTTTCAAACATTTTATGATCTTTATCTAACAACTTTGGGAAATCTACCCGGTTTACATTTTCCAATTATATCAACAGTTTGGTTAGTAAAGTGGTTCATACGGATGGATTAGTTGTTCTTTAACTATGATTTTAATATTTCTTAATGTTCATGTTAGGTTGCCTAAATGTTCATCCCCTTTGAAATTTAAGCTTAGCAGGAATAATCAGCTTTGCGTTTTCTCCAGGTTGGTAGCTTAAGGCAAAAGTTAGCCAAACAAAAAGTGTTCTGACTTTAGTTTTGTTCTAACATACTGATGTGTAGTATATACACGTATAGGTACAAGCACATCGTATTATAACCTAAACTTTTGAGAGGAGAGAGAATTAAACACATTGCAATTTTTCCTATTGAGTTGTAGTCATTGAAGGAATCGGAGACGCTGAGATAGGACGACCACTTATGCTAATTTTCATGCCAATGGTTGGTGGAACTACTTGCCTCGAGGCGTGCAAGCTGCAAGTGCAACCAAATTAGTGACGAGTACTTAAGGAATGGGGGGTACACCGTACATGGGGAGTGATTACTTGCTAGAAATGCATTTGAACAAAGTGCTTGTGAAGCTTAGTTGTTGTGCATCGATCCGCAGATCATGCTTCCACATCTCTGTCCAGTGTTCATGTATGTCTGCTTGCACCGAGTTAATCGAATAGCATATACAGTATTCTGTAATCCAACCTTCACAAACTCATTACACGAGCTATTTTTAAGGTTACCTGCATTTTCAATTAGGAGGATTCTTTGTATCATCAGATTTGTTTAATATGCATATATTACAAAATATTACTTAATGTTCTCACGTAGTTAGTATCGTGAAAATCTTGCTTACTTCAATAATATCTATGTTTGAATTGATATACAAAGGCGATTACAAAACAGATTATAAGCATTCATGAAAATTATGTTCTAATCCGACAGAAGAAAAAAATCATTCATTTTTCTTTCCCAGCTTCAGCTTAGCTTCAACATCTCCACTATATGGGTAAACATGGTATGCATACTGCTGGAGAACTGCGAATACAACCATCTCTAGACACACCAATACGTTTTGAAGAGCTTCCTCAAGGTGCTCCACGTCCAACCAGAAATGATGGGATTTTATGAAGCCCACCGCAACAAGTATGTCAAGCACCACTCCCTACATGCAGTCAATTAATGCCATTAATATACTATAAGAGCAGAATAATATAGTTCAACCACAAACTCTCGCCAATAAGGGCAAGGAAACTTTGAGTTGATAGCACTGGATGATCTAGCCGCAGCTTATAACGCAATTGTAATGTTAAGAATTTGACATTTATATCTTGGTTGGTATACATATCTAGTACAACAAAACGATCAAAGCCTCCACATTAGCAGCAAATAATTGATTAATTCATAGTGCTCAACACAGAAAGTTATACTCTGAACCAGTAATCCTGCAAACTTCTTAGAAGGAAGAAACAAAAGATATCCAGCCAGACGAGGGAAGAATATTCATAAGAAGCTATATGTTTTGCTAAGTTTTCATGGTATACTATTCTTTGATGAGTTTCAATCTGATTTTCTGTTCAGAACAAGCATTTAATTGTATGTTCCGTTACCTAGATTAGGCTCAATCATAAGATATCTTCCAACACCAGAGAAAGCAAGGTTTACTTGAAAGGGACACAATGATTCTCTAGTTACAAATTATGGAAGTGAGTATGTGTTAGCCAACCTTTACACGAGTTAAGAGCCTATGTAATAGGCTTGGTTAGTTTTACTCTGGGCCATCAATGTTTATCCTCAGGGGTTTAGAGAAGACAAATGGCTATTCTTTCATGCTTCTATTTAGTATAAACTAATGAGTGCTCCAAAAAAACCTAAAGAACGAAGGAGGATTTTTTACCTGCCAAAAGCAGAAGAAAACAATTCCCTTGATGCACATGAACTTTGCAAGTGGCTTGTGAGGTTCCAACTCTTTTGCAAAGACATGGTAAAAGGCTACCAAAGAATATAACGCTAATGAAACAGACACATTGAGGATGATTGTGAATGTCCAGCTCAACCAAGAAGGATAAAACCGTAGAAGTTGCAGTGTTATCATCAAGACTGAACACACCGGGCGGATGACAACAAATTGCCATGTCCAATACTTGAGAAGCTTTAGTGTATTGTGGTTAAGCCTAACTGTTCGAGGCTGTAGTTTGTGCAGCCGCAATGTATCAAAAGATATAATTAATAGTGTAAATACTAACTTATTCAAGTGAAATATTATTTTAAAATCCCATACCTGAAAAAGGGTCATTGGAAACGAATGGTGAATCTCTCTTCCTTTGATTTCATCAGGTACAATATTTTTGCTAATTGATATATTCAAATAACTATACATCAAAGCCATGAACTTCGCAATCACCTAGAACCAAAAAACATCAAAAAGAAGAAGTGAATGAGATTTAACACAAATAAATGCAACAAAGCAAAATCCAAAGATTGAGCAAAAGGGGCACTCACTAAAGCCTCATAACATTCCTTGACTGATTCCAGAAACATGAAGAACGCTTTGCTTCCTTTAATATCCAATAAACTCACGAAGGAGACAGCAGCATAAATAGGGGCCATAAGGATAATGATTAGTATAGCTTTCTGCTCCTTTGGGTTTTTCCAGTAAAAAAGATGCTGTGACACAAGCTGCAGGGTGAAATGCAATGAAAGCACCGCACAAAACGCGGATCCCATCAGAGTAATCTGCGGACGATTTAAATTGCTAAAATCCATGGCTTCTTTCAGTTAAGAAATGAGAAATGAAACCCGAAGCACGGATCTGCAAAAGATGGAACAACAAAACGAGTTCACCAACAAACATAGGGTGAACAACAAATTAATAAACATTAAAGCAAAATTTAAGAGCTACCCATTTTGCAATAACAGAGAGTTAAGGCAAAGATCGTGAAAACGAACCTGATCAATGAAATCTTTGAGGGGAAGTTCAGAAAATAGCGACTAATAAAAGTCTAACGATGCAGCGGAAGTATAAGTCTAAGAGGTAGAATGGATCTGCTGCCGTCTGCTGACCTTAACAAATATTTTAATAATTAAATGCGAAGTTTTAGTATTTTGGTAAACTACACGGGTGGACACCAAACTATAGTCATTAATCGATCTTGCCACCAAATTATTTTTTGTCTCAATTCGATCACTAAACTTTTTAATTCATTCAATCAGACCACTCTACGTTAAAAAAACAGACTTGTTGACGTGTCTGTTAATAAAACTGACATAATTATATATTTGGTCATTAATATTTATATATTCTATCAATTTAGTCACTATTTTAATTCAATTAAATAAATTTAACTATCCAATTAGAACATAGTCAACACATGATTTGAAAGTTTTATTTATGAATTTTATATTATTTAATCAAGTGATTTTATACCTGATTGAAATGGAAAATAGAACAACAAAGATGCAGTTGGGGAGAATCGAACCTGCGTCCAAGAGGGTGAAGGGTAACAAAGCGCCCAAACCATTGGGCCAAAGCTCTCCAATGTTCAAACTTACAACAATTTGTATTTAACTTCTAAAAGTTCATTAATGATAAAAACAATGAAACAAATTATTTTTTTAAATTAATTAATTTTTCTTTAACCATTAATCGAACCGAAATTTATTTGAAAATTATTAATGAACCAAATTAACCGATTTTTTTTTCTTTAACCATTAATCGAACCAAAATTATTTGACCGTTAATCGAACCCAAATTTATTTAAAAATTATTAACCGAATAAAATAAATTATTTTTCTTTAACTGTTAATCGAACCAAAATTTATTTTAAAATTATTAACCGAATAAAATAAATTATTTTTCTTTAACCTTTAATCGAACTGAAATTTATTTGAAAATTATTAACCGAACCAAATCAACTGATTTTTTTCTTTAACCATTAATCGAACCCAAATTATTTGACCGTTAATCGAACCCAAATTTATTTGAAAATTATTAACCGAATAAAATAAATTATTTTTCTTTAACCGTTAATCGAACCAAAATTTATTTGAAAATTATTAATTGAACCAAATCAACCGATTTTTTTCATTCACCATTAATCGAACCGAAATTATTTGACCGTTAATCGAATCGAAATTTATTTGAAAATTATTACCCAAATAATTTTTTTTTTCCTTAACCGTTAATCAATCCGAAATTTATTTTAAAATTATTAGCCGTATTTTTTTAACAATTAATCAAACCGAAAATTATTTAAACAAATAATTTATTTCATTGTTTTTATAATTAAAGAACTTTTAGAAGTTAAATACAAATTGTTGTATATTAGAACTATTGGAGAGCTTTGGCCCAATGGTTTGGGCGCCTTATTACCCTGAACCCCCTTGGATGCATGTTCGATTCTCTCCAACTGCATCTTTGTTGTTTTATTTTCCATTTCAATCAGGGTGGTGACACGTGTCACCATCTGATTGGATAAAAAATCATTAATTTAATAATTTAAAATTCATAAATAAAATCTTCTAATCATGTATTGACACGTGTCATGTTCTAATTGGATAGTTAAATTTATTTAATTGAATTAAAATAATGACTAAATTGATAGAATATGTAAATATTAAGGACCAAATATATAATTATGCCAGCTTTATTAACGAACATGTCAGCAAGTTCGTTTTTTTAACGGAGAGTGGTATGATTGAATCAATTAAAAAGTTTGATGATCGAATTGAGACAAAAAATAGTTCGGTGACAAGATCAATTAATGACCATAGTTTGGTGGTCTCCCGTGTAGTTTACCCTAGTATTTTCCTACACTGATTGACATGTTTCTAATGTGAATCAGGGAACAAGGGTCGTGATTTTGCCACCTGAGCGTGGGCTCCATAACATAAAACAACTATATTTTTTTATAAATTAGGACTAATTAAATCAAATTATGTAAATGGTGAAGTCAGTGGAATATGATTTTTGAAAAAAAGAATTAGAGAAATAAGAATTATAATACATTATTTATTGTTGGATCTCTCCTTAATTGGAGATGTTCTAGAAAATTCTAGAGCTTTCTGGAGAAGTGTAGAATTTTCTAGAAGCTTGTGGAAGAGTGTGGAATCCTCTGGAATATTCTAGAGATGTGTGGAACCTTATGGAAGAGAATGGAAGAATATAGAAGGGAGTGGAAGAGTGTAGAGTTTCTTAAAATGTGTAGCATTCTAGATAATTAATCTCCACCCTTGGATGTAAGTAATCTCCATCATTCATTGTGGAGGTAGAGTAGTATAAATAAGGGTGAAAGACTTCATTCCTAACTATCCAAAATCCAAGAACACTAAGATAGTCCACTTTTTAGAGTGAGAAACTAGAGAGTTAGATAACTTCTTTGACAGAGAAGAGAGATAGCTTGGGAAGTCTTTATCCTCAAGCTTGAGTGAGCTGCCAAGTGTGAGTCAAATTTTGTGAACGCATCCTTGTAATTCTACTATTCTTTTCTATAGTGGAAGAATCTCCAAATTGGAGAATTATACTATTGTGCTCTCTTTATTATCCTTAATCTCTAAGTGTCTATCTTAACTTCACGAAGCGGGAAAGAACGTGATTCCCAACAGTGGTATCAGACCTAGGTTCATCCGTAACCATAATTAGCTCGTGCAGTTCAAGATGGAGGATAACGTTGCTCATGATGGAGACATGTTCAAGCTCACAACCAATAACTATGCATATTGGAAGTGATGATGGAGGACCACCTATACTGCAAGGATTTGCACGATCCCATCATCTACAAAGACAAGGTAGAAGGCAATGGTGATGGTCAATGGGAACTACTAAATCGGAAGGTTGTTGATATGATCCGTATGTACATTGATAAAACCCTATTTGAGCATGTTTCCACTTATACAAATGCTTATGAATTATGAACAAAGCTTGAGTCCATAATTCAAAAGAAAACACCTCGTAACAAAGCCAATTTAGTACGACAGTTGGTGAAATTGGACTATAAGGATGATCAAAGTATGATTGAGCACTTAAATAATTTCAAGGGGCTCGTAAATTAATTAACAAAAATCGAAATGAAAATTGATGATGAGTTGCAAGCTCTTCTACTCCTTAGTTCCTTACCGGAAAGTTGAGATACACTCATTGTTACACTTAGTAATTCAGCTTCAGAAGGAAATCTCACTATGGATACTGTTAGTGATAGCCTCATCGGTGAAGAAGCAAGGATAATTGAACGAGGTGAGTTTATTCATCCCGAAGCTAATATTATTGAGAATCGGCGTAGGAATGAAACTCTTGGACGTAGCAAAAGTCGAGATATGCATCAATTCCGAGGTAGATCCAAGTCATGCTCGAAGATTACATGCTACTACTGTGGAAGGATGGGCCACAAGAAAATGGAATGTCGATCCTTCAAGAGAGACCAGAAGGTCGGTAATGTTAAGCCAGACCAAATCAGCCCAACGAAGAAACAAGAAGAGAATAGTACTACCGTCGTAGTATCAAAAGAAGATCTGCTATATCTCGTTAATGAAGGTAATAACCTAAACATTGCTTATGATGATAGCTCTTGGATTATCAATTCTGGTGCTTTCTTCCATGTTACTCCACATGGAAGTTTCTTCTCATCCTACCGAAACAGTGACTTTGGTACGGTGCAAATGGGAAATCAAGACAAGAGCAAGATCGTTGGGATATGAGACATCATCTTGACGACAAGCACTTGATGCAAGCTTATCTTAAAAGATGTGAGGCATGTTCCGGCCATGCGCCTCAATCTTATCTCTGCTGGAAAGCTAGATGATGTTGGTCTGATAAATTACTTTGGTGAAGGAAAGTGAAAGCTCACCAAATGAATCCTAATAATTGTTAGAACAAATAAAGAAGGGCCATTTTACGTAATGCAAGCTAAGCTCTGCAAAAGAGAGGTAAACATCACCACTGAAAATGTGGAGATATGGCATAAACGACTTGGGCACATCAGTGAGAAGGGTCTTCACATGCTCGCTCGGAAACAACTCCTATCTGATGTGAAAGGTAAACCACTTGATCCTTGTGCTAACTGTTTAGCTAGAAAACAACACACAGTTGCTTTCCAAAGATTTTCTTTGCCCACAAGGAGAAAAAACATCCTAGAACTCATACACATCGATGTGTGTTCGATGTCCGAGAGATCAATAGGTGGTGCATTGTACTTTGTCACCTTCATTGATGACCATTCAAGGAAGGTGTGGGTGAACCTGTTAAAATCAAAGGATCAAGTGCTTGACGTATTCAAAGAATTTCATGCCCTAGTGGAGCGTGAGATCGGACGGAAGATCAAGTGTGTAAAATATGACAATAGGGGTGAGTATAGAGATCCTTTTGAAGCATATTGCAAGAAATATGTCATTATAATAGAGAAAACTCCACCCAATATACCACAATTGAATGGACTAGTTGAGAGAATGAATAGAACTATTGAAGAAAAAGTTTGATGTGTGCTCTCTCATGCTAAGTTACCCAAATCATTTTGGGGAGAAGCTATAATGGCAGTGGTTGACATTGTCAACCTCACACCATCAGTTCCCTTGAATGAAGATATCTCAAAAGAAGTCTGGATGGGAAAAAGGGCTTCATACAATCATCTCAAGGTATTCGGGTGCAGGGCATTTATTCACATACCCAAAGATGAGAGAGCCAAGCTTGACGTAAAGACGAAGGAATGCATCTACCTTCATTCATCTAAATATGAATTCGGTTATCGGCTTTGAGATTCAGTCAATAAGAAGGTTATCCGCAGTAGAGACGTTGTTTTCTTTGAAGACCAAACAATCAAAGATATAAAAAATTCAGAGATGCTAAGATTGAAAAACAGAAAGAACACCAAACCTACTCCAGTTCGACTTGAGGATAATAATACACAAGAAAACAATGATGTTGAAGATCATGAACCTATGTTAGAGCAAGGAGACTCATGATGAACCAGCTCAGGAAGAGCCTCAATCTAGTTATCCAATAGCACCAGAGTCGATACGATCCTCGAGACATAGAAGACAATCCACTTGGTATAATACAGATGAGTATGTTGTGCTCACTGATGATGGGAAGCCTCAAAGCTATAAAAAATAATGAGTGATAGTTATAAAGAAGAATGGAGAAGAGCCATGCAAGAAGAAATGCAATCATTGCATGAGAATCATACTTATGAACTTATTGAGATACCAAAAGGGAGAAGAGCCTTGAAGAATAAGTGGGTGTATCAGATCAAGACCGAAGATAGCAGCTCAAAGCCTCGCTATAAAGCTAGGTTGGTCTTCAAAGGATTTATACAAGAAAAAGGTATAGACTTTGAAGAAATATTCTCTCCCGTGGTAAATGTAACACCCCGACCCGGATACGAATCCGAGGTGTCACATTGACTAGTCAAAGCACATACTTTTATAAAATAAATCATAGAAAATTTAAAACTTCTATTCTATAAAGAAATTCTTTTACATAAACATATTAAAACCTTAACAGACTCCATCAGAGCCTACATATTTAATGACTTAGTTACATGCCAACATACTAAATTATATGACAAGACATACTTTACAAAATATTTATGATCTGGACTTTACGCGGAGATATGCTGCTTTACGGATCCGAAGCTTGATCTTCTGACTTATCCACACCTATGTGTAAGATACTTACACGCTAAGTCATAGACTTAGTGAGACATGTAAATATATAAAGTAAACTAACAAATGCATGAACATCTTATGTAATATACATTATACTTATATACCTATTGAACTCATCACTAACTTGTTTATCCTTACTTATTTCCTTATCATTAATTCAATTCCATCATATGAGCATATTTTGAACATAAACGTATAATATAACTTCAAAAAACAACAATACATGAATAATTACTATGATCATATCATACATAACCATATAACATCTCATATCACCATTACACATATGCACTTGTTACCATTATTATCATATGATCCTGACTTATCACTTATACATATCACATATCATACGTACAATTTCACGAGAAACACACGTATCATTATATCAAATTATGTTTTCTTTTCAAAGACCATGCACACTATTGAGAACTTAATGTATGTGAGTACATAGAGGTTGTGCACAATGCTGTCACCACAACTCATATAAATCCCACTAGGGGCGCGTAGAATTTGTCCCGTAGGACCATTGTGTCCCGGAGGACCACTATGTCCCGAAGGACCACTGATAATCGCTCGACTCTTGGCATGCCAACTATACCTATAGCTCTCATAACACATGACATGGGCATTACCTTTTATATCTTTTCACATATTCGCGTAGGCACATAGTTCATTTTCACATAACATATTTCCATGTAATTCACATTCACTTATCATATAGCTTTTCACTTTCACTTGTATTCCATTTCACATAGGTCATAGTCCTGATTCTTATCTCATAACACATGTTCTCATACAATCCATTCATTCAATTATCACATACATAATATATCATATGGCATTCTAATAGAAACACATATATTTTATTCTATATCTTATGATCATAATATTATCATAAATACATGCATTTACATAGTTAATGTGTAAAGATGCATTCAACAATTAGACATATGCATTTACTCATATACAATACATCTAACACCATATCACTACATGTTTATGCTTCAGTATTCATATCACATAATATCATAATTAGACTCATTGCAAGTCTTAATTACTTAACATAACATACACTTAATATCATGTACTCACATGGTCACAATGAACACTATCAAGTTCTTGTTCTTTCTTGCTAATCTTACTCTGAAGACCTATCCGAACTTTGCTTTCGATTGGTGTCTACACAATCATGTATTTATATTATCAGTATCCAATTGATATACAATAATCTATCACTTCTTAGACTGAAAGAAAGATTTATTCCATTTCCCATTTAAGTGCATCGGTACATTCTATAGTGTATCTATGCATCCCTTAGCATGTGCATCGATGCACTACCCATGCATCGATACACAAATCACTTTCGGTGTTTTAATCTTAAAGGGGTGCATCGATGCACTCCTTATGCATCGATTCACTAATTGCATTCGATGTTTATTTATTTGAGAGTGCATCGATACACATTGAAGATGCATCAATGCACACAACCCAGAAATTCTATTTTAAGCACGAAATTCACTCTCTTTTCATCTCAACTCTTCATCTTTTACCTCCTTTAATATTCCTAACTTTCATATACACACTTAAACTCATTTCTACTAAATAATCACTTCTTTAAACTCAATATCCTATCCTTTATATGGCATTCAAGAATCACACTCAATTTTCAACATGTTATAATTTTAATTCTAACACCTTATACTTCTTAATTCCACTAATGACAAGTCAAATTTGGTCTTGAAATCTAATTAATATCTTTCTATCAAAATTTCACTTATTCTCTTCTTTTCTTTAATTCCACCTAACTCTCTTATCCTTGAATTTTAAGGTAATTTAAGCTTTCCTTAAGCTTAAGTATAATCTAAAGAACAAAACCCAACTTAAATTTCAACTAATAAGAAATCTCACATTTGCCTTAGATCTTCACGTATGAAGAAAAGATAAGGAGAAGAGAACTCTGGTATCTTAGATTTGCTTCCCACCTTTCCACGTGGGTTAATATATAACCATAACATAATTTAATTATTTCCTTATAAATGACCATCTTATCCCTCTATTCCTCATTCCTTCCAATTCAATCCTGCACAGAAATTACAATTAAATCCCTAAACTTTTTACCTGTTTCAAAATTGAGCACCAAGTTTCCAAAATTTATATTTTAGTCATTGACCCGTTTGTTGGGATGTTACAAATCTCCCCTCCTTTTAAGAAAATTCGTCCTCAAATTTTCAGTGCTCACATTGATAAGAACATATATGCTAATGTTCTCATGTTACTTTATCTAATTTATCCCTTACACAATTGCAATTAATAATTTGCATTCAATTTCCAAATAACTCCATCTATTTCCATATTTTCTCTTCTTTGATTATGCACTTGCTTTTGACCGTTAAAGATCTATATCATGTCATTTATCATATAGACAATAACATCAGTTCTTATCACTCAAAATCATGAATCAATCAATAAATTTCCTCATACTCTATGCAATTTTCTTTGCTCAACTCAACATTTCAACTTCCTTTGTCTTGTAAACTAATCACCGATGTACACATTCTTAAACTCTTTCAAAACAATATCCAAGTTATTTGATCCATTTTAAAGACTTTTCTTCTTTAATTAACACAATTTCTAACAGAACTCTTAATCTATTCTTCCACCTTCATATCTTTCTTCATATCCTTCTTCAAATTCTTATTTAATTTTCCCAGTACCAGACTCTATTGTTTTAATGGGTATGAATTTTGTCAAATTTGATCATTTGACATGAAATACAACTAATTCAAACCGCGTCTGTAGTTGAAAATCATAATCTCTGTCTCTCTTCAATATTGTTGATTTCTGTGAGATACGAATTCTCTTAATCATTCTGAGATCTCTCTAGATCTTTAACATAATTCACCACTTCTTGAAAAGAACAATTTCAACACCAATAATATTCTTTTAGTCTAGGCACAAGCCCTTATACCTCACTTACATACATCATTTTCCTTAAACATACAAATCCTTATCTCCTTCACTACGTCACATTTACATAATCGGGATACACAACTATATCCATATCCGTTTCATATTTGGTTAACTTATCCTGACAATATCTTCAAATCTTTTAACTCCAATACATTTTCCATCACATAAACTTGTTAGTCAACACTAACTTTTTCCATATATAATGCAAACCCTTACCGTATCCATACTCTTGCTTAAACATAGTACTATCCTTTTGTCTCAAATTCATAAACTCTGTCTCCATATACCTTATACACTTGTCATTGATGCATTTATTCTTAAACTCTTATACAAATACTCACCACATCCTTTGATCTTTTTTAACATTCTTATGGTGACACTTGTTCACCATATTCTATCTTATCCATGTACTAACAAAACTAATCTATATCGCCTTTCTGATTCAAAACAATGAAGATCTTCTATCACTATTCTAATATGATTTCAATTTTCTGAAATCAACTTTTGATCTTGCAAGACACTTCCTGAGGTGTCATCTCTTCATCCTGCCTGGTCAGGACATGTGAATAGCTATCACAGTCAGGAATATCGCCTTTCATTATACTTCGAAATTATCATAATCATACTTCTATTATAACTTAGTAATATAATTTTATTAGCAAGACAACACTTTCCTTACACCATCAAATCATAAATTTTCACTCTATGTTGGCATGTACACATTTTAAAACTTTTTTACCTTCGTTTAAGCCTAGATTCGGCTAAACTTTAGCTCTGATACCATTAATTGTAACACCCCCAACTCGTATCCGACCCAGATACGAATCCGAGGTGTCACATTGACTAGTCAAAGCACATACTTTTATAAAATAAATCATAGAAAATTTAAAACTTCTATTCTATAAAGAAATTATTTTACATAAACATTTTAAAACCTTAACAGACTCCATCAGAGCGTACATATTTAATGACTTAGTTACATGCCAACATACTAAATTATATGACAAGACATACTTTACAAAATATTTCTGATCTGAACTTCGCGCGAAGATATGATACTTTACGAATCCGAAGCTTGATCTTCTGACTTATCCACACCTATGTGTAAGACACTTACACGCTAAGTCATAGACTTAGTGAGACATGTAAATACACAAAGTAAACTAACAAATGTATGAACATCTTATGTAATACACATTATACTTATATACCTATTGAACTCATCACTAACGTGTTTATCCTTACTTATTTCCTTATCATTAATTCAATTCCATCATATGAGCATATATTAAACATAAACATATAATATAACTTCAAAAAACAACAATACATGAATAATTACTATGATCATATCATACATAACCATATAACATCTCATAACACCATTACACATATGCATTTGTTACCATTATTATCATATGATCCTGACTTATCACTTATACATATCACATATCACACGTACAATTTCACGAGAAACACACGTATCATTATATCAAATTATTTTTTCTTTTCAAAGCCTATGCACACTATTGATAACTTAAGGTATGTGAGTACATAGAGGTTGTGCACAATGATGTCACCACAACTTGTATAAATCCCACTAGGGGCGCATAGAATTTGTCCCGTATGAACACTATGTCCCGAAGGACCACTGTGTCCTGAAGGACCACTATGTCTCGAAAGACCACTATGTCCCGAAAGACCACTATGTCCCGAAGGACCACTGATAATCCCTCGACTCTTGGTATGCCAACTATACCTATAGCTCTCATAACACATGACATGGCCATTACCTTTTATATCTTTTCACATATTCGCGTAGGCACATAGTTCACTTTCACATAGCATATTTCCATGTAATTCACATTCACTTATCACATAGCTTTTTACTTTTACTTGTATTCCTTTTCACATAGCTCATAGTCCTGATTCTTATTTCATAACACATGTTCTCATACAATCCCTTCATTCAATTATTACATACATAACATATCATATGACATTCTAATAGAAACACATATGAGTCATATTACTTTCACATATATTTTATCCTATATATTATGATCATATGACCTATTATCATAAATACATGCACTTAAATAGTTCATGTATAAAGATGCATTCAATAATTAGACATATGCATTTACTCATATACAATACATCTAACACCATATCATTACATGTTTATGCTTCAGTACTCATATCACATAATATCATAATTAGACTCATCGCAAATCTTAATTCCTTAACATAACATACACTTAATATCATGTACTCACCTGGTCACAATGGATACTATCAAGTTCTTGTTCTTTCTTGCTAATCTTACTCTGACGACCTATCCAAACTTTGCTTTCGATCGATGTCTACACAATCATGTATTTATACTATTAGTATCCAATTGATATACAATAATCTATCACTCCTTAGACTGAAAGAAAGATTTATTCCATTTCCCATTGAAGTACATCGGTACATTCTATAGTGTATCGATGCATCCCTTAGTATGTGCATTGATGCACTACCCATGGATCGATACACAAATCACTTTCGATGTTTTAATCTTAAGGGGGGGTGCATCGATGCACTCCTTATGCATCGATGTACTAATTGCATTCGATGTTTATTTATTTGAGAGTGCATCATTACACATTGAAGATGCATCGATGCACACAACCCAGAAATTCCATTTTAAGCACGAAATTCACTCTCTTTTCATCTCAAATCTTCATCTTTCACCTCCTTTAATATTCCTAACTTTCATACACACACATAAACTCATTTCTACTCAATAATCACTTCTTTAAACTCAACATCCTATCCTTTATAGGGCATTCAAGAATTACACTCAATTTTCAACATGTTATAATTTCAATTCTAACACCTTATACTTCTTAATTCTACTAATGACAAGTCAAATTTGGTCTTAAAATCTAATTAATATCTTTCTATCAAAATTTCACTTATTCTCTTCTTTTCTTTAATTCCACCTAACTCTCTTATTCTTGAATTTTAAGGTAATTTAAGCTTTCCTTAAGCTTAAGTATAATTTAAAGAACAAAACCCAACTTAAATTTCAACTAATAATCAATTAATAAGAAATCTCACCTTTGCCTTAGACCTTCACGTATGAAGAAAAGAGGAGGAGAAGAGAACTTTAAAAGTTTAGATTTGCTTCCCACTTTTCCACGTGGGTTAATATATAACCATAACATAATTTAATTATTTCCTTACAAATGACCATCTTATCCCTCTATTCCTCATTCCTTGCAATTCAATCTTGCACAGAAATTACAATTAAATCCCTAAACTTTTTACCTGTTTCGAAATTGAGCACCAAGTTTCCAAAATTTATATTTTAGTCATTAACCCGTTTGTTGGGATGTTACAGTAAAGATGTCATCCATCCGAATGGTCTTTGGCTTAGTAGTCGTGCAAGATTTGGAGATTGAACAACTCGATATCAAGACGTCGTTCCTACATGGCGATCTATAGGAAGAAATCTACATGGAGCAACCTAAGGGATTCAAAGTTCCAGGCAAAGAAAATCTAGTGTGTCGTCTGAATAAGAGTCTATACGGGTTTAAGCATGCACTAAGGCAATGGTACAAAAAGTTTGACTCTTTCATGGCAAAATATGATTTCAAAAAGACGGAAAGTGATCATTGTGTCTTCATGAAAAGGTATGCAAGTGGCGACTTTCTCATGTTCCTGCTATATGTTGACGATATGTTAATTATTGGACAAGATCGCATGAAGATAACTGCTTTAAAGAAAGAACTAAACAAGAGTTTCACCATGAAAGATTTGGGACCTACTAAACAAATCCTTAAGATGCGAATAACTCGTGATAGATTAAAGAGATTATTATGGCTATCCCAAGTGAGATACATTGAGAATGTATTGGTAATGTTCATCATGCACAAATCAAAGCCGATTAACACACCACTTGCTAGACACTTCAAGATGAGTTCGAAGAAGAGTCCCACAAGTAAGAACGAAATGGAGGAAATGAAAAAAATTCCATACTCATCTGTAGTATGCAGTCTCATGTATGCAATGATATGCACAAGACCATATATCGCCTATGCAGTTGGAGTCGTGAGTCGCTTCTTGGCCAACCCAGGGAATGAACATTGGGTCGCAGCCAAATAGATCCTCTGATATCTACGAGGAACTTCCAAAAGGTGTTTATGCTTTGGCAAAGGAAAACATGTGTTGGAAGGATACATAGATGCAAACTTGGTCGGTGAAATTAATTCAAAAAAATCAACATCGGGATACCTAACTACTTTTGCAGGGGGAGCTGTCTCATGGCAATCAAAGCTGCAAAAATGTGTTGCATTGTCCACTACTGAGGCAGAGTACATCGCAGCTACTGAAGCTTGCAAAGAGATGTTGTGGATGAAGAATCTGTTGCTGGAGTTGGGAATAGATCAAGAAATGTATGTCTTAAATTGCAACAATCAAAGTGCAATTTATCTGGCAAAGAATTCAACATTTTATTCTCGCACAAAGCACATAGACACTAGATATCATTAGATCCGAGAAGTTCTCGAAGAAAAGAAAATACATATTGACAAGGTTCACACAGATGAGAACTGGTAGACATGATGACCAATGTAATACCGACAAAGAAATTTAAAGTTTGTTGTCAAGGTGCCGGCTTGCTACTACCTCCCAATTAAGTCGAGAGGGGGAGATTTGTTGGATCTCTCTTTAATTGAAGAGGTTCTAGAAAATTCTAGAGCTTTCTAGAGAAGTGTAGAATTTTCTAGAACATTTCGGAGAACTCTAGAGAAGTGTAAAACTCTCTAGAAGATTGTGGAATCCTCTGGAATATTCTGGAGATGTGTGGAACCTTATGGAAGAGTATGTAAGAATATGGAATGGAGTGGAAGAGTGTAGAGTTTTTTAGAATGTGTGGAGCATTCTAGATAATTAATCTCCACCCTTGGATGTAATTAATCTCCACCATTCATTGTGGAGGTGGAGTAGTATAAATAGGAGTGAGAGACTTCATTCCTAACCATCCAAAATCCAAGAACACTAAGAGAATCCACTTCTTAGAGTGAGAAACTAGAGAGTTAGATAGCCTCTTTGAGAGATAAGAGAGATAGCTTGAGAAGTCTTTATCCTCAAGCTTGAGTGAGCCACCAAGTGTGAGTCAGATTTTGTGAACACATCATTGTAATTCTACTATTCTTTTCTATAGTGAAAGAATCTCCAAATTAAAAAATTATACTATTATGCTCTTTTTATTATTTTTAATCTCTAAGTGTCTATATTAACTTCACAAAATAAGAAAACCCATGATTCTAATCATTTATATGTGTGTATATACAACATGATAAATATTACGACTCCATTATAGCTTTTGCCAAATAATTATGACATTATCGAAGAAAATTTGAATCTTTCATTTACCGCTTTCAGTGTCGTAACTCAAAAATTATAGTCTACGATAGTCTATAGGTTCCTCTACTTTTAAATTTTAACCTGCACGAAACGACAAATAGAGAATAAATATGAAGAAAAAAAATGGAAATAGTTAAGAGCAGAAACTCGAAAGGCATACTAGCTTTTCAGGCTAAACTGGACGGTACTTACGTTGAACTTGAAACATAAGGACTCAAGACTAATCTCTCTTTTACGAAAAATATAACGTTCCCGCTTTTCCCTGGATCAAAAGCGAGATATTTTAAGGTAATGGCCTTTATCCTTTTCTTCTTTTAGTTTTTGGGTTAACTTAGTAACTGGATGATCTAATTTTTGCTTGTTTTCTGAGAAAATGTTTGTTCTGATTTGGTATCCAAATTAGAAGAAAAGAACCCCTTTCTAGAAACCCATAAAGAATATAATGATGGGGTCAAAACTCAAAAGGTTTTGTTTTTCTTATTCTGTTAATTGTTTTTTTTTTATTCATCTTATCAATCAAACAGAGGACTCAACATGAAACATTAAACTGTTTCCCCTTAAACACAAATAACAAGATTGGCTTTTGATTCTTCACAGAAGTCAATTAAAAGGTTTTGGAAAAATGGGTTGGCATCAGCTCCTATGGATTGGAAGACTGCTTGTACTTATGCAATTGATTCATGGGATGGTTGGTTGGGGAAAGGATGGTCATTATGCCGTTTTGCAAGATAGCTGAGGTTAGACTTCTGTTCTCTTTTTACTTTTTTAAATTTATTTTTGTGTATTATCTGGAACATTAGATTCTTGAGTAGTAAATGGACTCTCCAAATATTTTGAACCATAAGATCATATAGATCGGTTAAGGAAAACCAGTTCTTCGAACAGTCACGGTTGGTTGGTTCTTTTATTTGTTTTTGGTGTATGTGTTTAACTATTTTGTGCGTGTAACTAGCAATTCTACATGGATTCATTTCCTGAGAGTATGATATTTTGCATCAATTGGCTGTGAATCAGAATATGATGACAATTTCATCTAATTATGCTCTTCTTGATCCTTCAGGGATATCTTACTAAAGATGCTCTGGCTACAGTAAGGGAATTGTTCCCTGATTTGGCTGGAGGTGAGCTTGCATCTGTATGCTCCTGGGCTGATGGCATAAAGTGGTACTATAAATGGCACTGGACTAGCCGACTAGTCCCTTACACTATGTTGACACCCCAGATTTCTTGTGTAACTATAAATACTGCCGTAAGTTTAGTGTCTTTTTATTTTCATGTTTTGGTTCTGGTAATGTAAATGTTGCTTTGTAGTTGATTCTCTTAACATTTCTGCTCACGGATACTTATGTCTTAGAGGAGACTGCCATGATTCTTATGGACATAAAAATAGTTGCGTAACCGGAGCCATTTTCAACTATACAAAGCAAATTTTTTCAGCATATAAGGGATATAGTCCTCAGTTGAATTGTAAGTTTGTTCTTACTCATAGTTGCCACTTACACAGGCTATGGCATTATATTTTTAACCCTTGTATGGTGATTCGTCTTCTGTTGGTAACAGACAACTTGACAGAGGCGTTTATGTTCATAGTTCATTATATTCGGATGTCCATCAGGTTTGTGCCCTTCTTCTGGTACCTCTCAACTTAAGGGTATTCCTAAAGATGCAATGTTACAAACTGTGCGGTTATATTGGAATTGGATGAATGGCTGACTTGATCTGAGGAACATGGTTTATGATCATTTGTTAACTCAGAAAAAAATAATCTTAAGTCTGTATTACTTTGCCGACTAGTTTAAAAGAAGTGAAAGAAGAAATGGAAAAAAGTTTGGTGTAAACCTACTTCATTTACCATGATTTATTTAGAAGACTTGGTAGTGCAGTGCAGATTTCTCAAACAAGGGTTTTACTTGTTTAATAGGATTGATGGTTGTTAAAGACAATCGTTGAATGCTACAGCTTAATGCTTAAAGTCCGTTGTTCTAGAATGATATATTGTAGTTTTAAATGATATACTTTTTTGAAGGTGCAAAGAAAATTTTCTGTAATTCTGGTTCTGTCATGTACTTTGTTTTACGATCTTCTTTTAGCAATTTTTGACTGGAAACCACAATTGTATAGAAAATCCTGACCCATCTGGAATGTGTTGCTTATATCCATTTACCCTTTTATCCTTTTTTAAACCGGTTAGCTTCTCACTTTGATGCGGAAATATGAAAGAAAATTTGTTACCTATTTTTTTGTTGAAAAAGAGGGTGTACACTCAGCGCACTAACATTTTCTTTTCTGATTACAGCCATTACATGTTGGCTTCTTAGGAGATTTAGGTGGGAATACAATTACAGTCCACTGGTACCGTAGGAAGACAAACCTACACCATGTGAGCTCTTCTCTGTCCATTTTAGGTTTATCTCCGTCCAGCATTCATTTTTCGTTTACCCTGTGATAAGTGCCAAATGATGATGTTAAAGCAAATTAAATTTGCACTAATATGTTACTCTCATTATGCTACCTTCCGCTTTATTATGATGGGAAGGGGCACATGAGTTACATTTCAAAGCAATAATAGCTGGTTAGCAGGCATTGAAGTTGGCCGTTAAGCAACAAGCAGCAATTGATTCAACCCGTCACTGTCATTTCTGCTTGTATAAAAAGAAAAGAAAAGAAATGAAGGTGCTTGAGGTGCGAGTGTGACTCATTTGAGGCAAATGTGTACTTCAGTCGGGAAAACCATTTCCTTGCACTTCCTTGACTGATGTTAGATCCAGTGATAACTCTTCTTTCTGGCCCGACTTGACAACTTGTTTGTCAGAATGTTTGGATGGAGATCTCCCCCTCTTAACAAATTTTCCAAAAAAGTGATTCATGCTAAAAGTACTGATAAAATAATGCATGAGAAAGTGGGTATTTGTGGTTGGAGCCAATTTGTTCCATCTGTATGCAGTTTAATCCAGTACTGTCATTGTTACAGGTCTGGGATACCATGATTATTGAGTCTGCTTTGAAGACATTCTATCATTCAGATCTTGAAGTAATGATTCAAGCCATCCAGAGGAATATTACTGTAAGCTTTTTTATTTCCTTCATATTTACTTGTGCATGTAGCTACTACAGATAACAGATGAGCGCTATTAAAGGTGTAAAATATTGAAGTAAACTGCACAGACCGTATATGTTTTATGTTCACGTCCTTTGAATATCTTGAATCATTCAGTATTTTTTATTCAATTGGTAACTGCTGGCAAAGCACTGAAGTTTAATTTGGACTTTTGGTGGTTAAGAATTTCTCCGGTCCCCCCCCCCCTTTTTTTTGTTATTTTTGGGCCTTTCTTTCCCTTCTTGCCTTGGGGTTTAGACCTGTATTCATGTTTAAGACGGCACATTCAATTGCCAAAGTGTGACACTGTTGTTGTGTTTCTTTTTCATATAGGATGCTTGGTCCAACGATATATCGTCATGGGAGAATTGTGGACATAATCAAACTGTTTGTCCTAACCTGTAAGTACATGTCACACATCTTATTCTTTCAACTCGTTCTGATGCATATGCTGGACTGCTTCAACTGTATTTACTATGATGTAAATTGTCAAAACACATTAAAAGAAATTCACCTGGAAATATGTAGATATGCATGCTCCAAGCATACAAATACGTTTTTAATTTAATTTTGAGTTACTTTAAGTAGAAAAAGAGGTAAAAATGTTTTGTTTTACAAGGAACCGCCATCACTTTAAGTAGCAAAACAGGTATGCTTCCGAAAGTGTTAGGTTGGCTTGCAAGTTTGCATACAGGAATGCCACTCCGGGAAGTACATTAGAAGGTATTTTCTTCTTCTGTCACTTTCTTTTTCTTATTTGATAATCGGAAGATGCTTCTCTATGGAACATATGTTTGCTCCGCTGTTGAGTTAAATCAAAGTAACAACTTGTTGGGGAGAGATGGCAAAATTAATGCTACTATGTCTATCAACTGGCTTAAACATTTTGATTATTGGTCTTTTCACCTGTCTCTATAAGTTCCTGTATTAGGTGGTTTACATGAACATCGGATTGCTGCTAACCATTGAAGAAATCAATGAACTCTATTATCCTTCTCTTCTATCGTCCCTTTTGAATGCTATTTTTTCTTACACATGGTTCGCTCAGTATGGCTTGGATAATGGATACGGACATGCTAAAATGCTCAGATAATGTTATTTAGTACATGATTGCCATCTTCTCGATGAGGAGCAGATAAATTATCTTATTTGAACATGTCTCATCTTTCTTTTAACACATTCTTATTTTGTTCCATAGACGAGTATTTCCTTTCTCGGTTGCCTATTGTGGAGAAGAGGCTTGCTCAAGGTGGGATTCGCCTTGCCGCTGTGCTTAATCGTCTATTTAATTCCGAAGTGAAAATTGCTCGAGCATGAAGATGTGCATTTGTAAATGAAGTTGGAGGCACTCTAGTATATCCCTTTGTCAACTCTTTCAAGAAAAGATGAACTTTAGGTTTATCTCCACTTTGATTGTTAAAATAGTGATACGTCAAAGACTGGAATAACGAACTTAGACTGAATGATTTGCTGTTTTCAGATTGTGTATATCTCCCATATACCTAAGTTAACCCTTGTTGGAAATCACAATATAAGTTCCAAATTCAAGCTTTCCAAATGGTCTGTATTCCGTTTCTGAATGTTAACATAATTAAAATCTTAAAGGATTGTTAATGAATACTCAACGGCTTCTAAGAAGAAATAAGCATTGGCAAGAAGTCACTGCCTAATTCATTGGGCTCTTTTATATCCCCAGGCTGCAGAAGCTGTTGAAAATTTGCTACCTCACTACCCAATGGCCCCGTTTTGACCCACTGTGTTTGGCCTGGTCAAACCCAGCATGGTACAGGTATCAATGGTCAATGATCAGCAGAAAATGAAATTTTTATGTTCCAGGAGGATAAAAATTACTCCACAAATTATGTATTTTCACTTTACCAGCTGGGGGGCCGGCCTGGCTACGCCTCTGTGAACCGAATAATTCCCCAAAAAAAACCAACTTGAGATTGATTTCTGTTCGGATTATCCCACAACAAAATAAAAGAAGAAAGAAGATGGAGAAGAGTTTCATAAGATTCATATTAATTTGTCTTTTTAAACTTGAAAAACGACCTTCTTCAATCAAGAATCAAGATTAGGTAGTGGGAAATGGTAATCGATCAGACGATAAAACTGAAATTAATAAGGAAAAGCCAGAACGAAATTTCATTCATTGACTTCTGGAAGCTATTAATATAAGCTTTGTACAAAACTGATATGAACAACAAAAAAGCAGGCTCACATCATTCCTAGGACCCTCCCACTTCTTTTAAACTTTTTTGGGGAGAAATTTAACAAACTTGCGACTACTTGGAGAAAAAATAGAAGCAACAGAATAGGCAATCCCCAGCAATATTGCAACTTTTACTTGACCCCTTCTTGGGATCGGACGTCCGGCAATCCTCCGTGAAATTTTCCCACCGTTGATCATTTCCCTCCTTACACCTGCCATTTCTTCTTAGGTTCTTTAAACTTTTTTGGGGAGAAATTTAACAACCTTGCGACTACTTAGAGAAAAAAATAGAAGCAACAGAATGGGCAATCCCCAGCAATATAGCAACTTTTACTTGACCCCTCCTTGGGATCGGACGTCCGGCAATCCTCCGTGAAATTTTCCCACCGTTGATCATTTCCCTCCTTACACCTGCCATTTCTTCTTAGGTTCTTTTGCAAAGATCCAAAGGTTTAAGAGATTAGACAATGAAAAAGAAACAGAACTTGGATTAGAGTTTTTATGCTTTGGATTTTGGAACTTGAGCTAGTTGTGCGATTCGCCGTCCCACGTTGTCCCTTGCAATATATAAGGAGTGAAACAAATGATTGCCCTTTGTTTTTGCCTAATATTACAGTCATGTCCTCAGTTTTGACCATGACTTGACGATATCGTTATTTCATCTTTAGGGACTGGCTGCTGTCTGCTACATTCCCCCAATCACGTTCTGGAGTTTATTTATTTATTTTCTTTGACAAAAAAAATCATTTTTGTAGGATTTACAATAGTTCTTTGAGTGAACGTCAAGTATGTAACCTATTCAGCCATATGTGCATGGTTGAATATTTCAATGCTAAGATGATGATTAAGTTGAAATATTAATATGCAGACAGTTAGAATGAGTTCCCTCAGCAAATTTAAACTTTGTTTTTCAGTAAAGATGAATCTAATAACTCCAATTTTTTTGTTTAATGTGTTTAATAATAATTTTTAATTAATTTTAATATTTGTAAAATTAATTTATTAATTTTAAAAAATTAAATTAAATATTTAAGATATCTTCAGTAACTTTAAAACTAAATAATTTAACTCTTTCCATCTCCTACGGCTTCGTCTCTGATATCGAGTGAAGAAGTATGAGCATTGAATTCTTCAGTTGAAAATTTCAATTTTGTTTTCCTTTTTGGGGTTTGAAATTTTCAATTTTAGATAGTAAAGATGAGTTGGTCATCCAGACAGGGCGACACGAAAGATGCTAATCCCTTAAAAACAAAGAGAAAGTAAGGATTTTAAGCATGTTAATTATTGATGTCATGTGTGCATTAAAATCACGTGCTCCATTGGGGATGCATCAATGCATCCACTTTTCTTCCATCAACCAAAAGAGAGGGGAGCAAAATTAATGTTGATGCATGCATCCAAATCCAGAAGTCGCAACGGTGGCTTCTGTCTCCCTGTCAGTCACTTCCATCTACAAGCTTTATAATTGGAGCCCCACCTCAACCTTATCATCTTCTTTAATGTTACGGCAGATTGTGTTGGCTGGAAAAAAAGGTGTAATATTTTTTTCTTTGGGGTTGGTGGGGAGTCACCATCTAATCTCAAGATTCAAGCAATGTGGAAGTTAATTTATTCAATGAATCGTTTGGTTAAAGGCAACTTTCTTCTTCTTTTTCTCTGTCAAGTGGAGGAATTGAACAGCTACTTTGTTGATTACTTTAATTACTAGTTCTTTCTAGTAATTAAGCAGCTGATTTTATTAATTCGTAGCGGCTATTAAATAAGTTCTTTCATTGATAATCAAAACATTTCAATGTACGAAGACTACAATATAGGCGCATACATGAAAATAACTAAAAAAAGGAGTTTGTATACAAATCGAAGTTGGGGTTTGGATTGCCAAAATCTGGTGTTTTTAGTTCACGTAGAGGATGAGCCACATCGGCTACTGCTGCGAGAGAAGATAGAAGCAAAATAATGTGCGACCCAGCGCTATAGCTATCTTTACTTGACCTCTCCTGGGAATCCGACGGCCAATACTTCTCCCACCGTTGATCGTTGCCCTCCTTGTGCCACCCATATCTTCCGGTGTTTACTGATATAACGTTGCAATTGTTAAGCAAGCAGTGAAAAGTAGTGATTTTGACTGAGTTTTAATTAGAAGACACTAAAGTGTCGCTTTATATGTTATGCAGAGGCGGCTAGGGAGAGTTCGTTTAGATAAAGGGCTGCAATATATTGGTGAATGGGAATCGAATGAAGAAAATGCTTGAAGTTGAAATTTGACATGATGAACCGGCGGCTGATTAGAAAGTGATTCCTTTGATTACAACATGGCTGACAAAATATGTGAGCCAAGCGAGTGGCTGAGCAGAGATGAAAAGAAAAGATGCATTGAACCAAGACTTGTGTTGTTTTTGTATTATATAATTGAGAATTGGATTTGGTTGATACTGATTAACCGCTGACGCCGGATGTCATCTCCTTTGTAAGACGTCATTGATTCAACGTATAGGCAAATAAAATCTCACTTTTTTTTTCGTTGAAAAAAAAAATCGAAATGCGTTGAACAATGAAATTTGACATTGTGAACCAGCGACTGACCATAAAGTGACTCCTTTGTTTATCGATAAAAAGACAAAGGCACGTTGAACCATGATTTATATTACTTTAGGGCGTTACTGGTTAACTGCTATTTCCAGAATGCCTCTGTGTAAACTCGCTAAGAAGCAATTTTCCCCTCATTACATGTCCATCACTGCAGTTTTGGCTATCATCCCAGTGTCCACGCCTGTTTCAATCATTAGTCCATGCACTTGCTTTCCATGTTTCATGCCCGGTAAAGCAGAAGAGGCAGTCAAAACCGGTGTAAAAGTATAAGCGTTAAGGTCACAGCAAGAAAAATGCATGCGATAAAAGAGAGCCCATGTTTCTTGAACGTTGACACTGCGGGCGTGGGCATATCGGTGTTAAGCTTTACATATTTATCGTATTCATATTCTTTTGTTATTGGTGTTGTTAATGTGATAAATTGGTGTCCCAAATTCAATAATCTATTTTAAAAACATATTTATCGTGTTCATATTCTTTTGTTATCGGGGTTGTTAATGTTAAACATTTTTTTGACCAGTAATGTTAAACATCTATAAACATGCAAAATGGTATTTTTCAAGCACTGGTAACCGTTTCTCATTCCATCAGCATCATTTCCTCCTTTTTAGGTTCAAACTAACATTGTTCCAAGTTGTTCTAATCAAATGGCTAAATCCTTGTTTCAAAGACCATTATTAAACCATCAAGTTTTTTTCTTTTAAGATGAGCCATGTTTGTCACTGAATTCATGGAAGACCCTCCACTCATCTCTCACCAATTCTCTCTTTTCCCTCCATAAATCATCCCACCACTTAACCATTAAAATAGTAAAGTCCTTCAGAATAACACCCTCTCCTCTCTTCTCCATACTCAGAAAAAAACGACACCTCAAAGTCCAGTCCCCCCACCCCCAAAAGAGAAGAACAACTGAAAGATGAACCTCAAAAACACCTTCGGCTTGGCTGTTCTGTTAACTACAGCTTATTTATGTGCCGCAGCTAGGCCTGACGCATTCGCACCAGCCGTATCATCCAGGGATAGTAACGATGCAGGTGACGCGTTCATTGATCCAGGAACTAAGTTTGGCAGTGATGGTGGAGACAAGGAGTTAGGTACGACAAAGTCAGAAAAAGAGTTGGAAGATGACATTGCCGGAGATGACGACCTAAATTGGTTCGGAGGTCCTACAGAAGATGACTTTGGATCTTTGGCCGGAGGTCCTATCGGAGAGGACTCAGATGACAGCGCTAATTCGATTGTTTGTGATGAGCCAGGCCCTTGTTATAAGAAGAAGCTTACCTGCCCTGCTAAGTGCTATGGCTCTGTTAACAAGTCAGGGTCAGGTTTCTCTGCCAGTGCGGGTGCTGGTGGCTGCTCCATGGATTGTAAGACATGCACGGCTACCTGTTAGGAGGGTAATGGAAAATATATAAGTATTAATTTGTTTGTTTTTTCTGAAAAAAGAAAAAGAAAAGTTTTATCGCTCTCATAGTCTTATTCGATTTAATGTCGCTTTTGATGTCGCAGACAAAAAACATTCTTAATTCAGAAAGCAATTTACATTGATCTCCTTCTTTCTCTGCATGAGTAAAAGACTCAGGTTGATTCAGAAGTAAAAATAAAGAGAATACAAAATCATTCTTGACTTTATCTGAAGCTTGAAGCTTAATTTCTTGCTATTTATGGTTGCAATAATAATTTTGGTCCCGAGGGAAACATCCAGCTATACAGTTTTGGTGTGCTGGGACTTGGATTCCTTATGAACCCACTTCACTTTTCATTTTGATGGTAAGTGGACAATGACCTCTAAATTTTCCAACCTGCCCCAAACTCACATCACCAGGTCCACCTCCATCATTGTCTACCTTCAGTTTTTTCATATTAGGTGGAGCCCTAACATCAACTAACAATAACTCCAGCGTTTTATATTAAAATGTTAACTTTTTCAAACATATAGGAATTAAATTATTCTTTTTACAATAGAGACACTAAAATGTGTTTTTAGTTATAGTACATAATTGTAATGGACTTTATCCAAACTATATATTATCAGTTCATACATGAAAATATCTTTTATACAAGGTGTCTGCTTATCATACTCCACACTTGATTAAAAAACTTTACAGAAAATAGCATCGGAAAACAAGTTACAAAGATATGTGCAACAAAAGCAAGGATATATACATATAACAAGCTCAATTCTATCCTTCAATGGCAAAGCGTGCATATAACCAGAAGCAACACGAGGTTACTGATATCTCATTGCTGCCAAGTCTGTGGATGTTGTTAGATGGCAGCCCTCATAACACCTCTTGCAGCTTCACGTTTCAGCTCAGCAGCTTTACCGCTCCCACGGAAATACATGTATACTTGCTGTAACGTCAACAGCCAACAAAGTTAGAAATACCATACATCATGTGGGTGAGGACATTGGGTTGAATCATGTTGGGAACAGAACAAACCTGGATAACCCAGATGCTTACAACTGATTCAAGACAGAATAATCCGAAACCAATGAAGTAGAAGATCTACACAAACAAAAGAAATTTCATAAAAATGGGACTTCAACTGCAATCACAATGTTCTCAAGCCTTCAGCAGTACAAGCAACATTCCTTTGTTCCCATCTATGTCCCACTCAATTATCCGCATATAATAAATCCATGCTACACGTTAAGCATAGGTTAAGAAAATGTTCAACTGTTTTAATGAACTAACTTGATTGTGGGTATAAATTTTTTCTCAGGTTTAAGCATATACTTACCCCGACCAAAGCATGGCTAATAAGATCAACTGCAGGTAGGATTCCACTGTATGAGGCCAAAAACAAAATGACCATTAGTAAGATTGTAAGATATAGACAGAAAAAATTGAATTTACATTCCACCAACATAAGGGACAATCCATTATCTCATACTTGAAATAAAAGAATCCCACAATAAGAAAATGATAGGTTTTGGAGGATAAGCACATTATGACAACTCTGATGTTCAGATGTAGTTGCAAATATAAGATAGATGCAAGTCCCATCAGTATAACCCATATATGGATTCCTAAAGATAAGCTAAAATAGTTAGGGGTCTTACGTGAGTGATTTCCCTCTAAAAACTACCGGGGGTGCTACAGCGGCAAAGATGCAAAAGCCAATGTGAAGCTATAAACAGGAAAGATAGAATACGAGGATCAGTGTATAATTTCCAGAATAAAAGATCTATCAGGCGGTACATGAGATATTACCAAATAAAACATGAAGAACCATCCAAACTTCAAAGCACTCTCATTCCTGCATGATAATCATAAGGTGAGAAAAAATATATCAAATTAAATGGCTGATAAGCAAGTGTAAAAATCATGAAAAGCTGGGTCTAAGAAACCAGCAATAGAAGTTAGCATTGGAGCAAAGCCAACATTGAAAAAAAGAGAATGAAAAAATGAAATCTATATTAATAAAAAACATGTAATATATTAAGTACCTAAAAGCACGATACAGTGGGCGATACCACAATACATAGGCTCCTGGTACTCCTGCTACGAAGTAAATGATCGACAACAACCAGATCCTAGCACCTAAACAATAATAAGGAAAACTATACATAATCAAAGTTATGTTAAGAAGAAAAACAAGATATATGGAAGTATACATCTAAACTAACCTTCCCCTTTGATCCACGCTGTAGTAACAGCTATGATGTTCCATAGAAGACAGAGAACCAATCCTGCATAGAATCACCATCAATCACCCAATTGTCTGCCAGCTCTTGGCTTTAAAACAAAGCCATTTTCAACTAAAGAGTTAACAAAATAAAAGCATGGTACAAATAATTACCCAATGCAATCTAGCCAAGAGCCAACAGTATAAAAGTGTGGCACAAATGATTACCCGATGTAATATAGCATGGTACAAATAAAGCATGATACCTAGATGTACCGTGAAAACGTCAAAAAATCTTACATACCTAAGAATGTCGAAAATGCAACATACTGCAATCTTTGTAGATGAATTGGAATTTCATTGGCAATATCATGATGAATGATTGGAAAAAATGGTGGCCAATTTTTCTCTTCCACAACAATTCCAGCTGCAAAGCAGAGAAGTCAAATTGTAGTTCATGATAGAAATGTAGTTTTGACCATAAAAGGAAATAAAATCAGCTAAAATATTTTGCAAAAAGAATAATCTAGACAAATACTTAAGCTGAGAACAAAACCAAATATGATCAGTGTGACTAGTTAACTAAAGGAAAATGAAAGGTACCTCTTGCCACTGCTTCTTCTTTCCGCCTCACTTCCTGCATGAAGTAAGCTAACTAGTGAAAACTGAAGGGATGCTATGATATAAGAGCTACCAAAGAGCAGTAACATTATTCCATTTATTTGTGAAATAAACGTGCAAGAATGAGAATTTTCGGCTTATCATCCAAATAACTTAATAGTATTTTATAATACTGGGATTATTGAGATATATTTGAGCTTTCGTTACATAAGATTCTAAATATGTTGATATGCCTTTGGAAGAGAACTGTGAGAACAAAAGTAAATCTATGATTTTGTAGAACACAAATGAATTTGAAGTTGAAAAATGTATTGTATAATATACTTGTTCACGCCTTCTCAGTTCAGCTTCCTTAGCCTGGAGTTCCTTCTCTTTCTTCTTTAAATCCTACATTTAAACAGTAAAGCAGGAAAAGTGAGATTCAAGGCTTAATCGAAGTATATAAATGAAATTTAGAGACATATCTCTACCAACCTGATTACGTGATCCTCGTGAAGCTGTATCAAGAGGAATATCAATTGTTGGCTCTCGGTCATAACTGAAACCGGCGGGTTCTGGAGGTAGCGGTGAAAGTGAGGCAGGTGGAACACTCGGAGTACGCTGAAAATTTATTGACAATATGCATTCAAGAAGCAAGTAATATAAGCAACTATTCCAGCATATAGTTATTCAGAAGCAACATTAAAAAACAATGCTAGAGATGACCAAATCACAAAAAATATTGCAAGAAGCCTATATTTTCAGGATTAAATCATCCTAAACCTTAGTCAAATGAAAGTTCACTCTTAAACCTATCAGTATATATTGAGAATTCAGGCCCAAGGTTATAACTACCAATTTTACATTCACTAATAGACATGGAATTTCAGCATCCCAGGGATTTACAAGGGTAGTTTAGCAAGTATCACCTCAAGCTATGGTTTTACATTGAATTGGTATCTACATCTAAGAGAAACAGCCTAGCCTTCCAAAACATAGGCACTGTCTAGTTTCCACAGAAACCAAAGGATGAAAACAACCAAAGCCATATGAAAAATTCCACACCTTTCACCCGTTACCTAATGAGACATATGTACTATAACTGCACTCATTCTCACTGCAACAATAAGTTTTAAATTAAATGTTCACTTGAAACTTTATAACAAGCATTCAGTTTACCGATGAAAATAGACCTCCGCCAAATTTAGACTGGCCAGGTGCCTTCCCTTTCGCTGCTGTATCCTGGTAGAAATTATTAAAAAAATGAATCATATTAAACTAGAAGCTGGTTAGCATCTACACACAAACTATTGACAGATAAATTGAGTTATAAAGTATGGTAATTTGACATAATCTCCATTTCATGGACAAAGGTTTATCTAAGTGCAAAAAATGAAAACCATAAGAATTCCCCTTCTGCTTATAGCAGGAATGTACAGAATATATGGATTAAAAGATACTAACATCACAACTAGATTAGCGAGAGAGTTGATGCTAAAGAAAAGAAATATTTCCTCTCTGAGTAGCATAGATATATGATTAAATAAAACATGAACAAAACGTTATTGGTATCACTTTTCTCAGAATTAATCATATAATAGTACAAAATGATCTTTAGCACCGGGAAAATGGTTTTTTTCCTTCTTTTTAACAATTTGATGATAAATTCAGTAATTGAACAAGCTTAAATGAACTTCTTACTGTATTAACTGGTATTCATAAAAAATAAACACGAAGTTACTTCAATGGTCATGTAAACTGCAACAACCAAGTAAAAGTTTTTCAAGAACCGAATTCAACCAAAATTTCAGATGAAAGCCAAAATCTCCAGAAAATATATAAGTCAACAAATAGTCTACCACTAGACCTTTAAGAAAAGCCCTAATCTTTTTTGTAAAAAAAAAAATCTACAACAAAAAACCAAACAGCGCTGCCACAATTGAACTTCAAAATTCAACACTCATTCAAACATCACCAAATAAAAAAAATACTGACAGCGAAAGGATTAACTTCTTCTTCTTCTTCGTCGAAAGGATTTTTATCGTAACGACCAGCCATCGGCGTAAGGTTTTTATCTGCAAAAACTTGCTTTTAGAGCAAAAGAATACATATAATATAGATATTATGAGGAAGATTGAGCTACGATTAAAAAATATGTCTTTTGAAAAAGCGAATTGAAACAATTAGGTTATGATTTTTTTTGAACAAATTATTTGGCTGTTTTGCCAAAGGGAGGTGAATTCTGTAGAGAGAAACCTACTTTTGCTGTTGAAGAGGAAGTTGAACTTTTCGACTTTGCCTTAACAATCAGCTTGTACAAATTTGTAGAACTTCGCCATTAAATAAATAAATGCGGGAAAATAAGTAGAATAATTAGTTGGTATCTTATATGATAATAATATTTAAAAGATAGATTTATTTAGACATATAACTAAAATTTTGTATGTTGAATAAAACAGGCTAATTGTCATTGAAGAATGAAGAAGAATACAATGCTGTTTTTAATTATTAGATTGCACTGCAAACCAACAAAGACAAGAAATGTTAGTCTAATAACACTAACTTAAAATGATATTTGTAAAATAACATAATTAATGTATTATTTTTAAAATAATTAAAGATTCATGGCATAACAATTAAACAATTTCTTAATTGATTTCTAGACATTTGTTATAGCAACAAATATTACAATACTAGGAGTAAGAAAGCTTTGAACATAGTGGGGTCGTTGACTGAAATATTGAAAAAGAAATGGAGAGGATAGATCATGAGATTCGTGAAGTTGGAAAAAACAAAATTAATTAGTTAATTAATTAAAATTAAAATAGTATTAATGACATTAGTAGTAGATAGTTGGATTAGTTATTTTTATGATTCTACTTTGATCATATTTTTGTTTTGGTTATTAATTCTTTTAAAAATTAATGTAACCACTTAACATTAATATTATTTATTTTTATCATTACGTCATTAATTATTTAAGAATATTATAATCGAACATTTATCTTTTAAAAATTATAAAAAAAAGACTTCAAAACTATTTTTAGTTTATAAAAGTACTTATAAAAAGACCTCAAATCTTCTTTCAAATTGCAACAATAAGATGATGGAGAAGAAGAAGATGAATAATATATCATGATTCTACGATGATAAGATAAGAGAACTCATAGATCAAGTTGTTTTCTTTCAATTTTTAGTTGAAACTTTGTAAACTTAAAAATATTTAAATTGATAGAATGACTATGTCAATGATCGATTATTAAAATGGTCAAAGAATGACGATGTCAATGATAGCGTGAGATGAAGATAAATTTTATAACAATTTTAAATTTACTAATAAAATGGTGAAATGAAAAAATAAAAAATAGAAAAAAAATCATTTCTTCGTAAGCAAAAAACAATCCACGTTAATAAGAAAAATATATCACATCTTATTAGCATCTCCTTATTGTTTCTGATTTAATGCTCCAATGATAAAAAAATAAAGAAACAATTTAAATTATCTTTTAAGTTTTAATATAAAAATTGAGTAATAAAAACATAGATTATAAAAGAAAACAGCATAATAGTAGATAGGTAAGGTTGATGTCCGCATATTGTCGTGTCTCTAGAATAACATCACTGTCCACGCCGATGCTCAGGCTGTTAGAATATGGACCCCTTAATGAGTTTGCCTTTTCATAAATATTCGTATTAAATATGGAAGTTAAAAGGAATTGACTTGTTTGCATTCTCATTACCTTAAAACTAATGGGATCTCAGTTGTTAACACCAGTAAAATACATCAATCTTTTCCATGAGAAATATGGTAACTAATTATAGTTTTCAATTATATCCTAGAATAAATTCCAAAAATAAGCCTGGATTATGTATTATATAGACAAAGCTCAAAGCATGTGTTCAAAAATAATGAAATAATCATATGAGAATGCAAGAGGAAAGCTAAAATACATGGGTGATGATGTTGAGATTAGACTATTGTATCTGTGACGGTGAATGAGGGCAACCACGATCGGCTTTGATTAGTCGTAAATGTCAAAAACTTTGCTTTCACGTTTATTTCTTCGCTTTTGTTGTCTCGGAAACGGATCGATCCAATACTTGTCTTGTTGCACGGCTTGATTCCATCGCTCTTTAAAGACTTTAAGTTCCCATGTTGATTGCCTGCGAATCTGCAACAGAATGTATTTCTCTGTTCACAAATGGTTTCGACATTTCTTTGGTGAACTCATTCATCTGAAGAAGCCAGGTAACAACTCCGGCTATACGGCCATATTATCGAGTGCCAGATAACCATTAAACTATGGAGAATTATAATATGCATATGGCCATCAAGGGGTGTTGCCTAGAGACACTTATCAATTGCGAACTGAGCAAGTGTAAAAGAGTTTTTGTTTGCCAGAGGAACTAAAAACAATATATCCATAATCACATAAATTGCTTATCTAATCAAGGGAATGTCTACTGATAAAGGATAAAAGTGAATTCAGGAACTATGGATCTCACCTCAGCTCGTGAATCGAAAGTTGAAGTCCGACTCCTAACCTTACGTATCTGCACATGAGCAGGAAAAACAATTAAGAGACTGAGTTAATTATAATATCTAGAGATGTTAAGAAATGACTCCTTTACTCCTTTAAAGGAGTATATTCGCTCTGCTTGTTAATCATAACCATTAGCCTCGTGAAGAACATAAATAAATTAATATGAAAGATATGCTATTTTTTTTCTTGTCAAATGTTAAGCACAATTCACCCAAAAAGTACAGAAAATATAAGAAGGCAAAGCAGAAACCTTTTTGGATTTCCTCAATGAGAGCTCTCCTGTCCCACCCAAAGTTTGTATGCCCTTATGAACAATGTACTCACTATCAACCACCCCCACATTCTTCGTGCGATCACCCTGAATAATAGCATATGCATCCATAATGAACAAAATGTTTTGTAGAAATATGCTGAAATATATGGCTACTAGAATGAAAAGGATATGAACTATAAAGAATGAAATCTTACCTGTGCACAATACCCAAGTTTCATATCCATTCCCCATCCATGAACAAGATCATTCTGAAAGAAAGAGAAAGGGTTTAGAGATCAACAGCAAAACAAAATGAGAATGAGAAAACTGTGTAGTGATAAATGTGTATGCTACAAATTGATAGAAAAGGGTAGGAAAAAGTGCAGCTATCATTAAAATTATATGTAGACAAGGAAAATGTGCAAGGTTACCTGTATGAGATGCCATGCACAATACCAGGCAGCTCTGGAGAACACCGGAGCCATTCCCTCCACAAATCTACAAATGTAATATGGATGATTAAGATCAGCACGACTAACCAGATCATGAAATTTTATTTTCTTAAAGCTTTTAATCAATCTGCTTATCGTCAGTCTTAGCTGTCGGATAGTCAGATTGCTTTACCAGCTTTTCAACAGAGGATCTCCGATGGAGTATGAAAGATGTGAGTGGGGGAAAATCCTCTTAGGATCATTTTTAGAAGTTATCAAGATAGGAAAGGAACTTTAGGTTGCTTTTTCAAACATTTTGACAGATGCAATTATAGTCATTAAATTGCTTTAAAACATTATATCATGCTACCAAGCAATGTGATGATAAAATAACTCACCCAGAGCATGGTGGTCCCTCGCTTATATTTGAACACCTCGTTTTACCTCTGAGTTCATAGACTCTCCTGTGTTTGCCAAAAATATTTCGTGTAAGTATCATAATAATCTGTAAACTTTTTACGAATTGCCATAGACCATCTCATTCACCTATGAAACTTCTTCATTCTAGCACGGATAGTAATTCTGTGGTGTATTTCCGTTGAGTTTGGGTCTAAAGCTGGCTGAGAAATCTCTAAGCCTTCCGACTTCACGATATCTAGGTACCTGGAGAAAGAGGACCACCTATTTAATCAAAATGTTTGGATATTCCCCCAAAAGCCTCACAAAGCAGAAATAGTAGTAACAAAGAGAAAGATTGAACTAAATGTCGAGAAAACTGAACAGAAAATTATATTATTACTGAATAACTCATAAGATTATGTTAAGGCAAGAAAACATCAAGATATTGCAGGTGACTGAAATGTCATAAAAGCCATTTACCTTCTTGGATTGAAATGCTCCACCCCCAAATCTTCATCCCAAAGAAATATGTAGTCATAAATTGACACAATATCTGGATGTAGAAAACGCTTCGCAAACCACCTGAAAGAGGGAAGAGATCACTAAGCTTGTCATGAAATTCCAGTAGACAGAGTATGGATACAACAAACCAATCAATAAGATTCATCTAAGCCATTGCTTCATATTTTTCGAGCAGTCCAAAGTCCATGACCCAATTTATACCAAACTCTTAGAGAAGCACATATTAGTTCATAATGTTACATGTGCACATGACAGCAGCAAAAACCGTATACACAACAATACAAATAAATGAATTGTAGAACTGATACAAGGCCTTACTTGATACAGCAAGTCCTAAACCAGACTACAACTCAAAATGACTCAAGCCTCGTTAGAAACTGCTTTAGCAACAAACCGACAATATGTGCAGTTTGATAAACTCCAATTTTACTATGAGCATACATACCCACCAAGAAGTTTCACAAGACATAGGACAAAAGAAATCCTTTCACCAACAGTAGGTCTTACCACTTCGTTTGGTTATGAGCCAGTATGTGAATGGCTTTGTCAGACCAATCAAGATCCCACCATCCATCCACTTTGCCGTCATAATGGAATAAAATAATGGTAAAATTCACTGCACGAAACTGAATTTAACAAAATTAGGCAAATATTATGCAGTTCATCAATTTTGAAAGTCAACAGGACAAGATGCAATACCTTTCGCACAACACTATCAACATTTTCTTTTTGTTTAATGCCAACTGGCATTGCCAGCAAGTTCTTATCTGTGGTAACATTAACCTGCAATTGGATAGCCACCCAATGGCATGAAATATTGTAAACGAACTCATTTTTTGCAACAATAACAAAATTTTCAGAAGATGGCGATCTTCATTGCTGTATCCATTGAAAGAAAAAAACAAAGGAAAAACAAAAACAAAAAAAGGAAGTGTCTATATTCATATCTTCGCATTAAGTTCATGCTAGCACACAAGAATATTCGAATCTCACCTTTGACCGTGAACTCTTTGACCATGGAGGCTTTAGTTCCAAATCCGAACGAGGTTGCATAATGCCACGAGGCAAATCTCTTAATTTCACAGAAGGCAAATCATTATCCTAGCCACAAACATGATATGCACCTTAGATGACATTGAAGGAAATGGATTGAAACAGTGCAAATGTGAGAACCTAATGAACTATGAATTAACTTATACAAAAACATAGTCCAAAGAAAAACCAAGGCAAAAATTTCAATTTCTACAAGCTCGGTGATAAAAAGGAACTATACACAGACTCGGCATGACATATGCCAGTATTAACATACTTACCTCTACTGTTTCAAAAGGGTGCAATTTGGTTTCCATCTGACAATAAGAGAAGCATTTATAAAATATCAGAATATAGCTTTAGCAAGCTTCACAAGGTTAAATTTTTTCTTCTCGGAATAACCAGACACCTTATTACAATAACAATGCCAACATGAATTTAGTGGGTTAACAGTAACAGTTAATGAAAAGAACCCAGATTTACCACTATAAAGGCCAGGAAAAGGAAATTGCCTTTATCTCCTTACATTAAAACAAAGAACAAGGAGAGTTTTATACCTCTGTCTCGTAGTATTGATAATTTGTGGTTCTGTATACAATGTACATCATAACTGTAAAAATAACTCCCATAAATGGAAGCTGCCTCATTTTAAATCCGACGTTTCCCTGCAACAATATCAGACATTTACAAGCTTTGAAAGATAAAATTATACTAAAACTTCAATTTTAAATCCCTTCAAACTTGAAAAGAACGAGCATACCCCGTCAGATGAAGCATTTCTTCTCTTATCAGTCGGAATAACTGTCCTCATAGACAAACAAAGCTTCTATGTTACACTCATAGAAAACTGCAGGAAATTGCATTGAAGTAAACAAAAAAAGCTACATCAACAACTTTTAAAAGTAAATGTCACAATTAAGATAGACTAAATCAAAACCGGAGAAACAAAGATACGAAATACGTGATGCCATTAAATCTGGAAATTTGAGAACGTGTTTTAATGAGCTGAAGCATGTGCATGCTGCATGTAACGGCAGAAATCTCAAAAGAAGAGAACAAAAAAGGCTTCACATTGCCATTCTAACTATCTAAATTCTACAACAGAATCCCAAGTCGTCACCGTTAGAAGAAGGGAAAAAATCATTCAAAAAAAGGAAAATGACCCCTGAGATTAAATGGTAATTTGAACAATAGGAAAAATATAGAAATTTGCAGCCAACAAGAGACAAAATCGAGATTTTGTTAGATCTAAGAATGCAGTTATTACTATTTTACGCAACTAATTGGAAATTCAAAAACAAAGAGAAGAGAAGAAAATGAAATGAAAGAATAATCACTGTAAAGAGAAAAGGTTCGGTTTTTAGATTGAAGTGGAAATAAGAAATCGAAAAGTAATGAAAGCTAACAACCTCTGTAAGCTTGAACGCCCCAGAATTCTTCAATTCAAAGAAATTTTGACAAGGCTTGACCTTTAAACTGATAAAATATCCATTAGTATTATTATTATTATTAAAAAAAAGAGTGAACATGTATAAGCAACACATGAATCTCTTGAAAACCAGATCTTAATAGAACCACTACTGCCTGAAAATAAAAACTAAAAGAGAAACATAAAATGAAGGACCTTGAAGACCAACAGGAGGCGGAATCGATTGATCGGTGATGAAGCTAGACAGAAGAGTAAAGCTTTTCTTGCCTTGGGTAATTTTGGGTCGGCTGATTCAACAAAACCAAATTGAATGATTGAACCAGCAAAAATCAACAGAGAGAAAAGGTCTTTAAAAGAAAACCGAAACAAGAGGACGCAACGCCACGTTTTAAAAAGGCAAATGATTTGGAGGAAAGATTTTGCTTTTTTGCGTTTGCATGGGGAAGGGGTTTCTGGTCCGGGGTTTATATGAGTTGTCGAGCCCCGGATTCCCGACGTCTCCCCCCCTGCGACAGCTGCCCAATACTGAATGGATATATATTTTAATTTTCTCTCTTTAAATTACTGAATGGAGCAAAACAACTGTTGAAGAGCGAAACTGTTAGCCAACGAGGCAAAATAACTTCAATCCAGTTTACTAATGTCTCTGTTTTTGGCTGATAATCTCGGGGAGAAACAGACAGCTCAAGCGGGGTTATCAACTCCTTAATTAATTATATGTTTATTTTTCCTATGTTGAGTGGATAAACCAACCATCTTGTGTTTTAGCGTTTTACCATATGCTTATAACGATGCGTCATTCGCCTTTACATATATTACGAGTGAGTGAAATTATAGGAGAAAGACGATCTGGACTTTTACAAACAAAGAAAGAGGTTGAAAAATATATGAGAAAGGCGACCTATGCTGGGAAGCTGCCACGCCGTAGGTCGCCCGGAAGGCATGGCGACCTACGGCCAACACGGTGCAATTCACTCTATTTGAGCAATTAATCTTGGGAGTACGTTATATCGTTAAATAAAATTTTCGAGAACATTATCTCGAAAATTTTGCCGAACTATGATGTAATTTCTTACATCCTTATTTTGAAATTAAAATAAAATTGGAAAGAATCACTTTAAAATTTACCTCTAAAAATGTGATCGGTAGGGAAAGAGAGTCCAAATTAAAGAAATAAAAAGAACACCATTTTCAATTCTCTATTAAATATGAAACATTTCTGTTTAAAAGAAGAAGAAGAAAAGGAAATAAGATTATGATATATAGTTAACTTAAAAAAATCTCATCTTTTAGAAAACAAAATAATTTTTAATGTAAAAGAGAATATATTTTTCATCTTTGCCGGGAACAAAAGCAGATGATAATAAGACAGAGGAACTCTGATCTCTTAAATCTTTACAATCAATTAGGGTTACTTAAAATAATGATGATTTCTTTTAGTTACAAAATACAAAACAATAAGTTTTTACTAGGATTTTTTTTTATAACTCCGAGTCGTGGCGTTTGAGAGTGGGATTAGTTGATTAAATATACCAGAATTGGCCTTAGTCTGCCCCCCCCCCCCACAATTACGAACACCATATTTTAGTTGAACGGATTTTCTAATGAATGATTAGTATATATTTTTCATGATAATAACAAAAAATATTATATTAGATACAATGTCAACTAGTGGTAGGTTTATTCATCACAAAAAGAACAGAAAATAAAGAACAGGGATGGGCAGTTGACTTTTTTTATTAGATTAATTTCCAAAATAACAATAATTGAGTGAAAGAGACATTCATTGAACAAAGTCTACTTTGTAATGTCTGGTTTTTGTCTGATGTAGATGGGGAAAGTAAAGAGCGGTTCTAGTTAAAGTTTGTCAAGAATTAGGTTTGCAAGTCACCTAAAACATGTTAACAGCTTTGAAAAAATGAAAGAAAAAAAAAAAGTCAGGGGTCAGATTTTGACTTATGTCTGTAAATGAGATGAGATGTTTTATAAGCTATTCGAGTTCAATTCGGTTAAAGCTCAGTTATTATTCAAATCAAATGGATTTGATTTAAGCACGAACTCGATTCAAGTTTTTAACGAACCGAAATAAGTTATTTAATACTTCACTCGAAAATCTTACTAGCAACTCGAAAAAATAATGTATTAAATTTTTATTTTTTTAAATTAAATTATTAATAATATTAACATTTATATGCTTATTTTTTTTGAAAAATAATTACTTTGTATTAGGAATAACAAAATGCACCACCCCAATGATCTTATTAAAAAACATCTCTAATCCTAATTAGAGAAAAAATAGTAAACCTTGGGTTGGAAGAAGGTTCACTAAGAACCCAGGAACAACAAGAACCATAGCCGGGAACTACACTATTAGAACAGCCCGAAACAAACACGACAATATAGATACACACTACCCCTGAACGAAATGCGAAGAGGAACAACACACAACCAAACAACGAACAAAACCATGATACAACCTCCGCGACAAAAGACATTGAGCATGTGTCGATCAAATGATATAAAACTTTGAACCGAGTCGTATCAGCGTCAACCAAACAACAAAGAAACGGGGCAACAAACAACTCGAACACTCGAATACATCAAAACTCTACCCTTACACGAACCTTCTAACTAACGCAGAAAAGACACCCACTATGAACACATTATCATCCAAAACGAGAAGCAACTCCCAGATCCCTGCCCACGCAAAACGTTGCCCACGCTTCAATTATCTATCTCCATCCGATCAGCAGCGAATTCCTTCATAGAAAAGCCACGAACAGCCACACCCCAACTATCAGCATACCTCAACTACCGTCTACTCAAGGTCTTCTTCTTTTTAAAGAACACGAAACAAATGCATAACTCTTGTAGCCAATCGCGTAAACAGGTTGGACTGTCGGGATTGCGCCAATCCACCATGCATGATATTACATAAAAAACCTCGCCCATTGCTCTAAAAACGCTTGAAGCTCACCACGTGCATCACCAACCACTAGCCCCATACTCGTTGTCACCAATAGGAACAAAAGCACTCCTTAGGCAGAAGGCAACATGGGCATATGCAATATATAACGCCGAGGCCCACCACTTGCAAACGCCAACCACGCCGAGCTCCACTAACTCCCCTAACCAGTGTTTTGAAAACCGGACCGGTCGGTTCAACCGGAAATCACTGCCTAGTCCATTATCTACACCGGTTGAACCGATACTAGTAAACCGGCCGGAACCGCTGAACCGTTTGAACCAGACCGACTGAAAACCGGAAAAAACCGCCAATTTTTTTTTAAAAAAAAATTAAACCAAACGACGTTGTTTGTTAAACGAGCCAAGTCGAACTCAAGTATTGCTGAGCTCGACTCGAACTTGAAAACTTTAAAAGTAAGTTCAACTCGTCTCAAACTCACGAGCTAAAAATTATCAAGTTCAACTCGAACTTGAAATATAATATAGAAACTTGAAATCGAAAGGGCTTGAACTCAAAAAAAAAATTAGAAGCTCGATTGAAGCCTAAAATTCTAGCTTGATTGAAGTGAAAGAATAGTTCACTCAATGCTCACCAAAAGGCTCCATGATTTTGAATGCCAAATTACTTCTATTATTTATAGAAGTTAGTTGGGATGCTCTTCTATGTTTCTTAGCCATGTGAGATTGTTTTTTTTAAATTAAACCAAACAATATCATTTTTGTTATGATTTTTTAGCCCCAAATTTATTTTTTAATTATAGTTATATAATTATATTTATTATTTAATATGTTTTTACCTTAAATATTATGTTGTAGTTAATTTGAATCATTTTGTTTCACTTGATTTTATGGTTTTTAACTTATATATGTTATGATTTGCTTTGAATATGACTTGTGATATAAAAAATTATTTTTTATTAAATATTTTTGGTATTTTTATTTAATTTTTTAAATAATTATGACGTCGTCCGGTTCTTCCGATTGGTCAGACCGGTTCGACCGGTTGAACCAGCGAACCGGTAGCATGGCCGGTTCGCTAACCGGTCCGATTCTGAAAACCATGCCCCTAACATGCTGCCCCTCTAAATGAAAACACCAAGAACCACACTTACCAAACAATCTGCCAACAAACCACTATAGAAAAATATTCCTCTGGCCCAACGCCAAAAGCTACAGGATGCCATACCTCATTCCTCGGGACCAGTAAATTTGCACAAACCACAATGATGTTGTTGTCATACCATCGACGACTACATGCTACGCTCCGCCATCAACATAAAATGCAGTAATGAAATCACGAATCTTCACAAAAATGATGAACTTCCAAAAGAAACAACTCCCACACTTATCGACAACCACCTCACTACCACGACCGGAAAACACACCCAGCAACTGAAGCATAAACCACCTGCAACCTAGGACTCAACACATCATCGAAAAAAGCTAAATTCACCTCTCCACCACTAGTCGGAAAGCCATCAAGCAACACCCAATGCGAAAACACCAAAACACAGGAGCGGACAAAGAACCATAACGAGAAGCAACTCCAGAGAACACCCAACAAGGCAAAAACAAACACCGGACAACAGAGGGATAAAAGAGAGATAATACCTTTGGAACAGCCCACACTCTCACTTCCAGCAATAAGATGAAGAACGGACATAAAACACGACGAACACCGAAACTCTTCTACAAATAGAAAAGACTCGAGGGAATGAACCAACACACATGGTCAAGAGACACCTTCGAAGACAGAAACAAACTCTAACGCTAGACTGAGGCCTCCACCACCAACGAACGAACTGCTTAGAAACAAACTAAAAAGAAAAAGCTAAAATAACAAAGGAAAGAAAAACCACTATATGTTGATTTTTTAATACAATATTAGGATTTCATGTACTTAAAATTTATGTTTGAACTAAGTTATAGTTTGAACCGAGCTCGAGTTTGAGCTTCAATCGAGTTATGTCTAAGAATGTTTTGAGCTCAAGTTTTTTTAGCTCGACTCGAGCTTCAATTTTTAATTTTCGAATCAAGCTTGAAAATTTTGAATTTTCAAACTTTCGAGTCGAGTTTCAATTTTTACTTTTGAGTTCGAAGTGAGCTTAACAAATTCGTTAGTTTTTTAGTGGAGTCGACCTTAAATACACTCAAGCTGGATTTGTCTCGTTTACTGTCCTAAACTAAAATTTGATGTTTTGTCTCTAACACGTGGCAAGCAACCAAGAAATCGATCGTTGAATTTATCGAAGTTTTCTCCATAGCCCATAGTACATTTGATTGGCAAGCCCCAACGAGCCCATCAGCCAAGAAATCCATTGTTAATAAAATTCATTCATTAACCAATGTTTATCTTCATTCATGCATTGAACAATTCACCGATCCTTATCGGTCATTTGGATATCACGAGATGAAAACCTTTTTCCTATTAGCTAAGCAATGCATCATTAACAGAATGACATGACATTGATCAATTGATAATATCCCCAGTCTTGGAAAATGGTTTCGCTAAAGTGTGTCCTAAGCAACCTTAAGATTAGTACATAGAGAAAATATTATGAGCAGCCCAAATAATTAGTAAGTAAAAACCCATAATATTCAAGCCCAAGACCAAGCATGAATGGAAAATAATCAGAACATTAAAAGTAGTCTTTTATCATCATATTTCCTATTCCCTGGCCTTCATCTTGGGAGCAAGCTTAACGTACGTACATTTCCTTTTTATCAAAATATTACAAACAGTGCTGGCCCTGAATGAAAGAATGGTAATGCGATTTCCTCATATGTATGATTATTTAACAGGAGAAATGTGAAATTCTGGGTTACGGGGCTCGTACAGTCATACGATATGAAATAGGCAGTTGTCTCATTGAAGCTGTTTGGGTATTGCAACTGAGATATGGGGTTTATGCTCACTTGTAGCACTAGTACTACCCTGTCATCTTTACAGAGCTTCACTTATTTCCAGAGCTTCACTTATTTCCCCTTGGGTGGAAAAATTGTACCGCTGCATTTAGTAAAAAAAGTTCTAAAAAATTTATTATTACCATGAGATAAGTATCGCAAAACTTTGTTGAGATATTGTTGAGAGTTGGCGAGCTGACGAAAGCTGATGCTTGACTTGCAGATCAAATTGAGTACATGTATGCTCGAATTAGTAAAGATTTTCCCTTTTTCTTTTTCAATGTGTTTTGGACTGATTAGAAAAAAAATGTCATTCCAATTGGTATGACGAATGTACTGCACTAGAGATCCATAATAGTACAATGTATCTACTGTAATACCAAAATAACAACCCTTTTTCGTGTCGACACTTGACAACCCTTGTCTTCATTCAACGCTCAAAATCTTTCAGTCGAATGGGAGAAAGGTTATGTCCCAATAATGTGATGTCGTATTTATTGTTTTTACTTACCAGTTACCACCCCTGCTACCTGCAACTACTGCATAAATGCATTTACGTTTTTACTTGACACTCAAAATCATTCCATTGGTTGCTTTGTTACCTTGTGTTAAAACTTCACATGAATTTAGAAGGATATTGTTCGTTTTAATTCATTTAATCTTATGATATTATAAAAAAAAACTTAATAGAAGGTGAATCAAAACATGTATTCCGGTATTAATTCTAACACAGAATTCATGACTACTGTCTAACTATTCCTGCTTACCTGTCGGCTCTCGCATCGACTGTCGACATATACGTGGGCACTTTCACCATGTGCTCACTGCTCATAAAGAGAGGGCTCCCTTTGTAAGCATGTGTTTGTCATGTTACCTTGTGTGATATTACTATTAGTATTATTATCACACAATCTAACTATTGAATAGAAGTGTATGCAATTGCTGGATCCATCAAATTTATTAGTCTAGATACCTTAAAGGCTAAAACCCTCCATCAAAACATTATTTATTACGAGTACAAATTGATCCAAGCGGAAAATGTCTTAAAATGTAATATTCTATTGTTCTTCAAATTGAAAACTAATCTCCCAACTATTTATAATTAGTCTACGGATAGCAAACTATATAAGATCATGTTCATGTAAATCCGTGAGAAGTGTAGATCAGATGGTCAACCTCAAACAATGAAACCATTCTTCACCGTTAGATCTTCCTGTTTATACTACCCCACATTCTGATTTAGATTTGACGGCATACATCGAAAGGCCGCACTAAAATCACATGCATCGACGGTTGTAAACATACAAAAATCCCCTCCACATGCGCCGATCGCTAAATAAAATATATTTGCGCAAATCACGAGACTGAGTAGTCGAGTACGACTGTTAAAAGTAGAGGTGGGTATACGGGCTACCCGTCTGTTTAGTATGCGGGTTTTGACCGTGCGGTTTAAAAATTCTGCGATCATAAACGGTTTTGAATTTTAAGGCTCGCGGCCCGTCTATTTAACTCGAGGGTTAAACGGGTTTACCCGAGGCCCGTTAAATAAAAATAATTTTAAATGCTTTAAATACAATAAAAAATAATGTTCTAACTTGCTACACCTTTAAAAATGATCCAGTAACTTGAAAAAAAGGGTAGCACCGCCAAAAAATAAATAATATTTAAATTTTATTTTAAATAGCCGGAAATGATTATAAAATAATTTTTTTAATCATTGATATATATATATATATATATATATAACGATATAATTACTTAAACTCAAATTAAAAAATAATATTTACTTATACCACCAAATTGAAAAATAAATAAAACAATAACCACATTATACTTTTATAAAACACGATTATTCAATGCTATAATATGAAGGCACAAGAATGTTTGCAAGCATAAATTCAAACAAAAAAATTTAATAAAGTTAAACATTATACAAATCTAACAAATTTTCTTTTGTAAAAGCATTTAAAAGTTGAAAAGTATGTTTTTAATTTTTTATTTTACTTTCTTATTTTTAATTCAATAATTACGTGTCATGTGATATATTATTAGAATATCAAGTAACTTTTTATAATTAAAGAATGAAATGTATAACATACTTCATCAAAAAAATAAAGGTCAAAATTAAATAAAAAATATTTAAATACCAAAGTGATAATGATATAAGTTTTATAAGACTAAAATACTATATAAATATTTTAATTTTTATTTTTTTAAATGAAGAATAATTTGATACATTGTAAATGAAATACTATATAAATCTTTAAATTTTTAAAATGATGTAAATTTTATAAGACTAAAATACTATATAAATCTTTAAATACCAAAGACAAATACCCTAATAAATTTAATAAATTTAAGAACTACAAATGTTATAAATAACATCATATTTATAGGTAATTTATTTTTTTTCTATAAAATTCTTTAAGTTTATTTTCTCTAAAATTTTATAAATTTTAAATTAAGCAGGTTATTGCGAGCTTCGCAGTTTACCAACGGTTATACCCATTAAACCCACGAATTTAACGGTTCAGACTTAAAAACCTGTAATTTAAATGAACTTCAATTTTTTATGTCCAAAATCATCACAGATTACTGGTTAAACGGGTAATCCATAGGCGCCCATATATCCACCTCTAGTTAAAAGCAACAAAAAAAGAAGAAAAGGGACTTGAACGAGAAATAACAAAAATCTGACGGGCATGAATAGAAATGGCAACAATTTAGCTTACCGAAGTCGAACTGACGAGGTGATGTTAGGTGTCACGCCCCCAGAACTTCGACGCCTCACACCGTCGGAATATCAGAGTCAAGGTCTGACGGGTCGTGCGGCCTTAGACGCTTTAGACGCTCCTCGGTCTTCTCGGCGACTAAGTAAGCCTTACCCAAGCTAAGTGAGTGTGCAAACTCACAAAGGTTGGAACCAAGCCCTCAAGGCTTCGGATTGCGGAAGCTTTAGAATGCCGACAAGGTCGGACTATCGTGTGGAAGTGCTAACACGAAGGTGGCTACTCCTGGCCACCGAGATAGGCAACAAGAACAAAGAAACTAAAGAACTCAGAAAGAATAGAGCAAATGCCTCAGAGCTTTATTACTCTCTCACAAAGAGAAGAATGGAATTGGGTGATTACAAATGAGGAGGAGAGCTCTCTATTTATAGGGGAGCTCCCTCTCAATCGATGGCTAAGATCGTTTTACATGAAGGGCTAGGATTGATTCCCACCTAACTCAATCCCTTAAATCAAGGAAATCCCACCTAACATTATCCTTCTAGAATCCTCCAAGGAATGGGCCAGATCTGATGGTTCTGGGCAAGCCCAATAGTCTGTATAATTCTCTTACAGATATCTGCTCACATGTCTCGGTTCGAATCCACGAGCCTCGACAACACTGCCCCCATCGCCCTCGTCGCTCCTCTCGGACGCCTCGGAATAGATCCTTCACGGACTTGTTAAGCATTCTCCAAGAATTGGCTAAGTCTGGTGGTCACGGTAAGCCCGATTCTCAGTATTGAACCTCTTGGTCGGACGCTTACACCGATGTCTCGGACCCAAGTTTCTAGCCCGTGACATTCTCCCCCACCGAACCTAGCGACGCCCTCGTCGCTGCACTCGACGATCCTGGGCAACACCATCTTGGAAACTCTTCAGGGCCTTGGCTTGTCGCGGTTCTCCCATACGAACTGCTTGCCTTGGCTTGTAACTTCCCGATCTTTCGCGCCATACTTCACATCAACTTGGTTGCCTTTCGACGCCTTCGCTTGCTCATGTCCCCCCATAAGGACTTAGCCTCCCATAATGGCTGTGCTCGCATCGGCTCTTGCCGCCAAGTGATGAAACGGGCTAACACGCCCACAAGTGCATCTCTTCCGTAGGAACTCCTTCCTACAAGTCTTGATTTGCCTCGACTTGGACCTCCTTGTCCCTTGCGGCAAAGTCTTGGATCCCATCCAAACTTTGTTCCATCCGCGTTAAGAGTTAGGTCTTGCCCGACCTACACTCACTTGAAATTGCAAATCAAGCTCACAAAAACACAAGAATAGTGTTGAGATGTACCTTCCCCTCTGATTTAGTTGGCATTTGCTCAAATTTTTGCGTCAGCCCTTCTTGCTCAATGAAGTCTGACACTCCCCGCATTGAACCCTTGTCATTGGAGTTCTTTGCGCCATCCTGCATCGGAACTTTCTCGCGGCAAAGTCCGATGCCCTTCCTCGCATCCTCCCTTCTAACACGAAGGGTGAAGCTCGCTTCCCACCTTTGAAATGGGTGGTGTCTCCACGGTTGCCTTGTCCCTCAACGTCTTGGCCTCCTTCGACTCTTGTCTACGAGTCTTTGAAGGATTGTTCCTCTCTTGAACATCCTCGGTAAGCCCTTGTCTCGACTCCTTGGACATGGTCAACTCAGTCTGCCCTTGGCCTCTACTTGCTTTGGTAGAAATGAACCGTATTGAGCCAAGTCGCAACGCCCCCTCGATCCTTGGTTCGTCTTCTTCTTTGGACAACTCGATCCTGGGCTCATCCGCCTCGCTTCTCAAAGCCGCTACCTCGGCTTCTTGGGCATTTCTCCCTCGAACCATCTCCAACTCGTCAAGAACTCGTTGCGTCTCGACCTTGAATCTGCCCTCCATGGACTCTAATCGATCAAGGCGGGATTCCACAACACCTTGGGTCTGCTTGGCCTCATCCTCGGCTTGTTCAAGTCTACCGACCCTTTGTTCCCACGAAGTTGAGATATGCTCTAGATTAATGAGCTTCTCGGTATGGTCAGCAATAACTTCCATCCAATAAACCCACTTCTCGTCGATCGTCAGTTCTTCTTGTTCCTCGTGAAGACTCTCCTCGTCTTCATGAGAGAACGTGTCTCGCTCGGACATGCCTTCGGCGTCACCCTTGAGCCTCTCTACCTCGAGAACCGGCTCCTCTTGGTGTGCTATCGTTGCCTCAAGCATTCCTTGCGAACTCATCACGGCATCCTCATGCTTGGACACCGACGATGCTCTCGAGCCCAACGGACTCTCTTCCCGTTTCCCACCATGGCACTCCTTGCCTTTGCGTGCGGAAACTCCTCTTTTCTTGTGCCCCATATCAATTATCAAAGTAAATTGATTGAAAGTAAGTAAAACAAACTTACCCGACTCGCACCTTCCACCAACACACGGTTGAAACGATCGTTGCTTGCCCACAACGACTCGCTCTGATACCACTTGTCACGCCCCCAGAACTTCGACGCCTCACACCGTCGGAATATCAGAGTCAAGGTCTGACGGGTCGTGCGGCCTTAGACGCTTTAGACGCTCCTCGGTCTTCTCGGCGACTAAGTAAGCCTTACCCAAGCTAAGTGAGTGTGCAAACTCACAAAGGTTGGAACCAAGCCCTCAAGGCTTCGGATTGCGGAAGCTTTAGAATGCCGACAAGGTCGGACTATCGTGTGGAAGTGCTAACACGAAGGTGGCTACTCCTGGCCACCGAGATAGGCAACAAGAACAAAGAAACTAAAGAACTCAGAAAGAATAGAGCAAATGCCTCAGAGCTTTATTACTCTCTCACAAAGAGAAGAATGGAATTGGGTGATTACAAATGAGGAGGAGAGCTCTCTATTTATAGGGGAGCTCCCTCTCAATCGATGGCTAAGATCGTTTTACATGAAGGGCTAGGATTGATTCCCACCTAACTCAATCCCTTAAATCAAGGAAATCCCACCTAACATTATCCTTCTAGAATCCTCCAAGGAATGGGCCAGATCTGATGGTTCTGGGCAAGCCCAATAGTCTGTATAATTCTCTTACAGATATCTGCTCACATGTCTCGGTTCGAATCCACGAGCCTCGACAACACTGCCCCCATCGCCCTCGTCGCTCCTCTCGGACGCCTCGGAATAGATCCTTCACGGACTTGTTAAGCATTCTCCAAGAATTGGCTAAGTCTGGTGGTCACGGTAAGCCCGATTCTCAGTATTGAACCTCTTGGTCGGACGCTTACACCGATGTCTCGGACCCAAGTTTCTAGCCCGTGACATAGGGAATAAATGCGTTTCATTGACTCTCTCGTCTCTATTACGACACCTTCGCATTCAGTTCCCATTAACTACCATACTCCCCGTCTCTTCATGTCTTCTTCATTTCTTAAGCCGGAAAATGCCTAACCTTCAGGGAAAAAGCATTGTTTTTTAGCTTAACCCAACAATGTCACCGTGTTTCTGAGTCAAACTCTAGCCTCCGTTTCTTCAAATGGGTTGCTGTGTAAGCACTAACAGAGGCTCTTGTGGTGAAAAAGAAGCACATTTAGAGGTGGGTCTTGATTCTTTTAACCAAAAACCAATTCTTGAAAGCAGAGCTCCACCGCCTTCCGCTGAAGAAGAAACTGTGAAGGAAGTTTTGTCAGAGACTCCAAAGCCCAAAGCTCCCATCCTAATCCCACAAGAAGAAGAGAAGGAAAAAACCCTGATAGAAAACCCTGCTTTTGTCAAGATCCAAGGGAAGGAAAGCCTGAATTTTAACATTAAGCATGAGCTGAAATCACCTGTCAATTCCGTTGAAGAGTCAGCTTCAGAAAATGTTTCTGAGATTTGCAGTGTAAGTTTAAGTGAAAGCGTTTCAACTATAACCGACAGGAGAGACGAAGAAGAAGAAGTGAGGCCGCAAAGAGTGTTCAGATCTCCAGCAAGATCCGGGCCAAGGAACCTGGTCGTAGGTAGGTCCCCGACCCGGAAACTTGAGCAATCACCCGGGAGAAGAAATGGGGTCATAAATGGTGGATCATCAGTGAGGTTGGTTCAGAGCAGGGAACCTACAGTGAGACGTGGGTCAAGACCCGAACCACCAAGGAAGGATCCGGGTGAGAGTTCAGGGAGGAGGTCAAGGTCACCAGCAATGAATAGATCTGTAATGGGTCGGAGCCCATCTGGAAGGACTAATCAATCCCCTGGTAGGGCCAGGCTTGACTCGGGAGACTCTGGTAATGACAAAAAATTGGAGCAGCAGCAAGGTACTACCACTACTACTACAACCACCATGGATGGAAAATGGCCAAGTAGCAATAATAATGGAGCCACATCAAGTACTCCAAATGAATCACTTGAAAATCCTCTTGTTTCTCTTGAATGTTTCATCTTTCTCTAGAGATGAAGAAATGTACGTTAAAAGATCTATCATTTACTTTTTTTGTTGTTTTAGTTTGTGAATAGTGATTGAACATTGAAGTCAAATTTCAGTGTGAACTGGAAGTGAAGATTTTGTTGTATAAGTTTGTGGGATTCCAGAACTCAGAGTTGCAGTGGTAGGCCGTTGTCCACTACTTGTCTTGTTTGCCACTGCTGCATTTGGAAATTTGGGGCTTGCTTGTTGAACATGGAATGTCTTAATTGAACTGTGATTATCGTTTAATTAAATTTAATTTTGCTGTTATGGGAAAAGATTTGCATCTCTGCAAAAGACTGTACCAATGACTCAAATCTTGTACAAAAATTATTGGTTCCTTTTCCCACTTTCTTTATTCAAAATTTCCAGACTTGAATCATGATTGAATCCTAACATTAAAATAAAAGTAAGAACTTTAAACAATGAATATACCATTATTTCTTTTTTTAATCTGTGGTTGTTGGTTTGGTTAAAGGTGTGTTCTTGGTTAGACACTTTTTAAGCGTAAAAGTTGATCTTTAGACATTAATCATGATTTGATAAGATAAATGAGGCACATAATTACGCCTTTGAAAGTGGGATCTGGAGCTACCTATTAACCAACAATTTTGAGGCTTGCCATATTGCCATTGCCAGTATTAAGATGCAACCTTTTTATTGTTCCTTTTGTAACACATAATGAGAGACATTAAATTGAGGAAAGTAATGTACAACCAAAAGTGAAAGTACATAGAGAATTAACCCGCTTTAATAACTCAACGATCTCTAAATTCCACAGTATAAACACAACGGGGAATGTAGTAAATGAAAATGAACTACGAAGGTGCAAATTAAAATTTTGGAGGATGTGAATCTAGCCGTTGCAGGTGAGTGAGTAAAGACAGCGGAAGGAAGTGGTCCTATGTTTAACTTCGATCCGTTAATGGAAAATGATGTTGGTCTCTCTCCACTGCGGCGTAATGGGGTTGAAGAAGATAGATCAGTTATGTTGTCTGTTTCCTTTTACCTTTCTGTACTCGTCTCTTTCATAAGAACAAACAAATACAAAATGCACCCAAAGTTCAAAAGTTTGAAAAAAAAAATCGACCAAATTGGCTTTATTGTTCCATTACAAAAGATTGATAGTGGAGATTTGGTTTTTCAAGTAGAGGACATCCTATATTGGAGACAATACAAAAAAGTAGAGAAATTATCTCGTAACATGAAAAAGTAGGGACTATTTTGCTTAGGCTTAAATTTTGCTGGTTGGTATGGGTCATCTTCGGCTGCAATCAGTTTTAGGTCTTGGAAGATTGCGTTTTCTTCAGTTCATTTTCCCGGTCTTTTAGGCCCAGATTCTTGTTAAATGAAACATCATTCATCGCATCTTGTTTTCCAGCACCAAAGTTATGAGTAACATGGTGTTGTGGAACAGAAAGTTCAAAAACACTATAATATACCTAAACTTTCTACATGTAAAAGGTTCCATGGATGGGTAATTCAAACTTTAAACAGTGGAAATTGACAGGAAGGCAATTTAAATGTTGCCAAAACCAGTCAGCTTACCTATAATTATATATACAATATAACGATCTTGTGACCAAAATGAAAAACGACAACTCTAATCTGGTCTAGGCACTCACAGTCTTGTTCATAGAAAACCTGGTTCTGGACAGTTATCATAAATCACACTCATTGTTTGATGTAGCACATGCTATTTGATTTTTCTTCCCTAAGTTGCATTAATGTTAGCAGAGGTGTTTGATTTAGGAATGACTGATGTGTAGTGTTGATGCTGAGGCAATGGAGGGCATTCATTGGGGCAGGGGATCGGGGCTGGGTGTGCGATGAAAGTAGGAATCTCGTCCCCGGGCATTAAAACTGAAACTCCACTGGTGTATACTGTCATCTGCACGATGTGATCAAAAACAACACAAACATCAAATAAAGGTGATCAGCATAGCTGCACATCAATTATAATCCCCATCTCATTGAAAAAATGAGCTGTTTCTAGCATCCAATGCTTTTATGAAAATTGCCATCATGATGGATAAGTGGATATAAAACCATGGAGGCAGTCTCCTAAAAGGTTTGGCCCGCAGGTGCAACTAACTATTAACTTCCAACCCTCAACAATTTCGATGTCCCTCAAAAGGTGCAACTCAAAACCCTACGTGGGACACCATGTCTCAAGATGCTGGGTGCGAACTCGGGTCCTTAAGAAAAAACCAGGTGGATCATTCAAGTTGATTTAGGCCAATCACTACACCAGCATGACCCCATGTACATTGTAATACACCATAGTCGACTAGAATTAGGTTGAACCATTTAGAAAAGATTTGATTCTAAACAAAAACTTCACAGCAAAGAGATTAGTATAACCGCTGCATTAAACATAATCTCGGACTCCACAGAATCAAAGGGTCATTTAACATGATGAAGATAAAAGAGTGTACATTAATAAGAAACAGTCAACTGAAGCTTATCTATCAAGGTTGACCACTTGTTATCGATCCATGGGACCAAACATGTAAAGAATGGTAGGTTTAAACACAAACAACTATACATCTAATAGCTAGACTCTGGGGTCTGGGTCCAACCATTCATTCAATTTCAGCAGACCCTTCTCAGCGTAGATGGACCAGCACCCAGACGATCATAAATACGACGACAGCAAAGCTGACAGCTATAATAATGATCAAACTTTCTAACTAAAATATATGCAAATGTGCTATTTCAGGAAAGGAAGAAAAGTTAGGCAACTGAGATGGTTTAGTGATGGGGTCTCAAATTTAACGTATAAAACCAACTTTCATTAATTAGCCAACGATATGGTTCAAGATATGAGCACTTACCCATAAACAATAGATAACACATTAACCGTAAGTGAGAATTCAGGAGATGAATAGTTCAAGGAAGAAAGGTGGGTCCGCAAGACTAAACAATTTGAAACTAGAAATCATACGTAAAGCTTAGATGAAGCTAGCAGGAAGAAAAGAAAATGTGGACCAATTCTCGTGTCTAACGGAAACGAAGGGAAGATACCATGGTTCATTATCTCTAACTTGATTAACAGTAGTACAAGTACTACAATCTGCAAGAATGTACATCCCTCATAAAGCAAACTATTACCTGATCTGACATAAAAGCTTCTCTACATCGTACATCAGTAAAACCCTCCCTTTTGGATCAAGTTAAATTTAGTTTGCTTTATGAAAAGCAAAGTAATCAACCACTTTTAACCCCCCTCCCAGGAATATCATGCTAAACAATCAAATTCAAAGAAAAAAGAGAAGAGGCTTGGATCATATAGAAGAAACCCCAGATATGGAAGCAAAAGGGTCAACTCACTTTTGGTGATGGGTGGCTGAGCTTGCCATTGAAACTAAGCTGAGATTCTTCATGGTTACTGCCACCAGGGGAAGAGTTGGGTTTAAGAAACCGTTCAAAGATGGCCATGACTAAGAACATGGAGATAAGAATGGCGGTTGCAACAAAGCCAAAAGACACCGCATTGACAGAGTTGTCAACATGTCTCCAGTGGTCCTCTGTTTCTACATTCAATGGAGCTCCAACCGGTGGCCAACTATACGAGTAGCTTTTTTCCTGTTCCATTTTTTATAGAAAAAAAGAAAGAAGTTGTAGATCTTATTCAACTCTCATCACGTAGCTCCCAGTGAAAGAGACAGAAAGGGGCTTTTTATAGTGAGAAGGTTATCGCATTACTTAAAGCAATTACACCATAACCTAAGCTTCTTGGAGTACTAATTAAACTTGTTAGATTTGGAGCTTTAGGAGAGAGAGAAGGAAGCATGTGCGCTATCATTACATGGAGGTGGCCTGGGAGTGAAAAATAAACTTGGGAACTTGAAGGTTTTCTATTTCTTTTGCTACTATTACAGCACAAATGTACAACTTGTAACTTTTTTGTTATTATTTATTTGTTGGTGGAAGAACAAACAAAATTTTGCGTATTTGCAAATTGATTATTTTTTTCTTTGGAAGGATAAAGCAAAATTAAGAATTGAAATTTACTTGTTAAGTTTCTTATTTCGGTCCTTACGGAATCCTCGTCTAAAACTAGAGTTTTGGCCTTCTGTTCGAGTTGGACATGATTAAGAAATTATAATATTTATTTTTAAGATATTATCTATTTAATTTTTTTTAAACATATACTGTGAACGCAATTGTTAGAATACTTTATGAAGTTAGAATCACAATCATGTCTAACATGTTTTATCAAACTTTCGTGTTTTATGCTTAAAAGGGAAGCTCTTTGTTTTGATTTTATCTCCATGGGCCAAATCATGTTGTTATTATTTTGATGATAATACTTAAAAGACTTGCACATAAAGAGAGATGGAGATAAAATCCGACATATCACCGGGCTTCTTCTGTCGGCCTTTTCGGGCTCTATTGTAAGCAGCATGTGGACATTAAAACTCTATGATTGTCCTTTGTCTCAACGGTCTCGATCACTTGTTTCAGTCTAGCGGATCATAGCCGTCGACTTTGGTTCAGTCAAATGGGTAAAACTTCGTTAACAGAATCTCACGCGTGTACTGTTGCATTACACGTATGATAGCGTGTCCTGGTGTAGAAATTGACCAAGTAATCAATCATCCAGGGCGGGATCTGTTGGTCAAGGGATCAGGTGGTTCTTGCTAACATCTTTTACTTGCTTTTTGTTGGCCTGAGTTTTTGGTGCACTTTCTCTTCTTTTAAGGATAGTAAAAGCCTCTTCCGTCTTTGACCCCAAATTTTTCATTATTTAATGGTTGTTCCTTGTTCGTATATGTAATGGGGTAAGGGAGAGGTAAGATAGTAGGCTGCCTCCAACACCAGGTTGAGAGCAGCTTTCTTAGAAGACCTCCGAATTATGAAATGCACTCCGTGGGACTCGATCCTACGACCTCAAGATTAAGAACCTTGTGCTCTACCAACTGAGCTGGATATTCATCTCATTTTTTATTATTGATTATCATAAATAAATAAAATAATGTATATAATTATTGTATCATATGAGTTATTGTACTATAATTATTTTTAATTCTTGACTGACTATTTGCTTGATGAAAACTATTTTTTTTCTTTACTTGAATCCACATATAAAACATGTGGAGGGGACTAAAATATACGTAAATGGCCAGGTCGAAAAAAATGTGTGAACACAAATGTGTAAACCAAAAATGTGTGCACACACACAAATCTTATTCCTTATTTAATAAATATAAATAAAGCAAAAATCTAAATATAAACTTTTTATCAAATCATTATTTGACAGGATAAAAACTGCTAATTTTGTTAAAAATAAAAAATATCTAAATTACAATAAATGTTTACAAATATAATCATAAATTAAACATATAATAATAATATTTTTCTATAATCATTAACATAAAAAAATTAACTATTTAAGATCACATAAAGACCATATACAAGGAAAAGGTTAAATAATATAATCAAATAAACTTGAACAAAAGATAAATATGAACATATGTAGTCGTATCAATAAACGAACCACAAAAGATATCAAACTATTTAAAGATTACCGATAAATCGCAAATAAAAAGGAGTGACATGAGAAAATATCCACGAACGTAAATCACATATCTAAATCCAATTTGAGGGTCTAAATCAGGGAAGACCAACATGATAACAAAAACGCCATCTTGATTAGTCCTAACGGTATCAAATCTAACATTGAGGAAAAAGATAAAGGAAAACAACATCCAAATGATCGAAAACGTGCCAAAAGACAGAGAAAAACGTGTCATAAAAACAGAAGAAATCGTATCATAAAGGAATAATTATTAAAATTTAAAAAAATAAGAAAAATAAATATATTATAAAATAAAAAAAATGAATACCGATGATTAACGATTAACACTAAAATCGATACTACCGTCAGTCATAAAGATGAAAAATAAAAATTACGGCATAAAAAGAAAAAAAAAAGAGAAAAGATTAACTCTTTACCAAATTATTATCCCTTATTACAAGCCTTTTTTGTGCATTACTATATATTGAAGATCTTAGACTTATTTCGGTTATTATTAAGCGAAGTGATTTGCAAGGAAAAGAAGGATGTCACACTGGAAATTATTGTCCATTCGATGATATGGACCCAATTAGAAAGCAGCATTGTTTCTTGTTTCAAAACGTGCTCGTAAATATGCTCTTTTATGAGAAGTAAATATGTTATTTTTACACGATACTAATTCACCATGCCTTTGCAAACCTTAGACAACATGGTAAACCTTAGTAATCTAAAGGTGGATGGCCCAGTAAGATGGTTTTGATGGCTAAGGCAAAGACTGCTTACGAGAGCTGAACGACACAACAACGACTGCATAGCTCTTTCTGCCGTCTTCCGCTGTTGGCTCTAAGCTCTTCCATGCATCAGTAGTTACCGATGTATCAAATGTGTAGACCATCGAAACTGTTCGTGGCGATTCACCAGCCATCCGATACCCTGTCAGGAAGTATAAATGGTTTCCTATTGGTGCCATTGTTAAGTAAAGCCGTTTCATTAGCGGCCAATTTTCATTGTTATTGTCACCTAATGTGGAGACCGGTGAATTAAGAGTTTGGAAACGAGATCCATCCACTTCGTCCCACATATTCTGCATCCCATCATACACATCAATGTGACCTTTCCATGGCTTGAAACAATGCCCGGAGCTAAACAACTTGCCATCCACTTCAACGATTTGATTAGGTGGAACATTCAGTTTCCAAATTCGCTCTGAGAGGTCCCATGTCCCTGCACGCGTGTCGAACACCTTGACGGAGCTATGCTGTGGAGCAAATGTCAGCTGGTTTATATCAGAATCACCTATTTGGGCGAAACCGCCCATCACATAGATTTTACCTTGCCATGTCAGCCCAACACATTTGTTTCTTAAGCTGTTCATGCTAGGCAATGGATTCCATTTGTCAAGGGAAGGATCGTACACCTCAGCCAATGAAATCCCTCAAACATTGTCCAAATTGGACTTCCCTCCTGCCACATAAATTTTATTGTCAGACACAACAAGCAAAATCGTACCGCGGTACGCCTATTGTTACACATTTAGACCATAGGTCACCCCGAACATTGTAACGAAGTACTAAAGGTGACACTTGGCCACTAGCATCAATAAACTCATCAAATCCACTTGAATTTTGAGATAACCTCCCACCGATAATGTAAATAGACTCTCCAAGAGATATCATAGCGGAACCCTTCAAGACATGATTTTCAAGTAGGCTTGGAATTAAGATCATATGACTCCATGTGTGATTAGACGGATTGTAACTTTGTATACAATTAGAAAAGTTAATACGCCCTCTTTTAGAACAAAAAGGCATGATAACTCGATAACAAGAATGGTCGAATTTAGGTGATGGTGGTGGTGGTGTTGGCCATGGAGAGGAAGGGAACGAACCCATCTGATTAGTAGGGAAAGGTGATAAAGCCTAACCGGGGTTCCTATGGTTTGTTACAATGTCAACCGGTAAGGTTTAATGTAGAGATTAGTGCAAGATTTAAGGAAAACACTATGGCGGGTAACACAAGAAAAATGGTAAGTATGCAGCCATCGACTAAGAATAGAGAGTGGAGGATGCGTAGGATCCAAGCACGGGGAAATGAAATCTAGTATTTTTATTGTTGGTGTTTTTCCTTTCATCAACCATTAGAATGATTTTAATGCTTTTGGCTTAGGTTGTCTGTTGCATAGTTTTCTTGTTTGCTGAAAGATTTTCATAGTTTTCTTTGACTTTGTATAGACATGAATACAAGTTATTAGTGTAATAGCTTTGTTTCCGGTGATCATAAATCACGTGTTGGGACCATTGTACGACAAAGCTTTTCTAGGCGGCCAAGTCTTAGAAGAAGTGGTTAGGTGATTGGCCCCTTACACTGATTTTATTCGACCAATAATAATACATTGTTGTTAAAAAAATCCGAGCGACTACTCACTCTTACAAGCATATGCTTTGGTATCCGTACTTACTGGTGAGACAAAAAGTGCGAGGAGCAAATCTATATAAGATACCGCTGCTATGATACAACGTCTGGAATGCCACACTTTTGCTCCTCATTAAGGCAGCATAAACTCTGTTCTAGGAAGTAGGTTAGCTTATCAAGGAATGTCCTTTACTTCATGCCAATAAAGTGATTAAAGTAGTTTCTTTTTATATCCCTTATCACACAACCAGGATAATCTTTTTCTGCTTTTTATTCCCATGTGGATTTCAGAAATGGCAACATTTGCCTTTGTTTTTATCTTCTTCTTGTTCAAGATAACAGACAAAAAACATGGCATGCGACTCTTGACAAATCAAGCTGCCATTTCCAGTTTTGTCAATGTCGTTCCATCGAACTTGATTATTTTTATGTGTATGCAATATAATGATATATAAGATGTAGCATAGCAGCAGACCTAAATTGCTAAGACAAGATTGTTGCAGAGATAGCCTGCAGCTGCACATGAATAGATCATCAAGAAAGGAAATGAGGCACAAATTACAAGGAAATCCAGCTACACTTGAGAGAGATTGCCGATGGGAATGATGGGAATGAATATGGTTTGGGTTTGCACCTTCTTAAATCCAGCTAGTTGCTAGTGTTGGATGCTATCTTGGGGCAAGCCTAAAGCCATCCATTGATCCAAAAAGAAAAGGGTTTAACGAAGCACAAATTCCCAGTTGACAACCAACATGGACCGAACTTGAAGATCAATCCATGTGAACGAGACCTGACACTTGAAAACCGAACCAGAAATGGAATGGCTTGTTTGTAGAGGGGATTGGTGCCAAAACTTGGGTAAAGATTTCCTTGTTGGATTAAAATGACTTATCATCTCTGACACGGGACCAGCAATTTCCGCAACATGTATACAGTGGAATCAAACAGGATAAAGCATTGAATTGAGGAGTGGAGTTGTTAAATGAGACAAAAGGGAATTTTTCTTAGAATAAATAAAAGCAAAACGGCTTTCAAGATGAAGACAACAAGCGAGGTGCTTGTGGGGAAAGATCATGCAAAACAGCCACCTAGTCCCAGGCCAAGATTCTAAATTTTGACTGATCAATGTTTTGAATTTTAAATTTCAACATAAAATGATACAAGTTCCCGTTTTTGAAAAAACAAACACATAAAACTCAACCACTCATAAATCGGGTTTGAAGAGATCACAAATATGGTAATACAAAATTCTGTAAACAGAAAAATCTACTGTTAGTTTTGACCTCAATAAAACTTGACAGATATTTTATAAAAAAATGATTTTTACAATAGGGACTGATAACTAAGGAAGTAGCTGAATAAAAAAAGACGAGTCTCTCATATCTGATAGTGATACTACAACCATAGGGAAGGCTGAAAGTGTAGCTGCGCAGCTTCTTTGAAAAACGAAAAAAAGATTACACTCTATTGTGTAATCTGTATTTATTTCCATCCCTGTATATAAACCCTCCTTCCTTGATCTTTCTCTGCATTTGTATGAAGGGTCATTGAGTTTTGCTTCTAATAAGAGACACAAAAAAAAGGGGGGAGGTTATATGGATTTCATGGGGAGGTTGGAATGGGTGAATAGTTTTGGTAAGAAGCAATGCAAAAGTCTGCTTTGGAGAGCGAAAGCTGCAATGAGGAAAGCTGTGAAGAGTAGAAGCAAAAGGCAGTTCAAGTTCCAGTATGATCCTTCAAGCTATGCTCTCAATTTCGACGATGGTTTGCCACTCGGGTGTCGGAGAAAATGCAATTAATTTGCTCCATTTCAGGATTGTTCCGAGTACGAGAATGATATTATATGGGTTTATGTTCTTCGGGTCAAATCGTAGACAAATCCAGGAGTTCTAAGGTGGTCTAGCTATGATTTTTGGTGGACAGACATTATTAGATAAGTAGTTTGGAAACGCTTTTCATTTTCAATAATTTGTATTTTGGTTCATTTTCGTTTTCTTGTAATTTTGCGCTTCCTATGGCAGATTTCCGTGGTACATGATGGTTCATATTTACTAGAATGGAGAGAAATTGCAGTGAACATAACAATAACATTAGAGATTTTAGCCCCAATTCTTGCTTTAAACTGTTGATTCTGCGCCCATATCAGCATCTTTAGCAAGCTTGGAAGCTTTGGGTCTGTAATCAAGCCAATTACAGTTGAAAGGAAAACAAAATTTGATTGGAGAATTTGAGGATGGCTAATAGCAAGCCAATAGATTGGTAAACTATATCTGGACGATGCTACAGAAAGTATCTTTTTATATCTTCTTTTGTTTTTGATTAACTATGAATTATATTCCATGAAATTTATGTTGACACCACACAATTAACGAATAGACTCTCAAATTGAGTTGGAGAATTGACATGCAAAGGACAAATGGTTTCTAGTTTCCAGTTCAGTGCCACACAATTTGCAGCAACCATCAACAGAAACCCGGATTTGTATCAGCTTATCTCTGGTTGCAAATCTTACTAGAATAACCAGCAGCCATGAATCGATTGTATGCTTGGGAGTATGGAGAGAGTAGCGGATCAGTTATGCTAGGGACGCCTTACTTCTCTTGATCCTCAGCTCATCCCAAATCGGATTTGTGGATACATTACTAAAATCAAGTAGTGTGCCAAAGACTTGATTAGCCTCGGGTCCAAGTGTAAACAATTTTCTCAAACTCCATCTCATATTAGTCTTGCAATTCACCTGCTAAAACACAACACCATTTAACCTATGAACAGCTGTCTCATAAGCAGAAACAAACGTGCCAACAGTGGATATCTTTAAGCCCAGGGCTTACAAATTTCGTATCAGTTCACTTTAGTTCAGTTGGCTCACAAATTTACTTACTAGTTACTAGTTTAGTATTGCTTTTGAAAAATAATTTTAAAAATATTGTAGAAAATATTTTTGAAAAGTGTAATTTAAAATTTAATTATTTGAGATTATTATTAAAAAGTAGTTTTAAAAAAGATAAAATGTTATTTTACATATTATGTTGTAAATTGAAAAGTTTAGCATAAAAATAAGTGTCTAAATTATACTTAAAATTAACTTTAGGTCTTTTCGTTAAAAATATTTGTCTAACATTTTAAAGTTACACTTTTAGGCGTCTACACCGTAATAGCCGTTAAAAAAACTTTAAGTGACGTGTAACATTTATATATATTTAAAATTTTATTTAAAAAACTTTAAAATATTATTATTTAAAAAATTACCCAAATTTATTAAAACCCTTAATTTTAAACCCCATTTCTAGCGGCCGTCCATCTTCAACCATAGTCTCCGTCACCGAATGACCATCCACTTATCGTCGATCTCACATTGACTGCCCATCACTCTTGTCGTCACTCCAAATAATTAAATCCCACAACTCTAAAACACTAAAAATTTCTTGCATTGAAGATGAAAAACAAGGGGGTGTGATTTTCTCCAATTTTGAAGAAAAATGAACGATGAAGGCAAAGCTGGCAAGGCTTGTATCCATGGTGAAGAAGTTGAACTTTGAGGAGTTAGCTACGAAAGAATACAACGTCAAATTGCAAGGGAAAGTGAAAGGACGGAAAGGGAAATTAGCAGTGACCGGTAATGGGTTCCACCGGCGGACGGTGACGGTGATAATCGATGAGAGCATGTAGTGAGAGTTTGAAATTAAGGTGGGTTTTGGTTCGTTTGAATGTTTACGAGAGAATTGAAATCTGTGAAGGAATTAGAATCTGTACGAATTGAAATTCAATTTCATATTTTGTTTGGTTCGCAGACATGTCAGATGAATTTGATTTCAGTAATATAAAATGACAGAATTGTCCTTATTTTTTTTGCTTTATTTTACAACTTACATGTAGTAATATATTAAAAAAATTAAAAAATATTAAAATTTCATTTTATTGATTGATTATTCATTTTAATAAATTATAAAAATCATGCTAATAAACATTATAAGTTAAAATCATCGCAATCAAAATATGTTAATAAGTTATCAAAAGATAGAGCAATATTTCGATACATTCCAATCGGAGTATGTTAATTAGTTACCAAAAAATATACCAAAAACTATTTTTATTCACTATATGAATTAGAAACTCGACCCGACAAGACTCAAAATAATAATAAAAAAATTTATTCAATAAAAACATTGAATTAATTGAAAAAATTATATATAGAGGGGTATTATTGTAATTATTCCTAAATATATAAGGTAAAATTATATATTTTTTTCGGGTCGGTCCGGTTTTTTTCACCCTAAACCCGAACCCGACCCGACCTGACCAGAATATCACACTTAAAAAAACCAAACCCGAATATCACACTTAAAAACCGACCCGACCCGAACAAAATAAAGTTTCATCAGACCGACCCGAATATATGAATTAGAAATCCGACCAGACCCGACCCGAAATAATAAAAAATTATTTTTATTTAATAAAAACAATAACTTAATCCGACCCGACCCGAATTATATATATTTTCGGGTCGGTTCGGTTTTTTCACCATAAACCCGAACCCGACCCGAATATCATACTTAAAAAAACCCGACCCGAATATCACACTTAAAAAACCCGACCCGACTCGAACAAAATAAAGTTTCATCCGACCCGACCCGAATATATGAATTAGAAATTCAATCCGACCCGACCCGAAATAATAAAAAATTATTTTTATTTAATAAAAACAGTGACTTAATCCGACCCGACCTGAATTATATATATTTTCGGGTCGGTCCGGTTTTTTTCACCCTAAACCCGAACCCGACCCGACCCGAATATAACACTTAAAAACCCGATCCAACCCGACCAAAATAAAGTTTCACCCAATCCGAATATATGAATTAGAAATCCGACCCAACCCGAAATAATAAAAAAATATTTTTATTCAATATATTAATAAGTTACCAAAGGATTGATGAGGGTAGTATGGTCAAATTTCAATTCCCTCCAACAAGGGAATTGAATTCTATCAATTTTTGGATGAAATTCACTTTCCCTCATTTGATGGAATTGAATTCCATTAGGGATTCCAATTCCCTTGAAAAACTTGAACCAAACATGAAAAAGTGGTAGAATTGGATTCTAATTCCCACCAATTCCAAGGGATTCCATCGAACCAAACGTCACCTAAGGGTATTGAGGTTTGTTTTATGATTTTAGATAAATTTATGGTTTATTTTAAATATATAAATATTATTTTATTTTATTTTATAAAAATAATTTTTTTTAAAATTGTAAAAATGACATGTGTTGTTAACATCTATTTTAACGATAGACACCTAAAAATGTAAGGTTAAAAATATTAGACATCTATTTTTAACAAAAAAAAAATTTAGACACCTAAAATTAACTTTGAGTGTAGTTTAGACACTTAATTTTATATTAAGTTAAATTGAAAATATGATATTTGAGGATAAAAATATATGATTTCATACAAAAGTGACTTTCCACAACAAAAACTATAAATTTGAGCTTATGAGGTTAAATTAAAAATCACTTTTTCAACCATAATTTTAAATTAAATATTGAGTGTTTAACATTTTTATGGGGGAGAAAAATCACTTTTCCATTGTTAGAATGGTTTCTAAACTGACATTTAATTTTTAATTGATAATCAATTAAGATTTATTATAATTTTGACAATTGAAGATTACACTATAATTAAATTTATGAATTAAATATATTTAAAAACTATTTTTATTTTCTCTCTCAATATAGGATATGTAATAACTTATAAAATGATTATTTTAGAAATATACAAATCTTTTTATATTTATCCTATGTTATTTTTAAAAAATATTTTTTAAATTAATCACCGAAAATGAACTAGAATTTCTTCTATATACAATTTCTTTTATATTTATCCTATATTATTTCTTTTAATATTTTTTTTGAATTAATCACTGATATCCGATATATTGACCGACTAATCCAGATCGGGTACTGCAGAGGCAAGGGTGACACTCCCAACCCAGTTTGTTCCATTCGCAAACACCAGAATTCAAACCCCTGACCTTGCTTAAGGGACCTAGTGTCTCATCTCACTAAACCAACTGGTTGTTAGTATTTTTTTTAAAATATTCCTAACATATATATTACGGGTTAAAAAAACGAATACAAATTTGTTTTGTTTTGTCACCACAACTCTAGGAAGCACGAGCTGACTACACGAGTAATTGCTAACACTATAAGGGTGTATTTGGTTGGGGGAATGTGAGATTTCCATGGGAATGGAATTCACATTCCCCAGTTAGGTTTGGCAGGGAATGTTATTTCTGGTAATATTATATTACCAATAGTAGATTTTTTGGGGTATATTACCGGGAATGTCATTACCTCTATTTCCTTAGGTATTGTTGGATTATCGACGTTTTGGACTAAAATGCCCTTAAAATTTTCTTTAAAAAATATCTTTATTCTGTCATTGAATAATAAAAATTCTACGAAGGTTAAATTACAAATTTATCCTTAAACTATTTTAGATTTACAAAAAAAAATCTATAATTAAAATTTTATATGAAGTTTAGGTTTTAAAATAAAATTTTACCCTTTCATTAAACCTTTTTATATTTTCAAATTTGTAAAAATATTTATATAAATTTTATGAATTTAAATTTTTTAAATAAAATATATAAATATTTTCCAACTTGTTAAAAAACAAATATATAATAAGGACAATTTGGTCAAATATATATTCTAATAATCTTTTATTCCTTTAACCAAACACGGTAATCTTACATTCATGCTAAACCAACCAAACACAAAATACAACATTCTCAGTAATCTTATTCCCCGGTAATCTTTTATTCTCACTGGTAATCTTACATTCCGTGAACCAAACACACTCTAAATAACAGATTTGATTAATAGTAATCTACCAGCGTAGTCTGTTCAACCAGTGCTCAATCCTTCAATTTAGTTTCTTCCTAAAAGAGGTTGGCAATCTTTTTGAGACAGCTAAAGAATTTTGAAGCTTATTAAACCAGCTAATGTGTGCGAAAAAATAACTGAGTTGAAGAAAATAATCCCCAACTTCCTTTTGCAATATAGTTATCGTAATAATTTTTGTTATTTTTCATATTCGATATATATTTAAATTCATAATTATTTCATTTAATAATATTTTTGTTTAAAAATTAAATTTTATAGTTCATTCATAAAATTAAAACATTTCATCATTATACTCAAGGCATTTTAGTAATTTTTTAAAAAAATATTTTTTTAAAGGGTATTTTCAGTTTTTTTATTCATAGTGTAATAACTATAAAAATGTATTTTTTCTAACAATTTAAAAATATAGTTAGTATTCCTTTTAAACAAACAAACAAGGGAAGTGCGTTGCGACAACTGTATTGGGCCCAAAAGTCAGAAGGGTAATTAGTTATAAGCAATTTGGGTTGGCATTAAGAATAGATGCACTTGCTCATTCTTTATTTTATTTTTTAAAATAATTTAAAATAATTATAAAGTAATATATATTTATATTCATTTTTAATTATTTGTCATAAATATATCATATAAGTACAATTATTTAAATTCATAATTTTTAGAAAGAACACTATTTTTAATCATTAAAATCGTTAGATAAATTCCTTTATTTTGTAATCTTTTATTAAAAATAAAGCAAGTAAATTGGTCGGGTCAATAAAAGCTACTGATCTGTTCCCAAATCAAAATCTAAACCAATATAAAACAAAAGTAGATTGTTTAGATTACCATGAGAAAAGAACGCAACGTTTTCAACATGCCTTCTCAAGATGACAAATGTTCCTCGGAGGATGACGTGGCTCCCATGCGTGGTTGCTTTTAAACTGTTAGGAAATGGAAGGCAAAGGTACAGTGAGCACTGAGCAGAGAGTTTGTTATGATATTTTTCTCCATTCTGACGATTTAGTTTGGCTGCTTCCTTGCTTATTCCTTTTAATATTTTAATACATTTAATCGTAGGAAATGATGGTCGGATCAGAACACGCAAAGATTCATGCAGCTCGTTTGCCTGTTTTTGTGTTTTTTGGTCGTCGGAATCAGAATCTTAACTTTTTTTTATTATTAATATAAGGTATGTATCATATAATATATTATTAGGTATGACTCATAAATATACCGGTAGAGAGGACAGGAGATGGAGCGGAGTGAACGAAGTGAAACAGAAGTCTGATATTTTTGAGAAGTTCAAGCTGTGGAAAGCTGAGGTAGAAAACCAAACAGGACGAAAAATCAAGTGTTTGCAGTCTGACAATGGTACATAGTACACAGATTCACAGTTTCTACACTTCTGTAAGGAGCATGGGATTAAGAGACATATTACAGTGCGCAAGACACCACAACAAAATGGTGTTGTGGAACGGATGAACATGTCGTTGAATGAAAGAGTCAGATGTTTGCGGTTGAATGCGGGACTTCCCAAACACTTCTGGGCTGAGGTTGTTAATATGACGTGTTATCTTATCAACAGATCACCAAGGGCATCATTGACTGCGAAAGTTGCATAAGAGGTATGAACTAGTCATGATGTTAGTTTTGATCAATTACGAATTTTTGGTTGTCCTGCTTATGTGCATGTACTTGCTGATGAGAGATCAAAACTTGATGCAAAATCAAAGGAGTGCATTTTTCTGGGTTACAAGAAAGGTGTCAAAGGATTCAAGTTCTGGGATCCAGTTGTGAAGAAAATTGTGATCAATAAAGATGTTGTTTTTGATGAACAGTCCATGTTGCAGTAGAATAAAGACACGACAGTGGTGGATTTCAAGCAGTTTCTAGTTGAGAAACCATAAACTTCTCAACCGACTTCTGGTGGTTCCGTTACGGATGATTTGCATGATTATAGTTTCGCCAGAGACAGGGTGAGACGGACGAATATAAAGCCCCCGAACATATTGGGTTTTGAAGACTTGGTCTCTTTTGCACTTATTGTTAGCAGTGATGATCCGATTACTTTTCATGATGTCGTTACTAGTCAGGAAAACGACAAGTGGATGGCTGCCATGGTTGAGGAGATGGAGTATTTGAATCACAATCGTACATGGGAGTTGGTTCGCCTTCCTGAAGGTAAGAATCCGATTGGTTGCAAATGGGTGTATAAGAAGAAACAACAGTAACAGAAAAAGAGGGGGAGAAGTTCAAGGCTCGTTTGGTAGCAAAGGGTTTTTCACAGCAGAAAGGAGTTGATTATGATGAATTTTTTTATCATGTGGTCAGACACACTTCAATTTGAGCAATACTTGTATTGGTGGCTAGTTGGGATTTGCATTTAGAGCAGATGGATATTAAAACTATTTTTTTCATAGTGATTTAGAGGAGCAGATATACATGTGGCAGCCTGAAGGTTTCACTCAACTTGGAAACGAGCATTTAGTTTGCAGATTGAAGAAATCTTTATACGGGTTGAAACAGTCTCCGAGATAGTGGTATAAACGGTTTGACTCCTATTTGAACAAGATTGGTTACAACCGATGTGTGTATGATTGTTGTGTCTATGTTAAGAGCCTTGATGATGGTTCTTTTATTTTTCTGTTATTGTATGTTGATGATATGTTAATTGTTGCAAAGAACATGGATGATGTTATCGGTTTGAAAACTTTATTGAGTCAGATATTTGATATGAAAGATTTAGGTGCTGTAAAGAAAATTCTTGGAATGAAAATTTGCAGGGACAGAGACTCAAGGAAACTGTGGTTATCTCAATAGGGTTATGTTGAGAAAATGCTAGAAAGGTTTGCGATGATCAGCGCAAAACCAGTAAGCACTCCATTGGAGAATCACTTTAAACTCTCATCAGAACAGTGCCTAAGAAAAATAAGGAAACTGAAGATATGGCAAAGGTTCTGTATTCTAATGCTATTGGCTACTTGATGTATGCAATGGTATGTACTCGTCCTGATTTAGCTCATGATGTTAGTCAAGTTTGTAAGTACATGTCTAAACCTGGTAAGCAACATTGGAAAACAATCAAGTGGATCTTTCGGTACTTAAAGGGTACTGTAGGACATGAAATTGTTTTTGGTAGTCAGCGTGATAATCCTTTGGTTGTAGGATATGTGGATTCAGACTATGCATGCGACTTGGATAATAGAAGATCTACGACAAGGTATGTGTTTACTCTAGGTGGAGGGCCTATTTGTTGGAAGTCTACTATTCAATCTGTTGTGGCACTATCTACAACTGAAGCTAAATACATAGCAACAGCTGAATCTGCAAAAGAAGCTTTATGGCTTACTGGTTTAGATAAAAAGTTGGGTGTTCAGCAAGGTGGAGTTCAGTTGCTTTGTGACAATCAAAGTGATATTCACTTGGCTAAGAATCAGGTGTATCGTGCTAGAACTAAACATATTGATGTAAGGTTCCACAAGATCATAGAGTTGGTTGCATCTGGAGATAGGCTTGTAAATGAACTGAACGTTCAGCGAACCGTTCATGAACCGTGCGGCGGGAAGTTCGTTTATTTATTAAATGAACGAACATGAACAAGATGTTTTGTTCGTTTACTTAAATGAACGAACATGAACATAGGTCTCGTTCGTTCATTACGTTCGTGAACGTTCGGTTATGTTCGTTTATGTTCATTCATTTATGTTTAACCCAATCTTCTTAAATCAATTTTGGTGACCAATTTGTAAGTATCTTAAAAATATTAATTAATATGATATTCTGATGACCAACTCCATAATTAACCCAATTTTATTTGGAGATTAATCCAATATGTTAACCCGTGAGACACCTCTCACCTATATTCATTTTCCCTTTTTTTCCCCAAACCCTAGTGTTCACTGGAGAGTGGAGACGATCGCTGAAAGCTTCAAAACAAGTTATATTATAGTGCAATATGAAGTTTTACATGTTTGTTTTCATCTCTTTCTTTGTTTTATTTGGCGTAATAGTTAACATATAAAGTTATTGCGGGTATCTTCACATCTAAAACTCAAGAAAACGTCATACTTCTTTCTATAAATAGATGGGAAGATAAAGGTAATAATCAGAAGTATATGAGTATCAGTAAAGAGAAAAATATATAGAATTTGCCAGAAAACAAAACAAAGGTTTTCTATGCAATTTCTGAAAAAGAGTGTAATAGTGGAAGTAATGAGTTTTCCAGGAAGAACCCATTAATAAGTAGAAAATACACTTTGACAATGAACTTTTGTTTTCATAGTTCTTGTGTGACATTTAGTTGTGGAGTAGACTTTATGTACGTTAAAATTTTGAATGGTGGTTTAGCAATAATATCAGTTACGATATGTATCATCGAAGGGACTCTGGATCTATGTTATTACCTTGTAGTCCAATTTGTACCGTTCGAAATCTTCATGCTATTAAATTTTCTATTCTGCCAACGGAAAGGACCATTATTAACAAACCTCACTAAAGTCTGACATTGATGTCACAAAACTTTTAGCCAACAAATTTATTAGAATAACGTAGTGGAAAATGATTGTTCATATGTAATCATGGACCACTAAGATAAATGTTATAGCGTTAAATTAAAGTCGTGTGAATCATTTAATATCTTTAAAAGATCGATCGAAATATTTGATATCTTCAAACATTTCATCACTACTAATAAGCTCTTACGCTATTTATCACTGTAGATTTGATTGATTTGCATTGTCAACTATTTTTCATGAAAGAACAATGGAAGGTAGGGTCTCCAACGTTTATGTTCGTGTTCATTTATGTTCGTGTTCGTTTATGTTCATGTTCGTTTATGTTCGTATATTTATTAAATGAACGAACATGAACAAGTTATATTCCTTAATAAACAAACATGAACAAAAAAAATTTGTTCGTTTATGTTCGTGTTCGTTTATTTATTAAATGAACGAACATGAACATCCTCTATTCTTGTGCGTTCGGTTCGTTTACAGGCCTATCTGGAGAGGTTTTGTTTCAGAAGATACATACTGATGAGAATGCTGCTGATATGTTCACCAAGCCAGTTACGACAGACAAGTACAAGCACTGCTTGGACTTGTTGAATGTTTCGAGTTGTTAAAGAAGTAAGGTAACTCAACCCACATTGAAGTTTTCAAGAGACAAGATATTCGCCAAGGTGGAGTTTTGTTAGGTATGACTCATAAATATACCGGTAAAGAGGATAGGAGATGGAGCGGAGTGAGCAAAGCGAACATCAACTGTCCTTACAAAGAAAGTCTTGTAGAGGGGGTTACAATTATGTGGGTTGGGGGTGCAGGGGCGTAGCCCCGCGGTACGGTACATGGTTAATTATATAATTATGTATCAGTTTTTTTTATTATAAATAGAGATGTAACCTAAACATATGAGATATTGAATAAAACTTCTAGCGCCATCTAGGCACCGATGACGTAAGCACATTGCCGAATCTCGTTAAAATTATTATGTTCTTTCGTTTTCTTACCAGATTCTTCAACATATATGTTTAAAGATGATTTTCATTTACTTGAGATTGAGTGATCATATCCCTAATATTTATAGTGTTCGAATCTAAAATTTTAAGAAATAAGAACAATTATTTTACCAATAGGACTTTTTAAATGGGCGTACCATTGCATTAATTAATTTACAACTTTAAGCACGATTCTAAAAATCAAAGCTGAGAGGTTGCAAACGAGCTTAGTCGAGCTCGATTATTATTAAATTAAATTTGACTCAAAATCTCACGAGCTTAAAATTATCAAGCTTGACTTGAACTCGAAAAAAAAATTGAAGTTCGACCCGAAAATTCACGAGCTTAAACTCTTTAAGCTCGACTTGAAATAAAAAATTGAAGCTCGACTCGAACTCGAAACATTCTGAGACTTAACTTGATTGAAGCTCGAACTATCTCGAACTTGAACCTTAAGTACATAGAAATCTTAAATTGTATTTTTTAGAAAAAACAATAACATATAAACGTTAATATTATTAATAATTTATTTTAAAAATCTATAAATTAATATATTATTTTTGAGTTGCTCACTAGCTTTTCGAGTATTAAGTAACTCGTTTTGTCTCATTAACAATTTGAGTCGAGATCATTCGATTCAAATGTTGATCAAGTCGATCTTAAGTAGATTACGATATATCTCGTATCATTTATAGCCCTAACTAAGGTATTAATCGTGTGATAGACTCAATCTTCTTTTAAGTATATAACAATATCATCAGGAGTATTTTTAATTTTTATATAATAAAAATTGTGTTAAGATATATTTGCACATCTAATATTTTTAAAATTTTACATATATTTAAAATCGTTAGATGAGTTAAATTAGATAATTAAAATTAATTTAGTATTATTTTTCAATGAATATCTTCTACAATTATTAATCATAATTTTTACTCATTATTATTTTAAATTTTTATAAAATTAAAATAAATTGTACACAATATAATTATATCCATCCCATATAAATTTACCCTTATCATTTTTGGTTCTTCTCTTTTTCTTTTTCCAAAAGAGGACACGCGTTTGGTCTATCATTGGGAGCAACTCTGTCCGAACACTACACCGAGAACGTGATCCAAAGCTAGGTAAATTCCCTGACATCGACCGAAGAAATTTCACCACCAAAACCAACCATTGTCTATTTCGTTGCTTTTTGGCTAAATTTAAATTTATTCTAATAAAAAAATAAATTTATTATGACAACTTAATAGGAAACCGAGGGGATGAGCACCGGAAGTTTCCTCCTCAGTTTCCTCGAAAGTCACTCACTTTCGGTGGCGCGTGCATGGAACTCCATTTTTCTTACGGTGAAACACAATTTGCAATCGATCTGCATCAATTACTTGCATTCTTCCACATTAAGCAACAATAGAACATAACTTTCACCTTTCCATGTGTTTCTTCCGAACCCATTCATATTGCAAATTTAGTAGGTAATTATAAATTATAGGTTAATTATAGATTTAATTTATATATTTTAATTTTATTAGTTTTAATTTTTATATTTTTAAAATTTGATAATTATAATTGATCAAACTGAAGAACATAAATCAAATTTACAATTTACGTATAGTACATGGACTAATAATATTAATTTGATGGTTATAATTTGAGTCACTATTAAATTTTTAAAATAGAAAATAACCAAACTAAAATATAATAATTAAATTTATAATTTACACATAATATTAAAACAAACATAAACATTTAACCAATTTGATAAATTATCAGAAAATAAAAATGCTCTTCAGAATTCTAACCCCTTTAGAACGCAAATGATTACCTGTATTAATGGGAGGGTGAAAATATTCGTGCAAACATTTTGCCTTTAAACTCATTTTTATTCCTAAAAATGATTAATAAATAACTTTCGAATATATTAATTATTAAATATCGAAGAAAGTTCACTGAACTCGTGTGTTATTTGCACCGACTCACTGAACTCGGCCACCGTCCTATTCTATTAAAGTAGAAAAAAGCCAATCCGAAATACTCCCAAGAAAAACGAATGTGAAAACTACAAGACGGCGTAAAGTAGAATCGGCAAGTCCTTCATTTTCCCTCCCGGCTCATTCAACCGAAGGGACTGACTACATTTTTAAAAACATTAACAAATCATTATTTTTTCTTAATTAAAAATGGGAATTCATATGCCGAAAAGTCAATTTACAAAACCAATCCCCATTTAAAGTTTTTAACACCGAAAGGCCAAAGGGTTACCACATTCTTCACGACTCTCTTCTCATTTTTGTTTCTCTCTTTTTGGTTTTCCACAGCACAAAAGAAAGAAAGAAAAGAAAATTGTATTCGATTTGAAACCGCGACGCCGATTTTCTTATGAATTTCTGTCTGTTTTCTTCGTTTGAGTGATTCGATTCAGATCCATGACTTTGTTATTTCCGGTGAATTGACCGGGCTTTACGGGGGCTTTTGGGTAGGATTGCGCAGAGCAATTTGAGGTTTTTAGTTTTTTGTTCCCTTTTGTCTGATGTTGATGATGGGGGAGGGGAATAGGTATAATGATAGCCCCGATTACTTGACAAGTGGGGATCCCTCAGCCGATTTCGAGTTTGATGGTCTAAGCATAGATCTCGATGACATCAATCGCATCCTTGAAGAGAATTCTGGTTCTTTGCAGGTAGTTGTTTTGTCGTGGTTAATTTCAGTGGCATTTTTAGGGTTTCAAACGTGGAGATTCTGGTGGACTTCTACTCTCAAGTGTGCAATTGTTTTCACGGAGTTTGTTGCATAAATCGCGTAATTCTGTATCGGAACCCTAGCAAATTGACTTACCTTCATATCTTTTGTTATAAGCAACGAGTTGGTGGCAGCTTAATTTTAGCCGTCTTTATGAGGATGTTGATTTTTATAGCTAGATTGAGATCGAATGGAATTCATTTTATTTACCATGGAAGTTGTCTTGTGAATTCTTGATCCTGAAGTTTAAAACAGTGGCATTTAAGTTACTGTAATTGCAACTGGATTTGCCGTTCTTTTAGTCTTAAGCTTATGCTAGTTTGAGCTGATTTTCGTGAACGTTTTCTTATATATTTTATATGTATTGCCTTGTTAGTATTGTTTTCTTTTCCATTCCTTAGTATTTCAACTTATCTTTTCCAAATTGCAGAGCAAGCCAGAAGACCCACCATTTAGAACTCAAGGGGGCTTAGCCTTTGAATCCAACCAGTTTCAGAGTGGTAAAATTTTCATCCGCAAACATTTGTTTACATATATTTCATAATGATTTTTTTCTTAATTTTTTTTGGATGCAATCGCTTACATTGGGGTTTGCTTTTGGAGATCTTGTAGGGTATTCTTCCGAGACTTCAGGTGCTAGGTCAGGGTCTGTAGATGGTTTATTTGATTATCATGGGAAATTGGAAGCCCATGCCCATGATTGTTCTATGGTCCAGGCATCCTCCGCAAGTTTTGAAGACTGGTTTTCAATTGCTCAAGTGACACCCTATACAGAGAGGGTTGGCATGTCTCTGCCTGAGATGCCTAGCTGTAGTACAGCATCTAGTTTTGTGGAGATAGATGACAACCACGTGTTAGATTGTGGAGATAATTTAAATTTTGATCTTGTGGATAACAGAAATGGTACAGAATCCAAAGATACTGCAGCTGAGTTCGACAAAAAAAGTATGTTAGGTATTCCCTAATAAACCTCAACAATGATTCTCAGTATGTTAGGGTTTGCTTGAATGTGCTGAAAATATTTAGTGGAAATGCTGACTCAGTATTACTGAATATTGCAGATTCTTTGCTCGGCCCTGCTGTTGAGAATATAAACTTAGTATTTGATCAATGTGGTGATATTCTAACTAATACCTTGGAAACCCCAGAAGCTCCTGAAAATGAGGTAGCTATCCCTATGGAGTATTCCTCTGTTGGCGCTAATAAAACTTCACATAATATCATTTCTAATGAGTCTACCTTCTGTCACGGGTCTGATATTGTTAGTGGTGTTTGTGATATTTCTTCAGTTTTACCTAATTGCATGAATGGAGATGATGGATGTTTTACTGATTCCCCAATGCAATACTTGTATAATTCCCCAAGTTTTATGTTTAAAGAAAGGAAGGAGGGTGAAGCAATTGAATATCCAACCGAGAGTGCATGTTCTAGTAGTAGGATGATTCTTCATGATCAGGGAAGGATGGATAATAGGTCTGTGTCACAACTCTCAATGACTGATTTATCAGATGTAAAGAAACATCATTTTGAAGTAAAAGGGAATGGACATATTTTACCAGCATTTAAAAAGTTGTCATATACTACTAATGATGGACATTCTGATGACAAAGGATCAGTGCAACCATTTGATCGCTTTGCTGTTTGCATAAACAATGAACATGATAAATTGGTTACACCTGGCAACATTTTCTGCCAGTCTGCTGGATGGAGAAAGTCTATTAACAGGGTCAATTCACTTGATGAATACTCTAAGCAGTTCTTGTCTGATGTTTCACCTTCTATGTCAAACCAGCTATTTGTGGTTAATGGCAGGGATGTTCATCATTATCATCAAGATATAAATCTAACTGTTAGTAGTCAAACTTCCCTTGGAGGTGGATATTCGGAGCAATATTTTCCTAGCTCTCATCCAATTATTTCATCCATGGTGCATTTTGGTTGTTCTGAGGATGAAAAACAGAGCACATTGATGCCTTCCAGGAGTATCGATCTTTCAAAAGTTAGTCCTGAATCTATTCATAGCAATTCTTCAGACTGCAGATCTCATGTTGATGGTGACCCTGATATATGTATTCTTGAAGACATTAGTCAGCCTGCCCGCTCAAATCAGTCTATGGTGCTTGTAAAGAAGACTCCTAGTTTGCCAAATTCTGCATTTAGTAATCCGCATCATTACTCTGGAATGGGGGGTATCAGGTTCAAGGGAAATGATGAGCGGCAAATTTTTCGGGTTGCATTGCAGGTTGTGCTATTTATTTGAGTTTGCATTGTTTTTTGCTTTTAGCACTTATAGATTGTAATTATTGCTCACGTATTCATCTTAGATTTCTTTAAAATTTAGAATGATGTTTGAACTTGAGAACCTTTAAGTTATATAGATAGAGAACATATTTAAATTGAAAATTGATATCATGGAAAAATTTCAGCATCCCATGTCTGTTGGGTTAATAGAATTTGGATGAATTCCAGGGGATTTTTTGCATTAGAGTGCACCTCTGGTGTAAGTGGCTAGAAAGAAATAATCTTCCATTCCCTTTTAATCCATGTTTATTTTGTCATGAATATATATAACTTTAGGGAGTGGTTGAATGAAATTTTGTCCCTCATAGTGCACTAATCTCTTTAAAAGAACTCTATTTCTAAAAGTTGATAGTTTATTTTAATGTCTCTTACCACAAAAAAAGTCAATTATAATCCTTGTTTTGTGGATAAATAAGTGTGCCTGTAATGATTTACCCATCTTTTTGATGCAACTCTGAATGTTGGAAACATTGTAATGTTCTCTCCGATATGGTGTGCTTTGATTGAAGGCAAAATAACACTTAAGAAGAGCACAGGAAAGTTAAGGCTAGGTAAAAGAAGATTGTGATGAGGCTTTGAATGAACTGTTTTGGCACTTTCTTATGGAGGATTTTGTCTGAAAAAGGTTATTTTGAAAACTTTCCTAGGTTTGGCTTCTTTAATTAAACTCTCTCTGTTTCCCGGTCTTTCAAATAGCCCTATGGCATTGCCTTTGGCTTGAAGAGCTTTGACTTGGAAAAACTCTGCTGTATAAATTGTCATATGTTGCAACAGAAAGGTTTCAGCAAAATAATTCAGAGTTTAGATTCGTGCGAAATACTATCTAGGTTGATTTGGTTGTGTAATAATGGGTTTTAGAGTATACTATTTCCAGGTGAAAGTGTTTCGCAAGATGCATGTATACGCTCCTTTGATATTGCCCTTGTTATGAAGGAAATTGGTGCTACATTGCTGTTGGAATAAATCTTATATGTAAGATTATGATTATTTATTGACCTGGTTATTATGACCGGTGTATGCATTGCAGGGTCTTTCTCAGCCGAAGTCTGAAGCTAGTCCACCAGATGGCGTTTTGACAGTACCTCTTCTACGGCATCAGGTTTGAAAATTTTCACGTTGTACTCTTTTTGTTGTATTTCTGTTTGTGAATGTTGAGGTTCTATGAAGTTTTATTTGAGAGAGTGGGAAATGATATTTTAGTTAAGGTGGAACTGGCTATATATGGTGATTGCTTTGAATGGTGCAATGCAATTTATGAGTCTTCGGCTCTTTCTAAAGAAAAGTTGGATATTTCCTTTTAAACTGTGGATGCAGTCAAGATCAAACTTATACAAAGAGATTATGTTATTCTTTTGTAGTTCATTTAAGTTAATAAGCCATGTATTGAGATGTAACCGATGATTTTGAAGTTGAAAATTGCTTTGTCCATTTTCCTTTTTCATTTATTTATGTTTGCATATTGAGTACCAAGGTTCTCTTGCATGTTCATTTTTGAGCGGGAATGTTTCTTTCCAATTCCTTTCTAATATTATTCCATGGCCAGAGAATCGCTTTGTCATGGATGACCCAGAAGGAGAAAGCTGACTCATGTTGTATGGGAGGAATTCTTGCAGATGATCAGGTCAGTTGCCACATTCTGAGGTTGTCTTACATTAATTACACCATTAATGAATTATGTTTATGTGTCTATACTGCAGGGATTAGGAAAAACTGTATCAACAATTGCACTTATTCTTAATGAAAGGCCTCCATCTTCGAGAGCATCTTCTCAAGATATAAAAAAGGTTGAGATGGAAACGTTAAATTTGGATGATGATGATGGTGATGGTGGTGATGTTGTGGGTGATGATGAAGGGATGAAGCAAGAATCTGACAGCAGTCAAGTCATGTCAAATGGTGCTTCGAAGAAAAGATCTTTTCCATCAGCGCAAGCAAAGGGAAGGCCAGCTGCTGGAACTCTCATTGTATGTCCCACAAGTGTATTGCGACAATGGGCAGAGGAGTTGCATAATAAGGTGACGAGCAAAGCTCATCTCTCTGTTCTAGTATACCATGGAAGCAACAGAACAAAGGATCCTTTTGAGTTAGCAACGTATGATGTTGTCCTCACTACATATTCTATTGTTAGCATGGAGGTCCCAAAGCAGCCTCCTGTTCATGGAGAAGATGATGAGAAAGGGAAGTGGGAAAGTGACCATGCATCATCATCTATGGATTTTCCACCAAGCAGGAAAAGAAAATCCCCATCTAGTTCTAATAAAAAAGGAGTGAATTATAAGAAGGGAGTGGATGAATTGCTTCTTGATTCTGTTTCTAGACCTCTTGCTAAAGTTGGATGGTTTAGAATTGTCCTGGATGAGGCCCAAAGCATAAAAAACCATAGAACTCAAGTTGCTAGGGCCTGTTGGGGCCTACGTGCTAAACGTAGATGGTGCTTGTCTGGTACTCCAATTCAAAATGCCATTGATGACCTTTATAGCTACTTTAGATTTCTGAGATATGAACCTTATGCTGTTTACAAGTCATTCTGTTCTTCCATAAAGATCCCAATTTCTAAAAGTCCAGCAAAAGGGTATACAAAATTGCAAGCTATCTTGCAGACAATAATGTTACGTCGCACCAAAGGTACCAAACGTGTAATTTTTAATTGGGTTTAGTTGGCATTTCAGCGAAATTTGGTGCTTCTGTAATCTTCCCAGTCCTATTTATATATTACTGGGTGTAGAATTTCTTTCAGGATGTAATTTGCGTGCAACTAAGCGCAGTCTCTTATGATCACCTCTCTTTTCTTTGTGCAGGTACTCTTCTTGATGGGAAGCCGATTATTAACTTGCCACCTAAAGTGGTAGAATTGAAAAAGGTGGAATTCACAAAGGAGGAACGTGATTTCTACTCCAGATTGGAGAGTGATTCACGCGCTCAGTTTAAAGTATGGTTTTAACATAATTTAATAGATTCACCGCAGATCTTTTACATTTCTTGCAGCTTTACAGTATACACATAATGGTACTAAACCAGTAATAGTTTGTGTTCATGTTATTTTTTTACGGAACTTCTATTTTTCTCTGCTAATTTTGAATTATTTTTCAGGAGTATGCAGCTGCAGGAACTGTCAAACAAAATTATGTGAATATTTTGTTGATGCTTTTGCGCCTTCGCCAAGCCTGTGATCATCCTCTTCTGGTCAGGGGTTTTGACTCAAACTCTTCAAGGAAATTGTCAATCGAGACTGCGAAGAAACTTCCTCGGGAGAAGTTGACATTTCTTCTGAGTTGTTTGTCTTCTTTGTCGTTGTGTGGCATCTGCAATGTATGTGGTTGTTTCAGCTTTTTTTTTGTTGGTTTCAATACACTTCAAAAATTGAATCTCTTTATACTGCTTCTGATGATTTACACTTGCCTATGTAGGCTTCTGTCTTCATATGCTTTTTAATGGATTTGAATGATCAAATAATGGTTACTGAATGTGCTTAGATAAAACACCTGTTTGTGCATGCCTAGATGCTTTAGCTTGGGATATGCAGAAGGACCATATTGTTCTGTTAGGAAGGGAGTTTTTGCGCTGTAGGGCTCATTAATGAGGAAAATTTCTTGGATGACCCCAGAATAAATGGAAAAAAAATTTATGCTAGCCATGTGTGTCTTTATTCATCTGAAAAAGGGTTCTAATCTTGATCTTCCTTCTCAAGCCTATCTTAGTAGTTATTTTTGCTGATAGTGTAATTGGGTATATAATAGTTACGGTTAATACTGAACGACTTTGACAATTTCCCCCCATTAGATTCATTTCCCTCGATCTCTATATGGTCATGCATATTCCTGAAAATTTTGCATGCTCTTTCATAACGCGATTACAGCCTTATCTGTATATGTATGTTTGTAACAGCTATGGTCAGTTGCATCATTTGGAAAAATTATTTTTTGTGGTTATTTATTCCTTTAATTATCCTTGACATTTTTAAGTCTTAATTTTCTGTTTTAGCATTTGTGCTTTTATGTTCTCTAGGATCCATCAGAAGATGCTGTTGTTGCTGTATGTGGTCATGTTTTCTGCAACCAATGTATCTCTGAACATCTTACTGGTGATGACTACCAGTGTCCCACCAGAAATTGCAAAGCTCGACTCAGTGCATCTTCTATATTTTCAAATGCCACTCTAAACAGTTCTCTCTCTGAGCAGCCTGGTCAGGATAGTTCCCTTGATTTTTCTAGTTCTAAAGTTGAGGTATTTGGGCCTTGTTCTGAGGATAGTTTGTACGGTTCTTCCAAAATTAAGGCTGCCCTTGATGTCCTGAAGAAAGTAGCTAAGCCTCGAGATGATGGACTAAAGGCTAGTTTCTGTCCAGAAGGTCCATCCAGTCTGCCTTCTGGGGATTCACCAAGTGGTTTTCCTGATGAAACAAGTCTGGTTACAGGTGAAAGTTTAAATGATTCCTCTAAGTTATGTGGAGAGAAAGCCATAGTATTTTCCCAATGGACAAGGATGTTGGATTTATTTGAAGCCTGTCTTAAAAGTTCTTCCATCCAATATAGAAGACTTGATGGAACTATGTCAGTCGCTGCTAGAGACAAAGCAGTGAAAGATTTCAACACCCTACCAGAGGTTTTCATACCATCTATTCCTTTGACCTCTATTATTTTTTATGCTATCATGAGGTAGTTTGAGATTTAGGGTGTTTATGATTCTGCTTATTGACTTGTGAAATTAATTCCTTTGTCTGTAGGTATCTGTTATGATTATGTCCTTGAAAGCTGCTAGCCTTGGGCTGAACATGGTTGCAGCTTGCCATGTTCTTCTGCTGGATCTTTGGTGGAACCCTACAACTGAGGACCAGGCAATTGATAGAGCACATCGAATTGGACAGACTCGCCCTGTAACTGTCTTACGATTAACTGTGAAAGATACAGTTGAAGATCGTATTTTAGCTCTTCAGGTGAGCTTTCCTCCCATCTATATTGTCTTTCATGGTTAATAACTTTTATCTAGGTGAAGATCATATGTACTGATTTATATGGCTGGTAGCTGCCCTGAACAACTTGATGCATCGTGCACTGTAACTGGTCTGACTAATTGACAATCAGTGTTAAAAATTATTGTAATTGATAATTCAAAACTAAATTCATATCTGTTTTAAACTTGTCTTATAAGCTCAGGTCTATGGGCAGGTGCTTTCTCTTCAAAGCCCTAGCCGGAATATGGTCCAAGCCTGTTGAATATTAATTTGTGCTTGTTTATATTCCCCTGGAAAAAGCAAAGAAATGTTTGGTTCTCTTTATTTTTTTAATTAATGTTTTATGTTTGTAAATTAACAGCATAAGAAGAGAGAGATGGTTGCATCAGCATTTGGGGAAGATGAAACTGGTGTTCGTCAGACTGGCCTCACAGTAGAAGACTTGGAATACTTGTTCATGGCATGACATCTTATTACCTTTAAAACAGCAGTGGTAATTTGCCTTCCTAAATAGGAAGTGTTAGATTTGCTCCCAATATCATCGAATCCGTGTTTGTGGGGAATGGAAAGATTGAATGATCCCCAGCTTCTTCGTTTTGAACCATTTACTGACCCATCTTCCCAGTCTACCATACTCCATTTCGCTAACCCAATTACCATTTTATAGCTTCTTTTGGACCTGACCTGGAAGAGTTAAAACTCTTCCGACACTCTGAATAGCCCTGAAAGAATCCTCACGATATACTCGGTCAAAAAAGTAAAGTTCATTTTTTCCTTTGCGATTCATGGTTTTAATCTTTCATACCTGTAGTTAAGAATTTCTTTTTGGGTGATTCTTTTAGGTCAATCTTTTTTCTTTTTTTCTTTTTTACAAAATAGAAAGTTTGTAGCTTCATTGGATATTTTGACCGTAATACTATTTCCTTTGTAGTTTATATTCATCAACTTTTGTGGCACCTATCGGAGCGGATGAATAGAATGATATTCGTATTTCTTGATCTTGTTTTTCATCCATAATTGGCATGTACTCGGTTACCCTCAACTGTAACCCATCTCGGCTTTCCTCTGTATTTTGAACTTCTCTTGTTTACTACAATTATAATTTTTTCTACATGTGGTACAATTGGCAAACTGAGCAAGAATTTTGAGATTAAAGTGACACACTTGAGGTGGGTTGCTATCTGGGTCTTAACTTGTTTCCTATAATAATACCAAACTGCTCCTTGAAACTTCCATTCGGATCAGCAAAATGAAGCAACAGGGAACCCCAAGTGGTTCTCCATAAAGACGACACTTCAAAGTTGGGATCTCATTGCAAACTAAATGAACATTCGGGTCATAACATTTCCGGCCATGAAATCTCCCATAGCATTGAAGTTTACGAGCACTTGTGAGTAGAGATGTACATAGCCGGATTTAAATCCGATCCGGATCGGATAAAAACTGATCCGGTTTTTTCACTAAGCTAAAAAATCGGTTTATAAAAAAATCGGTTCGGATCATAACCGGTTTAGAGGGCCGGATGATGTAACCGATTTCGGTTTGAAAAAAATCGATTTTTTTAGAAAAACCGGTTTTTAATCCGGTAAAAAATCCGGTCATCCAATTTTTTAAACCCAGACCGGATTTTTTTCGGGATAAAAAACCAGTTTTTTATTTGGTTTTTTTCAAACCGGTTTTTAATTTGGTAAAAAATCCGGTCGTCCAATTTTTTCCCAAACCGGTTATACTATTCGGTTTTAAAATATCCGATCCGGTTTAAAAAAAACAAGTTTTTCCCAAATCCGATTTCGCATATTTTTTGCACAAAATCATATATTCGGATTTTTTGTGCACCTCTACTTGTGAGCAAGGAAGACAAAGATCGTTGTGGACTGGAAGCCCACATCTCATCTCATTGCCGTAGACATACGGCCATTCCCTGGGAATCCGAAGATTTTCGTATTGTTGCTCGCACATGTCAAATTAAGAAATGTTATTGGACGGTGTTCTGGCTCTTTAAAAGCTTTTCTCCAATTTTGAAGAGGATGGCGCAATATTCCTTTGTAGTGCGGAGAAACATTGTTGTTGCTTGTGCAGCTCTGTATATCTATATCAGAAGATTAGAGTTATGAACAAGGGATCAAAGGAGCAACCAAGCCAATAATTAAAACTATTACAGTTGTGCAAGAGAGCACGTGTTAAGGAGCCAATTACATTGGGATGTAGAAAATTGTTATCAAAATACTCCTATTATTTCTTCTACTTATGTTTCTGTCTCTATTACCTCTATTTCTTTATCTGAAATTGTAGAATAGTTCACAGCAATTAGCCATTGTAAACGCCTTCTTGGAACATGCTGATAAGTGACTAGATGTGCACAAAAAATCTGAATATATGATTGTGTAAAAAATATCCGAAATCGGATTTGGGAAAAACTATTTTTTTTAACCGGATCGGATTTTTTTAACCGGTTATTTTAATCGGTTTGGAGAAAAAAACCTAGACCGATTTTTTTACCGGATAAAAAACCGGTTTGAAAAAAACCGGTCTGGGTTTAAAAAACTAGCCGTTAATATAGTCGTTGGGGGGGTTTGTGACCGTTTTTGACCGTTTTTTCTTAAAAAATTACCATTTTACCACCCTAAACATGTATAAATAGGTTGGGGATGTATTTGATTGATTACAACTTTCTCAAATCTTATTACACAACACCTAAACATCTCTCAAATCTTATTTTTGTAATTTTTTGTTCATCATGAGTAACACAGCTGAATCTTCCGTCGGGGGAAACCTTGAAGTCGTGAGAGTGATCGAACACACTCGAAACAAAGATATTTAGAATCACTACGATTTATGTGAGATGTCAAATGGCTCAAGGAGGGCGTGTTGTAAACTTTGTCTAAAGTTGCTTGCACCGGAAGAAAACACAACGTTGAAGAACCATTTGACAAAATCATGCAAGGCATTTCGCTCAAGATCGGATTCAAGTCAATTGAATCTTACACCGCAAGGTGGTGTTTTTGTTTACGACAACGAAAAATTACGAGAAGCGTTTACAAAGTTCGTGATTACAAAAGCATTGCCGTTCGACCACTTTGATGATGAAGATTTCACGGCAACAATTCAACAACTAATGCAACCACGTTATACTCAAGTAAGTCGTACTACCCTTAGAAGATATGCTATAAAAATGTGGCGTACGGCGAGGGAAAAAATGATTTTAGGATTCCAAGAACACCGTTATGGTGTGTCGCTTACATGTGACGTTTGGAGTTTCCCTCATAATACCGGAAATTCTTTTTTTAGCTGTTACGGAACATTGGTTAGGTCAAGATAATTGGCAAATGATGAAAAAACAATCGCATTTGAATTATTCGGTGAGCCGCATACCGGTGCTAATTTATTTACACTTTTAAAAAGGGTAATTTGTCTTTATAAATTAGAAAATAAAGTTTTTTCTATATCCTTTGATAATGCATCGAATAATACAAACGCGGTTCCAAGATTGAAAATATTACTTTCACCGATTTTAGACGGTGCGTTTTTTCATACCGTTGCGTTGCACACATAATTAATTTATCCGTGCAAGCCAGTTTGGAGGTTATTGAGCCGATTAGATTAGAATTTAAAACAATGATAAAATCGGTTTTTTGTAACAACAACAAAAGACTAAATGATTATAAACGATTTTGTAAGTCGGTTAATAAAAAAGCTTTGGGTCCTAATTTGGATTGTCCAACTCGTTGGAACTCAACTTGGATGATGATGCATACCGCCTTAAGGCAAAGGGAAACATTGCAAACATTTCACGATCGGCTTTTCGAGAGGGGCCATGTCCCAAACATTTATCCGGATTCGAGTTGGGAAACTATAGCCAAAATAACCGATTTGCTTGGGGTTTTTAAAAATACAACAACTTTTTTATCCGGTGTTTATTACCCTACTAGCCCGTTGGTTCTTAATTAAATATTTTTGTTGGCTACCCGACTAAATGACTTTGAATTTGAAACCGAAGTTTTTCAAGAAATTGGCTTTGCAATGAAGGAAAAACTTTTAAAATATTTTAAGGAGATTCCCTCTATTTTTACTTGTGCCGCCGCTTTAAACCCAACGTTAAATGTTGGCGGGGTTGAAACACTAATTGAACAAATTGCGTTTGCTTTTAATCTAACCGATGATGAACCCAACTTTGTCCAAAACCAAATAAATTATTTTAACAAATGTTTTCGAGACATGTTTAAAATTTATTTAACTAAATACGGATCAAGTAGTGTAATACACGATCAAATGAGAATGAATGCAGAATCATCTAGTAGACGTCCAAGTAACATAAATTTGAATCTTTTTAACACTTGTAAATTCTCAATCCAAACGATCACGTACTACCACCCCAAGTAGCGAGTTGAAAAATTACATGTCATGCGATTTTCTATAAAAAATGACATTTGAAGAGTTTGAAAGTTTGGATATTTTGGTTTGGTGGAAAGAAAAGGAAGCATAATTTCCGATTCTAGCTGCCATGGCCCGTGATTTACTAACCGTCCAAGCTTCTACGGTAGCTTCGGAATCCGCTTTTCTGTTAGTGGCAGGCTTATATCGCAACGGAGATCAAGACTAAGTCCCGAGTCGGTGGAAATATGCATTTGTTTGAAGGATTATTTGGATGGAGCGGCTCGGAAGTAACATATCACCACCCTAGAAGATGCAATTGATGCCGATTTGGAAGCAAACTTACACATTGAAGAAGTCGAACTTGGAATACCCCCTCCAAACGAAGAAGACGAAGATGATGAAGAAGAGATGGCAGTGTAGTTTATTTTTAAACTTTATTTCAATTATCGTAAACTTTGTTTCAATTATCGAACTTGGAAGTTTTTAAGTATTTGAATTTATCGAACTTGGAAGTTTTTAAGTATTTAAATTTATCGAACTTGGAAGTATTTAAGTATTTCACTTAGCGTAAACTTTGTTGCAATTGATGACGATGTAATTTTAATAATATTATAATCGGTTTTTTATAACCGGTTTTTTAAAAAATCGGTTTTTTTCAAACCGAAACCGGTTACACCGGTTAGGATATCCGGCCCTCCAAACCGGTTAGAATTTGAACCAGTTATTTTATAAACCGGTTTTTTGTCTATGAAAAAAAACCGAATCGGATAAAAACCGATCCAAATCTGATTGAAATCCGGCTTCTATGCATGTCTATAAGTGACGATGAATTAAAATAGGAAGACGAGGATTACAAATTGGGCAAAATTATATGATTAATGTAAGAAAGCAAATAGCTAATCTACCCTACAATCATTTAAGTTGATTATTTTCTTGTAAGAGTTTGAATTCGAATTTTTCAATGTTCTCTATATAATTTTTTTTAAATTATAATATTTTTCATTTAATAGTATAATTCATTTCAAGTAGCGCATATTTATATGATTATTTGGAATTTTGATTTTGTTTATTTTTTGTTTCCTTTTCTTGTGCTAAAAAGCGTACATAAATGGGTGAAAACAAATTTATATTTTCTCATTAACAGTTCAAAACATAATAAATTAATAATAAAAGAGATCGAAACATAATTTTAAAAAAAAATAATAAAAAAAATATAGACAAAAAAATAAAAGTGACCTTAAGTGTAATTTACCCTAAATTTTTTAATCACTTGGCTTAGCGTCAAAATTTTCAGATGATACTAAGCGGTCGATGAAAGTATTAATTTTTCTCTCTATTATATATAATGCCTATATCAAAATAATACATTTTCGCACACCTCATTTCACACAGTAATTAATTATAAGTAAATCTACTTCTAATCATGCTAGGAACTAGGAAGTATAAACTGTTGCAGGGAAACCCCATCGCCAATTGATTCAACTATAGTGCCCGGGTAAAACGGAGTGTTTTGAGGTAGCTGGTTCAGCAGAGAAACGAACGAATTGGTATCATCAATATTCCCAGCTCTGCTATTACCATTTAGATCATCTTGCTGTAATCTTTTCCCTGATTCTGAACCTGTTGAATCCGGTTCATTCCAGTACTGTGGTGGAAGTGTACGTTTAACGGTAAACGCCATGGGGAAATTTTGCTTTGAGTTTGACGGTACTGCTGGTTGTGAAATATTGGAACTGCTTCGCATCCCCTGATCTGATAATATCCCTTCAAAGAAATTATCTTCATGTTGCAGCAACGAACCGTAACTCGTAGCTTTGGATGTAAGAGCGCTTGGATTTTGATTGTTAGGAGTTGTCAGTGTGGCACGCATGCCCATTCCCTCCATAGTGTAGTCTTTGTCCCTTTCCATCGGTCGTTGGACATTATTCTTCTTGTAAATCCGGCATAAAACCCAATCATCGAGCTGAAATACAATGATTTTAGTAAGATGATATGGATACGAATCTTCTAGTTTTACGGGGGACTATAACACATACCCGTAAAGAAGCTTTCCTGTTGGGTACATCAGCAATTAGAGGCTTTGAAGTAGAGATAATATTGTCGATGAGGCGATATTCATGCATGATCCAATTGGTTTTGATCCCTTTGGGAGGCTTACCTCCATAGAACACTAGAGCTTTTTTAACACCAACCTTCTGGTTTCCATTCGAAGTTACAATCGGCTTATCGGTCCCAGTGGCTTTCCAATAACCAGAAGTTGCAGCTCTATTAGGCCTTGCTCCATTCGGATATTTCCTGTCTCGAGGACTGAAAAAATACCACTCTTGCTCTCCAAAAGTTGCCTTACCTACAAATTAATTTCACGGTTTAGTTGATCAATGAAAACATGGTCAAATATAAATTTTTGTGTACGTATGTATACTTGGCAGCTCCCATGGATCAAACTTATAAAGATCAACTTCGGCTATGATTGTAACAGGCAGAGGAGCAGATGCAGCCTTCTTTTTAAGGTAGTGAACCACTAGCTCTTCGTCGGTCGGGTGGAATCGGAACCCTGGTGGGAGCTGCGGGTGTGGCAAAACCGACAATGAATCTGTACTCTCCATTTATTTGCTTATCACCTGTGGTTCAGAAACTAGTTTTTTCATGAAACAAATGGAGGTAGAAGAAAGCTTAAAGGAAGATGAATATAAATGGAGAAGTTAAAGCTATAAGTTGATGACTTCATGTCATAAGGGGGAGGGGAGTGGCAGGTTGTTAAGGTTCCTAAGGAGCCAAGTGGACAACGGTGATCGATGACGTGTCAAGAGAGATTGAAAGGGAGTGATGACACGTGGTGGGATGGGAGGTAGGGACCACCGCAAGCGGGCAAAAGGCAAGAAAATTGGCAGGTTTGTAGGGTCGCATAATTGGAACTGCCCGTTACGCTTTCCATGTCATGCTTTTCTCATGTGATGGTTTCGCTTCTGTCCCAGAAACTAATTTCAAGAGAAAAAGGGAGAGTGTAAAGTGTGCAACCATGTCTGTTTTTGGAAATTTATTTTATCCAATCTAATTAAATCCAACAAGTTCGTATTAAGATTTTTTTTAAAAAATTATTTTCCATGTAAATTAAACTCGTTTATTTAGAATAAGAATATGCTATTGTATTGAACTGGGAGAATAGGCATAAACCCATGGGGGGAAGGGACGTTCTTGACCTGGAAGATTTGTCATTTTCCTTGTACATAATCCCATATGTAATTTTGTATAGGATGAGTGGAAGATGAACACGATTAATAAAATAAACAACTAATATATTCTTACTTGACTAAGGAAGGATGGATCTGCCACTACTTTCGAATACTCTATCCGTTTAGTCATTTCAGTTTTTTAACCTTTTTGTCATTTTTTAACTTCAAACTTTTACTTTTTTATTAAATTAATTTAAACGTGATTAAATATTAATGTTATTTTTTCTTATTGAAATATTAACGCCAGTTAATCTTCTTCAGTTTAAAAGCATCATTACTAGTATTATATTACAATTGGGTTCATTTATAACAAGTAAAAAATTAATGACTACGAATCAAATAATCTCGGTAATTAAAGGATTTGTTGTTATTTTTTGAGGTCATGAGTTCGAGCACCGCATATGTCAAGGGTATGAGCGTTCGTTGTCACATGGTTGAAAGTATTTGAACATATGCTACATTGTATTTACCACATATCTATAAAAAAACAGTTAATGACCAAAATGAATACAATAAAAATTTAAAGATTAAAATTACTATGTGGTGAAATTATGGGGACCAAAAATAGTCATTCTTCCAAGCAGTAACCAGTTTATTTATTTACAGATAAAATCCTAACATGAACCCACGGGCGGAGCCACGTTCAAGAATTGACATTCATTTTTTATTTTCTATATAAAAATATAAAAAAAGTTATATTTTTATAAAATAATATTAACATCAAGTAAACAAAATAGTGTATATCATTTTTTAAAATTATAACATCATAATTTAAATTTTATAAATAAACCTCTAATTAAATCCAGATTTCTAATTCAGCAATTTCAAACCAATCTTGATTTATGTCAAAACTAACCTTAAATGAAGAAGTTTCCAGTGAGGTTTTCAAACTTAGGGTCAATGTCCTCAAGATTTGGTTTATTAAAGGAAAGAAAAGATATATAGAGTTTAATTCCAAGAATTCCAGGCTTGGACCTATTCAGAACCGTCGACTGTGTAGTCAATTTCAAGACTAATATCTTTTTATGTTTATTAAAAGTTAAAAAGGAAAAAAAAAATCTCGTTTAAAATAAGTACTAACATTAAATTGATTTGTGGATATATGAATAATATGTTTCAAAATATATCATTAAAAATAAGAAAAATTGTAAGAAAAATGCTTGATAATCTTTAAATATATAAAATTAACCGAAAGTAATGATTTAATTTTTTTTATTTTAATCGTATATAAATTTTAAAATCGATATGAATTAATTTATAAATTAATTATTTTGATCACGTCATTGAACTAATTTTTATAATGTTATATAAAGTGTTTAGATTAAGATCTTTTCAAATCTTCAAATCAAAGAATAATGTATAAATCATGATTATAAATGATAATTAAGTTTGTTTTGTTAAAAAAATTCTCTAATTTCTAATCCATTATATTTTATATTATTTTAATGCATTATAAATCTATCATTAACTCTTAAATAGGCGAGAGAGTAAAATTTAGTGCGTACATTTGTAATTTACCCTAATAACAAATCTGTCTTTAACTTCTTTATTTGACTTTTAATTTTTTTTACAGTGAAACCCTTTTAAGCTGCAGTCTTTTAGTGTTTATATTATTTAGAGTAATTAACTATTTTTTTTACTGTAGTTCATGTCAAGATCTCATTTACTATTTTTCATTTATTATTATTCAATATAAATTTAATCATCATTGTTCATAAACATGATCTATATACCCTATAGATGAATTCCATACATTTATATAATAACGATCGATGTACTAGATAGTAATCAATATAAAATAATGGATTAGATTTTGCTTTAATATTTAATAGAGGTTAATGTTAATTTTAATACTCTCGTAGTGGTTGGTGGTCAATAAAGTTCATGGTATATATATATTTTTAGTTTTAATATTTTTCCAAACATAATGATAAATTTGTATTTAAAAGAACTCGTATAATAATTTTAGTGGTTAAAAAATATTATTATCTCAATAAATTTTAAATTTAAACAGTTACATCTGTAAGACATGTGTGTATTGTCAATAACTAAAAAAATATAAATTAATACTAACTTTTAATCATCTTATTATTTCGTACTATTAAAAAAATATTTAAAAACAAATTAATCAACAAAGATCAGCTTCGGATAACAAATATAGATTCATTTAAAAAATATATTTTTAAAAGTTGAATCATAAAAGAAAAGGTAATAATAACCCAATGGAGGGTTCCGGAAACCCCATCGTCAGGAACCGAGAGTTGGGAAGATTATGATGTGATGCGGTTAAAATACAGTTAGAAAAATGTATGGCTGGTTAAATAGGTGACTAATTAAAAGTCATACCGAAAATGTTATATGTTTTCACCAGAAATGTTATTTGTGTTGATAATAATAATGGTAATAACCGGAAATGTTATCAATATATGTAAAATGGGCTAAAAAATATTGACTTTAATAATTTAGGTTAATTACTGGAAATATTATCAACTTTAATAATATAACAGGTAGCGCCTATTTAATGTAATAGGTTGCACCTGTTTAAAGCTGATGGGGCCTTAGAAATCCGACGATAACAAAATAGGTTAATTACTTAATTTGTTATTAATATTATCAATATATTAGGTAGTGCCTAAAATGTTATCAAATTTTAAGCTGATGGAACTTTACAAATCCGACAATAACAAAATAGATTAATTACTTATTTTGTTATTAATATTATTAACATATTAGGTAACGCCTAAAATGTTACCAAAGTTTAAGTTGATGGGCCCTTAGAAATCCGACGATAATAAAATAGGTTAATTACTTAATTTTTTTATTAATATTATCAACATATTAGGTAGCACATATTTTATTTTAATCGGTAGGTAACTTAACGTAATAAGTAGCGTCTATTTTATTTTAACCGGTTAAGTTGTAAATAGTTTATCGTTTACATTAATATTATACATTTAAACAAATTGGTAGGTAGTTTAACGTAATAGGTAGCAACATCTTTTTTTTAACAGGTTAATTTGTAAATATTTTATTGTTTACATTAATATTACACCTTTAAACAAATCGATAGGTAGTTTAACGTAATAGGTAGCTCCTATTTTATTTTAACCGGTTAAGTTTTAAATATTTTATCGTTTACTTTAATATTATACATTTAAACAATCTGATAGCTAGTTTAACGTAATAGGTAGCACCTATTACGTAGCTAGTTTAACTAAACCGGTTAACATAAGAAAAAAGATCAAAAGTATAGTTAACGATACATACAATATATATATGGATACTTTTTCAGGACAATCGTTGGACATAGTTTACTGCCGAAACATTATATATACTTTTAGAGTAAGTATGGATACAAAAACTATGCAATTTATGTTTCAAAATTAATAATGTCGATACTTGGAGTAGGTGTATCAATACTTTAATAACTAGTATCGATATTTCAACAATATACACCTCTTGTTTCACCTGAAATTAAGCATAAACATTTCTTAATCAATAAATTAACGCTAAATAATACTCATTCTAAATTCAGTTTACATACCGAACCAATATTGTAATTACCAGCTTCCTTCATCATTTGGCATTCAATCATACTGCCAAGATTTGAAATTTGTAATCAATTTCAAGTTCTTAAATACTTTAATCCAATTACCATTTCAACAACAATTACACAAATACATTGATACATTGATACTTACTAGAAGTACATATATCTATCCAGTGGTTGTTTTTAATTTTCTTCAGTCTTGATACTCTCCGGTTTCATTTCAAAGTCATATTCGCGAAGAACAATTGAGAGATCAATTGACTTTATTTATCCATAATATATCAGTTTATGAACATTCAAGCATTAAATTAAATCAAATATAAGTTACATACAGTTTATCCAATATACAAGTATCGATAACTAATCCTATAGTAACCGCTTGCGTTCAAAGGAATGGGATCATTTTCTAATACAAGTATCGGTACCTATAACATATACAACATATAATATCAATTTCTACCTATAATGTTCTATAAAAGTATCAATCTTTATTTTTCACCTAGAATATCAACTTCTACCTATAATCGGTCTCAAATCCTTTTTTACTTTTAAAATACCAAACCCTAACCCTTATTTATAAATACTACAATGCTAAAATCTAGGGTTTCAACAACATACCTTTTGATTCGATTTTGATTTCGTTTCGCAACAACAAAAAACTACGATTTCAAAAAAACCTTGCTTTTATTTCGCAACAATTAAAATGCTACAATTTCAGAAAATACGAGCGTTTATGTAATGCCTTCTATTTCGCATAAACGTATGCCCCTTCAAATTCTCTGTTATGCCTTCAAAATATTTTAACAAGTTATGTTAATTATATTTAATCAATACTATTCCCCAAGTATTGATACATTTGTGTAAGGTATCGATACTTTTGAGACGTTTTTCTTTTTTGCAATTCTTTTAAATTACAAAAATACCGATACTTTTGTACATATACTTACAAAAGTATCGATACCAAACTATAACATATTATGTTAACATCAACAATTCCGGTAGCGCTTAACCGATTTTGTCAAATTAAAACCGGTATTATAAAATTTCAACCGGTTTTGTCAATTTCTAATCGGTCACGCTATGCGATTTTGTCCAATTTCTACATGTTTTGTCCATTTCAATCGGTTTTGTCTATTTGCAACCGGTTTTTGTCAAATTGCAAGCTATTATATTGTCATGTATTGATATATGTGTGTAAGGTATTGATACTTTCGAGCCACTTTTATTGTAATTCTTTTAAATTACTAAAGTAACAATACTTTTAAACATATACTATAATGTATTGAAAAAAGGTATCGATACCAAACTATAATAATATTATGTGTAAATCAAGATTTCCGGTCGAGCAATACTAGTTTTCTTAAGTTTCTTATATGTTATTACACGTATCGATACTTGTACATCAGTACCGATACTTACAATCTCATATTTTTTCCCGGCCTAACCTACCTCAAATGTTAAATTTTCACGGGTTTGTTTAAGCACCAACATGTTTTCTTCTCATGTATCGATACTTGTATACATTAATCGAAAAAAGTATCAATATCTAAATATAATATATTATGTGTAATTCAACATTTCCGATTGCGCTCAACCGGGTTGTTTAAGTTCCAACCTCTTGTCTACTCATGAACTTATGTATTGATACTTATATATATATATATACCTATCGATAACCAAAGTTTTCCAGTTACCAATTTTTTTTAATATTTCTTCATGTTTTCCACCTATAATATTATTATTATGACAACATTTCCAGTAGCGCTTAACCGACTTTGTTAAATATCTTATTAAATTTCCTTAGACATCCCAGAGAGTTGCATGATGTCCATGGCTGAAATGAGCTAGCCACCGTGCGGATGATCCATAGGCTGAGAAGCGCTACAAAAGGTACGAAATGATGGTCGTCTTGCTATTTTCTTTAATGTTATAAATTTGAGTAGATATATTTATATGAGAAAATAACCTCAGTGACCAAAAAGCCTAGATAATATACGATTTTGACCAACTTTTTTTGGATTTGCGAAAATGACCAACAAAATCGCAATGCGATCTCTATTTCGTATTGCGATCTCCACTATCGCAAATTCGCGTTGCATTTCGCGTTGCGAGAGTTGAAAATCGCGTTACGATTTTCCATTTCGCGTTGCGATAGTTGAAAATTGCGTTGTGATTTTCCATTTCGCGTTGCGATAGTCTACGATTTTCGTTGCGATTTTCCAAATTCGTTGCGATAGTCTACGATTTTCGTTGCGATTTTCCATTCCCAATAGTGTTTCCAATACTATGTGGGATTTGAGCATTACCAACACTTGTTCCCAATACTATTGATACAGTGTTGGTTAGTGGTGTTCGTCATGAAGGAAATCAAATTATGGTTTATGGCTTGCAGGTAGGCATTTAAGCTTCTCATTTAGCTGAAATTCCTTGGGATTGCTTGATGTTAAAATCTCAACTACTTATGTCCTATTTCATCTGATAACTGCACAAATAAATCATTGGTTAATCTCCTGTTATATCATTATACAGGGCCTTGAGTTTGCGATTACTGGCACTAGCATCTAACCATGAGTAAATATTCCTGTTAGTGGTATAGGCATAAGCCCTCTGCACAATAATACACATTGAAAGGAAGGAGTGTGCTACCATTGTTAATTGTTATTAATAAAATTAACAACTTGAAAGTTAATTGCCTATAATAGAAAAATGGAGTGCTTTAACTAAAACCAAGCATGATGAATCTGACTTGCTCTACATTATAAATTGCTTGTCATTTACAAAGTGATATACCATTTTGAGAAACTGGTACCTTTTGTGAATAATGTCATCCAAATGCATCTGACGTGGTAGATTTTCTTTAGGTGGGAACAATTGTTGGTAATGCTCAAATCCCACATAGTATTGGAAACACTATTGGGAATGGTATTTAAGGCTTGGCTTTCCCACTTCCTTGTTGAGTGATAGAGAACAAGGGGGACTCTCGCGCGCCGCCGCCGCCGTCCGTATCGTCTCGGGTCGGGTCGGGTCGGGTCGGGTCGTGGTCGTGGTCGTGGTCGTGGTCGTGGTCGTGGTCGTGGTAATACGTGTCTTCGACACGTCCGCGCGGATACTATCTTTTTAGAGAAAATTCTTAAGAAACAAAATCTTTTTTTTTAACTATCACAACGAATTTTCGCAACGAATTTGGAAAATCGCAACGACAACTGTAGACTATCGCAATGCGAATTTGCGATAGTGGAGATCGCATTGCGATTTTGTTGGTCATTTTCGCAAATCCAAAAAAAGTTGGTCAAAATCGTATATTATCTAGGATTTTTGGTCACTGAGGTTATTTTCTCTATTTATATTATTAATATTTTAAAAAATATGAATAAATATTATATAATCATTTTAGTTTATTTTAAAAAAATTAAATACCCTTCACAATTATTAGAAGTAGTTCATGCAATATAAAATAATTAAAAGTAAAAAAATAATAAGGAGCTTCGATTTATTTTGCAATTATCAATGGATTCTAGAAGCCATCGTAAAAAATCTCAGGGAAATATCCCCTATAATTTATTAGCAATAAAATTGCCATCAAACAATTTGAGAAGCATGTGATACATCTAAATCACCAACGTTTTCCACCCTCAAAGTCAATGCTAATAGATCTTCTCCAGTTAACATTAAAAAATAATTGTCGACGCTGATACATCAATAATATAAATATTTTCAATTTTATAATTTACAATATCTTTTATTCATTCTAGAAGAAAAAAATAAAATTAAAAAAGAAAAATAGAAAGAAAATGACCTAAATAATATATAAATGTCATATTAATAAAATCAATCCAACATGTGAATATTATGTCATCATTTTAATTTTTTTTATTTAACGTTCGAATAATCAAAATATGAGTACATTAACGTATAAATTATTTTTTAAAAAAATTGACTGTTATAATTTCTAATTTATCCTACTTATAAATGTAATCATATCTTTTATTTGTAACTTCAAACAATATGATGATATATTTAATTTTTTGAGATTTTTATGATATAAAAAATAATTTTTGGAAAAAGAATTTAATAACAATTGCAAATCAGCTGTTTGGAAAACATTTCGTTTTTCCTTTTTCTTTGCCCTAGTAGTTTACTTTTTTTCTTCATTTTTTATTGATCGGTAGTGATATTAGTTTTAGTATTTATCGTCGACTATCAGTATTTATTGTTTTTTATTTATTTTCTTATATCACATCTTTGTTTTTTCTTTATCTTTTAGTTTTCAATAACTTTATTTTTATGGTATATTTTCCTTTCCCTTTTGACATGTTTTTTTGTCCTTTTTATCGGTCTTTGCTCTTTCTCTTAATTTCTTGTGTTAGTGTACATTTATAGTTTAAACTTTCGTTGTAATTTTATATTTTTATTCTTTAATAAAATTAACTACTTCTATTTGCATAAAAAATAATTTCCTCTATTTTCATATTTAAATATAAATCGAAGAAAAACATTTTAGATAAATTGTACCCTCCTAAAATATTGTACTTCCTAAGAGATTCATGAAAACTTCACTCTATCGTACAGTGCTCATCAACTGATGCAATGTCGCGGAAGTTCCTGTACATGAAAATAAATAATCATCAACTGATGCAATGTCGCTGAAGTTTCTGTACATGAAAATAAATAATTAATGCTAAGGAGATTAAATTGTTGGATATAAACGAAGATTGTGCAGATTCTCTTCTTTCAACACAAGACCTAGCTCCAATGGTGAACATATATTATATACACAAAAGAAAGCAAATCTATTGAATCTGCAACTTATTACAAAAGAATATTAACCCCATGGATCTAATTTCTGTGCGATATATTACATGTTTTGAATTTTGCATCTATATCTACACTTATTGTCAATGTAGGGAGATAGTAAGAAAAATATATAAAATCCTACAACTTTTATATGGAGATCTTCCCACCAAGTGTTTAGGAAGTAAATTTTTGGTTTCAGTTCTTTCCATATACACAAAAAATGATTCATTTGAGGAATATATTATTAAAAAAACCTTAGGGTTAAAGGCAAAACACCTATAATACTTTGATAAATGATCTTCATTTTCATTCACGACGACGCTGCACAACTCTTGCTTGAATTTCCAGCTTCCAACTTCGCCAAATTCTTAATGACGGCATCGGTTGCAGTATTCAAGAAATGCGACCAGTCCCTACGTATCCAAAAAACGAGGAAAAAAATTAGAATCGTCGTGATCATTATATCAATTAAAGCAAACAAAAAAGATGGTAATTCGTACCCTGTCAAAGTGTCAAATGTGAGTCCAACAGTGTGCTTTGCTTCCTCGAGAGCCCAGCTAAACCTTTCCAGCTCCTTGGCCGAACTCATCCCGTAATCCATAACCCGAAGCTGAGATGGTTTCACATCGCAAAATATCGGTATAACCCTTTTCTTATTCTCTATAAGAAGGGCGAGCTCGTGGAGGCAAAAGTGTGAATCGCAATAATTGGGAGAAAAGACTGCCACGCCGATTTTACAATTACGAATCGCAGGATTGATTTCATCGTATAATCTGTCACCGGGCTGCATGTTTCTGTTATCCAGGAAGGGCCTTAACCCCATCCTGTAAAAATGATCATCAAGCAAGCCTGCAATTTTTTTCTTCGTATCGATTCCTCGATGGTTAATAAAGATATCGCATGGGGTTTTAGTGGTTGCATTGACTCGGGTTTTGGGTTCAAGGATTTTACGGTACAAGCTCTTGGCAGATGAAGCACCACGCAGCTGCATGGCTCCTTGGAGAAGCTAAAAAAATATTTATTCAAAGCTACAGAAATTAATTCCAAATGTATCCGATTTTTGTTTTTTCTGTTTGAAAGTTGTATGGGAGAGAGCTTGAGCGGGATAAAGACGCTGGAAGATGTATTTATAGATTAAAAAAAGTTGTGATGGGATTTGTTTAACGGCTCAGATTTGATTTTCAATCGAAGAATTCTTGGGTTTATGTTTGACAGAATGCAAACAAAAAGGAAAATGATAGGAGGAAAAACAAAAGCCTTGATCGCTTCACCCGAGCTTAACCCTTCAAACACGTCTATTTAATATTAATCTTTTATTTAGTTTTCGCTCTTCCAATTACTGATTTGTTTTCACAGGTTCTTATTTATTTATTTATTTTTAAAAACGTTAAATATATACCTAATTTTTATGCCCATCGTAATGAGGTAAATAAAATTAGATACGTAAGATAAGTGTTTCACTTTTTTCTTTTTAGGTAAACCCAATTTTCTAGAATGACAAAGATAACAAAACAACGATGATAACGATACATCGCACAAGAAAATGTTTCACAAAACTTTTAAATATGGATCTCATGGGATAGAAATTTGAAATAAGATAATAATGATTAAGCTTATCACACCACACATTCATAAGTTGTACAAGACCTAAGTTATCGTACGTTGTCTAACAGGTTATGCAATGAAGGGATATAGAAAACCGTGAAACCGACGGATTGGACACTCAACAAAATCAAAGGGCGGCGTTTGAGAAAAAAACAGCACATTCATATTTTTCATTACAAAAAAGCAACTTTGGCATTTCTAAGCACTTTCACATTCTTTTATTAAAAAAAATAGGGGCGGTGTTTAAGTTTTCAGTGAATTTATTTCAGCCGGCCAACCACCGCCATTGCCATTTTGCGAAGACATTGGAACTCTAAGTTACAAATGAAGAATAATTTACATCACTTTTCCATGAAACGTCCAAATTTATCAACTGCAAATGTTTAAACTCATGCCATACAATAGTTCTTACATTAAAATCACATTTTCTGACAAAAATAAATTAGGATTTGTATCTGATACAATGTATAAATTCATATAATGATGGTAAACTGAAACTTGACCATTATAAAAACATAAGAAATCAAACCTTTTAACCTTTGATTAAAATTTACTCCCCCTAATGGCTGCATCACTTGAGATCTCTATGGTGATGCATTCCAATGTGGTGTATTAACTTTTGAAACACAGATGTTTAGTGAATAAATCTGCCAAATTCTCACTTGAACTGATTTGATTAACTTTTATCTCTTTAAGCTTCTGAAGGTCATGAGTGAAGAAAAATTTAGGTGCAACATGTTTCGTTCTATCACCTTTGATGTACCCACTTTTGAGTTGTTCAATGCATGTTGTATTATCTTCAAACTACACATTAGCAACTTCTTTTCCAAATGATAAACCACAATTATTATGTATGTGTTGAATCATAGATCTTAGCCATACACATTCACAACTAGCTTCATGGATTGTTAAGATTTCTGTATGATTAGAAGAAGTTGTTGTAATCGTTTACTTCATGGAGCGCCAAGAGATTGTTGTACCACCATATGTAAAAACATATCCAATATATGATTTATCATTATGAGAATCTGACATAAATTCCGATATGCAAAACCAATCAACTTTGTTTTGGATTTATAATGGAAAAACAGACCTATATCTTTTGTGCCTCAGAGATAATGAATACTTGCTTAACTCCAGTCCAATGTCTTCGAGTTGGGCATGAGCTAAATCTTGCCAGCAAATTTACATAAAATGATATATCAGGTCGGGTATAACTAGTAAGATACATCAATGTCCCAATTGCACTAAGGTATGATACTTCAGAACCAAGAAAAACTTCATCATCTTCTCGAGGATGGAAATGATCTTTACTCGGTTCAAGTGCTCTTACAACCATTGGGGTAGTCACTGGATGTGCCTTATCTATATAAAAATCGCTTTAGCACTTTTTCTATATATGTTGATTGATGCACAAGGATTCCATCTTTTAGGTGCTCAATTTGTAACCCCAAACAAAATTTCATTTTTTCCAAGGTCTTTCATCTCGAATTCTTTCTTCAAAAAATCAATTGCACTTTGAATCTCTTCAAGGGTTCCAATGATATTTAAATCATCTACATATACTGCAATAATAACGTATCCAATTCCAGACTTCTTAATAAAAATGCATGGGCAAACTGGATCATTCTTATAACCCTTTTTTAACAAAAACTTGCTTAGGCAATTATACCACATGCATCCAGATTATTTCAGTCCATAGAGGGATCTTTTCAATTTGATTGAATAATGTTCTCGAGAACCTGAATTCACTGCTTCTGGCAGTTTAAATTCCTCAGTGAGTTTCATATAAATGTTAGTATCTAGTGGGCCATATAAATAAACTGTTATTATATCCATTAGGCGTTCTCTGATAGCCAAACTTATCAAAAATCTAATTGTAGTTGCATCCACCACAGGAGAATATGTCTCTTCATAATCAATTTCATGTCTTTGTTAGAATCCTTGTGTAACTAAATGTGCTTTATATCTCACAATTTCTCCTTTTTCATTTCTTTTACGCCTAAAGACTCATTTGTATCTCACCGGTTTCACACCTACAGGTGTACGAATTATTGGTCTAAACATTTTTCTTTTCGCTAGCGATTTCAATTTAGCTTTAATTGTTTCTTTCCATTTTGGCCAATCATCTCTTTGTTTACATTCCTCAATTGATTTTGGTTCATGATCCTCTTTGTCATTCATAACATCTAGTGCTACATTGCATTCAAAAACATAATCGACGTCGATTTGATTTCGGTTCCAATTAATACCGGACATGACATGATCAATAGAGATCTCTTCATTTTTAGGTACTTGAGTTTCTTCTGCAACTATTTTCCCAATCATGTCTAAATTCTTTTCTGGAGATCTTGGTAAAACCATTGTTTCCTCGATTTGACCATCATTATTCTTTACTTCTTTTCTTTTTTAAGGATTCTTATCTTTGGAACCAATTGGTCCACCATGATTCAAGCGTGCATTAGACCCATTTGCAACTAGAATTTGTCCATCATTCTTCTACAACTTCTCAATAAATTGTCTCATAAAGTGGATATGTTTTTACATATTCACTTTTGTTCAGCCTTGCCCAACAATATTTTCGAATCGTGCGAATAACACCTTTTAAAATAAAATAGAGATATCTAAGAGAAAATAGAGATAGATGTATCTACATATCTATATGTTCTCTAATAAATATAATACATGTGAAGAGTCAAGTCCTTTGGCATTTTTTCTTCTCAATTCATTCAAGAATGCTAAAAGTCATATTAACTAATATGAGTAATAATGACATCCACATAATATATTCATAACACACTTGAATATTTTAATGAAAATATTAATACATTTTTAAGTGCCTAAACTATACTCCAAATTGATTTTTTGTGCCTAAAGATTTTTTTTTGCTAAAAATAGATGTCTAACGTTTTCTGTGTACACTTTTAGGTGACTGCCATTATAATTTTTTTTAATTTTTGTTATTTTTAAAGAATAAAGATATAGTTTTTTAAAAAGAAATTTTTTTAAAAATAAACCCCCACGTTGTGATCTCCCTCCCCCGCCGTTGTTTGTCGGCGACCCTTCACCAATCGTTCGTGGCCTATACCGTCGTCACCCCCAAGGTCACCATTGTTCCTCGACCAAACCCTGATCATCATTTTTCACCCACGTCGATCGTCGTTCAATAGAAAATCATTAGAAGTCGTGTATTCCTCTCCATCTCCAAACGTTGCAATCGTCCATTTTTTGCGACAATCGTAGCTTGAATAATGGAGGTTCAGTCATTGGGTATTTAGGCGATTAGACGCCATCGAGATTTTGACCGATTGGTGGTGGTTATGACGGCCAGTGATGGTGAAGGGATTGAAATTAGGGTTTTATGAGATTTTGGGTTTTTTATAATTTAAAAAAATGGGTTTTCTTATAAAAATAGAAATTTTAAGTTTTTTTTAAAAAATAAAATTTATATGGATGTTACGTGTCAGATAACAGCCAAACTTAACGGTCATTATGATACATACACCTAAAAGTATAACGTTAAAAATGTTAAACACCTATTTTTAACATTTTTAATGAAAAAATCTTTAGATACCGAAAATTAATTTATACACTTAAAAGTGTAGTAAGCCTTATATGAAATTTAAATTTTCACCTAATAAGAGCAAACTATATTTGTGTGTGTGCCTGAATCTAATAAAAGTGATATTGATGTGGAATGAGTTTAGATTATTATTATTGTTACTGTAATATATAAAATAGTGTAAATTTGAGTGCATGTAAATATATATTATCTTTTGGTTTATGAATGAAGAGTAATCATTATAGTTCAAAATATTTATTGTATTGTGAATGAATCAAATTATCTTAGTGGTTAAAGAGATGATTATTATACTTAGAGATCTCGGGTTTGAATACATCGTATGTCGAGTTTTTAAATATTCATTATCAAAAAGTTGAGAGTTTTTCAAACAAATACTACTTTATAATCACTCTTAGATTGATTAAAAAATAGTCGTTGTATCAAAAATTTATGTAAATATTTCAGAAATTTTTTTACTAATTTAAAATTTAATCTCTATACTTTATTTATATAAAATTGAGTCTTTAACTTTTTTATTTAAAAATATTGATCTATTTTTTTGTTTTGTTTTTTTTCAAATTCAATATTAATTGTTGACATAAATCTAATTAAGATTTGGTTGTAGGTTTGTAATTAGGTGCAGAGTGTTGAATTGAAAGTATTTATGGCCAGTTTTTTAATTCAAATAAGACCACAATTAAGATCTTCCACCACAAAGGTGAAACAGCGACGCAATCAAAGTGCATGGCCCTTAATTTGGGACGGGTACTCTCTAGTCTCCTCTGAAGCCGAAAGAAAATTACCTCCAAAGTGGGATAACCCAAAACATGTTGAATAATTTAGACTTGGAATTCAATTACCAAAAACGTAATATTTTTTGTTTGGACTACTTATAATTATAATGTTATCTAACTGTTTTTTTTAAATAAAATTATTTTTATGATTCATTTTGCAAAATTTAAACATAATATAACCTACATGAATTGATGGCCTGACTTAGTATTAGCGGTTTAGCCCAACTTTTCGTATGAAGTCCAAAATGTTGAAATCAGTATTCGTTCCACATAATCTTTGCCTTCGGCCATCCACGTGCCTAAAATTGACCTCTTTAATTCACAAATGTTAACCACAAACCTTCCTCGATTGGAACTTGCTAAAGGCCCATTGTTTATGGTACTGTCGAGGAATCTCATTATTGTTTGCAATAAGCTGAAATTGGAAAAGATATATTTATCTGCTTCTTTATAAACTATATGATGTTTGATTGGTCACACATCACGTACCATAAATCAATAATATAATAGGGAGAGGGAGTGGGTCTTAAATCTTAATTAACACCAAAATGTTACAGGTTCCGGCTAAGCTTTCATATGTGTCTGTCTCATAGTGGGCTCCAATCAAACCGTAGCTACCGATATTGCCCCATTGGTAGATCAAAGAGGGAATTTTTATGACTAAATGAGACCAATATTATAGTTAAAAAATAAATAAAATACCAACAACTCTTAATAAAATAATAATATTTAAAGCTTTTTAGAATAGTATAAAATAAAATAATGTAGAAAATATTGATCTACATAGAAGACAATTACTAAGTTACCCAAAGAAAGTATCCTAAAATTTCTAAAATTTAGGTGACCAATTGGATAGTTTACTATTAATATGGTTAAGATTTTAACGCTTAGGGGAATAAAATGGACAATTTCTATAACGACGGTGATTAGATTGAGAGAAAATTTCTTTTGTGACCAAAATGAAAGTATTCTAAAAGTTAAGCGATCATCTTGACAGTTTACTTAAGTTGTTGATTGTAATAGATCATAGAATAATAACCTTAAAAAGTTATTTTCTAGGGATTAAAAGAAAAATATCGATGAATTATTTGTGGAATCAATCTTTGGATGTGCAAAACTTCATCATCTTCGGCTGGCTTTCTATCCACCTTTCTCTTTCATTCACGTTCATTTACAGTTGTTCATCATCTTTTCAAGCAAAATCTACTTCTTCGACGATTGTGACCAGCAGTTTCATTAACTCTTCACTTTAAGCTTTGCACTTTGTCCAGTACTTTCCCAATAAACACCAAAACCAAACCCAATGCTTGGACTTTACTTCAAGAATATCATTGATATGCTTTTTGTTTGAATTTCTCAGTCGATGGACTCAACTACTATCCTTGATCGTGCTTTATTTCAACTCACTCCAACTCGAACTAGGTCAGTTACGATTGATGTTTGCACTCTCTTATAATGAAATGAGTGAACTGAACTGTGTTTCTTTTGTTGTTGTTGAAGATTTGATCTGGTGCTCTTCTACAAAGGGAAGAATGAGAAACTTGCTTCTGGGATTTTTGAACCCTTCATGTGTCATCTCAAATTTGCAAGAGATCAGATTTCAAAAGGTGGGTATTCGATTACTTTGCAGCCACCTGCTCCTGGTACACGCTGGTTCACCAAAGCTACTTTTGAGAGGTGATTCGCTACTCACTCTTGATTCTTTCGAGTTGGAATTCAAGCATTTGGTCCTTGCATTTGTAGGATTCTGATAAATTTACCCAGCACAGCAATCTGATGATGGATTCTAATTAAGCTAGTTCAATAGGAGAGGAGGGGGTGAAAGCTTTAAAAGAGAAAAGTCTGAAATGCCCTTTTAGACTAATATTTGTTTCTCTTGTTCTGCAGATTTGTGCGCTTTGTTAGTGCACCAGCAGTTCTTGAAAGGTTTGTTACCATAGAAACAGAAATCCTGCAAATTGAGAGATCAATTCAAGATAATGAATTAGCTAATGCCAAAGGAAGACAGGAGGAAGGTATGCTCAATGACTTCAATTTTTGCTACCAAAGTTTTCCATTTTGCCCAAATCTCTTTGTTGGTTCAAAATAAGAACTGATGCATATTAGTTTAATTTAAAATATCTGCAATGCAACTCAATTGATTTGTTTTTGTCATATGGGTCAGATGCAAATGGTCATACAAAGAAGTCAACTGATTTGACAAAGGTATTTCTTTTACTTCTTTTTTTGAATAATTCATAAACTAAATGTGATCTTCCCTCACCCCAGAAATTCACATCTTCTGTTATTTCAAGTGTCTGATATTATTCTTTTATGTTTGTTTGTCACTGGGTGCTGGGTGAACTCAAGACAAAAGATGAGATTAAACAGGAAGAGAACTCCAAGTAACTTATTTTATCCTTGAATGGCCTAATTTTGGTGATACTAATTCAAACTCCCAGTGCATCGGATACCCTTGATTTGATTAATTTGATCATTTTCGTGAGTAGGGTTCAACTTCAATGGCTACTGGAAACTCGAAAAGCCTTGCTATGGAAAGAGCAAGCAATGACTTATGCTCGTGGGCTGGTTGCTGGGTTTGCAATGGAAAATATGGAACATCTCATTTCCTTTGCAGATGCATTTGGAGCATCCAGGTTAAGGTATGAAACATTAACTACAAGCATTATAGGATAGTTTTACAGTTGAAACACATACATATTTATCTGTTCATGACAAACCCTTTTTCTGTACCTGAAAGTTTCTTTGAAGTAGCTTCAGATGCACTGAACCTGTGTTAAATTAGTTCCATATAAGCCCACTTAGGGTCTTATAATCAAGCATTGTTTATTTATAGGGAAGCTTGCATTAATTTCAAGGAATTATGCAAGAAAAAACATGCAGACCGTCTTTGGATGGAAGAATTAGCTGCAGTTGAGGCATGCTCACCATCAGAACCGCCATCGTTGGGAGCATCGGGCATTGTGCTTGCAAATGGAATTAGCATCCCTAATCCGAATCTCATGTCGAGTATTAATGGTGCATCTAAAGATTATCACACTTCAAATGAATCTTCGGAAGCATCAAAATCAGACACAACATGTGCTGGAGCTGTGGACAGCAAGAAAGGTATCTCAGAGGCTTATAGCTTTTTCTTTCCTTTCCATCAGTGCTTAACAACAACCATGCTTATAGAATACATCTCATTATCATCATCATCATTCCTGTTGACTCAACTGCACTTGTCTGTATAAACGCAAAGCATTTGCCTGATTCACACATTGGATACAGTCTTACTTCTTACTTGACATATCGGCAAGGCATCCATAAGTCCTCTCAAACTTCACTGAATTTAAAATTATACTTTCGGATTAGAATCTCTTATTTGCACTAAATATGAAATTTGTTTATACTCCGAAAGATAATATTTGGTTCCTCCGATGTAAATACAGATGAGGATTTGCCTGCATCAGATCATACACCATCATCAACTACCCCAAAATATCAAGTTCCAATTCAATGGCTAAATCAGATGCCTCAGCATATGTATAATTTTCAAGGCCAGCTACCTCAATATCAAGGATATCCCTTCCATCCTATGCAGCCTGTGCCACTTCCATATCCAATGAATATGCAGTGGCCTCCTAATTCGAATCAGAAATCATCCTCCAAGCTAAAGAAGAAATCGTCGAATGGGAAAAAACTTGATTATTTGGGAGAAGAAAGGGAAACAGAATCCAGTGGCTCTGACTCTGTAACTGAAAGTGAGTCAGGTTCAGACGTGGATCAGGAAGATAGAAGGCATTCATCACCAGATCCTCCATATAGGAAGAAAAACCTTAAGAAGTCGTCCAGAACAGTTGTCATTCATAATATTAACTACATCACTCCAAAGAGGAGAAGTGGAGAGAAAGATCAAGCTTCAGATGGATCTTATTCTGGTGAGGATGATATAATTGATGCAGATTCCTTAAAACAGAAAGTGGATGATGCAGTCAAGTCACTGAAGGAATCAGGCAAATCAAACTCAAGTAACAACAAAAGAAGAGGCACAGACAAGAGCCACCACATTGCAGAAAAATCAACTGATGATCATGACCTAAACGCATCAGAGGGAGGAAAAAGAAATGGAAACTGGGGTGCTCTCCAAAAACTTCTAATGAGGGGTGAAGAAAGGGTAAGTGTGAATGAAGTAGAATGGAAGCAAGCTGAGGATGATCAGGACCATTTCATGGCTAGAAATCTCAATGGTGAAATTTCTGCAACTACTCCTTTGAACTTCGAATCTCAGAAAACTCCAGTTAAACGTTCAGGTTTGGTTGATTCTTTTGTCGTGACTGAGAGGGATGAGATTAATGAAACTAGGGTGAAGTTGGATGATTTTGTTAATGGAGAGAATTATCGTCCAATAATGAAGAAAGGGGACAGTGTAGAAGTGGATTTGTTACCTCCAGAGAGATCGGTTGAATCTGGAAAGAAGCTTGGTGATCCCATAACTGCTTCTGCAAATAAATCAGCCATAATCAGGTGTGGAAAGGAAGAAGATTGGTTTCTTGGAAATCATCCCATGAATCCCGAAAATCACCACTCATCCAATAATAAGATGCTTTTTAATGGCTCTCGTATTTTATCAGTTGAGAGTGATCCTCTATATTCTCAGAAGAGTAAGAAAGATGTTCTTGTCGACGATTCTTTCATGGTTGCAGCTCGGCTGACAGGTGATGATCAGAATGATTCCCATTGGAAAACAGATATAAGTATGGTTGCAGATCTAACTTCACCTAGCAAACCAGATGGTACAAATGATGTTTCACAAGATGAGCATAAGATACTTGATGCTAAGCCGATTGACCTTTGCATGGTGCTTGAACGAAACCCTGGATACGAATCCTCCAGAGACTCCTGGACAGTGGATTATCAAATTGATTTATCATTTACTGAAACAAATAAAAGTGCAGCAACCAAATGTGATGATGATGAGAAAGCTTTTTCCAATCATAAGAACACCATTGCCAAGCGTGATGAAGTCCATGGAACAAAAAAGCCAACCAAAGAAACAAGGTCTAGAGTTTTAAATGGACCCATAGGGAGGGGCAAAGCTGAAAATGTGTCCAAGAGCAAGAAACCATCTCTTGTTAGTAGGTCCATTACTCAAAAGAGCAAGTTGGAGAAGGTAATGGTTAATATGACTTCCAAGTACCAACCAAATATAAACCTTTCCCTTTATTAATTTCTTTATAACTTCTAATGCTAATTATGCTTATCACCAGGAAGAAGAAATGCGGAGGAAGATGGAACAACTACTGATTGAACGACAGAAAAGAATTGCGGAGAGAACTGCGGCCTCCGGTTATGCTTCGGCTGTATCCAAGAAATCACCATTAGAAAGTAAAGCAGCAAAAGGTTCCATAAAGAGTGACAAGAACAAAAATGTCTCCACTGCTCAAGCAACCAACAGCGTGAATTCTATCAAACTCAGAGCAACTTAAGAAAGAAGCCTCAATAGATCCTTGATCTTATGAATGGTTGAGATATGGCATCCGGCCCTTCACATTTTGAGGAGGATTGGATTCAAGCTCGAAATCTCTCGAGCCAAGTGAATTCGCTTGGAACATGCACTGCAGATCATATAATCGAGACGTTAGATCCTCATGCACGTGACTGTATACATTGTCAATATTTCTAAGTTACACTCGCAATTCATTTCACCATTGTTTGTTTCAATAAGTTATAAAAATTCTAAAAAAACTCAATTTTTACCCCCATATTATTTTTCTACTGTCGATGTCAGTCATCTTTGTCTTGCAAAACAAAGTTGCTTTCGTTTGTAATTTGTATACTTCTTATTGTGATACACAGTTTTTTTATAATAATACTTACAGTTAAAGCATTCAAAATGTATGACCTAAATCGACTTTTTAATGTGTAAAGCAATTAAAAATAAATCTTACAATATGTAAAATGATATATAAACTTTGATTTTATATATTATATTTTAATTTGATATTTACACAAACAACTACTATTATCATTGATTTGACATCATTAAATATAAATATTAAATTACACACTAAATCAATATATATATATATATATATATATATATATATATATTCAATATTCAGTCCATTCAATTAATCTAACTGAGAAATATTTGAATCCTTCATATGCAAGCTGTTCATAAATAAAATGGTTCATTTCGGTTTGGCTGCTCAAGATCCAGCATGTGAGTTTGAATTTTTTAAAAAAAATATTTAAAAAATTAAAAGTAGTTGTTTTAAAATTCAAACTATATTTAAATTTAAAATATTATATTTTAAATTGGGTCTGATTGTATTGAATTCTCGGTATTGCCGCATAGGACAAAGAGAAAGTCAGCAAAATGATTTTCCACGCATTAGAAAGGTTAGATTAACTGATTTTTATATTTAAATAATGCATTATTTTAGTTTTTTTTTTTAAAAATAATAATTCTATGTTCCTTTATTTATCATGTTATTGTAGGAAAAGAGCGAATCCAGGAGCCTTGTATTATTGTTATCACTTTGGCCTTTTCTTAAGAACTTGCTAATTAATTAGCAAATTTATTCCAAATAAAAAGCGGCCAAATTACTTCATCCATATCTCTGCATTATTTTTTCATCATAGCTACCACTTGCGCTTCTTTCTTAACTTTTTTCTATCGTCTTTTTGCTTCCCTGCGTCACATTTTCTCGAGATTTTTGCTTTTGCTTTCTGGGTTTTATTTATTTGTTTGAACTATGGCTTCAAGGTTGTTACTAGCTCTGGTTTTTGTGATTGATCTGATTGCTTTCGCACTTGCTGTTGCTTCTGAGCAAAGGAGAAGTACTGTGAGTTTTTCTAATTCCTCACTTTATATTTAGTAAACTGCCTTTTGTAGCAACTCTTCCCTGTTTCAGTTTCGTTTCCTTTTTCTGGGATATCCCTGTTTTAAACCCCGCTAATTCCCAGAAATTTGGTTAGTTTATTTGGTTTAAGATTTGCGAATTTGGGATTTTGATTTGATATAGAAAAGAAAAGAATAAGCCTTTTTTTCTTATTGTATGCAGAAAGTTATATCTTTTGGTTAGATCCGGAATGAATTTGCTTTAACCTGTTGTTCAGATAATATGTAGGAAAAGACTAGAGGAAAAAATGCTGAGAACTTTGTTTGTCTTTAATATCATTTAAGATGCTATATTACTGTACATTTTGAACCCAAGTTTAGTGCTTTAGTACGGTTGTTTTCAATTATGGTCTTGCAGATAGGTCATTGCATTGAAGAATTCTCATTGTTGCTTCTCTTTATGGATGGGATTTGGACAGGGTGGTTGTTTGGTTTTATGATCATAGACTATATGCTTCTTTCAAGAGCAGATGAAAGTTTTAATGAAGTGACAAATGGTGTAACTTATAAAGATATTATTGTATACATATTGTATTATCATTTATATCTTGATAAATTAGTGCATCTTACAGTTAATTTTGCATGCTTTGTTTCACTATTCTAGCTTCATGGTGACAAGCAAAATATGAGTTCGTAAAAGGTATCAATGTTGCAAATTTGTTTGTTTCAAGGAATAGATTCTGAGATCAGTGTGATGTTTTATCTCTGTTAAGCTTGAGTGTAACGATTTCCCACTCTATATCGGATAAAACCTGGTTTATAATAACAGGGCGTCCTGTCATTTGCTTTCTGCAGGCGACTGTTGGTAAAGATGGAAAAGAAAGTTATTGTGTTTATGATGAGGATATTGCAACTGGTTTGGGTGTGGGTTCATTCCTATTCCTTCTGCTTAGTCAAATGATAATAATGGTGGCTAGTCGATGCTTATGTTGTGGGAAGGCCATGAGACCAAGTGGATCTAGGGCATGGGCGGTTGTCCTATTTATCACTTGTTGGTATGTTTTCATGGTCAAGAAGAGGGCTTGAACAACCTTGTCAATGAATGCATTTTAATGCTTTCTGTTAGTTTCCTATCATCTAAACTATGTGCTGCATCACTATTTCAGGGTGTTCTTTTTCATTGCAGAAGCTTGCTTGCTGGCGGGGTCAGTGCGGAATGCTTATCACACCAAGTACAAGAACCTCTTAAACGATCCCCCTTCATGCGCGACACTGAGAAAGGGCGTCTTTGGCGCTGGGGCTGCATTTGTTTTCCTAACAGCCATTGTCTCTGAGCTTTACTATGTGAGTTATTCCAAGGCTGATGATGCAACAATAAACAACGGCAAAGACACTGGAGTGAGGATGGGAAACCTATAGATGGATGTGCTCGGAGACCGTCGTAAGGAATCTAAATTTTGTATCCGTTGTTAATTGACCTTAACGTTTTTGTAGTAGACAAGTTGGGTGACAATATGTGTGATTGATGTGTGTTTCCCACTTTACAGGTTTCTGTAATATTCAGTAATATATAGTAATCTTCATGGATACTTAAGAAAAAGCGGAAGAGAGAGCCAGTGTAAACTGGATACCGTCCATAAATAATATTTCAGTACGAGGAAATATGAAAATGACTTGTTTTTAGAATTTAAAAAAGATGACGCGAAGCCGACCAATCATGAAACCGACGTGAAACAAACTCCTCTCATATTTGATGAAGACACCCATATTCTCTGTTATGTTACAAGTAGAAATTTCTTGATTTAGTCATGGAAAACATATTAAAAAGCCAACCTAAAATTCTTTTATTTGGTGAAAGAATAATTGGGACTACTTGTGCAGCTGCACAAGCAATGAAACGTCATATCGTATTGAAACAAAGATTTTGGTGCCTAATAAAATACTAATAAACATTAATAAAATACACAAGCACATAGTTTTCGACATGCCAGAAGTGAACAGAAAAACTAATGAATGAAACAGCTTTACAACTAGAACAGTGTCAGGACAAAGAAAATAGAATGATTCAGAACAAGTGGTCATAAACTATGAAGAAATGAATCCATGTAAATATTACTTGTACTCAGATATCCAGAAATATGCATATTCAAAAGAATCTTCAATCGCATCCAGTTTACTCAGCATAGCTGGAAGAGACCCCATCCTATCCCATCTCTCTCTTATTCCTTTCATAACATATTCAAGAACAACCCTAACATAAAACACAAACACACATATATATATATATGAGGTAGAGTACTAAATGTACACCATCACCCTGAAGCTGAATTTGAAAAATGGCAGCTTCCTCATTTTTTATCAGTTACAAGTTGAAAGGGGAGACTATACATGATTAATGATCAATATGAAAGGGAAAATAGACACCCAAAGAAGGGGGGAAATAACGTTCTTCATCAAATAAGAAAACCAAATCAAGAAGAGAAAAAAAAGATGTAGAGAATGGATATATGGTTAAAAGACCTTCATGGTTTGATCTCAGAATCATCCCATGGCATGTTGAGATCAGTAGAGACAAGTGCATCGATGTCATCCAAATTCCAGTAGTTTGCTATGTCCATGTCGCTGCTTGTGATAGGTACTTCCCATGTGAGTGAAACAGTGGCACTTGGGGTTGGCATGGTGATGCTGGTGATTGTTGGATCCTCCATTGTTTCACCTGTGTAGTTATAGACACTTGGAGATTGAAATGAGGTTGATATTGAAGATGGGGTTGTCTCAAAAGAACATGAATTTGAGCTTGAAAATGGAAACTGTAAGCCTTGAGTTTGAGGCAACGACGGGCCCGTTGAAGTTGAACCCAGAAACACACAATTTAAACTTTTGCTGTCCAAGTTGCTGCCATTGATGGGATTCTGCAGCAACGATGAAGATGGTGGGACTGGACGACCCATCACCTGAAATTGCGTACTCGATGTGTTCTTTTGATCAGCAAGTGGAAGCTGAAGATCCTGCCTTTGTTGCTGTGATCGTTGAATAGCCATGAAGTTATTGAGCCTATTGTTAACACCAGAAGCAGTTGAGCTTTTGATGGCAATTTTAGTTGTGCTAGTGGTAGCAGTGGTGGCAGCAGAAGCTGCGGTGCTATTTGATGTCTTAAGCCTCTTGTTTTTGCTGCCACCACCGACAGGAACATTGCGGAGGGTGCCACCTTTAGTCCAGTATCGTTTACAATCCTTGCAGAAATGCCTAGGCTGAGACTTGTTGTAGTTGTTGTAATAACAGAACTTTGTGTTGGTAGAATCACATCTCGGGCACTTGAGTGACTCAGATTGCTGCTGGTTTTGTGGATTTTGCCTCTTCATTGCTTTGGGCAACTCCAGAGTTTGAGCCTGCAACAAAGATTGGCTCCACCCTACACCATCACTGGAAACCTCTTTAGAACTCAGCCCCATATATCTACAACAGAAGAAATGATGATTGATGAGGTGAAAACTGAAAAAAAAAAGTAAATGAAAATCTAGCCTTTGGATCGAAGAGGGATGAAGGTGAAGAAGAGCAGGATGATGAAATTGTTCCTTATAAGCCAAACAGGGTTATGGTTTGAAGAAACTGGATATGGAAGGAAATTCCCTGGATGGTGATGAGAAGTGTGCATTCTTTGAGCCCCTCTCTCTCTATATACATATTTAATCCAAGCTATCTCTTCAATATATGCCACCCTATACTAACTATTATATCTAATCTAAAGGGAAAATAATGATAAAATATAATTGTATAAATCTAATTTATAAATGTACAAGCATTCGTCCTCTTGGCCTCTCCAAATAATTTTTATAGTGCAAAATGAGAATTCCTTGGTTCTGAAGGTGAAGGTGGGTTGATGACACGTGGGATTGCCTGGACCCTTGATAGTGGAGTGACTGTATCTATGGGATCAAGGCTGTAAAGTGAATGTAGATAGAGCCTCATGCTTATACGTATAGCTTCTAAGAAACAGTAAACTAAATTATTGAAGTTTTACAGAATTTCTTCCTAATGAATGTATACATATATAACATCCTAGTTGTAACCCTAAAATCAACACATCCAAAAGAATAGATAATTAAATAATAAAAGAGCGGTCATGACTCATGCATGCATTTCAAAGAATATAATATATAGGGATTACAAGAGTTCATGCTTCATACTACACGCATGAATGTAAAAAATTATATTAAAATATATGAATTTAAGAAGTTATATTAAACATTTTGAAATTATAAAAGTATAAGAATTATAAAATTAGATAATTAATATATATATATATATATAATATAAAGAAATTTAAAATTAGGTACAATTACACCCCAACACCCCCTCGATCGATCAGTGCTTCACAATCTATTTTCACTAATTAAGTGGGATTAGTTAATTAATGGCTTTAAATTCAATCGTCTTACGTATCAACGGCATAAAGATTTTCAATGACCATGATTCAATTTAAGGATTTACAAATTATTCTTTTGCTGATATTTTAAGAAATCTATGTTTTAAAAATGATTTAAATTCATATATTTTAATAAGTACACACAAATGAATCAAGCATTTAACTATATATATATATATATATATATATATATATATGATAAAAAAAATGAAGAGAGGCCAATGACAATGGGGTACTGCTGTGGGACCAATAAGTATGGAGTTAAAACTAGTTGGCAGCACGTGATGAGTGGAGTGGTAGGTGATGCAGCTCTAGAGGTCTGTGATGACCCTATCTTCTAAGAGCCATATACATGTGATTGCAAAACTTGTGGGATCACCTATGACATATATGTGTGTGTGATCGGCTCCAAGCTGTCCACAATTCCCCCTATATTATTGCTGGCTGCTACAGCCAGCGTTAAAGTATCATTCGATTTTACAGTTCAACAAACACTTTATAATATAAAGCACTAAATTATGAAATAAATAAAGTAATCGTTAATCTAGAATATTTTATATTTAATTATGTTATTTATACATAAATGTTAAAATCCAAACATTATTCATCACTTGAGGATCCTTCTTGCTCCTCTAACCTCCTTCACTCATATGTGTTTTCTAGTTATAAAATAATAAGAAAAAATCCCTTAATCTCCTTATTATTTATAAATTAGATATATGTTTGATACTTGAATATGATTTTATCATTTAATTTTTTTATCCAATTAGATACTCGAACTTAACTTTTTGGTTTAGATTGATAACTGAACTTGACTTTATGGTTCAAATTGACTCAAATAAGTCATTTACTTTAAGTAACAATTTGGATCAAGAAGATAAGTTCAAGTATCAATTTGGATCAAGAAGATAAGCTCTAGTATCAATTTGGATCAAGAAACTAAGTTCAAGTGTCAACAAGAAACTAAGCTCAAGTATCAATTTGAATTAAGAAACTAGTTCAAGTATCAATTTGAATTAAGAAACTAAGTTCAAGTGTCAATTTGAATTAAGAAACTAAGTTCAAGTGTCAATTTGAATTAAGAAACTAAGTTCAAGTATCAATTTGAATCAAGAAACTAAATTCAAGTACCAAAATGTATATTTATGCTTATTTTTATTATTTTTAAATTTCTTTTTTATGCCAAGATGAATAAAAAGAATTATAGGAGATTAAATCTAAAAATTAATATTAAATAAAATAAAATCATTATTATTTTTCAATACACCACAGCACAAATATTATATGAAATTCAGATATAAAAATATTTTATTATCAATAACTCAATGAAACAAGTAGTTTGAATATTTTGGATTACACATTTACACTTCAATGTCATTGTTCACACCTTGTTAATATAATATTAAATATACTTAAATATTCATTATTATCTTATTTATGAATGAAAATTTTTAAATAATATAAATATTACATTAAAAATATTATTATCCCATTCCCAAAATTTATACTGTAGCAACAGATATGGTTTGGTAGGGTCCATCTGATGTCAAATTAGCGGTCACCGGCCATGAAATATTGGATATGGTTGGTTTCTCAAAAAATATGTGATATATTGTACAAAGAAGCAAAGAAAAATTAAAATTAATCAATCACTCACTCACTCACTCACTCACTCATTTCATTTATGTTCCTCATACACTGAACACACCTAGTGGAAAGATAAATCATGATATACGCAGTGAGAAAAATTAGGGATAAATCATGTCTACTTGTTCCAATACCCAAACTCTGAGTTAATACAAAGAAGCATCTCCCACTTGAGAAAATCACTATGTGTACAAGATCTTATTCTGTCCAAATTTCAGGGCTAGCATCCATCAGAATATGAAAATGAAACAATTACCATTATTATTATTCCTGCAAGTTGGCCGTCGCTTAAATTTGGGCCATGGAAAGCCACGTGCAAATAATTAAGCCGCGAGTGAGGCATAAGGCATTTTTTTAAATACAAATTAAGGTTCGAGTGAGAACGTGAATGGGAAATGGAACTTTTGGTCGGTTTGGTTAGGTAAAGTTGATTCGTGTGGGCACTTTCAACATTTTTTCCAAACGACAACACACGGAATGTCATGTTAGAGAAAGCGACTAAGCAAGTTTTAGCTTCATGATTAAGCTTTAAAATTATCAATTAATATAAATAACACGGAGTCTAACTTGTCCGCCTAAGACGTTAACAGTTCAACATTCAACCAAGTTTGGTATTAAAAATATTTTCCCAAGCTAATCAAAATAAATGAAGCCGTTAATGCTTAAATGTGAGATTTAGGATATAAGGGTGGGGACGTTGACGGGCACGTATCTGAGGTGAACATCATGGATGATGGGGTCCTCCTAGTCCTTGCCGGACCACTTAAGCAATTGATTGTTGAAAACATGAATGTTCAAAGGTTGGTGCAAATTTGTTTATAATTGAATTCATTTAGAATATTCCCCGGGAACAGTGACCCATCAGCAGCCACCCATGTTAATTATGAGAAACACAAGTTTAGGGCCAGATCCCTATGGTTATCTTGCGGTTTTCAATCGAGAAGTAGTGTTGTCTAATATCAAGAAATGGTTGGAAAGTGATTTAGGATCGCGAGAATCATCAAGATAATCGCCAGAATGGATCATTTTTGTATTTATAATCATATTGGTGGCTAAATTTGGCAAAGGATAAGACTTGTTGGGAACAATATTAGTCAAATGGAGATGACAATATTGTTCAGATTTAGACAAATCGCTTTTGACTATAAGTAGCAATACGGTTTAGCCTAGAATTTATCTTGAGATTAAAAGCTGACCAGCATCATATCATGATTAATAAACGATTGATTTGATTTGTTAACTGATGGAATCCAAAAGGATAAAAAAAATTCAAGCTTTGGACGGCAGAAAGGGCCAAAATCAAAACCCAAGCCGTCTAATTAATGATGTTTAGCTCAATAATTTAGCATATGTAACGAGTTTGATTAGCGACTCAAAACCGAACAGCATGGTTCAGACTTCACACACACACGCACTACTCGGTAAAGATAACGTTTCGAGAAACAGACATTTGAGATGACCTCTGAGGACCATTATTGCAGATTGCTTGCATGAATTAAAGGTTAATTTTTGGACTCCATAACAGTTAGGACAACGTTTGTCATGGTTAAACCGCCTTGGTTTTTTTTTCTCAATTCAAAATGAAAATTCTGACAGCTGATGAAACTTGAAAGCAAAAGGGAAGCTGTAAATCAAGAATTGGTTTCATGTAAGAAAATAAAGCAAGCAGCCAGTCATTGCTTTGGAGATGACAGTGGGCTGGCGGGGGTTGGTCAATGAAGGATTAATGGTAGGTGTCGGCTAAGTAGTATAAATAATTATAGTTTGCCAACGTGGATTCGGCCATGTCAACAGAAAACAGAGAACGAATAAACCTCAAAGTAGGCTTGGACATAGGCTTGGACATAAAGCATCGGCTATCTGCCTAGTTTTTGGCACTGGTCGGCCCCGGCCTTTGCAATTTCTCTAGATAAGATTCTAGTTTCAATTTCAACGATGGACTTATTTTTATGATAGCAACTAAATATTATTCCATATACTGTCAAAAATATAGGGTTTGTATTTGTCGTAATCATGCATTTGGAGATTTTTGTTTTATAATTTTTCTTTATCGGGTTATAGGGAAGTTCTTGCCCCATATTGTAGAGGCAAGACTAGGTAGGTCAAGTGATGGCTGATGATGAAAGCAAAAAGAAAAAAATAACTACAAACAAAATTCTTACGTGTTATCAACCGAAAAATTAGACAAGTACCATTAACATTAGAAGAAAACAAAATGTATAGATTTTAAATTAAAAAGAATCGAATAAATAAATTGAAAAACATTCTTATTAATTAATTAAATGGAATTTAAACATCCGTACGAATTGTTTGGACCATAAAATAGATAAGGCAGCAGATGGCCTGGCTGGATATGTTTGAATAGAGCCGGCAGATAAAGTACGGTAAGCAATTGACGTTGGTTGAAAGGCACACAATCTAGGAGGGTGGTTTAGGCTTTTTAAAATTAAAACTTTGACTTCAATTACAGATTCTTAAATCATACAAGTTAAACGAAGGACAATTTACATTACCACGTAAAGGCTTTTTCCTGGTTTTGATTTATCTTCAAAACTCCCCAACACTATGTTTCCGTATACCTTTGCTTCAAAATTAAGGTGTTACCAATCAAACGTCCAAAAGGAAATTACCAAACTCAATTTTTTTTTAGTACACGCAATTTAAATCATGATAGAACTAATGTTATCAATCTGTTGTAGTCTAGTGGGTTAGGTTACTCGGCTCTCACCCGCTCTCACCCGAGAGACCCGAATTCAAGTCCCGGCAATGGAAAAGGTAAATTTTTCTATCATCCAGTTTTCTTATGAGTAATATTTTTGCTATCATCTGCTATCTCCGCACCTTCATGTACCAAAACCCTAATTATTGGACAACAAAGGAGCATGGCCTTTAGCAGACAAAGCTTAAACTACTACTTAGCTTGCTGGTGCGTAAAACCTCCCAAAAATAGTGTTGTAAAACGAAGGAAAGACGTGATAATAGAATATCACAGTCCCAATTCCAGGGTTCTGTGGAGATTTTTATTTGACTGCCAAGCGCTAAATACAGGTGAAAATCTACCTGTCCTATAGACTTTCGACTATGACAATCAAATAAATAACTTCTCCTTGATTTGTCTAATTTGCTTTTCCATTCATTAGTATCTGTTTCCTTTTAATAGAACCATAAAGTATGCATATCCTACTTGATTATATGGATATATTTTTAGTAATCTTTATTAGCTATTTAGCTTGGTTTACCTCCTGCTTAATCGTTAGTCATCTTTATTCCCAAAAGAAAAAACTCTTTTTTAATTTATATAAATTTAAGTGCAGCTTCTTTTCAACAAGTTGCTGTGATGTAGTGGTTATTACGACAGTCTTACACACCGAAGGTCCCCAGTTTGATCCTGGGCAGCAACACATTTTTCTACTTCATAATTCTGTCTTCCTTGCCCTTCTTACACAATTTGTCTAATCTCGTTTCATTACTACAATTTTTTATACGGCAATGGGATGTGCTTTTTTCCATTTACATTTGGTTTTTACTTTGTGGCTCCATGGTCTAGAAACAGAAACAGGGGGCGACTATTGGGTTTAATTTCGCAGCACCGAATAACATGATGGAGTGACCAATGGGGTGTCCCAAAGTTGAATGGAGTGAACAAAATGAGAGATTGAAGTTTTAAAAATGGTCGTCTCTGATATGAGGTTTAAAATTAGGTCAAATCCTACGACTAACAAGGCCCGGGGAATGAAAATAACAGGAAGATTCTATAACGATTGCCACCCACTCATCCCATTACAGGGTTAGACATTGAAACTGGTCGAAGATGTTTATTGTTAACTTACGTATTAAGACATGTTGAAAAAAAATATACTTCTATCAAATGAAGCATAAAAGATTAAACCTTCATGACAAGAGAGCTGGTCTGAAACATAATTCAGGACTCTTAAATTTTGGTTAGCACATCGAAAAAGGTTACAAGTTTCATTAGGAAGATATCAGCACTAATTCCTGTACATGGATAATTCAACTAAACATCAAGATATCAAAGATAGTCAAGGCTCAATAGATTCGAAGGGCATTGGGGCTGTTAAATGCACAGCATCGGGAGGTGTCGGTTGCCCCAGTTGTACAGACCACGGAGGGCGTCTGTTGTGTGCCTACACATGAAGCATTAACATAATGAATCTACTGATCTCAACTTCCTATTAAATGATAGCACTAACAACACAATCTGATGTGAGCAAAATATGTTGACGGAAGCAAGCCAACATGAAAACTACCAGAAAAAAAGAGCGAAAATTCACATTACCCCAATTTCCGTCACGCAAAGGCAAGAGGAGCATTTGACTGATGGAGCTCCATAAGGGTACATCAACAACACTGCACAACTGCCACACTTAACCAGTCCAACCTGATGAGCTGAATGAGAAGAGAAGATTAATCAAATGTCAGAAACCACATTCTATTTTCTACCAATAAATCATGAAAGTGACGAATGAAATAAAAACCAGACTGCATTCTCTTGTCCAAGTGAAAAGATCAAGCTTTTAAAAACTATGATTCATGGTAATATCAATAATTGGAGGAAGAACATGCTAAGATATTTTCAAACCAATTATATGCATAGCTTCATTACAGCTCTTGGGTGAAAGCAATGATATGTTTGATATTGAACATCAGAAAAGAAGAAAGGAACCTTCAAGTATAAAATTGATTGTTTCGCAACATGAACATTTAGCTTGCTGGGTTCCTCGTGGATATGAAAGCAATTGTCGACAAGAGCCACAAACCATTTGAGCCATTTCTGCATTCAAAATATCGAAAGCAAATAAATGAAGAAAATACTAAGAAAAATATAACTCTAGGTGAAGGCCGGTCCACCGAAGAGTTTACTTGTAACCCTTATGATTGTGATATAATTGGAGAAAAAACCCAAATGCTAAGGCCAAATATGACATGAAACTAAGATACAGGCAATGTGGGTGAGTTGGGAAAGAAGCTAACGGTTAAAAATCCCAATTAAATTCTAAATCTTTTATCATTATAGAAAAAGGGTATCTGGCTTTGTTCACGGCATGCGATAAAATACAGATGGAAGAAGGTTTATAAGGAAAAACAAGATGATTAATATAAGTAATCGATTCGATGTGATGGAAATAATTATAAATTATTCACAAATACATTAATATAGGAGACATACCGGATGAAGGCTGCGGTTGAAGAGGAGGTTGTGGAGGGATAGGTTGCCATCCTGGCGGCGGTCCTTCTTCTTGCCGTTGTAATCTCCTAGTTTCTTTGCCCTCCATTGCTATTTTACTGTGTGTTTCGATCCGCCGTCAACGTGTAGGTGTCAAGTAAAAAGATGCAAAAGTCAATACGACATCGTTTTTGTGGGAAGACACTGTAGTCCACTAGGGGATTTTGAGTAGTTATACTATAATAGAAGCCCAATAACAATGATTTTATTACGTACAGCTTAGGCTGACCGGCTCATCAATTGTACCCGCACTCTTTTGGGCCTAGATTAGCTCGTTTGATGCCCCAAAAGGACATTAGCAGGTTCAATATTATAATCTTTTCAATGTTAAAACTTAGAACTTTGAATTTGTGTCTCGACGAAATAGTTTCTATTTATGATGAAAAGGATAACTCACAATTCTTAATAAAGTAAACTTCATGGTTGACATAGCAGCAGACAGTAGCACCTACCAGCACCCGCTAGGACATTTAGCCGAAGCTACCCCAATTTTGGAAATTGGAACTTCCAGCGGAACATAAATAAAGTAGGCCAGCGCTAGCACAAGGCCAAAACCCCACCTGGACTGAATATTGGCAACCGCCGTACATCTTTAACAATGTTAGTTGAACTGATTCAGCTATCATCAAATGTCCCCCCAAAGCTTCTCACTACAATCAACCTTCAAAGCTTTTACATTTATATATATTCAAAAAAGAAAAAGAAAAAAACCTGCAAAATTACCCGATAGTTTTGATTCAAGAGCCCTCTCTTGTTGATTCACCACAAATATTGAAATCTCTAGCTTTGGCAGGTTACCAAATCATTCTTTTCATCTTCAAACACTTGTCGAGGAGGAAACGAGTGTCAAGCATCATATTATTCAAATATGTGACCTGCATCTATATATCTCTACATATATATGTAGTTTAAACCCCACTATTATTCATTCTATATCATTCATTAGTCATTGAAGAAAAGCCTTTATGGCCAAAACCAAGAGAATCATCACCATTCTCCTAAGGCTTCTAGCTTTGGGTGCAACTCTTTCTGCAACAGTTGTCATGGTTACTAGCCATGACTCTCGTGAGGTTTTGAACATAAAATTCACGGCAAAATATAACAACTCCCCTTCATTCAAGTAAGAATCCTTTACAATGTTTTTCTTTAGGGGACAAACCCCATACACGTCTAGTTTCCTAAAATATGTATATTTGTCAAATTTGTGCATAGGTTTTATGTGATTGCAGAGGCAATTGCAAGCGGCTACGGCCTTGTAGCTCTCTTTTTATCTTGGAAGAGTTCGGTGGATCGCTTGATTGTGATCATGGACGTGCCTATAGCAATGCTACTAACATCGAGTACCTCGGCTGCTTTGGCAGTAGCAGAAATAGGCAAGAAAGGGAACAGTCATGCGGGTTGGCTTCCCATTTGCGACCAAGTTCCAAAATTCTGCGACCATGTCACTGGCTCCCTTATAGCCGGTTTTTCCGCGGCAATAGTTTACTTGGTGCTCAACCTGTACTCTCTTCTTGTAGTCCTGGCTCCCCTTTTTCCAGTGAAACCCTGAACCAGATAGATTCATCATTCATGCATGCATGCTGGTATGGCGTTCCAGCTATGCTCCCTTGTTTGTTTGTTTGGTTTTGTTTCTTTTTAAATAGTCTCGTCTAGCTTTCTGTAAAACGAATGTGCTGTGCTAAACATTAGATCCCAGGTCCCAACCCAGCTCTAAACTTTATCTGGCAAAGTTTATGGGCTTAGGCCTTTGTGAGTCTATATTGAGATGGGCTGCCTATATTTATTGCACCATAAGTATTTTTTATTTATATATAAATAATGATTTTTAGACAAATAGAACCATATATTTGAAGTTATCACAGATTTAATATATTCAATGTATATGTATTTATTTCAACAGATAGAGTATTTCTTTGGAAAAAAAATGTATTCATTAAGATTGATTTGATAATTCATATATTTGACTCATAGACTCAGCACACGGAGGGCAGAGCAGCATATTGCAAAAAGCCATGGACAACAAATTACGTACTAAAAAAGCACATTGTTTTGTTGGAAAAGTTTGATGCAAGAATGATCACATGATACACATTCCATCCCCTTTTATATTAACATTCTCATATTTAGTTGGCCGAGAATCTCATTCTCGATAGTATTTTATTATCAATAGTAGATTTTTTTGAGTATATTACCGGAAATGTCATTACCTCCCTTCCCTTAGTTATTGTAACATTACCGGTGTTTTAGACTAAAATACTCTTAAAATTTTATTTTTTTCAAAAATATTATTCTTCTGTCATTGAATAAATTTCTCCCTTATTATATGAAACACGTACATGTATTAAATAAATTTAATTGGCATTTATGGACGCAATTAAACGCTTTGTTCATCCATTTTTTAATGAAGGAAAAGGAACAGATGGAAGATTTTGGTGCAGTTATTGAATCTCTCAAGGTACTGTTTGGCATCAATGCCCAAAATTCTTCAATTTTTTTCATCTAATATTTTTAGAGACTTGAGTGAGTGGTCAGGTGAATCCGGAGCCGGTTTTAATCAAACTCCTTATCATTAAAATTTGCAACTATTGATGTGTTTTTAATACTAGAAAACTCCCTTTTTCAATCAATAGATACGTGGGTCTGTCGCCGTGTTTCTCAATCGCCGCCCTGACATGTGGGCTAAAAAGCTAACAACAAAGCAAATATTACTACGGGGAGTCATCTCTCGCTTTCGTGTACTATCCAAAGATCTTTTGTCAGTTATATATTATAACGCAACACCAAAAATAAAAAAACTTTTACTTGGGCTGCCTTTTTTATTCTCTTTTTTACTCGTAGCTTCCCTCTGTCGCGCTCTTCTCAGGAAACAGGACTACAGCTTCAGGCTTTCGGAGTTTGCATGAACGCCTATAATGGAAAAGGGGATGCTTTGAAGTGGAATAAGGAAAAGGGGAAGTGAATTATGAGTGCTTTACGGCAACGCCCGGTCCCCACGCGCGCAGCAGCCTCCGCCGTCTATGCAAGAAGTCTACAACATATCCCAGTCCACGACCTTCTAGATGACCATCCTTCGCTTCTATACCCGGAAGTATGCGCCGTCGCTGCGGCCCTATTGCGTCCGATTCTAAACCTCCCAAAACCGCCGTTCGTAACGTTGGCGCCAAACATGGACCTGATGGGCTGGTTAGGCGTCTCTTTCGGCTTCCAAAACGATAACGTTCGGAACCAAAGGGAAAAGCTCGTCCTTCTCTTAGCCAACTGCCAAATGCGCCTCCAGCGAACCCCGACGAACTCGACCGCGGCGTCCTCCAAAGTTTCCGCAAGAAGTTACTCGATAACTACACTTCGTGGTGCTCTTTTCTTCGCGTCAAATCCCACGTCCACCCCCGCGCGCCGGGTAAACAACTACGACCCAACCCGGGAGCTCCTCTACGTTTCTCTGTATCTCCTAAACTGGGGAGAAGCCGCTAATCTCCGTTTCTGTCCAGAACTCCTCTGTTACATTTACCATCACATGGCAATGGAATTAACCAAATTTTTTGATCAACACATCGATGAATTTACCGGGAGGCCGTTTGTGCCATCGATTTCAGGTGATTGTGCTTTCTTGAAATGCATCGTTATGCCATTTTACCAAACGATTAAAACAGAAGTAGAGAGCAGTAGGAATGGAACCGCGCTGCATTCGGCTTGGAGAAATTACGATGATATAAACGAGTATTTATGGAGTAGAAGGTGTTTTAAGACTTTGAAATGGCCGATTAATTCTGGGTGTAATTTCTTTGATACTGTACCGAAGTTTGAAAGAGTTGGGAAAACTGGGTTTGTCGAGCAACGATCGTTTTGGAATGTGTTTAGGAGTTTTGAGGCAATGGATTCTGTTAATTCTATTTTTACAAGCCATTATTGTTGCTTGGTCAGGGAAGAAGTATCCCTGGGAAGCTTTGGGGGAAAGGGATATTCAGGTCGTGCTGTTAACGGTTTTCATTACCTGGGCTGATCTTCGGTTTTGGCAATCTGTGCTTGATGCCGGGAATCAGTATAGTCTGGTTTCCAAGCAGACAGTGTGGCTTGGAATACGGATGGTGTTGAAGAGTATGGTTGCTTTGACTTGAATTGTTGTGTTTGCAGTTTTTTATGCCAGGATTTGGAGTCAGAAGAATGGTGATAGGTGGTGGTCTCCGGCAGCAAACCAAAGGATTGTTACATTTCTCGAGGCCATCTTTGTGTATGTTATTCCGGAGTTGTTGTCATTGCTGTTTTTTGTGATTCCTTGGGTTAGGAATTGGATTGAAGGGTTGGATTGGATGATTATCTCTTGGTTGACATGGTGGTTTCATTCACGGATTTTCGTTGGTCGTGGACTGAGGGAAGGTTTAGTTGATAATATCAGATATAGTTTGTTTTGTATTGTGGCATTACCGTGTAAGTTTTGATTCAGTTATTTTCTTCAGATAAAGCCCCTGGTTGCTCCAACAAAGGCTCTTTTGAGTCTTTCAAATGTAAAGTATAACTGGCATGAGTTTTTTGGAAGCAGTAATAGAATTGCTGTTGTGTTGCTGTGGATGCCTGTTGTTCTTATCTATTTCATAGATTTGCAAATTTGGTATTCAGTTTTTTCATCCTTTGTCGGTGCGACAAATGGGTTGTTTTCCCATTTGGGTGAAATCAGGAATATGGAGCAACTTAGGCTTAGGTTTCAGTTCTTTGCAAGTGCTATGCAATTTAATCTCATGCCAGAGGATCAGCTGCTGACTCCCAAGGCAACTCTGGTGAAGAAACTTAGGGAAGCAATTCATCGACTGCAGCTTAGATATGGACTTGGTCAGCCGTACAAGATGGAATCAAGCCAAGTGGAGGCAAGAAGGTTTACTATGATATGGAATGAAATAATTACTACTTTGAGGGAGGAAGCTCTCATTAGTGATAGAGAAGTTGAGCTCATGGAACTGCCACCTAATTGTTGGAATATTAGGGTAATTTGATGGCCGTGTTTTCTCCTATGCAATGAGTTGCTTCTTGCTCTCAGTCAGGCAAATGAGCTGGCAGATGCACCTGACATGTGGCTTTGGGTGAAGATACTCAAGAATGAGTACGGGAGGTGTTCTGTTATTGAAGCTTATGACAAAGTCAAGCATGTGCTTCTTATAATCATTAAATATGGCACAGAAGAGTATTCCATAGTCTCAAAATTGTTTGAACAGAAAGATTTCTATGTGCAGAATGGGAAGTTAACTGCCACATTCAAGATGACTGTGCTACAGAAAATTCATGCCAAGATAGTATTACTTGTTGATCTTCTAGTGAAACAGAAAAATGATCCGAGTCGGGCAGTAAATCTATTGCAAGCCCTCTATGACTTTGTGTTCGAGAATTTCCTAAGACAAAGAAGTCCATTCATAAGTTGATGGAAGAAGGTTTGGCACCTAAAAATAAGACAGCTGATGAAGGGCTGCTTTTTGAGAATGCTATCAACATTCCTGGTGCTGAGGATAGGAGGCGCATCGCTTTCTTTAGTAACTCGATCTTTATGATCATGCCTCGTGCTCCCAATGTTGAGAAAATGATGGCTTTTAGTGTTCTAACTCCATACTACGATGAAGATGTGTTGTATAAGAAGGAGATGCTTCAAGATGAAAACGAAGATGGCATTTCTACATTGTGTTATCTCCAAAAGATCTACGAGGATGATTGGAGAAATTTTATGGAACAGATGCGCAGAGAAGGGATGGATGATGATGATGATATTTGGAGGGAAAAGCTGAGGGATCTTCGCCTTTGGGCATCATACAGAGGGCAGACGTTATCCCACACAGTTAGGGGAATGATGTACTACTACAGGGCCCTTAAGACACTTTGCTATGTTGATTCTGCATCTGAAATGGACATACGAATGGGAACACAAGAAATTGCTTCTCATCATTCATTAAACCGAAACCGTGGAGCTATTGATGGTACTAATCCACCAACTGCAAAAACCGAAGTGGTTAGTGGTGTAAGCCTGTTGCTCAAGGGACATGAGTATGGATATGCTTTGATGAAATTTACCTATGTAGTCACCTGCTAAGTTTATGGACGGCAAAAGGCAAAGGGAGGGAGCCACGCTGAGGAAATTCTATTTTTGATGAAAAACAATGAAGCTCTTCGAGTTGCCTATGTAGACGAGGTTGAGTATTACTCTGTTCTTGTGAAGTATGACCAAAAATTGCAGAGAGGTAGAGATTTATCGCATTAGATTGCCTGGGCCCTTGAAACTTGGGGAAGGAAAACCAGAAAACCAGAATCATGCCATAATTTTCACTCGAGGTGATGCTGTTCAGACCATTGACATGAACCAAGACAATTATTTTGAGGAAACACAGAAGATGCGAAATTTGTTGGAGGAGTTCAAGATGAATCATGGTATTAGGAAGCCAACCATTCTTGGAGCTCGTGAGAATGTCTTCACAGGTTCAGTTTCGTCCCTCACGTTGTTTATGTCTGCTGAGGAAACAAGTTTTGTGACCCTTGGGCAGCGTGTTCTGGCCAACCCTTTGAAGGTGAGAATGCACAACGGTCACCCAGATGTGTTTGATCGATTTTGGTTAGCAAGGCTTCTAGAGTGATTAATGTCAGCGAGGACATATTTGCAGGCTTCAACTGCACTTCAGAGGCGGCAATGTAACAGGTGGGTAAAGGAAGGGATGTGGGATTGAATCAGATATCTATGTTTGAGGCCAAGGTTGCCAGTGGCAACGGTGAACAGGTATTGAGCAGAGATGTCTACCGATTGGGTCACAGGTTGGATTTCTTTCGGATGCTTTCCTTTTACTACTCATTTGTTCGACACTATTTCAACACGATGATGGTGGTACTGACTGTTTACACTTTTTTGTGGGGCCGCCTCTATATCTCGCTCATTGGAGTTGAGCGTCACGCCAAGAATCAAAGTATCAGCAATGAGGCTCTTGGAACAATCTTGAATCAGCAATTCATAATACAGCTTGGTCTGTTCACTGCCCTTCCAGTGGTTGTTGAGAACACTCTTGAACATGGATTTCTTCAGGTAGTTTGGGATTTCTTGAAAATGCAATTGCAGCTAGCTTCATTTTTTTTCACCTTCTCTATGGGAACACGGACCCATTTCTTTGGACCATCCTTCATGGGGGTGCCAAATACAGAGCCACTGGACGTGGTTTTGTGGTTGAGCATAAGTCCTGTGTAGAAAATTATCGACTTTATGCTCGAAGCCATTTTGTGAAGGCAATTGAACTTGGTGTTATCTTAGCTGTGTATGCTTCATATAACCCCCTCGCTAAGGATTCATTTGTTAACATAGCTATGACCATTTCAAGTTGGTTCCTTGTGGTGTCATGGATGATGTCCCCTTTTGTGCTCAACCCGTCTGGCTTTGACTGGCTGAAGACGGTGAATGATTTTGATGATTTTATGAATTGGGTATGCTGTAGAGTTGGCGCACTTGCAGAAGCTAATAAGATCTGGGAATGGTGGTACGAGGAACAAGACCATTTGAGAACAACAGGTCTTTGGGGAAAGCTACTAGAGATAATTTTGGACCTTCGTTTCTTCTTCTTCCAGTATGGTATCGTGTATCAGTTGAGCATTGCAAATCATAGAACCAGTGTTGGTGTGTACCTGTTATCTTGGATGTATATGATTGTGGCTGTTGGGATCTATGTGATTATAGTATACGCCCAAGACAAATATGCTGCAAAACAGCACATCTACTATCGGGTAGTTCAGCTTGTAGTCGTTATACTTGTGATACTTGTGATTGTCTTATTGCTGGAGTTCACTTCATTTAAGTTTATTGATCTTGTGACAAGTCTTATAGCATTCATTCCTACGGGATGGGGTATGATATCCATTGCCCAAGTGGTTAGACCTTTTTTACAATCCACTGTGGCGTGGAGACTGTAGTTTCCTTGGCACGGCTGTATGATCTGTTGTTTGGAGTGATTGTCATAGCTCCTGTGGCATTAGTGTCGTGGTTGCCCGGATTCCAGGTAATGCAGACAAGAATCTTATTTAATGAGGCATTTAGCAGAGGTCTGCAGATTTCTAGGCTTATTTCCGGTAAAAAGTCAACTGAATGATGTTGAGGTAACTTTGTTTAATCATACTTGGGTTTAAGCATTTGCAATTTTTTGTTCAACGATATTCATTCCGGCTGTGCATGTATAGTTGGATTTGGTGAAGTTTTTTAGCAACTTTTGCGTGCTATATGTTTGACAAACATGTTTGTCTGTTTTAATTTATTCTAATATTCAACTGCAAGCTGATACTTTTAACAATATTACGTTATATCACCATGCCAACTGATTTTCTTTTCTAGTCCTATGTTTAGGTTTTCACAAGCCATAACCATAAACATATATTCCTATCTGAAAACCAGTTGGCAACATGCTTCATATTATTGAAGTTCAAGTCTTAAGTATAGACAGTTTGAACTTGCAAAAACCAAACTTGTTCTTATGCGTATCTATATTTCAATGCCGGCTTCTATAAGCTATACATTGTAGGGTTCCCAAACCAGGCAGCTACGAGATGCTCATTTTCCACTTTGGAGTAACCATGTAAATCATTGGGCATGGTCTGCATAAATAGTGCTAGTGTATCAAAAAAATACAAGGTTAAGGAATCAGGGTCATTTCTTCAGGTGGAAAGGAGTTTAGGGTTTTTTCCTTTGTTGGTCTTGTCTATGTAGGGAAACAAAATGGGGGTCTGATTAAGGTCTTGATATCACTTTGTTATCTGATTATATCTCCTTTTGTTATTCAGAGCTTCAAATGATGAAACTCTTGGCATTATTTGAGAAAAGAGCAGAGCCTGAAGCTTGAAAGCTGAACTAAATGAAAAGTAAAGAAAATTGACAAACAATGCAATGATAGTGCTCTGCTTCGATATCAAATGAAGGTATCCTTGCAGCTGAGGACTACGATGCCATAATCTAATCTCTCTTCCCTGTTCACCTTATTCATCTGTAATTCAGGGTAAAAAAATGTAGTCTTTCGAGTTTCGTTCATCTCCTATAAATAGTTTGAATGAGTTCATAAAGATTCCTCAAGTTTTTCACATTTAACATGCAAATTCAAGGTTTCTCCATTACAGTTAAAAGTAAAGAGGTAATTGCACAGAGTTTGATATCTTAGTCTCGATTGAATTCAAGGATTAAAAAACTCAGTTAAATTAGTGTGAACTGTGCTACTTTGATACAAAAAAATAATATCAGCAGGGGAATAACTTCAATGCCATAAAGGTGAAGATCAGAGTGAAGCTTACATGCTCCTCAACGACAGCATGAACAGCAATATTCTAACAAGTTCAAAGGTCAATATCCTAACAATTTTGCTTACCATTTTACTTAGGATACTAACCCTACGCTTATCAAGTAGTAATGTTAACATCTTACAAGTGATTAAAGTTCCGAGTTGTTATATGCCTTTTTTTTTTTTGAATTATTGGACTGCCATTAAAACAGTAAGCATTGCAGCAATGACTAAAGCACCACAGGGAGCCGCCTGAACCAATCAAGTGAACAAATTCCACTTTTAGTTAATTTTGCTACCGAGTCAGCAGCTTTGTTACAAGTTCACAGAACATGAGAAAAACGTACATTCAAGCAACTAGGCAACAAAGAAAATATATCATCAGTGGCAGCATTGAACTCTCAATGTACATTGCCGTTTCCTTTCAAGCTATTCATGATTCTTTGGTTATTCGATTCCATGATAACATTCTGCAATTGCTGTGATTTAACCAACATGGAACCTAGCTGCACAGCAAGAGATTCTGTCACTAGTGACGAATGAGGAAAGACTAGTGCGTTTGCTCCCGTCAACATGGAACCTATAGTTTTGTGGTTGGAATCGAAGGTGCCGTCAACGTTGAATTTGAACAAATCCAGGAGAGGTTCCATGTTTGGGTGGCTCACGGTTCATTTGAAGGATGACTCGCAGCTTCTTTTGATGTCGGGAAATCATGGAAGCTTTTCCTAGGCTTATTCTATACTTGAACGAAGAGCCAGAGGTTACGACTCTTCCAAATTGTCCAGCTTCTGCATAAATTTAAATTTTAACGACACTAATGAATTTAGAATAGTTTTGGCTGGTGTTCGAGAATGCGTACAAGTTACTCTTGAGCATCGTTATCCTTGACGACGGAGATAGATAGGTATGGCGAACCAGAAACTTATTGCTACTTGAGATCTGTAATGTGGACAGCCATAATTGGTTTGTTTTTTCAGGTCCTCGGCTCTGTTTGGAATTATTTATTTCACGAGATAATGTGTTGGAATTATTTATTTCACGAGATAACGTTCTCTCAAGATTAATTGTTGAAGTAAGGGGAATTGCACAGTATTGACCGTAGGTCGCCATACCTTCCGGACGACCTACGACGTGGCAGCTTCCGACGAAGGAATGATCGTTGTGCATGTCCCATGCACAACCCAACCCATAAAACGCCATGCACACCCAGTGACTTCCTAGGTCGCCATGCACTCCGGGCGATCAAGGAGGTCGCCATGCACGCCCGACGACCAAGCTTTTAACCCTCTGCACGCCCTGCATGTCATTGCTGGGAGATTCCTGTCCGACGACCAAGCTTTAACCCTCTGCTCCTTCATGCATGCGTTGCATCCATAAAGCGGGACGTGCAGAAATATCACATGGCCATGCAAGGAGACAAGGTCGCCGGGCGTGCATGGCGACCTCCTTGGACGACCGGAGTGCATGACGACCTATGGGTTGGGTTGTGCATGGGACGTCTGAAGCTGCCACGTTTTAGGTCGCCCAAAAGGCAAGATGACCTACGACCAACACTGTGTAATTCGCCCTACTTCAGCAATTAATCTTAGGAGAACGTTATCTCGTGAAATAAATAATTCAAATACATTATCTCGTAGATTTAACCCGCTCGCTAAGCACTGATGTTTCTGCCACTGCAACTCTGAGGGGTGGTTTTGTTCAGCTTCTAAAGTGCACCGAAGTTTCACCCAACTAAGCACTGACATTCATTCCTCCATTCTCACTAAGAAAACTAACACTACAAAACAATGGTTTTTAAGCTCAAAATTAATCTAACACAAAAGTTACCTATCAGATTCGAGAAATATAGTTAAGAAGGAGACAAGGCTAAGAAATTTTCTTTACAGACACAAGGCTGCTTGCTACCTTCTTACTCTCTTTTCAATCAGTTCAAAGACCCAACTTCAAAAAATATGTACTTCCGAATTACAAGATATCAAAATATTAAAAAAAAAACACACAGAAGCATCAACAACAAACAATGTAAATTTTTTGCAGAAAAAAATTGAGACGCAAATCTAATCATACTTTTCTCTCCAAGAGTAAACCAAAAAGAAGACCCAAGAGAGAGCCAAAAAAATGTCGCCAACTGTTTGCCTAAGCCAATCCCAAGCTAAATCCTCCACCTTTCTCTCGAACCAGAACCTCCATATCGCCACCATAACATGCAAGACAGTGCAGCCTTTGGAAAAGAAGGATTGAAAGCTTCTGTCTTTGACAAAAGAGACCATGAAGAGCAAGAACCCGATCGCGAATAGGAGCAAACCCGAGAAAGAATCGGATGTCCGGATCAAGAGCTGATCATGCGGGGTAGAGCCCAGGAGCTTCGTGGCGGTCTCGATCCCGTGGGTGAAGGTGTAGATTTCCTTCATCTTGAACATCATGAGTGCGCCGCTCGACAAGGCGATCGCGAAGTGGAGAAGACAGATCAGCATGAAAGCTGACGATGATGATGTTGTTGTCGACATTTTTGTGGGGTTTTCTTTACCTTTCTAAATTCGATTATGAAGTGATTGGCAAAACAGGCATGGTTGTAGTAAATTAAAACCCCAACCCTAAGCTCATTTCAAGAAGAAATTTTTTTCCGTCGACTTATTTTTTGAAGATTCAGGGGAGCTGGGTCTTTTTACCCAAGATAAGGATCTGGTGGGACTCACTCCGACACATGAAAAATAATATGCCCGTCCTTTTATAGACACGTGGCATATTCTAAGTAGAGCCGACAGGTAAGAAAGAGTGTGTACATTTTGTACTGCTTTTAATTTGTTCGGCTGAAAATACTCATCCCCATCAATTCCAGAGAGTAATTCCCAATTTTGAGTTGTTAACTACGTTTCGTTTCAAATAATTTTAATCTTTTTATTGAATTTATCGATTGCAATACTTTCAAAAATTGTATATTTAAATATGTTTGAATAACAATATTTATATATATAAAAGATATTTTTCTATTCATTACCGCAAGAGTTTTTTGGTGGTATTGGTATCACATGGATCTTAATAACCATTTGGGATCATAGTTTTATATACATAAAAAATGAATGATAATAGGTATTGTTAAAAGGTTTAAAAGGAAGATTTTGGATGAACTGTATTTAGTTTTTTATGGAACATAACTACAACACTCTCTTCCAATCAGTTGGCGATGAAAGTTTCCGAATGTGGAGGAAAAAGAGAATGACAGTTAACATCGAGAAAACTTCTACCTTGAAACGATTTTGTTGCCATCTCTTCCATGTCTTGGCAAGACACCTGAAGTTTCAGGCGAAGATATCGTAGGCGGATCATTGGCCAAAGATAGCGGTGACGGTGGAGGAGCCATATGAGCCCGACGCTCTAAAATTTCCTTATGGTATTGCTGCAAGCAACGCAGAGAGACAAATCATTTGTTAATTTTAACAAATGAATGAATGATTATTAGCTGAAATAATTTTAAGAAAATTGCTTGAGCATAAATACCTGAAAGACAAAGTTGCGTCTTTCACAATCCCAGAACATATTCAGTGTCCAATTTGTCTTTGCCGCAACCTTATCCCTTACTGTCGAAAAGCTAATTTGGTCTCTGGAAGTAAAACGGTCCACTTCATTGAACCAAAGACAAGTAAAGAGGTTGCTAATAGGAACATGCTCCCTTATTATTACACATCCTTCAGGAACATCTGCAGACACAGCCATTACAGCAAACCATATTCAAGGCATGGTAGAATAAATAAATAACACAAGATCAAGTATCTTCAACTCTACCGCTAGTAATAGGAAGTTTAGCCTCAGAATATGGGGTCAAACCCTCCATTTTATAAAATTCAATCTGAAAGTCAATGGATGCATTATCATATTTGCCACCAGCTTTATTCGCCTCAGCTTCAACAAATACGTCAAAGCGTTTATAATGCCGAGAAATTGCAAAAGTAGCATTTTTTCTCCACATGAACCTGAAAGAAAGCTTGGAAAAGTTAGAATAAACAAACATTAATTAAGCAGGCAAAAAAACACAGACGCAATAAAATGCTATGGCATAAAACAATGGAACATTGCAATAGTCATGGTAGTGATCAAAAAGCTATGATAAACTCACATCCAGTATCATTTGATCACCTAAGACCTAAGAATCTTATAAATTTGGAAGTACCTCTCAAGAATTTGATACGGATCAACAAGAAGCTGGAGCTTCCCATCAATCCACAAAGAAAAACGAGCGTTTGGAAATAGCCTATGGAGTAGAAGCTTTGGGATCTGTTACAGGCATAACATGAGTCAAAAGGCATACGACTTCTGTTAACATTATAAGGAAAGATATGCAGCATCAAGCAGCATGCATATCATTTGTAATCTACTAAACTCGGGATTATCTAACCTGATGGAAACAAAAGGACACAGTATCATACCATCATCCACATTTTAAACACTTACCTTCCCATTGCGCCTTCCATCAGTGTAAGGAAGATTATGCACAACAACTATTCTCCATAATCCAGACTTATTACTCTCATTTAGACCGCCGTTAGTTTTCAAGTCAGCTTCTGTTTCTTCATCGACAAACATATAGAAGCAGACAGTTTGCTTGGAATATTCACTAATATGCCTAGGTTCTTGTATGATATCAAAAGCTCCTGGATGAGAATTGGTTATTCAATTAAAATTTGTTGGATCCAACATTTGAGTTGAACCCTAAGATATATATATAGTATGGTTGAATACCAAATATTGCAGATGCAACCACCACTCCATGACATTGCTCCATCTTAAGAAGATCATCATCATTGATGTCAAATCCTGTCCCGTGGCCAGGTTTGCTTCCTTTAACAAATCTAGCAAATTCACGACATACATCAGTCAAAATACTAAATTGGCAAACTACATTAATATATGAATCCGCCTTAGCTGAGCAAAAAAGAAAAGATTAATATATGAATCAAGACATTTAGGATGCCAAAACATGTTCACTTCTAAATTTTAACCCTCACACCTCCCCCCAATGAAAAACAAAAGAGAGGTGAACCATACCCACAATGCACATTCATAGACTCTCGTATGTCATATGAATCATCACGCTGTTTCAGTGTAGGATACCCACCAAAGTCAGAACCTCCAAATTCTGTCACCGTATTTAAGTTTTCCTCATAAATATATGTTAGATTCTTAAGAACTGGAGAAAATGATGGGACTTTTGGCATCAAAGCAACAGCTTCCTCCACAGAAAGGTAACATACAGGACAAGCTGCATCATAAACAAGTAAGAAACAATATGTGAATGGGATGAAACCTGAAACAGCATTGTCAGATTATCAAATCCAAACTATATGTATAAAGAAAAATAATGACAGAATGAGGAGGAACGTACGGCGAGGTCCCGATTTTTTAGGGTCCGCTGGTGGAGGGGGTAAACTGAAATTATTGCATGGATGTCCGGGTGGAAGATTGTAGCCCAGAAAATACAACGGAGGAGGGGGTGGTACCCTAACTTCAGATCCTTCCGCAACAACCGGTAAAGATGTCAAATTGTGTATTCGGATATTTTGCTCTCCATTTATCAGAGGAGATCCAGAATTATTTAGAGCCAAGCTATCATTTACCTTGGGGACATTGTAACTTTCCTGAACTTCATCTGTAAACAAGGCACATTACATTCAATTTTGCATGGTCATACCCTCACAAATTGAAGCCAACCGGCAGCTAGAAGTCCAAAACAAGAATAAAATGAAAGCAGCTAGGGCTATAGACCAATAATCCAAAACAAGGAGTGGAGGAAACAAAATTATCCTCGAGTTTGAAAGCTCTAGATGCACATTTCGTTATTCTAACACTCTAACAAGAACCAAAACACCAAAGATAATAGCTTTACAATTAAGCTCTAAGCAATATATCTACACAAACTAAACATAGTTTTGCCCACTTCTTTCATCAAAATATCAGAATTCAGAACAACATGCCTAAGAATCACAATTCACCATCAGTTCATTTCTAAAATTCACCATGAACAATCCAGTGATGAAGAGAAAGGGGGGGGGACCAACCTTTACCGATGTATAAGACCCATACAAAAACGGCGACAGATATGGCACAAAGGAGTAGCAGTCCAACCTTTGTCCGGCCAGCAAATTTACTGACCCAATGAACCAACGTGTCCTTTTCCTTCAGCAATTTAGAAGGCTTAGTTCTTGTTGATGACAACACGTGAATTGGCAAAACACCATCTTCCAGTTGTTTGTCCAAAGACCCGTTAATGCCTGATCGAATCCCCGGTGACCCTCCGATCATGGTGTCTTTCTTAACACCGCCACCAATTCAGTCCTCACTGCAAACTTCACTTAACTCTACAAAATAGTATTAAACTTAAACCTCGTCAATGGATAATAACTCAACAAAAAGAAAATCCCACTTCAAAATGCTAAAGCATACAACAACTGTTGGGGCGCCACCAAATTGAAGCCAAATAAGGTTCTTAAAAAGAAGAAAACGGAATCTGGGTTTATCAGTTCTTGGATTGGTTGATGAAGAGTTTTGCGAAAACAAGGGAAATGGGCTTTGTTGATCAAATCTCAGATCATGTTCGAGTTAATAATATATCTCTATTACAAGTTTTTTAGATCGAAATACTATATTTATAAAATGATCAGATGAATGTGACATGTAATTAAATCCAGATAGGTTGTTCTGTCCCATGTGCGTATGATGTCAAATAATCCGACGCTGATGCTTTACTTCTGGCTTTGTAATGAAATAAATCAAAGTGAAATATTATTGGTTGAAGTAAAAAAACTTAAGACAACATTAAATTAGAACAAAATGTAAAAACAATTTATATAAAATTGACGTTAAATCTAAATTTTCAAAGTCCAAGGTATCGATCTTTACCTCTATCAGAACTTTATTAATAATTATAAGATGTTAAATTTAATAAAAAAACAATTATCAAGCCACTTACCTAACAATAAATTAATCCAGAATTATTGGAAATGAAACAACAAACCCTAGTTTTTCTTTTCTTTTATTGTGTTGCCGTTAATTTATATAAAAAAAAAGTGCATTATACAAATGATGTTGCGAAAGTCGACTATCGGATAGAGCAAAATCGTAATTGATAATTTGAGAAAATAAAAAAATGAAGATAAAAGAGACACAAAATTTACGTGGAAAACCCCTAAAATTATTAGGGTAAAAACCACGGGCAACAGTAGAAGAATTTCACTATGAGAAAATAGGAATTACAACCTCTCTCGATCTACCAAAGAGAAAACAATGATAATTCTCTCTTGATAAAAAGGATAAAATAACTCTCAAGAAACTCTCTAAATTCTCTATAGTATTGGAAGAAAGCTAGAATGCTTTGGGATGATTTTTGAAGCTAAATGATCTAGGGTATTTATAGATGAAGCTTAAGGATTAATTTGTAAATACCTTAAATTATAATGACTAAATTTGAGGTTTTACCCATACCTAAAAATCAACAAAAACTGCACCACTTTCGGTGCCTAATAATCCAATGCACTTTCGGTGCATTTGTTTTTTCAACAATCTCCCACTTGAAGATTTGATTGGAACAATCATATCTTCACACCATTCTTTCTACCTTGTACCTTCATGTTGCTTACGTTTCTGACAGGCCACAAGAGGATCGACATAAGGTAAATTTATCAGCATTGATCGCCTTCGTCATGAAATCTGCTATATTGTCTTTGGTATGGATCTTCTGCACATCTATCGTCACTTCTTCCACCTTTTCACGAATGAAATGGTATTGAACTCGTATGTATTTTGTCCTTGAATGAAATGTTGGATTCCTTGCTAGATGCAAGGCGCTTTGACTGTCACAAAACAGAGAGACATACTCTTGATTGTGCCCAAGCTCCTCCAATAGCATCTTCAACCAAATTGCTTCTTTACTGGCTTGTGTAGCTGCTACATATTCTGCCTCTGTTGTGGATGTAGCCACAACTGACTGCAACTTAGAAACACAGCTTACAGCTCCATCAGCAACTTTGAACACATATCATGTTATAGATTTGCTTTTATCCAAAATCCCCTGCATAGTCAGAATCTACATACCCATTGATTAGTAAGTTTGATCCTCCGTAACATAATGCAACATTTGAGGTCCCTTTGATGTATCTCAGGATCCTCTTTACTGTATTCCAATGCTCTTTGCCTGGATTCGCCATGTACCGACTAACCACTCCCACTGCTTGTGCAATGTCTGGTCTTGTGCATATCATAGCGAATATTAAACTTCCCACTGCTGATGCATACAGTACTCAAGACATCTCCATCCTCTCTTCTTCACTGCTAGGACTCATACTGGAGGATAATTTGAAGTTAATAGGAAGAGGGGTAGAAATTGGCTTACAATCTTGTATGCTGAATCGTGACAAGATCTTCTTCAAGTAATTCTTTTGTGAAAACCAAATCTTCCTATTACTTCTGTCTCGGTGAATTTGCATCCCTAGAATCTTGTTAGCTGATCCCAAGTCCTTCATTTCAAATTCCCTAGCCAGTTATGCCTTCAATTCTTCAATATGATCTTTGTTGGGTCCTGCAAGCAACATGTCATCCACATACAACAGCAATATAACAAAATCGTTATCACCAGACCTCTTGAAATAAGCACAAGGGTCAGCATTAAGTCTGTTGTATCCAAGGCACATAATGAAGGAATCAAATCTCTTATACCAACATCTCGACGCCTGCTTTAGACCGTACAGAGATTTGTTCAACCTGCAAACCAAGTTCTTCTTTTTGTCTTCTTCAAAACCTTCAGGCTGGAGCATATAAATCTCTTCTTCAAGATTTCCATGAAGAAAAGCTGTTTTAACATCTAGTTGCTCTAAATGTAAGTTCAATGTAGCACACATTGCCAAAACTACTCGAACTGTTGTTAGTCGAAACACGGGAGAAAATATTTCATTGAAATCAATACATTCCTTTTGAGCATATCCTTTGACCACCAGTCTTGCACGATACCTCTCAACTTGATCATCACCATTTCGCTTAATTTTGAAGACCCATTTGTTACCAATTGGCTTCCTTCCTTGTGGTAGTGGCACAAGGTCCCATGTATTATTTTTATGAAGGGATTCGATTTCTTCTTGCATCGCCATCATCCACAGTAAAGCATCTGAGCTGTTTATTGCCTCCTGGTATGTTGATGGCTCACTGTCCTCTGTTAAAAGACAGTATGCAATATTACCTTCTATAACATAATCTGAGTGCCAATTGAGACATCTTCTCACACGATCTGATTGACGAGTTGTTGGAGCTTCAGAACTCTCTGGTTCTTGTTCATCATGTGCTGGTTCTGCTTCAGAAGAATCTCCTTGTTCAACCTCATTTTCCACATGTATCTGAGTAGTCTCCGACTTTTTAGTGCTATCATCGTCTTCTTTTCTTTGTAGTTTATCCTCTACAAAGATAACATCCATGATGATGATCATTTTGCGAGCAACGGGATCCCACAAGCGATACCCCTTGACTCCATCAGCATACCCCAAGAATTTGCATTTCCTGGATTTTGGATCCAACTTTGAAATTTCTTGGGCGTTGTACATCACATACACAATACTTCCAAATACATAGAGGTTTGAATAATCAGCTGGTTTACCAGTCCATATCTCCATTGGTGTCTTCAGCTCTATTGCAGTTGATGGAGCTCGATTCACCAAATAACAGGCGATATTGACTGCTTCTGCCCAGAATGATTTTTCTAGGCCTGCATCCCTCAACATTGCTCTTGTTCTTTCTAACAAGGTTCTGTTCATCCGCTCTGCCACTCCATTTTGTTGAGGAGTGTTTGCCACTGTGAACTGTCTTTTGATGCCTTCTTTCTTGCAAATGTCATCAAATTCTTCACTTGTGTATTCTCCTCCATTATCTTTTCTGAAACACTTGATCTTATTTCCAGAATCAAGTTCCACCCGCGCTTTGAAGTTTTTGAAAGTGGAAAACACATCTGACTTCTTCTTAATAGGGTACACCCAACATCTCCTGGAGTAGTCATCAATAAATGAGACAGTATTTTGCTCCGCTTAGGGATGTAACTGGTGCTTGCCATACGTCAGAGTGAACCAATTCTAGAACACTTTTGCCTCTAGAATTTGATGTGTTGAATTTCAACCGGTGCTGCTTACTTGTTATGCAATGCTCACACAAAGGAAGTAATACCTTTGTTAAGCCTGGAAGTAACTTTTGCTCCACAAGGACTTTCATTCCTTGTTCTGACATGTGTCCAAGTTTCTGATGCCATAGCATTGCCGAATCTGAACTACATGAGGCAATAGAGGCTTCTGCTTCTACCAAAGTCTCTCCCTTCAGCATGTACAAGTTTGCAGTTATCTTTTCACCTTTCAGCACCACAAGCGCTCCACGGAACACCTTCATGATTCCTTTCCGTGTTTCAATCTTGCTTGCATTATTATCCAACAATCCGTAGGATAATAAATTTTTCTTCAGACCTTTCACGTGCCGCACATCTCGAACAACTTTAATTGTTCCATTATACATCTTCAATTTGATGGTTCCCACGCCAATGATTTCTAAGGCATGATCATTGCAACTATACACAAATCCTCCTGAGACAGGTTCATAATGATGGAACAATTCTCTTCTTGAGGTCATGTGATATGTTGCTCCCGAATCAATGAGCCATATATTTGTAAATCGTTTTCTTCCTTCCACGGTGGTTGACACTTCACAGCATAGAGCATCTCCATCATCTGAAGTGTTTGCGGTATTGCCTTGTGGATTGGAGTTTTTATTTAGACTCCAACAATCCTTCTTCAAATGACCCTTCTTTCCACAGTTGTAACACTTTAAATTCTTCTTGCTCATCGACTTCGATCTACCATTTTTGTGACTACTGCTTTGGCCACGTCCTATTGATTTCCCTCTCATCGTTGTCATCGTTGTCAACGCTTCTGCTTGTTGTAGATTTACTTGTCTGTCTTCCTTGTTCTTGCGCCGATTTTCTTCTTGTAGAACAGTAGCTGCAACATCATCAAAGACTAGACTAGTGACATTACTGTTTGTCAAGTTGATGATGAGTTGATCATACGAATCCGGTAGACTTTGAAGTAGAAGTTCAGCACGTTCTTGTTCTCCTATTTTACAGCTTAAGGATGTAAGCTGAGAAAATAAAGTATTCAGTGTATTTAAGTGCTCAGTCACTGAAGTAGATTCTGGCATACGGAGAGTGTACAATTTTCTCTTAAGGAAAATTTTATTGTGCAACGATGTGGTCTCGTACAATTTGGTGAGATGGTCTCATATCTCCTTAGCTATCTTATTCTCCTCGATGCTTGACAATACTTCATCTGCTAATGCTAGATGAAAGTTTGTCATAGTATTCTCATCCATTTCGATCCATTTGTTGTCATCTGTGAAATCCATTGGCCTTTCACTGATAGTTGTTAGACAACCGTCTTTCCTCATGATGGCCTTCATCTTTAATTTCCACAATGAGAAATTTCTCTCATTGAATTTTTCAATATCAAATTTCGTTGTCATAGCTTCTATTATTGATAGCTCCCACTATTTCACTATCGTGAATAGTTCTCTAGAACCTCAAAGAATGGGTAATACCTTCTTATTTTCTTATGTTGGAGGATCCACCTTTTGGTGGTAACCACAAAGACAATAAGCAGATATTACACACTCAAATCTGGCTCTGATACCAATTGTTGCAAAAGATGGCTATCAGATAGAACAAAATCGCAACTGATAATTTGAGAAAATAAAAAATGAAGATAAAAGAGACACAAAATTTACGTGGAAAACCCCTAAAATTATTAGGGTAAAAACCACGGGCAACAGTAGAAGAATTTCACTATGAGAAAATAGGAATTACAACCTCTCTCGATCTACAAAGGAGAAAACAATGATAATTCTCTCTTGATAAAAATGAGAAAATAACTCTCAAGAAACTCTCTAAATTCTCTCTAGTATTGGAAGAAAACTAGAATGCTTTGGAATGATTTTTGAAGCTAAATGAGCTACGGTATTTATAGTTGAAGCTTAAGGACTAATTTGTAAATACTTTAAATTATAATGACTAAATTTGAGGTTTTACCCATACCTAAAAATCAACAAAAACTATACCACTTTCGATGCCTAATAATCCAATGCACTTTCGATGCATTTGTTTTTCAACAAATGATTATCCGTTTATTGTTATTAATAATAATCAAAATATTATAAAAATAATTTTTTATTTAAATAGTTTGCTCAAGGTAAGGTTTTCATGATAAGGCACTAAAGCCTGGTTATCAGCATCTCGTCAAATAACGATATTTCCACTTTTTAATTATGATTAAATTAAATTTTATATCAATGTCAAGAAGCAAATTATTTAAGGGCTTTGAAACATTTATAAAAATGTATTTGATTAAATGACGTGGCGCTCAGTGCTGAGACTTAAAGAAATAACTAACGATATGAAAATCTAAAAAAAAAAAATCATGGATACGTAATGGTTACCATTCCATCCATGAATTTATTGTGATTAAATAAATGCCAATTAATACCGTGATTGTGAATTCAACATCCCAACCCACTGTCAAGCCACGTTTAATTTCCACACATGTTGTAACAGATGATTTCAACCTAATTTTATCCGTTGGTTTTGGTTTTGGTACAATTTGGTATCGAAAATACAGTACAAATTTTGCAGGACATTTTATCTGTTGATTTTTAGTATTTGTAGGATCATACTAATATAATAACGCCATAAATAAACTTAGGCCTACATGGATTTAGATCCACTAGGTATTGGTTGGCCTAAAATTCAAGCCGGCCATGTCCATTCCAAGAGAAAACAAACCAAAACAGCATCAAGAAAACATGCACTAGTGCGTTTAGTTTACGGAATGTAAGATTATCAGTGAGAATAGGATTATCGGTAGGAATAAGATTATTGGAAATATTATATTTAATGTTATATTTTGTGTTTGGTTCGTTTAGCAGGAATGTAAGATTACAGTGTTTGATTAAAGGAATAAAATATTATTATAATATATATTTTACCAAATTACCCTTAGTATATATTTATTTTTTAACAAGTTAAATTCTACTATAATATTACTATAATTAATTTATAAATTTTCTTTAAAAATTTTAAATTCATAAAATTTATATATTTTTTTACAAATTTGAAAAGATAAAAAGGTTTAATGAAAGGGTAAAATTTTATTTTAACCCCTAACTTCGTATAAAATTTTAATTATGGATTTTTTTGTAAATCTAAAATAGTATAAGGATAAATTTTTAATATAACCTTCATAGAATTTTTATTATTCAATGACATAAGAATGATATTTTTGGAAAAAAAAAATTAAGGGCATTTTAGTCCAAAACGCCAGTAATCCAACAATACCTAAGAGAATGAGATAATCACATTCCCGGGTAATATACTCCCAAAATACCACTGTTGGAATAAAAGATTATCGGAAAATATAATTACTGACCAACCAAACGGGAGAATGACATTCCATTCCCCGGTAATCCCATATTCCCATGGGAATGGAATCTACATTCCCCTGTTTGGTTAGTCCGGAAATCTCATTCCCGGTAATGTAAGATTACCAATAGTGAATTTTTTGGGGTATATTACCTGGAATGTCATTATCTCCATTTCCTTAGGTATTGTTTGATTCCCGGCGTTTTGGACTAAAATGCCCTTAAATTTTTTTAAAATATCATTTTTCTGTCATTGAATAATAAAAATTATACGAATGTTAAATTATAAATTTATCCTTAAACTATTTTAGATTTACAAAAAAAATCTATAATTAAAATTTTATATGAAGTTCAGAGGTTAAAATAAAATTTTACCCTTTCATTAAACCTTTTTATATTTTCAATTTTGTAAAAACAAATTATATAAATTTTATGAATTTAAATTTTTTTTAAAGAAAATATATAAATATTTTCTAACTTGTTAAAAAAAGTAAATATATAATAAGGACAATTTGGTCAAATATACATTCCTATAATCTTTTATTCTTTTAACCAAACACGGTAATCTTACATTCCTGTTAAGCCAACCAAAACACAAAATACAACATTCCCAGTAATTATATTTCCTGGTAACATTACATTCCCACTGATAATCTTCCATTCCGTGAACCAAATGCACCATTAAGGTTTTCTACCATTTTTAAAACATTTTCTCAGATCTCATTGCATTTCTTTTTAGTGCATTTCTGATTTAGCCAGACAAATGGTGAAAGCTATTTTATTCGGATTCACTCTTTTACTATTAAGTTTATTCTTCCTAACCCATTTTCAGAAGTACGCCATGATGTTTATTATTCCATTTTTATTAAAGGTGTTACATCTTCTTATCCAATTTTAAAATCGTTTATCTAAATTGAATAATGCTTTCATAAATCACTCATATTATACGTGAATCCATCACTTATTTTTTTTTATAATATGGACTTTATGCAATTTTAAATTATAATATTGTAATTATAGGTGAATTTTATAGAATTAAATTTAGTTGATAATACTTTTATTTTTTTTAATTCCAATTATACATGAAACTAGTAATTTACTTCCAAACTTTTAGCTACCTTACCTATAGTTCTTTTTGTTTGTAGACCTGACTTCATCACATGCAAAGAGAAATGAATCTTCCAAAACAAATAGCAAAACTCCAATTCCAAGTCCAACCAAATAACTTCCACAAATATATATATATATATATATATATATATATATATATTAAAACCCCCAGAATTTATATTCCATCAATATTGATATTTTATACATAGAAATTAAAAATGGACATATACAATTTTATTGTTATTTAAATATATTTTATTTTATATATACTAATTTTATATATGAATATATATAATATAAATAAATAATTATGATATATTATTGGATTAAAAATTAACACATGAATTCTTCATAGGTATGAATAAAAATCATATATAACGAAATTTTAAACAAAATAAATTTAAAATAACTCGTATAATTTACATATATTTAACACAACTTTGATATCACAAAATTTATTAAAACACCAACTTTAACATAAAACAATTATCTAATTAAACTCGGATAATATTTACGTGTAGAAGCAAATATACCTACCAAATACCAACAAGACGGTCGCTGGCCACGAAAAACTTACTACAAGAAATCCGTGCGAACCGTACCATCGAACATCCATCCGTAGCTGTTACTTTTGTCGGTGCCTCTGTAATAATTATTATATAAAAGTACTTTAACGCTCATTCTTCATGAAAACGACACTTTTTTGTCCGATTTTTCTCCACCTTACCTTTTCTTCTGTGTCCTGACAAATACGGGATGGACATTAAATACAAGGAATTTAAACATTTGTAACTTTAATAACCACTGAATTATATGGGTCAAATTTATTCTGATCATTAAGCAAAAAAAAAATTCATTACATCATTAATCTTTCGTTTTAGTTTAATCAAGTCATCATACTTCAAAATCTTAATTGAATATAAAATTTTACAAAACAAAAGAAATAACAAAAATAAATTTTACAAAGCCCCTAAAAATAGAGAACAAATGAGAGGAAAAAAATAAGTGTTCATATTTTTTACATGATAATTTTTGACGACTGATGATTGTTTTTTATTATCCCAATTATGAATTAATTATATTTCGATATGATCTGATAATGAAGGAAGGAAATAAACAACAAAGGATATGAATAAAATAAAAATGTAATTATCTAATTGATAAAATTTATTGTTCAGTAGTCAAAACATAACTCACTCCATATTTAGTGACAAATATGTTAGTTTACCCCAAAAATTCAACTTTATTTTTTAAGAGGGAAAATCAATAAAATAGTTTTTTTTTGGGTGTGTGAAAAAACAAGAGGCTCCCCATTTAAACATGGACTTTTCTGTTTTGGTGGTCCTCACACACACTGGAGCACCGCGTCGCTCAATTGGGCTCCACCTTTTTCCAGTATTCAACCGAAAATATCGGGTTCACGGAATCTACGGTCTCAAAACCTCTCCGTATACACTACGTATACCTTCCCAATCTTCCTTTTGCAGTGGAGGTAAATTCATGGAGTTTTATTTATCTGTTTTTTAGGTTTTACTTCCGACCCATTTTTACTCTCCCATCTTCCCACAAAAAGATCCTTTGGTTTGTTTGGAGAAAAGGTTGGAACTTGAAAGAAATATTGAGCGAGAGAATAAAAACCTCAAAGAAGAGATGCCACCTTCTGTGTATTTGCCATTTACTTCTTAGCTTCACGGTAAAGATCTTGTCTCTGGATGCTTTTTTTTTGTTTTAAGCTATCATACGTAATAGTCGTTGTACTTTGAGATCTTCCCCTTTTTAAATTTTCCTTTTTTGTGCATATATGATCATATTTGGATCTGTTTTTTTTTTAATTACAACGGGGTGTGTATTTGTTTTTTTTTCAACAGATGATTATTTTTTCTTAGCATAATGGGTATTATAATCATGTTTTTTTTCTTCATTTTCAATAAATAAATGATGTTTTTGTTTCGTTGGGGTTTTGTTTTTTTTTTATTTTACTTTTAAATTTCATTTTATTGGTTGGATAACTTGTTTATTTGGTTTGTGGGATTTCCAGGCATTCACGGAAGGTGGTGTTTTGACTTTTAAAGCCTAAAGAGAGAACATTTTTTTATATAAAAAATCATTTTTTGATAGACTGGGAAAAGAAAAAAGAAAAGGGTATTTCAGCCTGTATAGATTAGATGGGTTTCAAATGATTAGCTTTTCAAAAAAAGAAAAAGAAAATGGAGCGGAGATCTAGGCTTGGCAGAGTCTCATTCTTGATTGTTCTTCTTCTAGGCTTTGATTGGTTTCTTGATTTTCAATGAAACCAAAGTTTGATATTTTGGCGGTCAATTGTTGATGAGCTTGAAGAATCTTAGTTTCAAGAGTAATTATTTCAGGAACAATCTCTTGATTGTGTCCCTTCTTCAAAGGAGGAAAACATACAAGGGAAGATTAAAAAAGGGAAGCTTTGGGTTTATGATTTTGTAGTGTTTAAAGTTTGTAAGTATTTGGAGTGAATTACAGAGATCATAAGAAATGTCAGGAGAGGCAAGTTCATGGATTAGGAGAACCAAGTTTTCTCACACTGTTTATCATAGGTTAGACTCATCTGGATTGGGTTATTTTCCTTTGAATCTACAATCAGACAGGAAGCAAGAGCTGAGCTTAGGATCTAAGCCAAGGTCAACTGTGTCTTCCCCTAATCCCAAACAAGTTCGCAATGATCCTCAGATTCAGCCAAATCGGATCATGAACAAGCAAAGATCTTTATCCCCTGTCCCTCAGACTGTTCTGTCGGATACATTCAAGGAAGCAAGGTCCGATAGTAGGAGATTCTCAACCCCACACCCTCGAAGGAAAGGATCCGGCAAGCGACGTCTAGAAAAGTTTTTCCATAAAGAATCTCATGACAAGAAAGGGTCCAGTTCACCTGCACTATCAAATTCAAGCCCCCTTAGGCACTTGGGTTCCTTGAAGATTTCAGATAGGACAAAGGGCAGGAAGGAATCTGCTTGGACCAAGTATTTTGACCATGCTGGTGTGAGGGTTAACGCTGTAGAAGCAGCTGATGAGCACACTGTTGATCTTTCCCAGCTATTTCTCGGTCTTAGATTTGCACACGGTGCGCATAGCCGGCTTTATCATGGCATATATAAGGAGGAAGCTGTTGCAGTTAAGATTATTAGGGTACCTGATGATGACAATGGAGACTTGGCTGATAGATTAGAGAAACAGTTCAATAGAGAGGTTAATCTTTTATCTAGACTCCACCATCAGAATGTTATAAAGGTAAAATTGCTTTTTCATTTGTATGATTATATCTTGTTTAGGAATCAGATTTATATTGCTTTGAATAAATCATGATTTGAGAATTTTCATGTCATAATGTGTTACAATTCTCACTTTTACTCGTGATCTGTTAACCAGTTTATAGCAACATGTAGAAAGCCACCGGTTTATTGTGTTATAACAGAATATTTATCAGAGGGTTCATTAAGGGCATACTTGCACAAGCTTGATGACAAGTCTCTTCCATTGAAGAAGTTACTTGTTATTGCTCTCGAAATCGCCCGTGGAATGGAATACATTCATTCTCAAGGAGTCATTCATCGCGATCTTAAACCGGAGAACATCCTTATTGATCAGGAATTCCACATGAAAATTGCTGATTTTGGTATAGCTTGTGAGGAGGCCTATTGTGATCTACTGGCTGATGACCCTGGGACTTATCGTTGGATGGCACCGGAGATGATAAAAAAGAAATCGTATGGAAGGAAGGTGGACGTGTATAGCTTCGGACTGATCTTGTGGGAAATGATTGCGGGAACTATCCCATACGAGGATATGAATCCTATGCAAGCTGCTTTTGCGGTTGTGAACAAGGTATGTCCCTAAATATCATCCTCCTAGGTAATATATATGCATGATATGACTGTCCTAAGTTCATTCAGGCCGTTGCTCATAAAAACTGTCCTTGAGAATGAACTTACAGTCCGACTGTTGATATTTTTTAGATGGTTTTTCATCTCCTTGATCATCTTACAGTCAACCGAAGATTGAAATCTTGGTGCACAAAATATGGTATAAGACTGCATTGAAAATCTTTACAGTCAGATTTTAGACTGCATTCGGAATATAATATAAAACAGAAGATCACAATCATATCAACATGTGGCTAATCTAACACCGTTCGGAACAACAATAGATACTTAATATGAAGGCAGCATCACAGTTCTCCAATCTTTGACTGTACATTGTTTGGATGATATTTGGGAAGTTGGGCACATGGCTATTAGCAGAGATTATTCTGCTTGAATTTTTACTTGCATTACATGGGGGAACTGAATTATAATTGTGGCATCTTTCTGAGTGATGTGTTGACTTGGTTTTATATGATTATATCTGTAATTCTGATATCAGAACTTGTGTTTTTCCTAGAATTTGAGGCCTGTTATCCCCAAAGACTGTCCACCCACCATGCGAGCTTTAATCGAGCAATGTTGGTCATTAAACCCGGAGAAGAGGCCAGAGTTTTGGCAGATAGTGAAGGTGTTGGAGCAATTCGAGCTGTCACTCAATCGTGATGGCACCCTGAATTTGATGGCAAACTCAAGTTGCCAGGATCATAAAAAACGGCTGCTTCATTGGATTCAAAAGCTTGGTCCTGCACACAACCCTCACTCTAATGTCTATGCTCCACCTATGCTTAAACCTAAGTTCTCATGAATATTTATTTGGACCTGGCTTTTGTAGTGTCACCGGGTCGATTGTAATTAGAAGCTTCGTTTTCTAAGCTGCTGCTTTCTTTATATGTACTTTTTATGTACCTCATATGTCACGTTCTTGTGGGAGTGAATGAAATAGATTGGTAGGCAATGACAGGGTTTCATGTTCTATTTATTTATTTTTATACAGTTTCTGAGTTAGGCATAATAACACAACCCTTTAGTTGGAGGTAGATAATCGTTTTAGCGACTGAATTCATGATTTTTATTTATGAAAATAATAATGATGTTAATTAAGATATTATTTTATAAAATAAAAATAAAAGTTACTAGTTATTTCATGATTTTTGTGTCAATCAAACTAAGATGTTATTTTAGGTGTCAATTTTTTCTTTTGGATAAGTAAAAATTTTATTATCCAAATAAGAGTTCAATACAATAATCCCAAGGATCAAAGAAAACTATATACAACAAAAATGATTAGTCTATACTCCAATTGTGACAAAGAAGCATATTAAAATTGTCAAGTCTATTGAGTTCTCTATTCCTAAGTTGAGCACCCAGTATCTCTTTAATAGAACCAAGTATCTCTTTAATAGAACCAAGCAAATCTTCAACAGTTCGAGACTTTCCTTGAAAAATACGTTTGTTTCTCTCCTCCCAAACCTTGTAAATGAAAGTACACCAAACAATCTTCATGATGGAGGTTAAAAGAGATTTACCTTTCCAAGTTGAAGAAGCTCAAGCAAGCTTGTTTTCCCATGACATATAAGGTAAGGACAGGTGAGATAGATTTAAAATACCAGTCCAAAGAGCAATAACCATATTACATTCAACAAATAAATGGTTTCTCGTTTCAAGGGCATCATTGCAAAGGATACAATAACCAAAATTGGTGATTCCCATTCGTAAAAGTCTCTCCCTAGTAGGGAGTCGATCGAGGATTGCTAACCAAGTACTAATACTGAATTTAGGAATATAGAGTGGAAACCAAATAAGCTTATGCCAAGGAACTTTGTCATGCTTGATTCGAGTCTCTTCCCAGATTACTTTAGTATTCGTAACTCCTGCATTAAGAATGGGGATGGCCTCATTTTTCAGCTTCAAAAGTGTGTTGAAGGTGTAACTTGAGGAAGAAAAAAAAGACATGTGATTAAAATCATTAGACTTGATCACATAGGTATAAGTTCATGCAATCCATAAGGAACCTTGACCAGCAATGAGGTTTCGAATGAGTTGCATCATGCAGACCTTGTTCCATGTTTTTAAGTCTTTTAAGCCTAATCCTTCTTCATATTTGGATCTGCATATTATATTCCAACTAACTCTTGCTCCAGAGGCTGAAGTGTCAGAGCCTTTCCATAGGTATCTTGAACAAAGCTGATTAACTCTGTTAATAACAGATTGGGGAAGCATGAATTGTCTACACCAAAAGTTAGCAATGTTTAGTAAAACTATTTTAACAAGTTCTAACCGACCTGCATAGCTTAAATGCTTTCCAGACCATTGGTGAATCCTTAATCTGATATTGTCAATAAGAGAATAACAATCCTTAGCAGTAAGTTTCTGAGAGACAAGAGGGACTCCAAGTTATCTCACTGGTAGAAAACCAAATTTGAAACCAGTAGAGATGTTAATGATTTCAAGATTCCTAGGAGAAATTCTTGCTTCAAAAATTTCAGATTTGACCACATTGAGTTGAAGTCCAGAGATATCATAGAATTTGTTGAGAACATAAATAACACAAGCAATAGATTCTAAATTTCCTTTGCAAAAAATTAGAAGGTCATCTGCAAAAGTAAGATGGGTGAGACCAAGTTTTTTGCATTTTAGGTGATACCCAATGTTCATTGCTAGAGCAAAAAGAATGGGAGATGATGAGTCACCTTGCCTTAGACCTCTTTGCCCTTTGAAATAGCCAATTAAAGAACCATTGAGAGAAATTAAATATCTTGCTTCAGAATAACAAGCTTCAATCCAAGCAATGAATTTTTGAGGCAATTCAATGGCTTTAAGGATAGAAGAAATAAATCCCCAGTCAAGAGAGTCAAATGCTTTTTGAAGGTTTATCTTGATAGCACACCTTGGAGAAATAGACTTTCTTCCATAGCCTCTAACTAGGTCTTGGGTTGGGAGAGTATTGTCAATAATGTTTCTACCCTTAACAAAGGCTGTTTGATTTAGGGTAATTATGTCAAGAAGCAAGTTTGTGAGCCTCTTGACAAGAATTTTAGTTATTTCCTTATAAACCACAAAGCAACAGGAAATGGGTCTATAATCTGTTACTTTGCTAGGGTTAGTGATCTTAGGAACCAAGGCAATAATAGTATAGTTAAAAACTGGTAAAATGAAAGAGTTATGAAATAAGTATTTTACAGCTTTTATCATATCCTCACAAACCACTGACCAGGTTGATTTAAAGAAAAAAGGAGTATAACCATCAGGGCCATGTGCCTTATCATTTCCTTGACTGAAGAAAGTTTCTTTAATCTCCTCATCAGTGATGTTTCTATCCAAATCTGCTAAAGCTTCAAAGGGCAGATTAACATTAAGCAGATTTTTAAGAGCTTGAGGGTCATTGCCTCTAACATTCTGATCAACATGACCTAACTGTTTTAAAAAAAAATTTGATAATTTCAAAGGTCATGTCATCAAAATCTTCAAGTCTGCTGCCTTGATCATTCACTAGAACTCTAATTGTATCTCTCTTATTTTTAGAGGCAATGACAGTGAAAAAAATAAGAGAGATTCAATTAGGTGTCAATTTTATTTATTAAAAAAGTTAAAAAGTAAAAAGCAAAACATATTCTTTGAATTAGGAGGCCATGTCCCAATCTTGTATAGGTACAGTGTAACAAACGTGGTCTACATTAAATATTAAAAAAAATTGGACGGTCGGTTATCCCTACCAAATATCGATGTCAATGAAGCACATCTATCTCTGATAGTTTGGGCTTAGTAACATACATTTTAATAAACTACACTATTGGTTATTATTGAATTTTATATTGTCTTGTTTTGGTCATAAAATTATAAATATATATATAAATATAATTTTTATACTAAATTTTCGAATTAATTTTTCTTAGTATTAAATTTTTAAATCACTAATGGATGACGTAGTTTCTATGTCTTTTTAGAAAATTGTAAACTAATATGAACAATTCTTACATACGAGGAGAGGGAAAAATAATTTTACTCTTAATGAATATCGAACTTACAATTTAAGGAATGGAAAAAATGTTAAATGAAATTTTTTAATTAACTGTTCTGGAGATTGATACTATTTTGAGGACATTTTAAATACATATAACATTTGAAAAGACTTTACATTGAACTGATTGAAGTCTAAGTAGCGTAACAATATCCATGAAGGTACATGAACGTAAAATTTATGTGAATCTGATCGAATTCGGTGAGGTATGTAATCTTCTAGTTCCAACGAGACCACCATCACCTTGGATGAGACAGGCTCTCATGAATACAACGACTACTTATTGTCTGTTGAGAAGAGTATGCATTTTATACTTATGATCTTTTAAAATAAAAAAATCATGTATAATGCAATATTGTTATAATAATAATAATTTTCTGTCCAGTTGGTGATATAATTATAAAATATATTTTTTAAACATAAACACCACAAATTTATGGATTTTCGATAATATTGTTACTACCAGAATATTAAAGTTGGGGAAAAGATTAAGAATGTGTACGTTGGATTCAGGACCACAAAACTCAAAAGTAAGTGGCGTGGTCCATTTTAGTCCGTAGAGGTGCAGGTGTGACGTAAGACTCGTCGGTCTTCTTTCCTGAGTTACAGTCCAGGCTTCAGATCTATTATATATTTTAGCATTTTGTGTGCAAATCCACAGGATATTCAAACCCTATTAGGTTTATACTAATTCTTGTCAGCTTCTATCTCATGATATATATTTTGCTTTTTAATTGGCTTTGGCTATCAGTTTCTGCTGGGGGAAGCTTTATTTCAAGGCTTTCTCACGACAAAGAGATCGGTAAACACATCAACTATTTTATCTGTTAGCTGCTTTTTAACTATTTGTTTCCCAAATATCAATAATATCAATGGAGAACAACAACCCTAATGATTCTTCAAGACCAGATAGAAAACTCATCGAGAGAAACAGGAGAACTAAGATGAAAGCTCTCTGTTCCGAGCTCCATGCTCTCTTACCCCATCACAACTCTAGGGTTTTTCTCTTCCTCTCTTTTCATGCAATTTCTTTCTTTCTTTGCATTGCATGATGTATGAAATGTTTTTTTTGGAAAGGAACCAACATCACTGCCTGATCAGCTTCATGAAGCTGCAAAGTATATAAAAAAGTTGCAGACAGATTTGGAGAGAATGAAGGAAAAGAAAGACAGCCTGATGGGAGTTGAAAGGTGGAAAAATACAACAAGCAGCAGGAGTAATGAACCTAAATCGCCTGAAATACACATTCATGAAATGGGTTCTTCGTTGGTGATCGGGTTAACAACCGATACCAACACTTGTCGGTTCATTTTTAATCAGACGATTCGTATTCTTAATGAAGAGGGAGCCGAGATTACTAATGCCAGTTTCTCTGTCGTTGACGATACTGTTTTCCATACCGTACATCTTACGGTAGCCATTTTAACTTCTCTCACTTTCATCGATACCATTAAAGTTGAGGGAATGGTTTAATATATTTGAGAAATTGTGTAGATTGGGCATGAATCGGCACCGGATTATGGGGCTGCAGCCAAGATATCAGAGAGACTGAACGAGTTTATCAATGATGCTGATGATGCATGAGAGCTGCTGTGTAAACAATCTGAATTAATTACCCTATTCTGACAGATCAAGCAGGTGCCATTGCCACGTAATTAAAGCTATTTCTTGCTTGGCAACGACCAGATCTAGTGTTATGGACTATGATGTTTTCGATTCCCAAGTTTCTATGTGCAACATTAGAACCTAGTTAAATTAAGGATTGAAACATTAGCAAGTACTTTTATATGTTGTTTGCTTTAGCTTGGACATATATTATTTCACTCATTTTATAGTTTTTATGTAATTTCGTTAGACAAGAAATGATCTTTCTCTCGAGTCTTTGGGGAAGTTATATAATATAGGTTAAATTAGTGAAATATTGTTGTTTAATTTTTTATAATTTGAAAGGAATAGTGATTATAAGAACTTATTTAGGGAAATAGGTGAATGTATAATAACCAGTGAAGTTGCATGGAGCTGAGGGCAACTTTGCTCTTTTTTTTTTTTTGCAATTTTGATACAATAAATATAAGAAAATGAAAATGCATGGATTAAAATGGACATTTTTAGAAATTATCTTTTTGACTAAATTGTGAGTTTGAGAAAATTAATAATATTATTATTTAAAATATAATTATATTGTAAATTTTTGAAAAATCTTTAACTTGCAGGACTTGAAATAAAAATTTTCAAGAAGGTTAAATTGAAACGGTGCTTTTAATTTAATATGAAATATAATATTTGTTCATTTTTAGCTTATCCTTGTCCGAGCCGGTAGAAGTTCTCGAAAGACATGCCCGATCTTTACCTCCCATTGCTTTGGCCATAAATATGCTGGAGTAGGGTGGATTCCATGTTCTCGTTATTCTTCTTTTGGATGACATTCCTCACTTTCAAACTATTCGTCTCGAGAATCACTTTGCGTGTTCCTAAGTTCCATGCAACGGTTAAGCTTTCAAACACTCCCAGGAGTTCTGCTTCTCTGCCCGTACACATGCCGATGAACTTGGAGAAGCCTGTTATCCAGCGACCTTTCTCATTACGTATTACCCCCACATGATGTTGTTCCAGTCGATCCCCATCTACATTGAGTTTCCACCGATCCGTCGGGATGATTGTTGATTCTAAAGGTTTTAGGTTCGAGCAACAATAACTACAAGGAAATAATGATAAATTTTGATATAAAATAATTAATTTTTTAAATTCGTTAGATTAAAAATGAAAAATAATCAAATAATTAAAACTATTAAGAAAATTTTAAAAATTCAAAATTAAATGCCAAAACAATAATTTTTTTTAGAAGAAAATGGAGATAAGGCACATTTAGCTCTTGTCAATACATACATCTTAAAAAATTATATAATTTTTCTAAAAAATCACTCCAATTGGATAATCATGTATAAATTATGAAATTACAGTTTTATATTTTATTTATAGTTAAAACCTCAAAATTTGATTTCTTTAAACTCTTCGTTTAACTTAAGGGAGTGTTCTTTTTCTTTTTTAAAAAATAATTTTTAATTATTTATTTTTTTATAACCCGATCCTAAAATTATAAAAGAATATTCCAATCATCATCAACTGATGATGATTTTTTCAATCACTGCATAAATTACCTTAATCTACTAAAGAAATTATAAACAATATTATTTTCCATAAAGAAATCAACAACACTTCGCAAATTTAGTAAATTGTTGATCCTATATAGGTTATCATTTCATTTCCCATGCTTTAGTATGATGTTGAAGATGATCCATCATATGGAACTATGGAAGGTTAATATTAAAGGCCTTAACATTATTTATACAGCTAAAAGCACAATTAACCAAAGTGGAGAACAATCATTTCATGTTCCCATCTGTGTGTCTATGCTCAACTTTGAAAACATTTGCATTGACTGAATAAGGATTGTAATAATATGGGGTGTCTAAAATATGTCTTGTCCCTCTCTAATCGTGCATTATTGGGTGTCAAAACAATATGGTTTATGGGCAATAAAAGCCTAAGTCCCACCAACACAATCATGAATCCAAATATGTCTTTATTAATATCAATCCCTCCTCAACTTTTATATCTAGATAGCCTTTACCACTTCCATTTATAAAGGGGGGGGGGGACGATTTCTATCATTCATGAATTGGACTGCATGTATCATTCATGCATACATTAATTAAATGCCCATTATTAGTTGTAATGAGGCCCGAAATATTTCCAGCAAACTCAACCTGAAGAAACCCACATTCTGAAAAACAATAAACAACACCCATTACGATTTAATAAAGTGAATATTCGATCAAGTCGAGCTAAGTCAAATTATAAAATTTTTAGTTAATCGAGTTAACGAGTTTAAATTTATAAAATAAAATATATTTACTTTTTTATCGAGTTGAATAAAAAAATTTGAGTTTTTATTCAAATCTAATTATAATTATTTATAATAATATGATACAAATTTGTTTCAATTGAAACAAGCTTATTTTAAAAAAAAATATATAAATAATATTTATAATAATAAATTAAATATCACCAAAAAATATATATATAATGTTATTTTTTTAAAATGAATTTTGAGAATAAATAATTGATTAGAGTATAAAGAGACATTAAATTAATAGGAAGAAATAATTTATAAAATGTTTTAGTCGCATGACCATATTAAATAAAATATAAAATTGTTGTTAAAATAAGAATTAAAGCCGTATAAATATTCTATAGTTTAATAGGAGTAATGATTCACATTTAGTAAAAATATACTTAAATTGAAGGAGTAGTTAAAGAAACATAGAAAGCATACTAGGTTGAAGGATTAAATTAAATAAAGAGAAAATTATTTTTTTTAAATATCAAAGTTGGGTAAGTATTTTAAAGTGGTGTAGTAGTGTGGTTCAAATTTACTGCTTAATACAAAAGAAGAATTGAAAAAAAAGGCTTAATACCTAAATAATTGTTCAAACTATATTCTTTTTACCTAAATTTATGCCTACAGGGCTTTTTTTGCCATCTAGATGCCTAATGTTACAAATGTGACCATTTTAGGTGCCCAGGACGTAACGGCCGTTAATTTTTTTCGTTAAATGATACATGTCACAATCGTTAATTTTAAATTTTATTTTAAAAATATAATAAAAATATTATTATATTTATAAAAAAAATCCTAATTTCTTCTAAATTACAAAAAAATCTCTAAATCCTAAAACTAACCCGCCGCTGCCGCCCTTTTCAGTCACGACACTACCATCGACGTATTCCCTGTCATCACCCTAGTTATACGTCGTCGATTGGTCGTCGGAATCGCGTGGGATTGCGATTTTCATCCTAGGGTTCGCGGGGTAAAAAATTTGATTCACCGTTAACCGGTCACGATTTTATATGGATTTTGGTCGTCGGGGAGATGAGGTTGGGTGGATCTTCATCGACGGCAAAGGGTAGCGGTCGACGTGGGTTTAGGGGTTAAAATGAAGGTTTTTAAAGTATTGAGGTTCTTTCAAAATTTATGTGTTTTCTTTTTAAATATATATATTTGAATTTTATATAAATTTATAAAATTATTAGATTGTAACAAGTGTCTCTTAACGGGAAAAATTAACGTTGTTGACGGCCTGAATACCTAAAATGGTAATGTTTGTAACGTTAGGAAAAGAATATAGTTTTGGAGCTTATTTATGTATTAAGCCTTGAAAAAATAAAAAAATAAGATTTTAAATTGTAAAATAATTAAATATTTAAGTTAAAGATCAAAAAAATTATTTTGCAGTTTTTTAATTTGATAAAACTCGAATTATTGAAACTTTAACATCGAATCACCAATTAAATTTAACTTGAATAATTTTTATTTAATAATTTAAAATAAAAATATTTTTAAGAGTCGAATTTTGTTTCCGTGACGTTTAGGGTTTACTTAGTCTTCCGCCCTAATCCACGGACCAGCGGAGTTTAAATTCAATTAATCCCTTACGCTGCATCAGGAAAATCCAATCCAGTGATCAGTTACAATGGTGGGAGTTTTCGAAGTTGGAGCAATTGCGTTCAATCCCGACGGATGGGGTCCACCCGAATCAACCACCGGCACCCCACTAAGTACAACCACCACACTTCCTCCCCACGTCCCCTTCGCTACTTTCTCCCGCTCTGAAAGGCTTGGCCGGATCGCCGACTTCACCCGCAATTTTCCCTCTTCAAATGCCAACGCATCGAATCGCCCTTCCTCTGGGAAACCCGGATCAGCCGACTCTCCCTTCGATTTTTCTCTCGACCTCGACGCCTTCCCTCTCGCCAATGACGATGGTTCCGCCTTCCGTTTAGTCGACGCCAAGCCTCCATCTCGTCCTAAGTTTGGCCCTAAGTGGCGTTTCAACCAACACCGACCTCAACTCCCCCAACGACGAGATGAAGAAGTCGAGGCCCGGAAAAGAGAGGCTGAGAAGGAGCGAGCCCGCCGCGACCGTCTTTATAATCTCAACCGGTCCAATCAGAACCAGCAACGTCGTGAAGCCGCGATCTTTAAATCCTCCGTTGTTATACAACCGGAATGGAACATGCTCGAACAAATTCCCTTCTCAACATTCTCCAAATTATCCTTTTCCGTCGCCGACCCAGAGGACTTACTTTTCTGTGGTGCATTAGAGTATTACAATAGGTCTTTTGATCGAATCACCCCAAAGAACGAACGGAGATTGGAGAGGTTCAAAAATAGAAACTTCTTTAAAGTTACCACGACTGATGATCCGGTCATCCGGAGATTGGCCAATGAGGATAAAGCCATTGTTTTTGCGACTGATACGATTCTGGCAACGTTAATGTGTGCACCCAGGTCTGTTTATTCATGGGATATTGTTGTTCAACGTGTTGGGAATAAACTATTTTTCGATAAAAGAGATGAGTCACAATTAGATTTAGAGAAAATCGTCTCAAGTGATCAAAAATGTCTTATAATATACGATTTTAACCAATTTTTTTCGGATTTACCAAAATGACCAACAAAATCGCAATGCGATCGCTAATTCGCAACGCGATCTCCATTATCGCAAATTCGCGTTGCATTTTTGCAATGCGATAGTTGGAAATCGCGTTGCGATGGTCTACAGTGTCGTTGTGATTTTACCAATTCGCAATGCGAATAAGTAAATCGCAACGCGAATTGGGAAAATCGCAATGCGATACTGACTATCGCAATGCGATATATACAAAATCGCAACGAGATACTGACTTTCGCAACGCGATTTTGACTTTCGCAACGCGATTCTGACTTTCGCAACGCGATTCTGACTTTCGCAACGCGATTTACATAGCGTCATTTGTATTAACGCGTATTTTTTTTTTGAAATTCCAAACACGATTTTTTTCTTAATAAATCGGAAACTGAACCGTCCACAGTAATCGCAACTCATAACCTCAAACCCAAAATCACAACACTCAGTCCCATCTCCATCTCTCACTCTCTACGGCGAAATCCGTCCCCATCTCCGAAGATTTCCGTCCCCATCGCCGACGAAATCCCTCACAACCATTCACAGTCAAAAATCCCTCACAATCATTCAGAAATGGAAAATCAACCTCCAACGATTAGTTTTTTTTATTTTTATTTTGAAATTTTTGCATTATTTTAGGTTTTTCATATTGAGATTGATGATAAGTTTACTGGTAATTTCAATAATAGATTAACCATTTCACTTAGATTTCTTATTAAATTCATTCGATTGCTGCCAATACTGCTAAACTGTTTAGCCTGTGAAGTTAGTATTTGTCTTTGTTTTGTCTTTTGGTTGAAGTAATGCAGAAGAAGAATAGTTTCGAGAATGAAAATCGCAACGCGGAAATAACTATCGCAACGCGAAACCAAAATCGCATTGTGATTTTCATTTGAAGCATTCACCTGCACAAAGAAAATTGTTTGAAGAAACCTGTTTCGGGCCATGGCTGAGAGTACAGCATCGGGGTGGAGATGCTAATTTGACCTATTTGTGGCTTCAGACCATGACTGAGATCTACCCGACAGTATACAACGTGGTGAGGAAGATATGGTTTCATTTTCCACCGGCGTATACTTGTTTTGGGCGGAAGGAGTTCTGCTTAATCACTGGTCTACGATTCGGACACGATGATGTAGGCCGGTACACTCGTCATATCACCCGCCCATCATGGTTATCCAGGGTTTTTCCTGATGAGTCAATAGAGAAGTCGAACTTACACGTCGACGACATGAAGAAATTGTTAATAAGAAAGATGGTTTTACTCGGATGAATGACGTCGATGTTGTCCGAGTATGCCTTCTACTTTTGTATGCCGGCTTTTTAGGCAGAGAGGCAGACAACCTATTCCTCAGGAGCTAATATTATTGGTAGAGGACCTAAATGCATGGAATCTGTTTCCGTGGGGTTCGTATATGGAAAGCTACCTGGGACAAGTTGTCGTCTGCCTTTGATGACCGCAAAAGTTTGCGGGGCGATGGGTCGAAATACACTTTGTTAGGCTTTATTTGGGCCTTTAAGGTAAGAATTTCTATATAATGTTTTCAAAAATTATAATTAATTATTTAACAATTACTAATGTTTGTTATTATTGTTTGTAGATTTGGATATTCGAGGCCTTTCCCGCCATGAAGACATATGCAATAAAAACTTCAAATGATATTCCCAGGGCTATTTCCTGGAAGAGGAAAGTCTGTTGGATTGGGAAGATTAATACCATATGCGACAATAAATAATGTAAGTTAACAAATACTATCATATATAAACAAGTTATTAATAGTAGACGTTTAACTTTGTTTGAGTTTTTATATTTTAGGAGGCCAACATCCATTAATTAGACTGACACCCACGGAGGCTGAGCTTGCCACTGATTGGTGGCAAGCTAGTCAGCGTTTTCTTGATGGCACGAATGATGAGCAGCTCCACTTCCTCCACTTCGAGAGCCTCACCTCACCCAGAGCCATCACCTGATCGACCCGACTATACACCTCTACAACGAGAGCCATCACCTATCCCGTCACATCATCGAGCTCTTCTCCACCATCACCTCATGATAGGCGACCGGTAAAGATGCCACGACTTCTATCTCCCTGTTCCACCTCCACGGGATGAGTCAAGGGAGTACGTGAGAGGTCAATGCCTTGCGTGGGGAGATTGATACTCTACTCGATAACGATGGGCATGGCGTGTGGAGGTGTCTACTTTACGTGGTGAGGTTGCCGCTCTACGTGAGATGGTAGTATCGTTGCAGAATGAGGTTCATACTCTACGCAACGAGGTAAGTTTAAGATTTTCCATATTTAACTTGATGATAAATTTACTCGTAATTTCACTTAAATTAACCATTTCACTTAGATTGCTTAGTAAATTTATTCGGTTGCTGCCAAAACTGCTAAACTGTTTATTAACATTGTGAAGTTAGTATTTGTCTTTTTGTTTTGTCTTTTGGTTGAAGTAAATTTATTCGGTTGCTGCCAATTCTGCTAAACTGTGTATTCTTTAACACTGTGAAGTTAGTATTTGTCTTTGTTTTGTCTTTGGTTGAAAGTTTGAAATATATTTGTCTTTGTTTTCACTGTTTAAATATCATGTCTGTTTATTTACTGATATTTTGTATTTAATTATTTAGCGGACCGATAAAGTGGATGCTTTACGTCGGGTTTTCTTGCACGACAGAGTTCACGCATCAGACGGCGTGCACGTGCTATTAAGTCCGTATACCCCAATAGTGCGAAGACACCGCAAGAAAAGCCCGACTCGCCTGTCATCCCTCAAGAGTCCACTCCTATCGTTGAAGAGGCCCCTATCATTCCTCGACCTCCCACCGTTCAAGAGGCCACTGTCATCGTTGAAGAGGTCCCTCCCACCATTCAAGAGCCCGATTCACATGGCGTCATATGTGGGATTCTGAGAAACCTCTGACGTGCCGGACATGATGGATTCAAGTTGGCTCTCGTATGAGTTACCGGCCAGTACCATACCGGTATCTGAAGTGGAGAGGAAACAACTACCGGACACAATTCTGGATACACCCTTTGGGCTAAGACCGCAGTGATTTTTATCTACATGAGCGAAGCCAGGGGGTTTCACTGACATATGCAAGCTCAATGATGATATCTATTTGTTGCTTGATCGGTCTTGGTGGGGCGTATTATTAGGGGTCGAAGACAATGGCTATTTCGATGGAGGGGTAAGTCTTATATTTTTCTTATATTTTAATTTGATTATTTTTTTGTAAATTTATGTAAGTTACTAATATATGTCTTTTTTTGTAAAATAGCATATCGATACGTGGGTGTCACGTCTTCTAATAATTAGGAAACTTAAGGAAAATAAAAGAAATACACGATATACAATTATGCCGACGTCTTTTAACGCCGTTCACTTGAAGAATCAACGAGATGAATCATTTGCGTTGGGCAATGGACAAGCTAAACTTTATCCTGCATGGTGGGAGGTCGATAAGGTTAGTGTTTATTTTAGATTGAGTTTAAAGGTATTCATAAATAAGTGAGCAAATAAATGAATTATTACTTATGATTGCAGGTGTTTATCCCTGTTTTGGAACGTAACCATTGGCTTCTCGTCGAGCTTCAGATCCCATCCCTTAAGGCAATAGTATATGACAGCATGATAAATTACATATCTTGGCTGATTTAAGAGATATTATTAAGGGATAGAGCTCTTATTTGGCTAAATTCTTGGATGCGATAAATTATTGGACTCGTTCTGGAAACAAGAAGCCAAAGAAGCTCAATATTACAGTTAGAAGAGACGAGACCGCACCACAACGAACGAAAGGACCCAGAGGGGATTGTGGTCCTCTCGTATGCTTGGCGTTGGACCGTTTGATCACAGGAAGCATAAAGTATCTACCTCCCACCGATATAGATAGAGCTGCAGTAGGCTTGTGGTTTCGACATTATATGGCTAGATCGATATATACGAGACGCTGCTTACCTGTATCCGCGTTATAAAAATGTCCATAAACAATTGGTACGTTTATAGGCTTGTGGTTTGAAAATGTTTGGTTAAGTACCTAGAATTCAATAATTTGTTGTTTGTAGGTTTTAGATGTGTAGAAAGTGTTGTTTGAGCAAATGTTTGGTTTATGCAGGTTAATCTCAGAAGTGAGCTGCGTGAAAATGATGTATGGCTGCAAAATTTGATTCAATAGTAGAAGTGTTATTTTCTCTAATAATTATTGCTTATTTTTTGATTGTTTAATTGATTTGTAAAAGGTGATTTGTAAAAGTTGATTTGTTTAATTGATGTTAACATAATTCTTATTTGTGCTTGTTTAATTGATTGAAATGTAATGGTTGATTTTGTTGATTTCAATCTGTATTATGTTGAAGGCAAAAAGTACTATCGCAATGCAAAATGAAAATCGCAACGAGAGAATCGCAACGCGAAATGAAAATCGCAACGAGAGAATCGCAACGCGAAATTAAATTCGCGTTGCGATTTCATTTCGCATTGCGATTCCCTCGTTGCGATTTCATTTCGCATTGCGAAATTAGTGTTGCGATTTTCATTTCGCATTGCGATTCTCTCGTTGCGATTTTTATTTCGCATTGCGATAGTAATTTCCGCGTTGCGATAGACATTAAGATGATTGCCTATAAGTGATAACAACTGAACAGATCATAGCAATTTTCAAACTCAAGTTACTAATACATGCTAACTGAAAATGTTAAAAGTTCACACATAAAATCTACATAATACAACGTTTGCATTTAAAAATCACCTAAGTTAACAGTCCAAAAGGTGAAGCCAGTTGTGATTGGGATTTTAAAGATGATTGCGATTTTGATTGCCTTTTCTTGACACCATATGAGCTTTGGATTTTGATGATGATCCATATTTTGGTAGAGGAAAAGATGATTGTGATGGCACTGGTGATCCACATGTCAACCTTGTATGACCACTTTCCTTGCACCGACTACATGTCGATCTCTTCTTCTTCACCCTTAGACGGTATACGATCGTGACTTTTTGGTCGGCCAGGTAGCCTTCTGTCCATGGCTGTGGCAAAAACTGTTTGTAAGTCATCTGGTATGTCCCACTCAGAAGGATGTGGAATAGGGTAGACAATCTCGACATAAGTCTGTCGATATACTTCTGTAGTGTAGCAATCCATAGCGTATGTGCTTGAATCATCTTGGTTTAGATGAAGAGCAACTTTTATAACATGGCCACACGGATAACCAGATGTTTTCCATTTCATACAACTACACGTCCTTGCATTTAGATCGACAAGCCCATTTAAGTTATTATCCAGTACTTTAAACAAAGTGTTTGAACATGGTTCAACTCTCCATGATGTTGACTTCACAACACGTTTCGTTATCTTTTTTTCAGTCCATGGTGTAACACGATGTTCCAATGTTCCTGTAAATTTAAATAAAAATACTTAGTAAAATATATGATAAGTACGAATTCAAAGAAATAATACCTGCATGGTTTCTTTTCTTGTAGTACCACTGTTGAATAGAGGCTCGAAAAAACTCCATTAACATAGTAATGGGTAATTTCCGGGAATGACGACTTAGAGCGTTGATTGATTCTGCACTATTAGACGTCATGAAACCATATCTTGCTCCAAGTTGATGTACTATTGACCATCTTTCAAACCCGACATCTTCTAGTGTTTGAGCACATTGAGGCAAAACACGTCTTAAACAGTTTATATGCTTATTGAAATCCACTTCCCGATAAGCCTTTACAACCTTCCAGTATGTCCATTTGTGCTTTTTTATACCAGCAGACCTTGATTTTAGATTTCTATACAAATGAACACCACAAAGTCCATGAAAAGCATCTGGGAAACACCTTCTAACAGCGTTGTCAGTTGAGTTTGCCCTATCGGATATGATTGTCAGATTGCTAATAGGACCTATGCAATCCCTAAGATGCCCCATAAACCATGTCCATGAATCAAAGATTTCAGATTTGCCAACCCCGTAAGCTATTGGCAATATCCCATTGTTAGCATCCATGGCTACTGCTAAAGTTTACTCCAAGGTATCGACCTTTCAAATGTGCTCCGTCAACTATAATAACTGGGCGCATGCAAGTAATAAACGAACGAATCTACAAAATAATATACACAAGAAATATAATCATTTAAATGTGAAATGCATGTAACTAACAGAAATGAGTCAACAGAATTATATTGATTTACTAACCGCAGCACCAATGGCGATAAACAGCAACTCAAAGCATCCATCTGTATCTGTTTTGATATGAGTTACCGACCCAGGATTTTTCAGCTTTAAATTGTGACAATAAGCCGGCAGTTGGGCAAACGATGCTTCTGGCGACCCCCTCAATAATTCCAAGGCATAACATTTGGCTCTCCAAGCTTGAGAATATGATATACTAATCTTGAACCGAGCATTCATGTCAGTCATAATTTCATGTCCCCGATATACCCTGCCATTCAAAAACATTAACTCAGCCAGAAAACCACCCAACACCTTTTTGTTTGCCTGTCTATGGTGAGGAAAAACTTGGGTTCTTGAACATGTATGTTTATCAATAAAAGTCCTAACTTGAAACATTGCACAATCTTTTATCCTCTTTGCAATCATACGCCACGTACAGTTTTTGTCAATCGTACACCTTGTTTCGAAACGATCTTTGCTTGATTTGTTAACTTTTAGTTGATAGCCATCTTCCACACATTTCGTATACAAAGCTATCTTCAAGTCTTCCTTTGTATCAAAACAATCATCTTTCTTGATACGAATAACTTTTGTGTAACAATCAACTGCTTTCTTTGCCAACTCTTCTTCCGGTAGCTGAAGTAATTCTGGCATATTCCAGTTATACTCCTGTGGCATTTTCTTTTCTTCGGGGACTTTTTCTTCTTTTTCTTCTTCAGGATTATATGAATTACAGAATGGATGTTCAACATGTTCATTCACAGTCGTAACTTCCTCCTCATTATCATCAACAACATCTTCCTCGGCAACGGGTGTTTCATCATCAAAATTCGGGTATTGACCAATATCAAAATCATTACACGCAGTGTCTGTTTCTTCTTCCGAAACGTCATCAAAATCCGTGTATTGACCAATATCAAAGTCCGGGTATTGACCAAGATCAAATTTCGAATACTGACTAGTACTCACAATTTTGTCTCTTGGCTCATCATCGTCTAATTGGTCAATACGAAAACCGGAATTTGGTGCTGAAAGTTGATTTGGATTTGGATTAGAGAAAGGTTGTGGGTTTTGAGACCCACTTAGTTGATTACTACCCGCTACTGACCCAACAATAATACTTCTAGGTTCAACAACATACAATGTAACATCATCACTTGAAACATTAATGTAAGCAATGAATCGTTCAACATCTTCATTGTCGGTTAACAAAAAAACTTTACCATTTCTCTGATAAGATAGCCTAAATCCACTTAGGGGCTCTAAATTCAATTTCTTTGAAACACGTAACATTAGGGTTTCATAAGTTAACTTCTTTAATGACAGTTTTAGTTGAAGATTCATGGGTAAAGGCATATATTGTAAAACACCATGAACATTCTCCCATGACCCTCCAAAACACAAATCTATCCAAACATGATCAACATTAGATGATTTCATGGTTGTAACTAAACAAACGAGATGCGAAACTAAGACCTGTTGCCGGATGGGGAAGGATGTCGTTGGATATAGGAACGGATGTCGCCGGAGAGAGTGATAGACGGAGATGGAATGAGTTGCGATTTAGGGATTTAGGTTATGAGTTGTTGCTGCTGCGTAGATATATACACAAAAAATTTGGCTTGCGAAACTAAAACCTGTTGCGAACTTTGAAACTTGCATTGCGATTCTGTATTATCTCGTTGCGAAAGTCAGAATTACGTTGCGAAAGGCAATCATTTGACCATCGCAATGCGAAATGCAAATCGCAACGATAGAATCGCAATGCGAAATGAAAAAGGCAACGAGGATTAACATGCATAAACTTTTAACAATTATTGAATTCTAGGTACTTAACCAAACATTTTCAAACCAAAAGGAGTAATATATTAACAAAACTTGCATTATGTGTTTATGTGTGCACTTTTAACATTTTCAGTTAGGCATGTATTAGTAACTTGAGTTTGAACATTGCTATGATCTGTTCAGTTGTTATCACTTATTAGACATTCATTTGACTATCGCAACGCGAAAATGGCTATCGCAACGCGAAAATGGCTATCGCAACGAGAAAATCGCAATGCGAAATGAAAATCGCATTGCGATTTTCTTGTTGCGATTTTCATTTCGCATTGCGATTTTCTCGTTGCGATAGCCATTTCGCGTTGCGATAGTCTGTTTTGCCTTCAACATAATGCAGATTGAAAATCAACAAATCAACTATTACATTTCAACACAAATTATGTACACATCAATTAAACAAATCAACATTTACAAATCATCTTTTACAAATCAATTAAACAATCAAAAAATAATAATAATTCTTATTTCTTCATCAATTATTGAATCAATGAATTAACAACTTTGTGACCCCGTACATCCATTTCACGCAGCTCACTTAAGGATTAACCTGCAGAAACCAAACATTTGCTCAAACAAGACTTCCTACACATCTAAAACCTACAAACAGCAAATTATTGAATTCTAGGTACTTAACGAAACATTTTCAAACCAAAAGGAATATATATGTTAACAAAACTTGCATTTGACTTACCAATTAACAATGGACACTTTCATAATACGGATGCAGGTAGGCAGCGTCTCGAATATATTGCTCTAGCCATATAATGCCGAAACCACAAGCCTACTGCAGCTCTATCTCTATCAGTGGGAGGTAAAAACTCTGTGCTTCCCGTCGTCAAATGCGCCAAGCAAAGGCATACGAGAGGACCACAATCCCCTCTGGCTCCCGGTGATTGCTGTGGCGCGGTCTCGTCTCTGACAACTGTGACATTGAACTTCTTTGGCTTCTTGTGTCCAGAATGACTCCAATACTTAATCCCATCCAAGAATTTAGCCAAATGAGAGCTCCATCCCTTGAAAATATCTCTCAAATCAGACAGTGATATGTAATTGATCATGCTGTCATACACTATTATCTTCAGGGATGGGAGCTGAAGTTGGACGAGAAGCTAGTGACGACGTTCCAAAACAGGGATAAACACCTGCAATCATAAGTAATAATTCATTTATTTGCGCACTTATTTATGAACACCTTTAAAAAATTTAAAAAAAATAAATACTAACCTTATCGACCTCCCACCATGCAGGATAAAGTTTAGCTTGTCCATTGCCCAACAAAAATGATTCATCTCGTTGATTCTTCAAGTGAACTGCGTGAAAAGCCGTCGGCATTATTGTATATAGCGAATTTTTTTTATTTTTCCTAAGCTTCCTTATTATTAGTAGACGTGACACCCACGCATCGATATGTTGTTTTACAAAAAAATACATATTAGTGAATTACATTAATTTTTAAACAAATTAATCAAATCATATATAAGACAAATATAAGACTTACCTCCCCATCTAAATAGCCACTGTCTTCAACCCCTAATAGCACACCCCACCAAGACCGATCAAGCAACAAAAATATTTCATCGTTGAGTTTGCTGATGTCAGTGTAACACCCTTGGCTCCGCTCATGTAGATAAAAATCAACTGCGGTCTTAGCCCAAAGGGTATTATCCATAATTGTTTCCGGTAGTTGTCTCCTCTCCACTTCAGATACCGGAAGGGTACTAGCCGGTAACTCATACGAGAGCCAACTCTCATCCATCATGTCCGGAACCGGTGGAGGTTTCTCAATACTTCGATATATTACCCCATGTGAATCGGGCTCTGGAATGGTGGGAGGGACCTCTTCAACGATGACAGTGGCCTCTTGAACGGTGGGGGGGGGGAATCTTGAGGGAGAATAGGGGCCTCTTGAACGATTGGAGGGGACTCTTGAGGGATGATCGGTGAGTCGGGCTTCTTCTTGCGGAGTCTTCGCACCATTAGGGTGAACGGAGACGTAATAGCACGTCCACGCCGTCTGATGCGTGAACTCTGTCGTGCAAGGAAAACCCGACGTAAAGCATCCACCTTATCGGGCCGCTAAAAAAAATTAATGCATAAATCAGTAAATAAACAGACATGATATTAAACAAAGACAAATATATTTCAAACTAGCATTGTATTCACCTAAGTCATTATTCTATCATAGTTCACAAAATGCTCAGATAACATTCCAGAAGTAAGCACTTATATAAACATTTAAAAGGACAACATATATAAACATTCCAGAAGAAGAATAGTTTACTTTCGCAACACGAAACTTAAAAATCGCAACACGAAAATGACTATCGCAACGCGGAAATGGCTATCGCAATGCGAAATGAAAATCGCAACGACAAAATCGCAACGCGAAATGAAATCGCAACGACAAAATCGCAACGCGAAACACAAATCGCATTGCGATTTTCTAAATCGATCTCTTCCAAATAAGAATTTATAATCGCGAAACACATATATCAACACTTATTTATTTAAAATAAGAATTTATTATAGTTTTATATAAATTAAAATTAAAAATATTATAAAAATATATATTTTTTAAAACAGGGATAATTTTGTACTCATAATTTGTAATTGTATATTGCATAAACCAAAATTATCATAAATCGATCTCTTCCAAATGAAGAAGATAGAAGGTGGTGGTTGCCGTACCCAGTCATAATACACATTCCTTGCCATGAGTAGAGGCAGCTCTCCCTACTTGTTTCATTTTTAATAATAAAAGAAGCTTCATCGAACAAAATTCAATGAGGGATCGAGGAGTGTCGGGATACGATTGTACTCCTTAAAAATTTTAAACCCCTTATATTTTATGTTTTTTTAATTTATCTAATTCCGTATCCTTATAATTCTATAACTTTGCATGACTGACATAAATTTTAAATCCTTTAATAACTTCTTATGTTTACATGACTGACATAAAATTTTTCATTCGTCTCTTGAAATGAATCTTCTTTGCCACTTAGTCTCTATTTTCTTTATCTAATTAACAATATCATTCTCCAAAACAACTGTCCAATTTATTCATTACAGCTAACTCGGCTCCTATACAAACTTGTTGTACTGTCAGCAACTTCTGGGGAAATCTGCCATGACTTTACCCCCACTATCCCACCAAATTACTCCTAACAGTTGCATCTTTGGAATTATGCTCAATGGCCCCCATCACATCTTAACCCAATCTTTTAGAGGTCCCAACTAATAGATCAAACACCATATTTAGGCATATGATTTAGGGTAAACTACATATTTAGCCAGCAAATTATTCTCGTAGTTCCATTTGGTCACCCAATTATTATGTTTTTTTCAAAATAATACATGTAGTTACGTTTTAGTCACCCGCTATTAAAAAATTAATAATGATATCAACGTGTCATTATAAAATAATTTTACATTATTTCTTACAATTAAATCATTAGTCTCATTATAAATTTAAAAATCTTACGAAAATTCAAAGTACATTTTTAATTAAATATTTTACATATTTTAGATCGTAATTATAATATTATTGTAAGTGAAGACAACAAAGCTTGGAGTTACATTTACATTTTTAGAGCGAATAATTTGTTTGAGTTCAAAATTGAGATACCTAAAGAGTGTTTAAACCAAAATATTTAAGCAAGCTAACAATAACTTTAACGTTTTGGACCAAAGTTTTAACTTTTCAAACGTACGAGGATTAAAATATTTATTTTTATAAAAAAAAGACAAAAAGAAAATTTTAAACGTAGTATAGAGACTAAAATTTTAATGTATTCTATTATCAAATCTTTAATATTCATTATTATTGGAATTACACATTATCTCTACTATCTATGGCTATAAATATAGAGATCAAAGAAGTCTCTTAGTACATTTCACATTGAAAAATCAATGTAAAATTTCTTTGTTCTCATACCTTTTATTTTTGTTCTTTATTTCATAAAAAATATTTTTTAACTATTTTTCATTTTTCAATTAATTAGTTAAATTATTAAACTCAATTAATAATTTTATGATATATATTTGTATATAAATATAATCATATATTCATATGCAATTGAGGTATATTAGAGAACAAGGGTAAAAATTACCCGATAAACTACTTAAATAATCATTTAATTAGTTTAATCAAATTATTAATTTACTAATTTTATCAATCAATCTATTTATTTATTTAAATAATATATTGATTTTATTTTGATTGATAGTTTAAATTGTTGAATTAAATTAAAACTAACATAATTATATAAATTATTTAATTATTATGTTAATATTTTAATTATTAATCAGTAATCAATAATTTAATTAATATTATGTAAATAATTAAACAATAAGATTGATAAAATCTTTTATTTAATTATATAAATAAAATTTATACATAATTAAATAATTATTCAAATAATTTACCTAAATTTATTACATGTTCAATTATTACCATGAGCCTCGATCCATTCAAGATGTGGTCCATGCAGAGCGTGGTTGTAATCATAAACCATTGTGAATTTTGTCATCTTTTATATTTATTTGTTATTTACAGTATTACTTGATACTTTGATTAAACAATTTTAATTTATCATCATATATATATATATTTAAAAAAATTAAATAATAGCAGGGTTTGTAAAAGGGAAAAAGAACTCAATTATCATAATAGCGAATGATCAAGTTATCTGGTAAGATTTGATGTCATGTGATGCTGTCTGGCCGTATTGTTTTGATATATGGATGGTCCCGCTTACAAAAGGTCTTCACCGGTTATCCTCCACCGACAACTTATTCCACGATTATCTGCTTCGACTGAAACCACGAACAGCTGCAACTTGGGTAATTAAAATTAGGATAAATTATACGTTTAATACTCTTAAATGTTATTTTTATTTCATTTTATTCATTTAATTGTTTAAAAAATGATATATCAATATAAAATTACGTAAATTGTAATATTATTTATATTTATGTAATGATCTCATGGTTTTCGTTTGATAATGACATTGTAATAATTTACATAACATGTTGGTATAATTGTGAAATACACGCAATCAAATCTCATAATTCAATATTTGACATGTCATCGAGTATACAAAAAATTGTTTTTATTATTATAGGAAATTATTTTAATTATGTGTTTAATTTATAAATTAAATTATAAATTTTTATAAATTTAAGATATTTCTTATTTTAAATAAAATTAGTGATTTATTTATAAAAAAAAACTACCCTAATCTGTCGCTCTGTGGTTAATTTTTCTCCAAGCGACTTGCTACTTTCTTTTCAAATTGTGGTGGAAAACAACAAAAATGAGTGAGATTTGGGGAAGGGGCAATGCAACATCCCCAATTCTCCTCCGTCCGTTTTTATCGTCACAAGCTGTTGATTGATATTGATTAGGGATGGACCCAAATCATTAAATGATTTGTAAAGTTCTCGATATTCTCACCCCCGTCATTTTACCATTCAACTTTCACATTACCTTTATCCCACTTTTATGGTACGCTATGATTGCTCAAATACAGAAGGCTTACAAGTTTATCATTCCAAAAGCCCTGTGTTTAATTAAATCAACAAATTTTCTAATTAAAATGGTTCACTACTCCTTGGAAACTTCTACATTTCATTGCGATTTGCGTGGACAAAATTCATTAGTTTTCACTAAACATTTATTATATTTTGTGAATAATAGCCTAAAACCTCTGTTTTGAAAATCGGATCGGACCGTCCAGTTTAATCGTGAACCCTTATTTAGTCCGATTTAATCTAAACCGGTTGAACCGTTATTAGTGAATCGATTAAAACTGTTGAACCGTTCGAACCGGACCGGCTGAAAATCGGAAAAAACCTGAATTTTTGTTTTTTTAATAAAAAAAAATTAAACCAAACAACGTCGTTTGTTAAACGAGCCAAGTCAAACTCGAGTATTGCTGAGCTCGACTCGAACTTGAAAACTTTAAAAGTAAGCTCAACTCAACTCAACTCAAACTCACAAGCTAAAAATTATCAAGTTCAACTCAAACTCGAAATATAATATTGAAACTTGAATTCAAAAAAAAAATTGAAGCTCGATTGAAGCCTAAAATTCGAGCTTGATTGAAGTGAAAGAATAGTTCACTCAATGCTCACCAAAAAGTTCAATGATTTTGAATGTCAAATTACCTCTATTATTTATAGAAGTTAGTTGTGATGCGCTTCTATGTTTCTTAGCAATGTGAGATTGTTTTGTTCTCATATTTTTACTCTTTAGACTTTTGAGATGCTCTTCTATGTTTCTTAGCCATGTGAGATTGTTTTTTTAAAAAAATTAAACCAAACAATATCATTTTGTTATGATTTTTTTAACCCTAAATTTATTTTTTAATTATAATTATATAATTATATTTATTATTTAATATGTTTTACCTTAAATATTACGTTGTAGTTAATTTAAATCATTTTGTTTCACTTGATTTTATGGTTTTTAACTTATATATGTTATGATTTGCTTTGAATATGACTTGTGATATAAAAAATTATTTTTTATTAAATATTTTTGGTATTTTTATTTAATTTTTTAAATAATTATGACGTCATCCGGTTCTTCCGACCGATCAAACCGATTCGATCGATTGAACCAATAAACCGATAGCATGACCGATTCGCTAACGGTCCGGTTCTAAAAACCATGCCTACAACCCCCACCCCATTATACAGCATCATTTCATCAGTAAAAATGGCAGAGAAGGATGGCCTAAACCCCTATATATCCCATCCTTACAACACCCCGACTTCACCATCTTATTACTCGTCTCTATAACATAGCACAATATGGGGCTAGCTCTAGTAGTCAGAGCTCTTCTGCTTCTGCAGCTTACGCAGTTGTTACTGAGCAGCTTCGTCGTCTCAGATCCAATTTTGCCTCAGGCTTCTCCTCCTAGTTACCATGCAGTTTCACCTGTAAAGCAACCTACTCCCCCGCCAAGCCACCACCACCACCACCACCATCACCCCCATCCCCATCCACCCAGCCCCGCACCGACCAAGCCCCCAACCTATCCTCCTAAAGCCCCGACTCCTGCACCACCGAAGCCACCAGTTCACCCAACGCCCAAGCCACCAGTTCATCCTCCAACAAAGCCACCGACCACTAAACCACCCACTTACCCACCACCCAAGCCACCATCCACCAAAACACCGACATACCCGGCACCCAAGCCACCAGTTCATCCTCCTACTAAGCCACCAACTACCAAACCACCGACATACCCTGCACCCAAGCCACCAATTCGTCCTCCTACTAAGCCACCAACCACCAAACCGCCTACTTACCCGGCACCCAAGTCACCAGTTCATCCTCCAACTAAGCCACCATCTCCTCCAGTCCAGCCACCGAGTTACCCTAAACCTCAAATCAGTAATGTGGCAGTGCAGGGCGTTGTTTATTGCAAGTCATGCAAGTACGCTGGAGTCGACACCCTTTTGGGAGCTAAACCAGTTCTTGGTTTGTTCAAAACCTATTTCTTATTCGTTAAACTAAAACTTCCACTAGAAAGCTTAATGTTGTACCTGATTACTTCATTCGTATGCATTGACAGAGTCGTTAGCAATAATCTTGTATTTATAATCATTTGATTTAGGCGTGCATGTACATCTTTTGTCCACCTGTTATAATGAATGCTATTCATGCATATTTATAATTATTTTTGCACGTACCAGATGTATCATGATTTTCTGATGTGATTTGGCATTTTGCATTCATGGAAACATGCATTTTATGTTGCCTGCAACTTCCAGGCATAACGAGCTTGGCGTTTTATGAGTAAAAGCGGCAGCAAATTAACTTTACCCCTTTTTTCCCCTCTTTTTAATGTGGTTCGCATTTCTATGTGTATGTAACGTCAATAACGGGCATGCATTGCTATGATACCCTTGGCAGTTTGCTTTTCATTGCAGGTGTAAAACTAAATAATTAACCTGACGCAACTGAGCGCTTTGGGATTGTGTTTGGCAGGTGCCACTGTAAGGCTAGCATGCAAGGACTCTAAGAACAATCTAACCGTCCAGTTCACGACCGACAAGAATGGCTATTTCTTCCTTAGAGCACCGAATACCATCTACAATTTTAGCCTGCGCAACTGCTCGGTCTCCCTCATATCATCACCGTTGAAATCATGCAGCACACCATCTAATCTGAACGGTGGACTGAAAGGCACCCCCTTAAAGCCCGAGAATTCATCTACTTCAAAGAAGCTCCCATATGTTCTCTACAGCGTTGGACCATTCGCTTTCGAGCCCAAATGTCACTAGAACTATAAATCTACAATGCCACTGTTGAGCTCTCGCTCTTTTTCAATTGTTAGTTTATATGTTCCAAGTCTCTCGGTTTTAATGTAATTTCATCTTGTTGTGTGTGTTGCTATGGGTGACAATAAGTTATCGTGATATTTATGAAAATAGATTAGTACTGTAGATGAATTAATGAATAAAGCTAATGGCTTTTTTTTATAAAAAAAAACTATTACTACTCATTCTCATTTCTAATTTGGGATACGAAGAATGTGGCATAACAGTTTATCCCAAAATACCTTCTCCATCTTTCTAATTTCATTCCAGATTATGGATACATACATATAAGCATCAGATGGTACCCTTAACACTGTTGCAGCTATACTCATTCGTATATTTTTCTTCAAAATCCAGCTGCACTCACTCGTTTCCTGGTGTTGCCAAAAGGAACAACCCTTGATAACATACCCAAAGAGATAGTTTTTATATGGCAATCATACAAGTTTGATTTCACGACAAAAGATCATTCACATCAAGACACCAGTTCAAGAATATTGAGAATCTATAACTAGTAATGGCAATTTGGCTAGAAACGAAAGTGCACTGCTATCCCTTTGCTTTCCTTTTGATTAATATGTGCCAGCAACAAATTATGTCAGACAGAACAGGTGGATTCAAAATGAACCACAAAAAAAAAAAAAAAGAGTTGCCATAATTTTTAGCATGCAAATATCAGGATGGCAGTGCTTCAATATCTTTGCGAGAAAGGGCATCACCACATGGCGCATGCTATATAATATAGGCATTTTCTTTTTCCTTTTTTCATGCAGCGAATAAGCTTAGACGGATATGTTGAGTTATTTGTCCTTTTTTTGTGAAGAAACGATAACGATGAGCGTTAGACAGATGCATTATGAGCTGTTGGGCCGTTATCGGGCCAGTCGATAATCTGTTAAGTTTGTTAGGATTGATATGTTTGTTTAGAGTTTTGCTAATTCTCTCAAACCTTGAAACACTAACCAAACAATAAAGGACATGAATATATATTATTTATTTAAAAGGATTTTGCTAACCATTGTGTAAAATCAATAAATTAACATAATTAATAAAAAATATTAAATATATTATATATATTTTAAACTCAAACCCATTAAAATTTAAAGATCCATATATCCAAACCCAACTAAAAAAATACAGATAGATCACAGGTTATCTAACAAAAATAAAAATACTCATACCTAAATGAAAAAAAAACATAAATCATAACTTATAACAAATTTCAATTGAGTTACATTAATTTAAAATAATTTAATTTAATTATTAACTGAATTAATTGTTTGAACACCGTTATGACCAAAAATCAAAATGATTTCCCTTCCATAGGTGACTTACTACATGATCATTCTGGAGTCTGTATCGGAGACATTTGTTGTTAGCAAATGCTCGGCACAGAGAGTAGTTTTCAATTTGTAGCCCTCGCCTTGTATAAAAACAACTATAAAAGTTAATAATGATCTCTCAATTTTAAAATATTATTTTATTTAATTTTTTGACTATTAAAAATTATAAAATGATCATTTGACTTTTCATATGTTCAAAGCTCGTTCTTTTCTGTTAGAAAAATGACTACGTCTTAATTGGACGTTAACCTGTTACCTGAGATATGATAAAATCTTATTCTAGAATCTCAAATGACTATACAATTAAAACAATTTTTGGATTAAATTTTATTATATCTTAGTCAACAAATTAACATTAAAAATAGACGATAATTTAATTTTTAACAAAAAGAGTCAAATTAGAACATACATATAATCAAGTGATCATTTCACAACTTTTTGTGTAGACACTCATTTTCGTCCACATATTTTTTTATTATATATATATATATATATGGTTTGCAAACGGTTTTTGAAAATACGTATATAATATATAATTTCTAAAAACATTTTGAAAATATATACAATATATAGTTTTTAAAATACTTTTGAAAGTTATTAAATATATGATTTTAAAACATTTTAGAAAATATATATAATATATAATTTTTAAAATCATTTTGAAAAACTTATATAATATATAGTTTTTAAAACTTATATAATATTGTTTTTGAAAATATTTTTTAAAAACTTATATAATATATAATTTTTAAAAAAACATTTTTGAAAATTATATAGTTTTTAAATTTTTTTTTTTGAAAATTATATATTTTTAAAAAAATATTTTTGAAAATTTATATATAATATATAGATTTTTAAAAGAACATTTTTAGAAATTTAAATTATATAGTTTTAAAAAAAAGAGATACTTTTTATATATTTATTATTATTATTATTATTATTATGTATTTACTTATCTTTATTTCTTTTTGTTTCAGGTCAATTGGTCCAATACAGTCATTATCCTGGTCCAAAACTGAGCCTGAACCAGCCCAGTAAATGTTAGGGTTTGGGAACCCTAAAAGAAAGCACAGGTGCCGCATAGTCAAGATATCAAAGGTCACCATGCGCCAACAACCAACAGAGCTAGTCAAGGGGCGGTTCAATGTCGCCGAGATTTCCGGCCGGGGAAATCGGGACTGACCCATCCCGAAATCATCGGCCAACGACAAGTTTGTTACCACAGCAATCGGAACTGACCAGCACCGGTGGGGATATAAATACTGTAACATCCTCAATATCGGGTCAGTGATTTAAGTGTAAGATTTTTAATAATGACCAAACTAAATAAATTGAAAAGTGAATGAATTAATTGAAAGATGTTGGTGTAGGATTGATTAATAAGTGAAGAAAAGTAAGAGGGTAAGGGTCATTGAGCAAATAAATAATAAAATAATAAATTGTGGGTATTACAATACCCATGTGAATGAATTGAAGAGATAAGTTCCATATTACTCATCCCCCTTTTCTCTTCATCTTCTTCCTCTTCAACGTGAAACCCAAGCTCAAGGTAAGAATCCGAACTTTGGTCGTTTCTTTGATTTTTAGCTTGGAAATTGAAGTTTGGATGTTATATAAGCTAAATCAAAGCTTATATGACATTAAAACAACAAGATAAATGTTTTAGAGATAGATTTGAAAAATGGGTTTTTAGATGAAATTTTGATATGGATGAGTTTTTGAAGTTTGAATAGATTTTGACTTGTCAGAGGTTAATTAAGGAATATAGAGTGTTAGAATTGATTAATAACATGTTTGGAATTTGGGTGATTATTGGTTTTAAGAATTTGAATGAAATATTGAAAATAATAAAGTGTTGAAATGATAGAAGTTAGTTAAAATGGTTGTAGTTAAGTTTGGTAGTATGGAAATGAACTTTGTAAAATTTAGTGAAGGGTTGATGATTTTCGGGCTTGAACAGTAAAATTTACAGATTTTGCAGAGGAACCGATATCCCTGGGGGGGAATCGATTCCCCCTAAAGGAAAAGTTGAGATTTAGTTCATTAAATTGTTTAAGCTGTTAGAGGTTAATTGCAAGGTTTAGGATTTTGATAATTGTCTCGAAAATTATGTCATGTAGATATCGAGCCTAAACGAGTTCCGGAACAAGGGACGAGTAAGATCGATCGAGGGAAAGGCAAAGAGATTTAGGTGAGTGCATATGCATATCATGATTAGAAATACATTCAGGTCTAGACTTGTGATAAGTCTAGATTTATATCTTGATACATGAATAATATATGACTTCTAAGTGTACATTATGATCATATGTCTATGTGATAAAGGTAAGAAGTTACATGTCTACGCGATATAAACTACGTGAAATGTAAAAGCCCATGTTATGTAGATGAGAACTATAGGTATAGTTGGCATGCCAAGAGTAGAGGGTCTACACGGTCTTTCAGGACAAAAATTCTACGTGGTCCTTCGGGACGTATATGTATTCTTTGGAGCATGTATGATGTCTTTTGAGACATGTACTTGATCATTGGTATATGTATATGATTCTTAAGGAATTTCTATGTGGTCCTTAGGGACATATTATATGGCACTACGGTGCAATTCTACATGGCACTTCGGTGCATCTCTACGCGGTCCTTCGGGGCAAATTCTAATTGGAACTTCGGTGCAAATTTATATGAGTTGTGGTGACAGCATAGTGCACAACCTCACAGTACTCACATACCTCGGGTTCTCAGTATTGTATCATGGGCTATTGAATCTATTGAACTTACGGAATTTATTATATGAATTTATGATGATTTTAAATTGAGAAGATTATTGGTAAGTACGAAGAACCAAGATTAGCAGAAATAGAAGTGACAAAAAAACAACACACTGTTAGAAGATCAGATCAGAAGTAATTACTAAAGTATGTATTTGATTGTGTATAATATGTTGTATGTAAGAAATATAATAAGTTGTAGTACTAACGCTCTGATCGACTTTTCTAATATTTTGAACATATTTATGTAAATGTAAATGTATAGTAATGAATGGTTAAATTTTTACGAGTTTTATGTACGTTTTACGGAAGTACTATAGCAGTACTGTAGCAGGGGAATCGATTCCCTGTAGCAGGGTACCGATTCCCTATTTGCATTCTGGAAAATTTGTGTAATCGGTACTATAGCAGGTTACTGTAGCAGTTACTATTCACGGTATTGTAGCAGATTGTTGTTCATGCGTATTTTAATGTACACAAATATGTTTTTGCCTAAAATTTTATTATAAACATAATTCAATAATTTATTATAGTACTTTCTTAAAATAAGTTTAAATGTTTTGTTATTTTGTAAGGAAAAATGTTTTAAAAATGCAATGTGACATCTCAGACTCGTATTCGGATCGGGTACGGGTCGGGGTGTTACATTTAATGGTATCAGAGCTAAGGTTTAGTCGATTCTCGGCATAAACCGGAGTCTAGAGTGTCGTATAATATATACATACCAACAAATAGTGAAAACTTATGATCTGATGGAATAGTAAGTATGTTGTTTTGCTAATAGAATTATATGGTTGTATTTTTATAGATGTCCGGACAAGGTAGTTCTAAGAATGAAGCGGGAGATGATAGACCCGCTGAAAGCAGTAATTCACCTGCCCTGGCCAGGCATAGTGAAGAACAAACACCTTCTGGAGTGCTTGTAGCTGATCAAGATGTGTTCTTTTGAACATTAGATGCAATATTGACGCGTTTCCAACCTCCTATTCCATCAACTCCCAGAGTAAATGTAGCAAAGGAGTTGAGAGGATTAGGAGCTCCCGAATTTAAGGGAGAAGCCGAGGAAGGTCCGATTGCAGCGGATCTTTGGCTGAATGATTTGAAAATCATGTTAGATGGTCTTCACTGTTCTGAAGTAGAGAAGCTGGATGGAGTTGTGTCATTACTAAGGGGTCAAGCGAGGATATGGTGGATGAACGTCACCATGAGAATGTCAAGTGACCAGTTGACGTGGTCTCTGTTCTTGGAGGAATTTAAACACAAGTATATTGGAGATCAATTCATCAGACAAATGAAGCAGGAGTTTATGAATTTGAAGCAAATGAATCGCTCCATATACGAATATGAATGTGAATTTAATAAGCTGAGTCGGTTTTCTTCAGAGCTTATGGCTACAGAAAAAGATACTTGTGAATGGTTTGTGGAGGGCTTGCACCCTAGATTGAAAGAGATGCTGATAGTATTGAACTTGTCCTCATTCCAAGAGGTGATTAATCGTGCTAAAGCTCTTGAAAGAGCTCAAAATGAGAGATTTGGGGACCCAAAAGTTCAAACATCTAAGAGGATAGGTATTTTTTCAAGCACATCACTACCAAAAAGAGGAAGAGATTCAAGATTCCGACCTCAAGCTAGATCAGAAGCAATTGCATCTTCTGCTAGAGGAGCAAGTCAGATGAGAGCTCGACAGACACAATCAGTAGGATCTGGTATTGGGAGATCCACTCTAGGTCAAGCAAGACAGTGTCAGCATTGTGTGAAAAATCATTTTGGAATATGTCGAATGGCTTCTGGAGTCTGTTTTCGATGCGGTGAAGCCAGACATTTCATTTGGGATTGCCTATTAATGGTTGGTGAGTCTACACCACCTGAAAGAAATGTTTCTGCCTCATAAAGAGGACGAGGAAAAGGTAGAGGAAGGAATCAATCTGAATCCTCTACACAACCTGAAATTCGCTCCACTGCACGACTATACTTTTTAAAATCAAGTGACGACCGTGATGATCCCGATATTATAGCAGGTAGTTTCTAGCTGTATGATAAATTAGTATTGGTGTTGATTGATCCGGGTTCCAATTATTCTTATATTACCAGTAAATTAGTAAATAAATTGAGAATTCCATTAGAGGCTACGAGTAATGAGGTGATAGTAACTAAACCTTTAGGGCATAGTGCTCGGGTAAACAAGGTTTGTAAGGGGTGTCCTCTAAAGATTCAGGGAATTGAATTTTCTACTAATCTGATGGAACTACCTTTTGAGGAATTCGAAGTGATTCTGGGAATGGATTGGTTGTTTCGTTATTATGGAAATGTTGATTGTAGATTAAAAAAGGTAAACCTGAAGAGTCCAGAAGGGATATAAGTAAATGTGATTAGTGAAAGAATTAATCCTTTAACAAATGTAATATCGGTAATGGCAGCAAAGAAGTTGATGCTACAAGGATGTCAAGGTTTTCTTGCAAATGTAGTAAATACAAGAGTTAAAGAGGAAGGGTTAGATGAGGTTCCGATAGTCGAAGAATTTCCTGATGTGTTCCTTGCTGAGTTACCAGGATTACCTCCAGATAGAGAGGTAGAGTTTCAAATTGAAGTTATGCCGAGAACAACTCCTATTGCAATGGCACCTTATCGTATGGCTCCGAAAGAATTGCAGGAATTAAAGAAGCAATTGCAAGAGTTGCTAGAAAAGAGATTTATTAGACCAAGTGTCTCACCATGGGGAGCTCCGGTTTTGTTTGTCAAAAAGAAAGATTGTTCAATGCGTCTTTGCATTGATTATAGGCAACTCAATAAAGTGACCATCAAGAATAAGTATCCCCTTCCCCGAATTGATGATTTATTTGATCAGTTAAAGGGAGCTTCAGTGTTCTTGAAAATTGATTTACGTTCTGGTTATCATCAATTAAAGATTCAAGACAAGGATATTCCAAAGACGACATTTAGAACGAGATATGGTCACTATGAGTTTATCGTGATGCCATTTGGAGTTACGAATGCACCAGCTGCTTTCATGGTGTGTAATTGAATTCAAGGGATCGTGGGAAAGATATTTGCCACTTGCCGAATTTGCTTACAACAATAGTTACCAATCCAGTATCAAGATGGCACCCTATGAGGCTTTATATGGAAGAAGATGTCGTACGCCATTAAACTGGTATGAACTCAAAGATCGAAGTGTTCTTGGTCCGAATTTGATTCAAGATATGGAAGAGAAAGTTCGAGAAATTCAACATAATCTCAAAGTAGCATTTGATTGACAAAAGTCCTATTCTGATCTCAAAAGAAAAGAAATTGAATTTGAAGTTAGAGAAAAAATTTTCTTAAAAGTTTCTCCTTGGAAGAAAGTATTACGATTCGGTCAGAAAGGAAAATTGAGTCTTAGATTTATTGGGCCTTATGAGATTGTAAAGAGAGTAGGACCTGTGGTATATCAGCTAGCTTTACCCCCTGAGATGGAAAAGATACATGACGTCTTTCACGTTTCAATGCTTCGAAGATATAGATCTGATCCCTCTCATATCGTGACACCAGAAAAGATTGAGGTTCGACCTGACTTGACTTATGAGGAAGAACCTATTCAAATATTAGCTCACGAAGTGAAACAACTAAGGAATAAGACTATTCCTTTGGTCAAAGTTCTATGGAGAAATCACAAAATAGAGGAAGCAACGTGGGAGCGTGAAGAAGATATACGATATCAGTATCCTCATTTGTTCGTGCAATGAAAATTCGAGGACTAATTTTCTTAAGGGAGGGAGATTTGTAACATCCTCAATATCGGGTCAGTGATTTAAGTGTAAGATTTTTAATTCAATGACCAAACTAAATAAATTGAAAAGTGAAGGAATTAATTGAAAGATGTTGGTGTAGGATTGATTAATAAGTGAAGAAGAAGTAAGAGGGTAAAAGGGTCATTGAGCAAATAAAATAATAAAATAATAAATTGTGGGTATTATAATACCCATGTGAATGAATTGAAGAGATAAGTTCCAGATTACTCATCCCCCTTTTCTTTTCATCTTCTTCTTCTTCAACGTGAAACCCAAGCTCAAGGTAAGAATTCGAACTTTGGTCGTTTCATTGATTTTTAGCTTGAAAATTGAAGTTTGGATGTTATATAAGCTAAATGAAAGCTTATATGACATTAAAACAACAAGATAAATGTTTTAGAGATAGATTTGAAAAATGGGTTTTTAGATGAAATTTTGATATGGATGAGTTTTTTGAAGTTTGAATAAGATTTTTGACTTGTCAAGAGGTTAATTAAGGAATATAGAGTGTTAAAATTGATTAATAACATGTTTGGAATTTGGGTATGATTATTGGTTTTAAGAATTTGAATGAAATATTGAAAATAATAATAAAGTGTTGAAATGATAGAAGTTAGTTAAAATGGTTGTAGTTAAGTTTGGTAGTATGAAATGAACTTTGTATGAGAAAATTTAGTGAAAGGTTGATGATTTTCGAGCTTGAACAGTAAAATTTACAGATTTTACAGAGGGAACCGATTCCCCCTAAAGGAAGAGTTGAGATTTAGTTCATTAAATTTGTTTAAGCTGTTAGGGGTTAATTTCAAGGTTTAGGATTTTGATAATTGTCTCGAAAATTATGTTCATGTAGATATCGAGCCTAAACGAGTTCCGGAACAAGGGACGAGTAAGATCGATCGAGGGAAAGGCAAAGAGATTTAGGTGAGTGTATATGCATATCATGATTATAGAAATACATTCAGGTCTAGACTTGTGATAAGTCTAGATTTTATATCTTGATACATGAATAATAATATGACTTCTAAGTGTACATTACTATGATCATATGTTATGTGTGTTATATGCATTGTTTTACCTGATTTATGTATTACAAGAAAATGTGAAAACAATTATGCAACATGGAGTTATATGATTACATGAAAAGATGATATGCGCTATGTGATAAAGGTAAGAAGTTACATGTCTATGCGATATAAACTACGTGAAATGTAAAAGCCCATGTTATGTAGATGAGAACTATAGGTATAGTTGGCATGCCAAGAGTAGAGGGTCTACGCGGTCTTTCAGGACAAAAATTCTACGTGGCCCTTCGGGACGTATATGTATTCTTTAGAGCATGTATGATGTCTTTTGAGACATGTACTTGATCCTTGGTATATGTATATGATTCTTAAGGAATTTCTATGTGGTCCTTAGGGACATATTATATGGCACTACGATGCAATTCTACGTGACACTTCGGTGCATCTCTACGCGGTCCTTCGGGGCAAATTCTACGTGGCACTTCGGTGCAAATTTATATGAGCTGTGGTGACAGCATAGTGCACAACCTCACAGTACTCACATACCTCGGGTTCTTAGTATTGTATAATGGTCTATTGAATCTATTGAACTTACGAAATTTATTATATGAATTTATGATGATTAAATTGAGAAGATTATTGGTAAGGTACATTGTTATGTAGCTTACATTGATTGCATAGATGTTTTCGTTACGTTTTATTTTATTATAGCATCATTGTTATTATTATTGTGCCTCACTAAGTCTATGACTTAGCGTGTAAGCGATTTACACGTAGGTACGAATAACCAAGATTAGCAGAAATAGAAGTGGCAAAAACAACAACACTGTTAGAAGATCAGATCAGAAGTAATTACTAAAGTATGTATTTTGATTGTGGATAATATGTTGGTATGTAAGAAATATAATAAGTTGTTAGTACTAACGCTCTGATCGACTTTTTCTAATATTTTGAACATATTTATGTAAATGTAAATGTATAGTAATGAATGTTTAAATTTTTACGAGTTTTATGTACGTTTTACGGAAGTACTGTAGTAGTATTGTAGCAGGGTACCGATTCCTTATTTGCATTCTAGAAAATTTGTGTAATCGGTACTGTAGCAGGTTACTGTAGAAGTTACTATTCACAGCAATGTAGCAGATTGTTGTTCATGCGTATTTTAATGTACACAAATACGTTTTTGCCTAAAATTTTTATTATAAACATAATTCAATAATTTATTATAGTACTTTCTTAAAATAAGTTCAAATATTTTGTTATTTTGTAAGGAAAAATGTTTTAAAAATGCAATGTGACATCTCGGACTCGTATTCGGATCGGGTACGGGTCGGGGTGTTACAAATACCCTACCACAGATCAACAGTAGAGACACGAAGAACCATCGAACATTGCTAGAAAACGAGGACGATTAATGGAGAGAGCCACAAAAATCAACCAAACATCATCAAACCAAGATACCAACAGAGAACCCACGAAGAAAACAAAAACACAACCAAAGATCGAGCCACAACCCAAGGCCAGAACACCACACGAACCACAACAAAAAAATAGTAACACCGAACCACAACAAATCACAAACAAACCCGTGACAACATATAACCAAGCCATCAGAGAAAGAGTAAAAAGATCCTCACCGCCGTGTAAAGCGTTGGGAACACCAACGTTCATCGATTTTTCGGGTTATTTCTGAAAGGTAATTCCTAGATCTACGGTTGACGGTTGCCGGTCGTTGGTCGACGTCTCCCCGGTGGAGACACTCTAGAGAGAAGTCAGAGCTTCTCTCTCCTAGAGAGAGAAGCAAATATTGGAAAATGAGAGTGAATGGCCTTAGAAGGCTGAGTTTTGGGGTTTAAATAACCCTCTCCATATAACGTTGTTTCGGAGAGGGGGTTTATGAGTAATTTAATAGCAGTTAAATACCACAATCGGTCCCTTTAAGTCTTCTGGTGTTTTATTTTTGCCATTTAAATTTATTTTCCATTATTTTAATTCGGGACTTGAATTTATTATTTTCACATTTTGATCCCTATTGATTGATTTATTTGTTTATTATTATTTATTTTCTTATTTTTAACCCTTTTTATATTTTTAAATTTTTTTCTCATTATTATTATTATTATTATTATTTTATTTATCTATTTAATTCATTTTATTATTGTTATATTTTATTTTTTTCTCTTTTCTTCAATTTTTATTTATTTTTATTTTGGCTTATCTTTTTATTTTTTTTCTTATTTTTACTTTCTCATTTTTTTCTTTTCTTTAATTCTTTTTCCTTTTGATATTTTTTTCTATTTTCTTTTTCTCCACTGATTTATTATTTTATTTAATTATTTATTTATTTATCTATTTATTTATTTATTATTAGTATTATTTTTTCCTTGGCTTTATTTAATATTTATTTATTTTTTTTGTAACACTTTGACATTTTTTTAGAAGAATTTCAATCAAATCAAAGGTAAGCAATTCAAATCGATTTTTTAAATTGCAATTGAAATTTTTTAATTTTCACAATTAAAGGCAATCGATAAATTAATTGGTACCGAAAGGGCGGTTCAAAATTGCTAATTCTTCCTTGACCGTAACCGACTCTCGGACCCGACACGTTTCTGGTACAACACAAATCAGATAAGATGGTGTTCGATCCACCTAAATTCATTTTAAATGATCGATGACGACTTAAATTCATTTAATCTAAATCGAAACATAATTTCGAATACAACCGAAATACAGTCGGAACAATCAGTACCCTAAAAGGAATAGATTATAAAAAAAACATACGTGTTCAGACAAAGGGACACTTTAAGTCAAGCCCTCATAAAACTTTGATTGAAACTCTCTTCTGGTCCCAGCCCTTTCGTCTGAAATTCCAACACCACCAATATCATGTTACCACCTGCCTTTAACTCTATTTTGATTCCGCACTCTCGCTTTTTGAGCGTGTTTTCAGATACCACTAATTATTATGATGGACGACTCAATATGATGATTGGGCAAATACAAATATTGGTCAAAGCTGTTTTTATTTTTAATTTTAAACGATATTACGGTCACTTAATTGCTGCGAATTCAAATAAACGAATCAAATCCATTTTCATTTTTGAAAACATTATTGGCAATATAATGTAAAACAGGGAAACATAGGTAAATGTGTAAAGAAACCGATGATGATATTAGTAATAAAAATGTGAGAAATAGATTAGTTTCGAAAATATATTAAATATATTTTAAATTTTAAAATCAGTGATAAAAATGATTGTTAATGATATGTTTGGCAATATAAGGGTCTGTTTGTTTCACGTAAAACGTTTTCAGGAAAATATTTTTCTCATTTTCCAGTGTTTGGTTGGAGGAAAACTGATTGGTCAACGTTAAACATTTTCCTGGTCAACATAATTTCCTATGCGTTTTCTAGAAAATGACTTAAGGTCTGATTTTCCGTAAGTCATTTTCCGAACTTTTCACTTCAAAAAATAAATACTCAAAATAATAATTTTATTTTATGAATTTAATATTAATTAAATATTTTACTATCATTTTAATCAAAATATTAATTATTAAAATATTTAAAATATATTTATTAATATTTCTAATAATATATTATTATATTTTTAATATTATAATAAAATAATCATTTATATTATAATAATATAATATAAGATATTATATTTTTATTTTAATAATATATAATAAATTATTAATAAAAGTTATATTATTTATTAATTTCATAGAAATAATAATATTAAATTATTAATAATGAGTAATATTATTTATATATTTAATATTAATATAATACTATTTTAATAAAGATATTTAAAATACACTAATTAAAATTTTTAAAATATAATATAACACTATTACTTTGATAAATAATTAATATAATTTATAATATTTTTATTTTAATAAAATATACCAATATTATTATTTTTTATTAATAAAATTATAAAAATAGTATTTTAATTATAAATAAGTTATTTTAATATTTAAAAATAATAATATTAAGTTTTATGATAAATAATATTATTTATTATATTTAATATTTCTAATAAATAATTTTTAAAATAATTTATCAATTAATAAAATAAAAAATTAAATAATATATTCTAAACATAAACGTTTTTAAAAAAAAAATATTTTTAATAAAACAAACTAAGCCAAAGTATAAAAAATAAAAGACTCATACATGTGAGAGTGTTAGTCATGGGTAATAAGTTTGTTGATATTAATGACGGGAGCGCGTAAGCAGCAGAACCATAAATGGAGGGAACGGGTAATAGATGGAAGGAAAAAGACCCAAAAGTCCCCACCAAAACATTTCATACCAAACTAGGATCAAAGTACCAAAAACTCTTCCTGTTCTCATCCAATCCCTCAGTCTGTTCTTAACCTCTTTCCTTCTCAATTTCCATTTTTTCTTTCATCTCTTTCCTTCCTAAGATTAAACGCCCAACCCCCACAAAATATCTAAATGGAAACCTCTCCGAGGCTGAGCTCCAATCACAGTTTCCTTCCATCTCCCAAAAGCCTCAGCCCCAACAGCAGCACTAGCAGCACAAGCAGCAGCAGCAACAACAACACCGGTCCACCACCGCCAACTCCGCCGTCTCAACACCCCAGACCCATCACCAGACCTGAACCCGCTAACCCCTATCCGACAACCTTCGTCCAAGCCGACACTTCATCTTTCAAGCAAGTCGTCCAGATGCTCACCGGATCTTCCGAGGCGGCCAAGCTAGCTTCTTCCACCAAACCAACTCCTTCCCCTCTGTCCGAACCGAACCCGAAAACACATATCCCACCCATCAAATCCATTCCAAAAAACAAGCAGAATTCTGGGTTTAGGCTTTACGAACGAAGGAGCTCTCTCAAGAACCTCAAAATCAACCCGTTGAACCCGGCTTTCAACTCCAACAATTCCGGGTTTTCGCCTCGGAAACCCGAAATAATCTCTCCTAGCATTCTTGACTTCCCTTCTTTGGCTCTTAGCCCGGTTACTCCTTTGATATCCGACCCGTTTGACCGATCTGGAGCTGGAAATTACCCGAATTGTGCCAATAATAATGCGAAACTAGATAAGGAAGCTGAAGAGAAGGCAATTAAAGAGAAGGGTTTTTATTTGCATCCATCACCGGCATCTACGCCGCGGGAATCTGAGCTTAGGCTTCTCCCACTTTTTCCAGTTACTTCACCTCGAGTTTCAGGTTCTTCTACTTCTTCTTAAACAAAAATAAATCCACCTCTTTTAGTTTTCGCTTCTTTTTTTTTGATATTATTGTAAGAGTTTTACATATTGTTGGGGCACTTAAGATTAGGAATTGGAAAGGAAGGGGAAAGAAACGAGACAGGATTTGTAATGTTGGTTGTCGGATATTTTCAAAGGAATGAAGATAAAAATCTTTGCTTCAATTGTAAAACTGCATGCTTTGTTTGACTTGATTTTTATTGTGGTTGGAAGCTTGGAAATTTTAAGACTTTTGAGTGAAAGAAAACAAACATAAATGAAAATTCGAGACTTCAGTGGTTAATGTATGTGGTGGATGACTGTGAACTCAACTGAAAGGGTGAATCAGTGATTTTTTTTAAAGGTTTTCTCAAGCAGCTCTTGTCAATTTCTTTACCTATCAATAAATGCAAAAGTTAAAAAAGTGATCGAGTCTTGGATCCAAAATCAGCTCCTTTTGCTTGTAAAGACATTAATAAACATCGTAACAAGTGCATAACAGAGAATAGAGATGCCATCATCGAGAGAGAGCGAGTGTTGAAATTGAAAAAAAAAAGAGTTTTGTTTGAATCAAATCAAATGGCGAAAGCAGCTTTGAGGCTAGCTGGCATTAAAAGGAGTATATAAATGGGCAAGGAATCTTGACTCTTTCTTGCTTTTCCTTTTGAGAGGCAGTCATTTCTATGTGCTTTTTTTATTCTTTAATTATAACTTTCTACTTCTAAATACTGTTGTCTTTTAATATATATTTGTTTTCTAGGCTCTACTGACCTTGTGCAGATCCACTATAATGAGTCATACGGGAAAAATGTGTAATTGTTGGGATATAAAACCTGTTCCATTCGATCTTTGCCATTTCATGAAAACTTTTAATGAATTTTAAAAGTTACAACTTATAGTGGACTTGTGATTTTTTGTCATAAAGGGGTGTCAGTTGATGTATGTGGGTGGTGGGGTATAACATTTTCAAAAAGAAAAAAAAGGTAATAAATCTATTGGGCTTGTTGACCAATTTGGTACCAATTTCAGCCACACAAGGGCATTTTATCAAGACAATGAACTCAAAAGGACCCACATGGATAAGGTGTGGAGGGAGAGGGAAAGGGAAAGGGAAAGGGCAATGACCCCATTTTAATTTTCCTTTGAGTTGTCTGAGTCATAGGGTACTTTTAATATTTACAAGAAAACTCTGAATTGTTTTAAAAGCAATCATACAAAGGAAGTTCCTCTTTCTTTGAATCTTGCACTCAAACATTGTTTCAAGTCCCTACCTTTGTTGACTAAAAGGATAAATAAAATAAAAAGAGTCCAGAAGAAAAAGCAGAAAACATGGTGTGGGAGTCACCTGTTTTTGTCTTAGGGTTGTTTGTTTTACGTGACTCTGGTATTGGTTTCAACTTTGAACAAGTATTATTCATACAGTGGGGCGGTTGGTGGGTCATCTAATTTTGAATCTTCCATGTGCACTGTTCCTACACATTTTTCGTAGTTATATTATATCAGATCAAGCTCAGCCCTTTCCCCCAGGTTATCACTTGATTCATTAATTCCACAGTGAATCAGTTTCCCTTGTATTATTAAAGATAGATTTTAGTGTTCAAATTGAAGCGTCATCAAATTTGTTTGTGGCAAAGCAGATGTCCAGAATTAGAATGTTGAAGATGTATTCAACATTTGTTACAAAAATGAAGTTTGAAACCTGAAAGACAATACTGACGAAATCATGGCCCAAATTAGCACACACTAAAGATGATAAGGATACGTATGACTTCACATAACCTGCAGAAATGTATTACGCTGAATTTCTGTTATTTCGGATGTTTCAATCACGCTTAGGCTTAATAAGCCGGCACAAAACAGTTTTATTTGTTTAGTTTATAAATCGTTTTAACTGATAAAATCTTTGAGGTAAAATAAGTCGTTTTGAATAATTTTTTTTTTCAATCATTAGCATACTTACAAGAGATTTCTAAATGAGATCTGAGCATTTATGAGTTGAGATATTTTTTTAGAAATCGATCGATTGTTAATTATATTTTCAACACATTTTGAAACGTTTCAATAGAAACTAATGGACTTAAGCAAGGATGGAGTCAAGATAATAGTTCAAGGGAGAAAAAGTATAATTAATCAAAGAAAATGTGAAGGGAAAAAAATAAAATAAACTAAAATTAGAAGGTCTAATTTAATATTTACTCATATATTTTTTAATAAAAAATAGGGAGATAGTAACACCGAAATGAAGCATAACTTCATTCTAAAACTCAAGTATATTCATTTTAGTAAAGACAACACGGGTAAAAATCTTTATATGTGATTAATACAAGACGTTTATCATGCTCTTGATTTGAAGATCATGTGTTCAATTGTGTGACTATGAGTATTTTATATTCTTCTTCATTGTCTAGGTTACTGAGTGCATGATTCTTCATTGTCTAGGTTACTGAGTGCATGATCCTTAGAAAATTAATTATTTCAAGCTAGTCATGTGTTTATCTAAGACATAACATTAGAAAGGGATTCTCATATCTTATGTATCCTCCATCTTTACATTCTTTGTTTTTTAATCCTTTCATCCATTCTTTTCTTCTACATTTTCGTTATTGTTATTTGATCTAAGAATAGAAAGAGAACCATACATTTCAAACTTCAGAGGTGTCTATTACTTTAAAAATTACATAAAATAGGAGGAATATGTTGACAGGTAATTTTCTTTCTACGACTACGACAAGAAAGAAAAGGTATATGGATTGGAGAAAGCTATTTGAAATTTCAAAAGGGCACGACCTATAATTTTATCCTTCGAAGATTCGCGATGGGTCTCCGGTGATTCAACCTCCGCCTGAGGTTTTTAAAGATGGGATTGCGGAGTGGAAGCTTTCCTTAGTGTGGCAATTCCTCGGGCCACCTCCGAATTACGCCTCAATGCAAAGAATTATCGAATCCATGTGGAAAAAAGCTTTGAATGGTAGTCGGGTTCAGATCAGTAAAGCATGTAACAACCTTTTCATCTTTTCTTTTAATTCGAATGTTGCTAGAGATTGGGTGTTAGAACATGGACCTTGGCATATCTTCAACAAACCTTTAATTCTTAGGAGTTGGGAACCTAATCTGAAAAAGCTTAATTTTGACCTAACAAAAATCCAGTTTGGGTTCACCTATTCAATGTGCTTTTAGAACTCTACTCTCGAGCTAGTCTTAGTCATATTGCAAGTGTCATTGGAGTTCCCCTCTCCATGGACTCTGTTACAGCAGCCAAAACAGGGTTATAATTTGCAAAAATCTGCATAGAAATTGGGCCAAATGATAAAATACCTGAGTATGTAGAGGTTGTCTTAAATGATGGGTCTGTTACTTCAGTATTTGTTGAAATCCCTTGGTTACTACCAAGTTGTAGGATCTGTAAAGTGTTTGGGCATACTGAGAAGAGCTGTAAAGATCATAAACATTATGCCCAACCTACTACACAAGTATGGAAAAGGAAAGAAACTCCACAAAGTACAAATTATTGAGTTAATCGATCGATGAAATCGGCCAAGAGGGGGGTGAATTGGCAATTTAAAAATTGGTGGAAGTTTTTGCAGAAAATTGAAAATAATTGCACAGCGATTTAGAGTGGTTCGACTTTCTCAACCAAAGTCTACGTCCACTTCCTTAGCTATCCACACTAAGGATTTTCCAACAAATTCACTAATTTGTTCTTTCTTTTGAGACCAAAGAGATAACCTTACAACTCCCTCAAGATTATACCCCAATTCTTGAGAACACTCTTTCTCAAAGAGAAGATTACAAATTCGCAAACTTACAAGGAAAAACCTCACAAGGTAAATGTGTTTTCACAATTATAGAACAAAGAAAAGAACACTAAAAAATGAATACAATTGAGTACAAGAAGTGTTTTTGAAAGCAAAATGAATATTGAATGAAAAATAGGCTTGAATTGCTCAAACAATGAGTTTGATGCTTTCTCTTTGATTCTCTCTTGATTCTAGTTGCTTGTTGTTTCTTATTTTTGATCAATGGCTTCTAAGCTTGTTTAAATACACCTTCAAATGATTCTGAATGTTGGGAATGCTTAGTGGAGTCAATAGAGCCGTTTAAGTGTGAAAACAATTAATTAAAGCAGTTGGGAGTGTTAGTGCATCAATGCATACCCACGGTGCATCGGTGCATCAGTGTAAAATTCAAATATTTTGACCGTTAGAACCTTAGTGCATCGGTGCACTAAGAGTGCATCGATGCATAAAATGCATTCGATGTTTCAAAATAGCCAGAGTGCATCGATACATGGCTAGTGCATCGATGCATCAAATGCACTGAGTGTATCGATGCATGGTATGTGCATCGATGCATAAAATGCATTCGATGTTCAATTTAATTCATGGTACATCGATGCATGGATTGGAACATCGGTGCATCACTTTGAAAAATTGATTTTAGGCTTGATTTTGGTTCAAAATACTTTGTGAAAATTGTTTCAAAAATAGTTTAAGTATAAAACACAATTTTACACATTTAGTAAGGTTTGAAATTGGTCTTGAAAGACTTGGAGTAATAATTTGATATTCGATTAATTAACCAAATATTCTTAGAAAATCATTTGTAAAATCTTAAAATTCATTTAAACTTAATTTGTTATATCGAAACATCAAAATGTTTTCAACACAAATACAATAGAACCTTCAGTAGGAGGAATTGAGATGTTACAAGAAAATTTGCCTTATGCTAACAACACTAGTGAGGAGCTGAACTCAAATGAAGTTGGTACTAACTCTGATAACAATAATACTCCCACTGATCAAATGGATTATGCTGATAAAGAAACTACATTAGTCCCCGACCCTACTATTTCTTTAGTGGAGGTTAATAACCCCGAACCTCTTTTATTAAAACGGGAAAGAGGAAGGCCTACAAGAGACATTTCGAAATATGTACTTGATGGATCAAGAAACAAGTTCGAAATCCTATCAACAGTCGAAGATTCACCTTCTGTTCCTAATGATGTTCAACCTAAGAAAAGAGCAGCTTCTAAAGCTGTTGCTAATCTTGTGAATGAACTAAAAGCAAAAAAGAATGATCATTTAGAGAAAGTAAAATATGTTGAAGTGGGAGTTAAAGTGGATGTTACTTCCTCTCCTTCTCAATGATTGTGGGGTTTTGGAATATAAGAGGACTCAATAGTCCTCTTAAACAAAGTGGTGTTCTTAAGAGAGCTACTCTTACAAATGTTGATGTTTTTTGCCTCTTGGAAATTATAGTTAAAACTAGTAATGTTTCTTTCATTCTTGATACAAAGTTTGAGAACTGGAATGTTTGTAATAACTACAACTTTGCTGAGAATAGAAGGATTTGGATCCTCTGGAAGAAACGCATTGATTTCTCTGTTATCCATATGTATGATCAGTGTATCACTATTAAAGGTCAATATCTTAGTATTCTTGTGATCATCACTGCTATATATGGCAATAATGATGGTGATTTGAGAAGACAACTTTGACAGCATCTTCATGAAGTGAGCAGTCAGCATGTCAACCTTCCTTGGATTCTGGGAGGAGATTTTAATGTTATACTCAATTCGAATGAAAGCTCTAATTCTGCCATGTTGGGTCATTTTCTTACCTCAGACATGAAGGAGTTCCAAGATGCTATGTTTGACTTGGAATTTCTTGATCACCCTTATTATGACCCTACCTTCACCTGGAGCAACAAACAACAAGAATCATATCTAGCAAAAAATCTTGATATGGTCTTAGTTAATCCTCTGTGGTTTAGTACTTTTCCTAAATCCCATGTGGAATTCCTTGCTCCTGGAATTTCTGACCACTGTTAGCAATTGCTTGGCTATCTAAAGAGGTTCATGTTGATCATCCTAAGCCTTTCAAATTTTTTAACTTTTGGATCCATCACTCTGAATTCATAAACGTAGTAAGTCAATCCTGGCAATCTTCTTCCCAGGGCAATCCTATGTAGCAGTTTTTCTTCAAACTTAAACGCCTTAAAACCTGTTTGAAAGCCCTAAACCAAAATCATTATAGCAACATCTCTGCTCATGTTAAGCAAAAGAAACTGGAGCTTGAGGAACAACATATCAGATCATTAAATTTTGCAGATTCTTTCCAAAAAGAACTCCAATTGCAAAATGAGCTTCATCTCCTTGAAGAAGTCGAGAACATGTTTTTAAGATAGAAAATGAAGATTCAATGGCTTAATCATGGCGATAAATGTACTAAATTTTCCACTATGTAGTTGCTACTAAAACCGAGAGGGACACTATTCGAGTGCTTAGTGATAACCAAGGGAAAAGATCATAATCTTATAAGGATATGGCTGCAGAAGTGTTACGGTTCTTTACAAACCTGATTGGGACTAAAAATTCTAAGGTAAAAGCATGCGATCCGAACACTTTAAAAGAACTGCTCCAATACTCTTTGCCTTTGGAAATCTCAAATGATCTTGTCAAGGAGGTCACAAGAGATGAGATTAAAGATGCTATCTTTTCTCAAGGCAACGATAAAGCTCCAGGTCATGATGTCTACACTCCATATTTTTTCAAGAAAGTATGGCCTATTATTGGAGATGATATGGCGGCAACTATTACTCACTTCTTTAGAAAATCTTATATACAGCCTACTGCTTTTAATGCCACTTGTATTACTTTGGTGCCTAAAATTCCAAATCCAAGCAAGGTGAAGGATTTTAGGCCCATTTCTTGTTGTTCGGTGGTCTATAAAGCTGTTTCTAAAATGTTGGTCAAACGATTGCCATCTCTGTTTCCTGAAATTATTTCTTTTAACCAAACTGCTTTTGTTAAAGGAAAGAACATAGTAGACAACACTCTTCTTGCACAGGAGCTTGTCAAAGGGTATGAAAGGAAGACAATATCCTCAAGATGTTCACTGAAAATTGATCTCCATAAAGCTTTCGATTCTTTGCATTGGGATTTTATCTTTGCTACTCTCATTGCTATTGGTCTTCCTGTCACTTTCATTAAGTGGGTTGAAGCTTGTTTCACTACTGCTCGTTACTCTATATCATCTAATGGAAGTCTAGTTGGGCTCTTCAAATGTGCTAGAGGATTAAGGCAAGGCGACCCTATCTCTCCACTTCTTTTTGTACTTTCTATGAATGTCATTTCTAGTATTCTTAACAAGGCTGCTATTAGAGGTATTTTTGGCTTCCACCCAAGATGTAAAAAATTGGGTTAACTCATCTTACCTTTGCAGATTACTTGCTTATTTTTTGTCGAGGGAATGTTGAATCTGTTGTGGGGGTAATTAGTGTTCTTGATCACTTCTACGAAATCTCTGGCCTTAAGCTTAATGCACAAAAATGTGAATTCTTCACTGCTGGAATTCCCCATAGGAAAATTGAAGAAATCAAGCAGATTACAGGTTTTAACCATGGTTGTTTACCTGTTAGATACTTGGGTGTTCCACTAGTTTCTAGGAAACTTTTGGAAAAAAACTGTGTAACACTTATTGATAATATTAGAGACCGTCTTCACAAATGGTCTAGAAGACATTTGAGCTATGCTGGTAGACTTGAGCTAATTAAAACTGTTCTGCAGAGTATTACTAATTTCTGGTGTATGCAGTTAATCTTTCCTCAATATGTGCTTAATCGAATCGAGCAATTATGTTCAAGGCTTTTATGGAAATATTCTGATAAAGCTGCTACTAGTGCAAGAGTTAGTTGGGATAAGCTTTGCCTCTCGAAATCTGAAGGGTGTCTTGGTCTTAAAGACATAAAGTCTTGAAATAAATCTTGTATTTTGCATTTGATTAGGAAAATCCTTGCGGGTGATGGTTCGTTATGGATTACATGGATTAAAACTTATGTTATCAAAAATTCTAATTTTTGGATCATGGAGGTTGGGATCAATACAAGCTGGAGCTTTCAAAAACTGCTAAGTATGAGGCCTCAAGCTGCCTTTGTTTTTGCTTCTGAAGCACAATCAATCAAAGACATATGGCACCTAATTCGAAACAAAAGGACAAGGTTACTTGGCATAAGCTGATATGATTTCCTCTTCATGTTCCTAAGTACAATATTATTACTTGGATGGCTTTCCTTGACAGATTACAAACCAAAGATAGGTTGATTCGAATGGGGTTCAATATTGATGGTAGTTGTGTGCTTTGTAATGATTCGATGGAAACTAGAGATCACTTGTTTCTCCACTGTACTTTGGCAAATTTGATATGGAGCTCTTTTTTGAATCTAAATGGCATTTGCAGAGGATCTTGTTCGTGGGGTACTCACATTTCGTGGGCTTTTGCTTCATGGAAAGAAAAATCATTGCTAACTACTATCATGAAGCTAGCTTGGAATACTTTTACTTACACTATTTGGGAGGAGATGAACAAAAGAATTTACCTAGGACGCTCAAGAAATGTTAATGACTTACTCCTTGCTATTAAAGATTATGTTGCTATTCAACTAAGGGGTAGGGAAATTAATAGAAATGACTATGTCAATAGTACACTTTGTAATCAATAGGGTATAGATTATTGATGTTTTGTTTTTTGATGTATATAGCTTGTAAGTATTGGTATTTTTGTATGAACAGACTGTAATTTTGAAGCAGTTTCTTGCTCTTTTGGATATTAAAATTGATTGATTTATCCAAAAAAATTATAATAATTAAATTTTAAAAATAAATTATTCATAGAAAAACAAATAAAGATTAAATTTAAACAATGATTATGAGATTCATATGAAAAATAGATAAAGATTTTCGATAAAGCAAAATAGGAAAGGCAATAAAAGTTATTATTAGTAATCGCCAATAGTTTGTTTTGAATTATTACCTAATTAAAATGATTCATAGTCTTTAGACAATAATTTCCCCCAAAACCTTTCTTCTCCACCAAGAAGACTACTTTTACCATATATTCAATTTTTAATAAAAAAACCTAAAAATTAAAGAAATAAAAAATCAAACTTCCATTTAATCCTCTTTATTACATAAGAAAAATATACGCTTTTTTTCATTTTTTAAAAATAAAATTTCTATACTTTTTCCATTTGATAAAAGTAGAAAAAAATAAAGTTAAAAACTATTTTTCAATACTTAATTAGAATTAAATAGTATAAAAATAAAAATAATTTTTATTGAATTTATTTCAAAATCTTGATTTTACTTAATGCATGAGTGTCTTATCCCATTTCACTAATAGGGTTTAGGGGTCCACCACACGATTTCCTTGAGGTTCCTCGCATGGCCTCCTAAGTTTACACATAGAAAAACTATAAGAGCAAAAAAGGGGGGGACTTTCTCAGATTCTTCAGAAAAAGCCAAATTTGTTTGTTAGCGGCCAATTTAATTAATTCAATTTTAGTTCTCCTTTGCTTTTTGCATGGCACTGTCACTCGCTGCTTAGTTAGCTTACCTCTGGGTATCCAATATCCATCTTCCTCTCTCTCCTTCCCATACGTTTCTTTATTTCTTTTTCTGCTCTTTGATTTTCTCAACCCCTTCCGATTTCTCATTTGGGTACCCTTGTTTTCATCTTTTCTTTATTTCTGTACTCGCAGAGTAATGCCCATTCATGTTTTGATTTTCTTTTTTTCTTTTATCAATTATTGGCTTGGTTTTTATAGTGACAGTGAAGAATTTTGTTTTCTTTCTGAAAGTAATCATGGTAGGTAAGGATAATTGGGATGCTGAAAAAATGTGAGTTGTTCTTTTTCTTGTACCTGTTTTCGCTCAAGGGTGTTCTTGACATTCGTGGTTTTTCTTTTTGCTTCGCGATTTTTCTTCTTGCCTTTTTGTTTTATGGTTCTGATCATTGTATTTCAATTATATCATTCACTCGTTGAAGTTGTGTTTGTTGGATTTGGGGGACATAGGCTGGATCTTTACTTGCACGATTACTTGGTGAAGAAGAATATGCACGAGACGGCTGAACTCTTTAGACAGGAGACCGGTATTCCTCACCGTTCTGTTGGTATGTCCTCTCTCTTTTTCATTCTTATTTTCTTTAATTTCCTTCACTTTAACTTACAAATCTATTTCTTAATGGCTGATTCTATGGTTTTCAGTAGATAATTCTCGATGTTGAAATACTTGGCGTATACATTTTAATTTCATATGAAATATCTTAAAGCTTATACGACTAAACTCACACCCATGCGTAGCTCATTTATGTTTATGTTATCTTTCTGCAAGAACAAAGATTAATCATCAGTTGGTCTAATTATTTTAAAGGGGTGTTTTTTTTTTCATCTTTATGTAAGGTTTGTTATGAATTTTAGCATTAATGCGTGAATATATCAGGAGTTTCCTCTTCTCTTATGTTTTAAATGTTTTTGAGATTATTTAATGTATATGGTGTAATTTGTTGATTGGAGAGAAGGGTTATTTTTCAGTGATTGATTCTCCCGAAGGACTCCTTCAAGAATGGTGGTCGCTATTTTATGACATATATTTCACTAGGCAAACAAAGCTTCAAGGGCACTCCGAGGCGGAAACCCCTATTATGGTGACTGTTTGTGGAATTTGGGATCATGTTGTGCGGTAGCTTTTTTTGTTGTTGCAAACCTCATAAACTTACGTTCTTATTGTCCCTATCTCAGGCTGAAAAAATGGAAGATCAATCACAGAATCTTGATCCAATGTTTTCGCCGCAATTGATGATAAATCGGCGAATGGCTCGACAGGTTCATATTTCCAGATACTCTGATTCCAGTAATCTATTACTTGAAACTAATCAACTGAGCCTCCCGAACTCATTTGCAGCCAGTTCAAGGTAATATATATGTGTTTTACTGAAATGAAGGCTTCTATAAATTTATAATTGACAAACAGGTTGTAGTTTCTTTGTCTTCTTTATTTCCTTTCTGCCAACACAAAATATATTATGTAAACTGAGATTTTTATCGTGGAATGCTCAGCGTTTTAATTAATAAAGTGTTTCAACCTTTTGATACATATTTTAAGATCTTTCACATTTTTTTCATGTATCAGCCTTCTGCAACGACAGATAAATCTCACTCAGCATCAAGTTAAGAGGGTAGAATCTCAACTATTTACTTGTTAATAAAACCAGCTGGTTGTTATTAATTTTTCTAAATGTTAGAAACTTTTTCAATTTACAGGAACAAATTCAAGGCAGTAACTTGGGGAGAACCTTTCCTATTAATTCAGTCATCTCTTATGGGGCAGAAAAAGGCAAACTTCCAGTAACCAGGCCTCATGCTGCAGGTTGGCTTGCACTTTTGTCAGATTTGAGTTCATGCTGGAAAACCTGATCGTTTTTACTTGTGTATATTCAACGATGGGATGAATTATAGATATCTGATATATTTTGACAAGCAGGAGATGCAGACAGTGTTAGACTTGCTTTACTTTATTTTGTGGGCACTGCAGTTATATATATGTTATATATGTCAAAGCTGTGGTCTTTATCTTTTCAGGCTTGAATACATCAATCGATCCATCACCACTAAATGGATGGCCTTTAGATGTAAGTGGCATATTAATCAATATTTGTTGGAGCCTTGCAAACACCAATTTTTGGTCCTTTTTGACACCGTAGATATTTAAGTCCTGCCACGTGTAAATATAAGTGTGCTTAAAGTTCCATTAACAGTTCTGTAGTTGAGCTAGCTTACCTGGTTTGGGGTGTAATTTAAATTTACTCTTTCAGGCCCCAAACTATCAGCAACAACTTCAAATATTGAATTGTCTGCCAGAGAAATCAGATAAGGGGCTGCTGCCCAGAAACCCGACACCTACTTTTCCAGGAAGCTCTGCCAAGTTCAATTATCATAATCTGATAATTCCTAAGCAGTACATAATTGAGAATAACAGATCGGTCAGTTGAAGCAGTAACATAATTTTTTGAGCATCAATTATTGTCATTTTATTTCTGTAAAGATGGTATATATTCTGCATCTAATGGATTTGTCATTAGATTACCCTCTGTAAGATGCTATGACCCATGATGATATGTATGCTATCAACTCTCTCCTTTAAATAGTCTAAAATTAAAAAGAATCTTATAGTAGGAATCATATGACTCTTATATGCTTGTGTTTATTGGTTTCACTTGTTAGAAGCTCTTTCACTCTCATTTGATGGGGGAACTATCACAATTCTTATCCCATTAGTGATTGATTGTTGATGAACCAGATGACAATCCAAATAGCACAAACAGAACATCGAAACCGTTATAATTTGCTGCAGCAACTGCAGGTAATATGCAAGTAATTCTTAAGAAATGCTAATGCTGATTCTTCCCCCATCTTGGTTGAAAATCCTGGAAAAGTATGTGTCTATGTGCATGTATAATATGGTATCTTATGATTTTATTTTCTTTGATCAGGAAGGTAGAAAGAAAAATAAATTATCAAATTCGACATTGGCAGATCAGAAATTGGTATGTCATAAAACTTTGGAAAATCTTTGAGGTCTTTTCCTCTGTCATTGACCTGTGATATATAAGGGGAATTGTTCCATTTTAGTGGAGAATGTCGTCATATTTTCTTGATCTATACTTCCTGTGTGATATTTTTGCTTCTTTTTTTTCTTTGAGCAGAATTTTGCTTTTATTTGCATCATGATTGTTGCCTGCTTCATGGAATGTTCATCTGCAGGATGATATCAAGGCTGAGGAGTACAAACCTGTTGATGGCACCGTTGATTCTTTTCTGTCCCATGATGATGACGACGTTGATAATAAAAGCACTCCTTTCAATATTTTAAGGCACCGTTCTAACAGGCTTAATAAAACTGAACATAAAGGTAATCCTAAATTCTGTTAACACTAACAGAAAAATGGTTTTCAGTTCTCCTTAGGTACCGATGTAATGGAAATAGAGATTTTATAATGGTTATTATCCAATATAGAAAGGTGCAACTGAACTTAACTTTAGCTGTCTATGAACTATATTTGGTTGTAGCAATTAATCAAGATCGACAATGAAAGCTTTCTCTCACGTTTTTCTCCATCAAACTTGGTGTAGATTATGTGTGTGTCATACGAAAGTACGTACCCTGTGATTTTTCGTAAGAGAAAATAGTATGAGATCCTGTCATGAAGAAGCACTTGTGGCAGTATAACAGTAAAGATAATACTGAAACAACCATAATAAAATGATATTTCATCACTGGTGTAGGCTTCACATTTGAAGAAGTTAGTTGCCTCCACTCAAGCAAAAGCAAAGTCTTGAGCTGCCATTTTTCATCAGATGGGAAGTTTCTAGCGAGTGTCGGGCATGAAAAGAAGGTGGTATTAAGGTGCAATGCAGCTTTTTGTTCTAACAATTTTTTGTATAAGCCTAGAGCTAATTGCAGTATTCTTCTGTCAGGTCTTGATATGGAATATGGAAAGCCTTGATTTTGTTAGAACTTCGGAGGGCCATTCTCTTCTCATTACTGATGTTCGTTTTAGACAAAGTTCAACCATATTTGCAACATCTTCTTTTGACCAAACTGTCCAAATATGGGATTCTGCCAAGGTAACAATTTTCTTCTGTAATTTTATCAGATATTTATTTAGTATTTGCTAAATTTCTGTCTGCTTGGCCATTGTATAATTAATGTCTTTTATGGGGCTCTTTTTGTTGTTTAGCTGGGAAGACTAATAAACTGCAATTTTTTTTGACAATGTCTTCATTTCTTTGCTCTGCAGCCAAGCAAATCACTTTTCAAGCTTTTGGGGCATGCTGAACAGGTTTTGTCATTGGATTTCCACCCTAGAAATGTGGATCTTCTTTGTTCCTGTGATAGAAATAACGAGATGCGATTATGGAATATCAACCAGCGTACTTGCATTCATGTCTCTAAGGTCAGTTTCTTAGCATTTTATCTTTTAGAATTTCTCGAACACATCTTAGTTTACTACTAATTTAGATTACTAGTGTTACCATTTTTTCTTAGTTTGTTGATAATAATACATCATTAACACTTGAAATTTTGTGTCTAATTTTATCTTCCTAGAAAATTTGTGTTAGATTTTGAAATTTGGTGATGCTTCTATCACTTGTAAAATCGTTTTTTGGCTATGCATTTCAGCTCAGCATACTTCTTGAGAGACAGTTTATGCTTGGCAAACATTGAAATGGTTGAAATCTACAGTTTTAGAATCTTCCGTTTTACATCCTTGTGGGTTTCTACAAAATAAATTCTGTGGACAGGAAGTTTTAACAACATCAAATTATTCTTTGTTTGGCATAACTCATTTAGCAAATAAAAGTACTTGTAAATGACAACCTCACTTATGCTTATCACAATTTTCTTATGGGGTGACTGCAGGCAGTTACTAAACAAGTCCGATTCCAGCCTGGACTAGGAAAGTTAATTGCAACTGCTTCGGGGAATGGTGTCAATGTTATTGATGTCGAGACTAACAAGCCTCAATTCTGTTTGAAGGTTGATTCACTCTCTATGTTATCATAACTTACATGCATCTAAAAGTCCATTTGTGTCCTTGCTTATCTGAACGATTGTTATATTTCATTCAGGGGCATGGTAAAGATGTTCTTTCAATTTGCTGGGATCCATGTGGCAAGTATATTGCCTCCATCAGTGAAGACAGTGCACAAGTGTGGTCAGTATCCGGGGGAGAATGCTTACATGACTTGCGCTCAACAGGCAACAAGTTCCAGTCCTGCGCATTTCATCCAGCGTACTCACAACTCTTGGTCATTGGTGGCTACCAGGTGAAGTATTCAGAATATTATTTACAAAATATTGTCTGTTCCTCGTATGTTTGCAGGCGTTTTTTTGATATAGATGTTTATCATGTCATGTGGAGGAAAGTGTTTTAAATAAATATATAGTTGTAACATAAAAGAACTAGGTTGGCTAACTTAATAGGCTGACTTTCTCTTGGTCTGATGTTCATTCAACGCTCTGCCATCCTCTTGCAATCTTTGCCAATGCCATTCTACCTTTCTATTAAGATCAAATTTGTTTTTTTCAACAGTGTCTTGAATTATGGAATCCAATTGAGAGCCACAAAACATTGACAGTTGAAGCACACAAGGGACTTATTTCTTCACTGGCGGATTGTCTGCAGACTGAAACGATCGCCTCCACAAGCCATGACCAGCGCGTTAAGCTATGGAAGTAAACATCCTTCTCCATGATAACTCATGCATCTGCTTGTACAGGTACCGGGCCGAAGAGGCGCCCGTTTAGTGGTGAAGTTTATAGAAGTATAGATAGACTATATACTTACATGAAATCTTTACAGGTAGAAAAATGATGGTTTTTCATTTTCTATTTTCTTGTCTACTGCACTTCCGGACTTGGATCCATTTGTTTTTACTTGGGAAATGGAGGAGTATACTTAAAACTGCTTATTTCTGTCAGAAGAATGAAGTTTTCTATGGGAAATGCTGCTCTCTCAAGTGAAAAACGAAAAGAACGAAGATTTTCATAATCAATGCTTAGCTAATGATGACATTAGAATAGATTTAGATCCAAAATATTGTCTATATAAGACGAAATAATGCACAGATTATGAAACTAGTGCGTAATATCATGGCAATAGGGAAGAAAACTCACGAAATTCTGGGCTTCATCATCGTTATGACTAGTTTAACATTGCTTTTGAAAATCGTTTTTTTTTAATGGGGTTTTAAAAGCATTTCTCTGCAAACTAAGGGTTTCGTTGGCGCTTTCTCTTAATTAGGGATAGAGACCCGAACCCGACATGTTCCGACCCGATCGGGCCGTTTTTTTTTAAAAAATTCGGGTTCGGGTCGGCCGGATTTTTTAAAAGTAGTGTTTGGATCGGATAGGATTCAGTTTAGGATGAAAAATATTCGATCTGACCCGACCAAAAAAAAATTATAATTTTCCTTATATATTTAGGAATAATTATAATAATACTCCTCTATATATTATTTTTTCAATTAAATTACTGTTTTTGTTGAATAAAAATAATATTTTATTATTATTTCGGGTCGGGTCAAGTCGGGTCGGGCTCGGATTTTATTTTAAAAAGTCAAGTTGTATTGGATCGAGGGGAGGGTATATATTATACGAGTCAGGTCAGGTGAACCAAAAATCTGACCTAATCATATTCATGTCCATACCTACTCTTAATCCTTGTATTCATAGTGATTCGGCATCCTTGTCTCTTGCACGTCTGTGTGGGAGTTGCAGGCTCTGGTAAGGTGTCCATAAACTGTTGGGGAAAATGAAACTGAGAGTTTGATGCTGTTGTCAGGGGTTTCAAACTCAAGTTTTTGGATTTTATAGATTGAAAACTCTGACGGTGTGTTTGGTTCACTGAATATAAGAATATCAGTTGGAATAAAATATTACCAGAGAATAGGATTACTGGGAATGTTGTATTTTGTGTTTGGTTGGTTTAGTAGGAATGTAAGATTACTGTGTTTGGTTAAAGGAATAAAAGATTATTGGAATGTATATTTAATCAAATTGTCCTTATTATATATTTGTATAATATTACAAGTTGTAAAATATTTATATATTTTCTTTAAAAAATTAAATTCATAATATTTCTATAACTTTTTTTACAAAATTAAAAATATAAAAAAAGTTTAATGAAAGGGTAAAATTTTATTTTAACCCCTGAGCTTCATATAAAATTTTAATTATAGATTTTTTTTGTAAATCTAAAGTAATTTAAGGATAAATTTGTAATTTAACCTTCGTAGAATTTTTATTATTCAATGACAGAATAATGTTATTTTTGAAAAAAATAAAAATTTAAGGGCATTTTAGTCCAAAACACCGATAATGTTACAATATCTAAGGGACGGGAAGTAATGACATTCCCGATAATATACCCTAAAAAATTTACTATTAATAATAAAACATTATCGGGAATATGGATTGTAATGCTTGTAGTGAGTCCATGTGTGAGAAAAGAGGCAAGTGCTGCAGAAGGTGGGTCTGGAGAGAGAAAAGGCAAAATCAACCAATGGAAGCGGCCTAAAACAAAACAAGCCCAGAGGAAGACATATTGGCCCATTCAACTCACAAGACTCAAGTCTCAAAGGTAAAAGGAAAACAAAGGTTGACACAAAAGTGGAGGCTAGAGGAGCAGTTGTAACCTCTTTAGTTCCACTTCCATCACGTTATTGTATTTATTTCTAGACTTGTCAATAATTTCCCTTAGTAAAGTCATCACGAAATTGTGAGATAAATAATTAATTCCGCCTACTGAGTTAATGTAAGTTTATTTTGGTGATTAATTTAAGGGTTTATCAAATGAGATGAATTTACTATTTCTTTCTTTTTAACGGAAACCGTTAGTTTTTAAAAAGAAAAAAATCAAAATTATAATTAATGTTTATAATTGTAACTATAAACTAAATACATAATCAGAATATTTTCTTATAACTTATAACACTAGAAACTAGTCAATTGAGATTGTAGACACCCGTTTTTGTCCGGGTCTTTTCTATCTAATTATTATTATTATTATTATTATTATTATTACTATCTAATTATTATTATTATTATTATGCTTATTTTTATTAACATATTAATACAATTTTTGCAGGCCAATTATTGAGGCCCGATCAGCTAACCTACCCATGAGCCCAATTACAACATTTTCCAGGCCCAGTACAATGACCAGAAGCCCACTTGGATGGCCCAGTAACTAACCCTAACTCTAGGGTTTCTCCTTCTCTGCTTCAGCCGTCCCTCTCACCAGCCGTTGGATCTGGACCTAAATCAATGGTCCAGATCAGGAGATATTTAGGGTTTCAACCCTAATCCCCTAACTACTCAGCCACCGCCTTGAATTCCTCAATTCCCAGCCGCCGCTCAAGCCAGATTCCCATTACCGAGCCGTCGTCGAGTTCCCGAGTCACCAAGCCGAGCCTCCCTTCCGATCGTATCTGATGAACGCATCAACAACAGTGACCAAAATCCGAACGCATCAACAACAGTGACCAAAATCCCTCAAACAGTGAAAATGGACATAAAATCAAAAAAAAATCCAAAAGAAATCTTATCCTAATTCTAGGATATTATAACCCTACGAAAATCAATCGTCCATCAAATATTAGCTACGCATGCAAGACTAAGAGGAAGACCATAAATTGAAAGAAAAAACGAAAAAGGAAGACGGGGAGGAGATTCGGAAAAAAAAAACGATATTCGAAAAAAAGAAAATAACATATAGAGAAAGAAAAGGGGAAGTCTTACCCTTGTAGATCTATCCCTTATCAACCTCACCAGAGCTTGAAAAACCCTGAATCGAAGGTAAAACGTTCTTTTTTCTTGAATCTAGGTTTGGATTAAAAGGGGTTCTCGGTTTTTTTGGTGGGGTGAAGGGTTGGGTTTTCAAAGGAAATGAGGAAGAAAGAGGATTGAGGGTCTTTAGGGGTCGGTTTGCTCCCCATGGCCACCGATACGGTGGCCGGGGAGCCTCTGTTTTGTTGTTGCGGCGAGGGAGAAGGGAGAGTAGAGAAAGGGAAAGGCAAAAGGAGGCTGAGAGAGGGGTTTGAAAATGATTTAGGGTTCGGTTGGTAACCCTTAAATTGGGATTATATCCCATCTTCAATACGGCGTCGTTTTAGGCCTAGGGAGGGAGACCAAGTGTTGGGTTTAAGGGTTAATGTCAACTTTGGTCCTCGTTATTTTGTAATCTCATATGCGTTTTTTTTCCATTTTTGGGGTAAATTACAGTTTAAGTACCTTGAGCTTTGTAATGCTTGTAATATGATCCTTAATGAAATTTCATCTTTCTAGTTCGATCTCTTTATTTATTTCGTGTTTCGTTTTAATCCTATATGATTAGTATTACATTTTCTAAGTGTTTAGATTTTTGGTTGCTTATTTTGTATAGTGTTCGTTTTAGTCATCATTTACATGTTTTATGTAATTATTTGACTTTGAGCCTTTATCTTTACACTGTTATAAACTAGTCACTATTCATGTTTTATATCATTTTGTCTATATTTGATTCTGGTTTTAATATTTTCAAATATTTCAATTTGATCACTGATTCAATGTATTTTATAATCTTTGTGTTATTCGAATTTGGCCACTACATTTGTAAATATTTTATTTTAGTCATTGTTTTAGTTTTTTTGTTTAATTATTTTTTAATTCTCCATGTTTCTGTGAAATTTCATTTTAGTCCTCTATATTATTTTTGGGTTATCTTCATTTTGATACATGTATTATTTAATATTTGTAATTCGGACTTTGGTTTTTTTACTGTTTAGTCCCATTAGTTTCTATTTCTTTATTTTGGTCCCTAAATTTCTTTTTCTTCTGTTTTTTAACCTATTCAATTTCTGTATTTGCTATTTACTCCCTTAAATTCTTGTATTTACTATTTTAGTACATCAAGTTTATGTTTTTCTTCCTTTTGATCCTTGTAATTACAAATATTTACCTTTTGATAATCTTATCTTGGTTTATAATATTTCTTTTTTATTTTAGTCATTTATGTATGATTTTATTGCACTTATTATTTGGTTATTTGTATTATGTAAATAATGTTCTTAATTTCATTTAATGTAAATATTTTATCTTGTATTTGCAATTACATTTGTTTATATTACGTTTTTATCCATGAATGATTATTGATTTTATTTTCAAGTACGTATGCGTAGAATGAGCGTGGAAAGTACCACTTGATCGAAGTGGTGTGATCCGGTACGGCATTTTAACGACATAAAAATTTGAAATAAGTCGAGTATATTTTGCTAATTAATTTGTTCAAACGATGCAATGTGTGTTATTTTAAGTGACAATTTATTTTATTTTATGTGAATGTAAATTTCAAATTTTTTAATTTGTATTCAATTCACGTTTAGTTAATCAATTTACTCGTATGTAAACATCGTTTTTAGTTATATTTGATTCGTATTTTTTTTACATAATCAATGGTAGAATATTCTTTTACAAATGAGAAATAGTTGAAATAGCTTTCCCGACGGAGGATTGCAAATTTCAAGATTTCTTATCGAGTTAAAAGATTTTCTTTAAATAGTTAACTCGAAGCAAATTAATTAAATTTCAATAAATGGATCGTAATTTAACTTTATATTCGATTTATAATTTCCACCATTTTACGACAACCTGTAAGCGACACAGTACCAATTTTGGGCGCTGTGGGGTGCTAATCCTTCCCCACACGTAACCGACTCCCGAACCTGTTTAAATCGAATCTTTGGTAAATGCATACTAGTTTTCGTCTTAAAAAACGATTTTTCTTAAAATTGTTTTAAAAAAGACATTTTTAGGTATTCGACCTACCTAACCCAAAGGTCGATGGCGACTCTATTCAATTTATTCCAAATTAATTCCAAATCACCAATTTTTCCAAAATTAAAGTCATAATCGTTTTAAAAATAATATTTAATTGTTTTTTTTGAAAAATGGTTATGACAGCTTGGCGACTCTGCTGGGGACTTTTTTTTAGAGAGTCAGACTGTATGTCGTTTACATATTGTCATCTTGGTGGAAATTATGATTTCTAGTTTTTAGTTAATTTATGATCCATTTATTGAAGTTTTTAATTGCTTCATTTTTAATTATCATACTAACATTTTATTTTATTTTATTTTTTGCTTTCAGCTCTGTCCAAGTTTTTGTCGAGTTTTTTTCTTTTCATTTTGAGTCAAAGGTAGGTATGTTCCTCCTCACACACATCACATCATGTACATAACATAAGCTCTAGACACGAGCTTCGATCCAAATTAGTCGGGGTGATTGCTTTACTCTCGTAAGAATTTATTCTTCGTATGAGTTTTAGCAAATAACCCATGGGATACATATCTTATACCTTCGTAGGGATTTATTCCTCGTATGGGTATAAGACATTGAATCCCCTCGAATTGAACTCGTTCCGTTAGAAACCTGTACTGGGTGAGGATCGAGGGTCTGGCATCCCAAGGGGGCACCGACATCAAGGACAATTCGAGTCCCTTTTTTCCGTTAGAGCCGAAACCAAGCATATAGTGAATCGTCGAACGATCACCCTAGGTATAGTCGTACCGAACCTTTGTCCGTTAGTAGGTACCCAAAATAGGTGTACACGAAGGAGGAACGATTCTAAACCTTAACCTTTTAAATTTGTAGAATATTTTTTTTCCGAATAAAGCATGCGAACTAGATACCATGCAGTTAGGACCAATTTCTTGAAAATAGATCATTTTGGGTAGATAGCATGTCCGGGTAGGATTGTTATTTAATTGAAAGCATGTTTGGGTAGATATCATGACGGGGTATGTGTTATATCCATCTCTGAATTACATTTTTATTTGTATCAATTATTTTACATGTACTAACTTATTTTTCTCTTTTGTTTGTGTATACTAACTTATTTCTTCTCTTTTGTTTGTGTCATTTTGTCATTTGCATTGCATTGCATTGCATCATCATAATGCAAAAGTGTTGATCCGTAAGGGGATATTCGAGAGAAAATTTTCACAAGAAGAGATAAAAGTTTTCAATCAAGCGATCGCATACACAGACATGCATCGAGGGCTAAAAAGAAGTCCAGAGTACAAGAATGAGATTTTCTCGAAGATCGTGCATCATTCGAGACTGATATGATAATCCACTGATCTAAGGAGTAATCCAGCAGTAGATTCTCATCCACAATTATTCCATCGTTAACCATCAGGGAGTGAAGCACAAACTTCAGCATAGCCGAGGTATTGATGGAGTTAGTTTACAGAGTATTGAGGGGCATCGGTTCCAAGTACAAAGATCCGAGACGAAGCAGTGAGCTCGAAGATCGTGCATCATTCAATACTGAGATGATGATCCACTGATTCAAGGAGTAATCTAGCAGTGGAGTCTTATCTACAATCATTTCATCGCTAGTTATCAAAGAGCGACACACCGACCTCATTACCACCGAGGCATTAACGGAGTCAGATTACAGAGCGCTTGAGGGGCATCATTATTGAGGACGAAGATCCGATATGAAGTAGTGATCCATTCCAGGCTCACCATCTAAGCGAAGACATGTTTGTAAATTGGATTGTCTTGTAATGTGAAAACTTTTATTTCTGGTGAAGACTATTCTAGGATATTCATCGTTGGGGTCAACATTTTTCCATCTGCATTTGCATTTTTTTATTTTGCATATATATTTTATTTTTAAGCATTTTCATATGCATCATTCATAAAAACATGAGATCAATTTGTGGAGAAGTCAGTGGAAGTAATCCTGATCACGTGACCATATTGAGAATATAAACAAGAAGCTGAAATCAACACGATAGAAGCTTGTTCGATTGAGTCTTCCAGGATGGTTTGAGAAAAGAGTCATCGTTCCCTGAGGTCTACGATGTTGATCCAGTGCACAATTCCCACCTAAGAAGCTCCAGACATTCCACCGAGAACTGCAAGACACTAAAGCACAAAATCCATAATATGATTTATTCAGGGGTATCCTAATACTAAGCCAGAGAAGTCATTGCATCAACCACTTGCATCCATAGAGATTGTTTTGTTTGAACTCGTTTTTGTTCTTTCTTCAATATTTGCTTAAATATTTTTAATCTTTGATGACTGAAATGATGCTACCTTCTAAGGTTAAATAATTGAACAAATTTTAATCTTTAGTTCTTTGAATATCGAATGAATTACATATCCTTTTAATTCTTCAAGAATTATAGATTTTTGACATATGGCAAGATTAGACCCTTTTTTATCATGTCTAAAACCCAAAATAAAATCTCTCGATTTTTTTACCCGAAATAATTCCTGGTCACTACCAAATAACCAATTTTTGACATTCTATCTCTTTGAGACCTTGAAATATTCTTTTCGACCTTGAAACATTCCCTCTCTTTGAGACCTTGAAATATTCTTTCCACCTTGAAACACTGTATTTATTTTTTGAGACACAAAAGTCATACCCATACCTTTCTTTGAGCCAATAAAGTCATCATCGTCTTCTTAGACGTAGAACCAACATTTTCTACCAATAAAACCTACAGACATTGAGTACAAGATGTTCACTTGAACATAAACCTTCCTACAAAGAAGACACAGTGTGGGGCATCTCGCATCAATTTTCTGAAGACGAGCATGAGCAATTGAGACATGTTGAGAGCAAGAAGCGACGAAAAAAATAGAATTCATTCAAAATAATTCTATCATGCATTAATTACTGTTTCCATTTAAATAAAAATTAATCCTGAAAATCTATCCCCCTGGGGATACCTCTTCTGCAAGGACTTCTGTGTATGAGATGATGAACGGCTTTCTTTCTTTATCCCTTCACAAAAGGAGAAAATATATCCATTGTGTCCCCTTTGAGCCTGAATGATATTTTCTTTTGATTCAACCCTAACCCAGGATCACCCTCCACACTGGGGGCAATGTGAAGGAAATCTGAGTGAAGAAAATTGCTCCAAATGAGATACCGAAAGGTGAACCAAATACATAGTGCAAAGATCATATTAAAGCGAAGAGAAAAGAAGAGCAAAGAGCAAAGAGAAAAATCAAAGCAAAAATCAAAGAAAAAAAGAGAAAGTGGACAAAGAGCACATACAAAGAGTCTCTCGACTCAAATGGCACATCAAGTTTCAAACTATGAGATTGATCCAGAATTAGTTCACCAGAAGATCATAGAACATCAAGAGAAAGACATGCGAGTAGATTCAAATTGAGCAAAACAAGATCGAAGGCATCAGAGTTAATTGATCCTTGGTTCAAATACCCTTAAAACACATGTTTGGGCCTTTTATCCCTTTCTTTCATAACCCTGAACCATGACCTACATTACGTGCCTTACAAGTCCCTTCTAATCATACATGGATTTCTAAGCGGAAGAGACTATCCTCATATTTCATCTCGCCTATCAGGATTAATATTTTACTTATAAAGGTTTTCTAAAATCTTTAATGCATAATAGAGAAAAATAACTAAGGGGGGTTCAAGACGTAAAATTCTGAGTAACGTCTTGAAACCAAAGGAGGATTCGAGTTGAAAACCTGAAAGGGCGGCTCGAATATGAAGATTATTACATAGGAGACGATTGCTCAAATCCCTTGATGAGGCATCACACAACATAAATGAGAACATGAGAGTTGGGAGTCAGAGAACACTTCCAATAACTGAGTACAGAAGCTACTCCATCAGATCAGAGAACATCAAATAAATGAGAACACTATACTTTTAACCAAAAATAACCACTTGAGACTTTTTTATCCTTCCTTACTTAACCATCTCTCAAAGATAGCACTGATCTTGACACTTGTCAAATAGCTATAATTTATTGAAGGATTACAATTGTAATTAATTCTTTGATATCCAATGAACTCTTGTTCTATGATTTGTCAATTGTGAAACCTTAAAAGGGGCAATATTTTCAAAACTTTTGATTAAACATTTTTCAAAACTATGGATATTTTCAGACTTTTGAAAATAAAAGAATAAGAAAAACATTTTTCAAACAAGATAATCTCTCTGGAGGCGTATTTTGGAATTCAAAAAAAAATATCTATATGAAGCTCAAGATCGAAGCTGGGGCAAGAGAAGCTAAATTTTAGGGCAAAATTTGATGGAATAAACAAATGGTCTCAGGTCAAGGTTTGTAAGAGTACACATTGGTGGAAATACAAACAAACTGAATCAATGATAGAGTGAAGACTGCTTTTGCAACTATTCTCCTTCCGGATCGAGAAAAACATACATATATACATACGTATATACACATACATACATAATACATAAAATTTGCATCAAACATTTATCATCATATATATTAAAGACATTTTTCTCCTCACTTGAGGACAAATTGGACAAAAAATCAAATAAATTTCATCTTGACATCCATCATAACATCCAATACAGTCAGTCAAAAATGCATCATTTTGATCTCTCAGGAAATCAAAGCTCGGAAATGACCAGATGTCTAACTTGCAGAAACAATGATTTGGGCTTCCTGAAGTCAACAATCAAGACATTTCCTCAACGTGCATGAACAAACAGACTTTTTATCGCCTTTGAGGGTGTTTTTCTTGAAACAAAATTTTGTCTCACTTGAGATATTTTTCCACAAATTTTGAGAATTTTAAAACAAATTGCGTCTCGCTTGAGACATTTTTCCTTTGAGATACAAATTTTGAATTTGATTCACTAAAAACAAAATTAATCTCACCTTAGATTCTTGTTTCTTTCAAAACAAATTTCGTCTCGCTTGAGACCTTTTCCCTTTGAGATCAAAATTTCGAATTTGTTTCACATTAAACAAAGTTGATCTCACTTGAGATCGTTTTCTCAAAAACAAACTTTGTCTCGCTTGAGACAATTGCTCTAAAAACAAATTTTGTCTCATTTGAGACTATATCTTAAAGCAAATTTCGTCTCGCTTGAGACATCATTTTCTCTCATAATACAAATTTCAAGGTTGTTGTACTTCAAGCAAAATTAATATCACTTGAGATTTTCAAAGCTGATTTGTCTCGCACGAGACATTTCCCCTCTTAAATCCTGAAATTGTTTCATTTGAAACAAAATAAACACTTTTGAAAACACCTTTGAGATTATTTCCATATAAACAAAATCGACAATATTTGAATCTTTTAAAACGATTTTTTATCTCTTAAAGACAATTTCTTTTGAAAAAATCTTTGAGTTTGTTCCTCTTGAAAAAAATCTTTGAGTTTGTTCCTTTTGAATAAAAATCTTGGAGTTTGTTCCTTTTGAATAAAAATCTTGGAGTTTGTTCCTTTTGAATAAAAATCTTGGAGTTTGTTCCTTTTGAATAAAAATCTTTGAGTTGTTTCGTTTGAAAAAAAAATCTTTGAGTCTATTTATTTTGAAACAAAGTTTTGTCTCTCTTGAGACAATTTTGTGAAAAAAATCTTTGAGTTTGTTTCTTTGGAAACAAAATTTTGTCTCTCTTAAGATAATTTCTTTTGAAACAAAAGTCTTTGAGTTTGTTTCTTTGGAAACAAAATTTTTTCTCTCTTAAAATAATTTCTTTTGAAAAAAAATCTTTGAATCTGTTTCTCTTAAAATGAATTTTGTATCTCTTGAGACCGTTTCTTTTGAAGTAAATCTTTGAATATGTTCATTTTGAAAATCTTTGAGTTTGTTTCTCTTAACAAAATCATCTTTGAGTCTATTTCTTTAAAAACAAATGTTGTCTCTCTTGAGACAGTTTCTAATGAAAAACTAACTTTTGAGATTGTTTCATTTGAAACAAATTTGGTCTCACTTAAGATGTGATCCATCTTTGAGTCTGTTTCTTTTGAAACAAAATTTTATCTCTTAAAGACAATTTCTTTTGAAAAAAATCTTTGAGTTTGTTTCCTTTGAAACAAAATTTTGTCTCTCGAGACAACTTCTTTTGAAAAAAAAAACAAAAAAAAACACCTTTGAGATCGTTTCTATTAAAACAAATTCTATCTCACATGAGATAGTTTCCTTTCAATGTCCTATTTGAGTCGTTTCCTTTGAAACGAATTTTGTCTCTTAAAACATTTTCTCTTAAAACAAGATCATCTTTGAGTTTGTTTCTCTGGAAACAAGGTTTTATCCCTTAAAACAGTTTCTTTTGAAGAAAAATCTGAGTCTATTTCTTTGGAAACAAAATTTTGTCTCACTAAGATACAATTTTATGAAAAACAAAGTTTTGTCTCTTATGACAATGTTTTAAAAAAGAAAAAGAAAAAAAATCATTGAATCTCTTCCTTTGGAAACGAAATTTTGTTTCTCTCGAGACAATTTCTTTTGAGAAAAATCTTTGAGTTTATTTCTTTGGAAACAAAATTTATCATCTTTGAATCTGTTTCCCTTGAAACAAACAAACATCTTTGAGATCGTTTCCCTTGAAATGAATTTTGTCTCATTTGAGACGGTTTCCCATGAAAAACCAATCTTTGAGAATGTTTCCCTTAAAAACAAATTTTGTCTCGCTTGAGACAATTCCCTTTAAACGTAATCTTTTGAGTTGTTTCATTTGAAATGAATTTTGTCTCTTTCGAGACAGTTGCTTTTGAAACACATTATCTTTGAGCTTGTTTTTCTTGAAACAAATCTTTAATTTGGTTTCTCTTGAAACCATAACTCCTAAAGATGGCCAGCCGTCCTCATCATGTAGGAACCGTGTCATCCCCAGACCAGATCTCCTCATCACGTAGGAGCCGTGTCAACCATAGATAACCAGCTGTCCTCATCACGTAGGAACCGTGTTATCACCTTTAGATGGCCAGAACTCTTCATCACGTATGAGCCGTGTCATTCCCAGACCAGATCTCCTTATCACGTAGGAGCCGTGTCAACCATAGATAACCAGCCGTCCTCATCACGTAGGAACCGTGTTATCACCTTTAGATGGCCAGAACTCTTCATCACGTATGAGCCGTGTCATTCCCCGACCAGATTTCCTCATCACGTAGGAACCGCGTTAACCTTAAAACGACCCGAACCCTTCATCACGTATGAGCAGTGTCGTCCCCACCAACAAAACTATCCATTTTTTTTAAAACCAAAAAGGGAGAAAACCAGACAAAAACGTGATGTCTTGTCATCTTTGCCCTATTCTTGTTAACACAAGAATGTGCAAAGAGGGGCAGCTGTAGACACCCGTTTTTGTCCGGGTCTTTTCTATCTAATTATTATTATTATTATTATTATTATTATTATTATTACTATCTAATTATTATTATTATTATGCTTATTTTTATTAACATATTAATACAATTTTTACAGGCCAATTATTGAGGCCCGATCAGCTAACCTACCCATGAGCCCAATTACAACATTTTCCAGGCCCAGTACAATGACCAGAAGCCCACTTGGATGGCCCATCAACTAACCCTAACTCTAGGGTTTCTCCTTCTCTGCTTCAGCCGTCCCTCTCACCAGCCGTTGGATCTGGACCTAAATCAATGGTCCAGATCAGGAGATATTTAGGGTTTCAACCCTAATCCCCTAACTACTCAGCCACCGCCTTGAATTCCTCAGTTCCCAGCCGCCGCTCAAGCCAGATTCCCATTACCGAGCCGTCGTCGAGTTCCCGAGTCACCAAGCCGAGCCTCCCTTCCGATCGTATCTGATGAACGCATCAACAACAGTGACCAAAATCCGAACGCATCAACAACAGTGACCAAAATCCCTCAAACAGTGAAAATGGACATAAAATCAAAAAAAAATCCAAAAGAAATCTTATCCTAATTCTAGGATATTATGACCCTACGAAAATCAATCGTCCATCAAATATTAGCTACGCATGCAAGACTAAGAGGAAGACCATAAATTGAAAGAAAAAACGAAAAAGGAAGACGGGGAGGAGATTCGGAAAAAAAAAACGATATTCGAAAAAAAGAAAATAACATAGAGAGAAAGAAAAGGGGAAGTCTTACCCTTGTAGATCTATCCCTTATCAACCTCACCAGAGCTTGAAAAACCCTGAATCGAAGGTAAAACGTTCTTTTTTCTTGAATCTAGGTTTGGATTAAAAGGGGTTCTCGGTTTTTTTGGTGGGGTGAAGGGTTGGGTTTTCAAAGGAAATGAGGAAGAAAGAGGATTGAGGGTCTTTAGGGGTCGGTTTGCTCCCCATGGCCACCGATACGGTGGCCGGGGAGCCTCTATTTTGTTGTTGCGGCGAGGGAGAAGGGAGAGTAGAGAAAGGGAAAGGCAAAAGGAGGCTGAGAGAGGGGTTTGAAAATGATTTAGGGTTCGGTTGGTAACCCTTAAATTGGGATTATATCCCAGCTTCAATACGGCGTCGTTTTAGGCCTAGGGAGGGAGACCAAGTGTTGGGTTTAAGGGTTAATGTCAACTTTGGTCCTCGTTATTTTGTAATCTCATATGCGTTTTTTTTCCATTTTGGGGTAAATTACAGTTTAAGTACCTTGAGCTTTGTAATGCTTGTAATATGATCCTTAATGAAATTTCATCTTTCTAGTTCGATCTCTTTATTTATTTCGTGTTTCGTTTTAATCCTATATGATTAGTATTACATTTTCTAAGTGTTTAGATTTTTGGTTGCTTATTTTGTATAGTGTTCGTTTTAGTCATCATTTACATGTTTTATGTAATTATTTGACTTTGAGCCTTTATCTTTACACTGTTATAAACTAGTCACTATTCATGTTTTATATCATTTTGTCTATATTTGATTCTGGTTTTAATATTTTCAAATATTTCAATTTGATCACTGATTCAATGTATTTTATAATCTTTGTGTTATTCGAATTTGGCCACTACATTTGTAAATATTTTATTTTAGTCATTGTTTTAGTTTTTTTGTTTAATTATTTTTTAATTCTCCATGTTTCTGTGAAATTTCATTTTAGTCCTCTATATTATTTTTGGGTTATCTTCATTTTGATACATGTATTATTTAATATTTGTAATTCGGACTTTGGTTTTTTTACTGTTTAGTCCCATTAGTTTCTATTTCTTTATTTTGGTCCCTAAATTTCTTTTTCTTCTGTTTTTTAACCTATTCAGTTTCTGTATTTGCTATTTACTCCCTTAAATTCTTGTATTTACTATTTTAGTACATCAAGTTTATGTTTTTCTTCCTTTTGATCCTTGTAATTACAAATATTTACCTTTTGATAATCTTATCTTGGTTTATAATATTTTCTTTTTTATTTTAGTCATTTATGTATGATTTTATTGCACTTATTATTTGGTTATTTGTATTATGTAAATAATGTTCTTAATTTCATTTAATGTAAATATTTTATCTTGTATTTGCAATTACATTTGTTTATATTACGTTTTTATCCATGAATGATTTTTGATTTTATTTTCAAGTACGTATGCGTAGAATGAGCGTGGAAAGTACCACTTGATCGAAGTGGTGTGATCCGGTACGGCATTTTAACGACATAAAAATTTGAAATAAGTCGAGTATATTTTGCTAATTAATTTGTTCAAACGATGCAATGTGTGTTATTTTAAGTGACAATTTATTTTATTTTATGTGAATGTAAATTTCAAATTTTTTAATTTGTATTCAATTCACGTTTAGTTAATCAATTTACTCGTATGTAAACATCGTTTTTAGTTATATTTGATTCGCATTTTTTTTACATAATCAATGGTAGAATATTCTTTTACAAATGAGAAATAGTTGAAATAGCTTTCCCGACGGAGGATTGCAAATTTCAAGATTTCTTATCGAGTTAAAAGATTTTCTTTAAATAGTTAACTCGAAGCAAATTAATTAAATTTCAATAAATGGATCGTAATTTAACTTTATATTCGATTTATAATTTCCACCATTTTACGACAACCTGTAAGCGACACAGTACCAATTTTGGGCGCTGTGGGGTGCTAATCCTTCCCCACGCGTAACCGACTCCCGAACCTGTTTAAATCGAATCTTTGGTAAATGCATACTAGTTTTCGTCTTAAAAAACGATTTTTCTTAAAATTGTTTTAAAAAAGACATTTTTAGGTATTCGACCTACCTAACCCAAAGGTCGATGGCGACTCTATTCAATTTATTCCAAATTAATTCCAAATCACCAATTTTTCCAAAATTAAAGTCATAATCGTTTTAAAAATAATATTTAATTGTTTTTTTTGAAAAATGGTTATGACAGAGATCATACAAGAACCATATAATAAAAAGGTTAAAAACTCAACCAAAATACTCTAATAAAGATAGATACGAACAAAATTGATTACATCAATAAACGAACCTCAAAAGGAGATAGATACTACTAAAAGACCACCGAAAAATTACATATTAAAGTCAAGTGACATTAGAGGCTATCCATGAGCGCAACCACATATCTCAATCCAATCTAAGGATCCAAAGCATAGAAAATCAACATGATAACAGATAAGCACCATATTAATCAGTCAAAGTGTCGCCAATTTCAACCCTAAGAATAAGATAAAAACGATAAGAACAGTCAAACGACCGAAACGTGCCATATGGCAGAAGAAATCATGTCATAAAGGGAAAAACGTGTCAGAGACATAATTATATAAAAACTGAAAATCAAAAGAAATGTAAATATGTAATATAAGAAAATAAGTGAAAAGTAAGAAGTACCGGCGGCCGACAACCAGTATTAAAGTCAGTGTCATCACCAACTAAGCAAAAATAGAAAAAGGAGTGAACGACGCAAGAAAAAAAACCTTAGATGAATTTACTCTTAACACAATAATCATGTCAGTAAATAATTAAACATCATATCTAAATAAATTTAGCGTAAAGTACAAAAATAGTCCCTCGATTATAGGGTGTTACTTTATTGAGTCTCCTACTATTAAAAATTACAAAATTATCCTTTAACTATAAGATGTTACTTTGTTGAGTCTCCCTACTATTAAAAGTTACAAAATGCTCACCTGACTATTCATATGTTTCAAACTCATTTTTTTGTTAAAAAAAATTGATGGAAGTCTAAGCTAGACGTTAACATGTTAATTGAAATATATTAAAAATTGATCTCAAAATCTCAAACGACTATCACATCTCAATCAGCATGCTAACGTCTAGCTTAGACAATCGTTAATTTTTTTTACTAAAAATGACGAATTTGGAACATATGGATAGTTGAGAGACTCAACAAAGTAATTTCATATAATCATGTGACTATTTTGTAACTTTTAATAATCGGTGACTCAACAAAATAAAACTCTATAGTCAGGGACCATTTATGTACTTTACCCATAAGTTTAAAAATAAAATATTTATTTTATTTTATTATTTTATATTGATATTATTAAATGTTGTAACTAAAATTAATAATTATAATTAAAAAGTAAAATAAAATCTAATTCAAATTAATAAGTACCGTGAGTCATAAATCATTTCAAGCACAAAGAAATAAAAGAGGGAGGCTGTCAAAGTTACCAACATACTCCTTCGATAAGGTAAAGAATTAATAACAGAAATAATAGAAATAAATAAATAATGCAAAATATGAATATGAAATTATGAATAGAATAATGGTAGTAGAGCATAGAAGACTCTTGCTAGAAAAAGATGAAGATAGAGAATGCAAGACCCAGGGGAGCGACATAGGAATTAGGAAAGTGGGATGAGAGAGAAAGACAAACGAAGTGAGAACAAAACGAAAGGAAACAGTAGACAGTTAAGCTGTCTGACACAGCCCACCACACCATTGCCGACCGCCACGGCACCCTTTGCTTTGGCCGCGGCGCCTATATGCCCACTGCTTACTGGTCCATTCCCTATCATATTGTCTCTCCTCTATCATTTCTCTTGAATTCCCTGTCCCTCCCTCCCTCCCTCTCTGTCTATCCCCCAAAAACGAACATTAAAGATGACTGAATCAAGGTTTCGCGTGCTGCTCTAATGACCTTGATGATGATCGATCAGGTGAAGCTAGCAACCAGTGCGTTTTGTTTGAGATGACTACTGAACTCAAACAAACCTATTCCTCTGTCTCTTAAAACATCTTTCACTTAGCTCTAGATTGAGACCTGGGGTTAGTGGACTTTTTCCACGCCCGACACTCGTACAGATTCCCTTCTGTTTCCTTCTCTCGTATAAGCAGGTCAGCCACTCCTCAGCTTTCTACACATTCGAAAGTGTATGTATAAATTTATCTATACATAAATAAATTATTAGTGGAGATGGAAATCTGGCAAGATTTTTCGTTGGGTTTTAAGGGGATACTTTTATAAATTCAGATTCTTGATTATCGTTTGCTTGTTTTTTTTTCTTAGAAAAAATTGAAAAAGTAATTGAGACTTGGGGAAGAGCATGGTTTTGTCGAGGCGGGTTGGTGGGTAGGGGTTATAGGCATTTACACAAGTAACGATCGCCGTGGTTTTGTTTGTACAGTGGAGATTCTCAGGAGCCAGAAATAGACACGTAGAGTTATTATAGGCTTTATATCTGAAACGCCTCTCTATCAATTTCAAGACTCATCTCAAGACCTACATGCACCCAGGTTAATCTCGGTTCAATATCAGATTAACGGAAAAGGGTTTTATAAATCAGTATCGGAAAGAAGAGCCCGCTTCAATAGATAGAGTGATGCAGCAAGATAGAGGAGGAAGAGGGAGTGAGCAAGGCATGAAGCAGAACCAACAGCAAGATCAGAGATTGAAGGCGTTGACGGGAGAGAATCAGCCGAATCCACCTGAAAAGTGTCCTCGTTGCGAGTCTCTTAATACAAAGTTTTGTTATTACAACAATTACAGTCTCTCGCAGCCTCGTTATTTCTGCAAGAATTGTCGAAGGTATTGGACCCAAGGTGGAACACTTAGGAACGTTCCCGTAGGAGGTGGTTGCAGGAAAGGGAAACGAACAAAGGTTTCTTCTCCCGGCGAAAACTCAAGGTCTCATCCACAGATACCTAAGCAGCAAGCAGCTCAGCAACACAACATGGCATCACCACAAAGTATGATCTCTTCTAACCCTATGATCAGTGTAAGTGCTGCTCTGAGAACCAAGGAAACCGGTAGTTTGGCTTCATCGTCTGCTATTTCTTCTGTGGGATCGTTTTATCCTGGTGCTGGATTCTTATCTTCTTTGGCTGCAATTCAGTCGATGAGCCAACCGCAACCGCAACTTTTTAATCAACCTCTCAATCAGGCTCTAAGCATCGGTGGTGAGCTGGGTGGTTCATCAAATTTGGGTCTTTTGCAAGAATATGGTGTCCCTTCTTTCGGGTCACATCAGCATCAGTCAATTCAGCTAACCCAATTCTTTGCTATGGGTGATAGAGATCAAAAGACTGTAAACATCTGCCCATCTGATGAAGAAAGGTTGATTCAGTCTAGCAGCTGGCCTTCTGCAGGTAACTCTTCTCAGCAGAATTGGCATCAAAGTTTCATCAACAACCATGACCCTACAGTTTCTGAAGCGGCTTTGTGGAGTATCAACAACCGCAACAGCAGCACAAGTAGCCATGGGAATACAAACACCAGCAACACTACGGATGCTTCTTTGAATCCAAACCAATGGCCTGATCTTCCAGGTTATGGCACTCCTCCATAATGATCTTTCGTCAGCCATTGCCGTAAACGTCCAAAGGTATACAACTTTAAAACTCTAAAATGGAAATTCATTTTTCGCCTTCTCTATGCAGAAAGCCATCGAACTTTCAGCCTCACATGTTGAAAATTGCATCTTTTATTGTCTGTCCAGCTGCTTTCGTTGGGTTGGTTTTAATCTGGTTCAACTTGAGGACACCAATTCAGAGAGAATCTTCTAGCGTGGGTTTTGATTCCTGTAAATGAAAGAACAGTACGGTCAATAGCCATTTGCTTTCTTTCTTTTTTTCTTCTTTCCAAATTACAGATCCTGGGTTGTGCTTTTACTTTAAACTTTCGACTTCGAGTATTCTTAGACGGAAACATCATCTGAGTTGGGTTTTGTTGATGTTCTTTTAAAACTTTTTGATAGTATTATAATAATGGGGAGTATATAGTTGAAAGCTCATGTTTGATCAGGGCTGAGCCTTTTTGTTTGATTGTTTCTTTACCTTGTGCGTTATTAGTTTCCATTACATTCCATTCAGAAACTGAAAAAAACAAGTGACAAAATAGTAACTTGCTTCTAGTGAAGTAGGGTTTGCAATTGGAAGAAGACATGGATATGGTGGAGCTGATGTCTTTTGTAGAAGTAGTTGAACTTAAACTAGATGTCTTAGTGCATGTGGATGTGGGTAGCTGAGACAAACAAGATCAATCACTCCTTTTAACAATTCCAAGTGCCATCTATCACTCTCTCTCTCCACTCTCTTACATCACATGCATCATATTGTTTTCATGATATGAAAGACAATATTATTATGTAATGGTACGGGGTTGAAATTGTCGATGTGATCCCTTCATCATCAACAGTCATGTATTTTGGATTTGGTGGACACACAGGTATAACAGCAACATTGAAAACACTGTTTCCAGTAAGCAGAGAATATGAAGCACTTTAATCTTTAAAGTGATTTTTTCCCGTCTTCAACCTTTGACCTTCCCTCCCCGATACGTAGACAGACTAATTATTCAATCAATAAGAAGGAAAATGATGATTAAATGAACGAATCCATCGGTGGGAGGAACTGGCTATGGTGGTTTCCAAGTAAACTAAATCTCTGTTCTGCCATTATATATCTCGCCAGAGAATATGAAGATTTTACATAGTGATGAACTCTTCGTTATACCCCTTAGAGGGTGTTTGATTCAAGGATTGTGGGATTTTCATGGGATGGAAATTCCACATTCCCATGTTTGATTGGCCGGTAATCTCATTCTCAGTAATGTTTTATTTACAATAGTAGATTTTTTGGGGTATATTATCGGGAATGTCATTACCTCCCTTCCCTTAGGTATTGTAACATTACCGGCGTTTTGGACTAAAATGCCTTTAAATTTTTATTTTTTTTCAAAAATATATTTCTTCTATCATTGAATAATAAAATTCTACGAAGGTTAAATTACAAATTTATCCTTAAATTATTTTAGATTTACAAAAAAAATTCTATAATTAAAATTTTATATAAAGTTAAGGGATTAAAAAAATTTACCCTTTCATTAAACCTTTTTTATATTTTTAATTTTGTAAAAAAATTTATATAAATATTATGAATTTAATTTTTTAAAGAAAATATATAAATATTTTACAATTTGTAATATTATACAAATATATAATAAGGACAATTTGGTCAAATATACATTCTAATAATCTTTTATTCCTTTAACCAAACACGGTAATCTTACATTCCTGCTAAACCAACCAAACACAAAATACAACATTCTCAATAATCATATTCCCTGATAATCTTTTATTCCCACTGGTAATCTTATATTCCATGAACCAAACGCACCCTTATAGGCTATTGCTTAGTTGCTGCCGTACACCGCACCACCATTCATTTTTTTTTAGTATTAGAAACATATTTAAATACTATAAATATAGGGCAAAGTACACCAAATATCATTGAATTCGGACGTTATATCATTTATATTATAGAATTTTAATTTTATCGATTATAATATTAAATTTTAATTTTTTTACTTCAATTATATTATTTGATTGTTAAATTTTAATAGCACAATGACATGAACATATCTCTCTGTTACTATAATGATCTGGATTAAATGTCCTTTTGGACGAAGATTATCGATATTCAAAACAATGTTATTTTATTAAATTATAGGGGTGTATTGATTTTGTAAGTAAAATTTTCAAACATATTACTTTTTTGGCATTGTACTTCTCGACCATCGTTAGTTGTCAGGGACGTAAGTTTATATTATGGGATAAATTTCTAAAATTTTAAAAAGTGGCGATCTTGTAAAATTCTAGAGGTTGAAAATAGATTTTTAATAGAAAAATATATGATAATTTTAAATTTCTAAGGAGTCAACTGTCCCCATTCGTCCTCCTCGATTCATCCATATCATCAGTTAATTATCATCACCACTGGTAATTTTTCTTGACAAAATCAGTACCAAACAATTCATCTTTCACTTTTTTTCTTCTTCTCATGGTTTGATTTTTCACAAAATCCACTTAAAATTAATAAAAATTTATTTGAAAGTTCGACGTATTAATCCTCTGTTCTCTTCCAATGACCATCCGATGAGCTAGTTTTGAGGTATGTTGTTTTGTTTTCTAAAAACAATGATTCTCATCGTTCGAATTTTTGAACAAACACCCCTCAAAATCTCGAAAATCTAAGAAATCCTCCAAACCCCTAAAATGATAGATTTTTCTGTTTAATTTCATCGATTTTGTGTGAGTTTCATAAAAAAAATCTTATGAGAAGAAAGAAGAGTGAAATATGAACGTTTTGATACCAAGTTCGCCGCATAAGACGACTAGTGACCAATGTTGATTGACTACTGACAACGACTGAAAAAATACAGTGTAAAAAATGAATATATTTAAAAGTCCAGTAGCAAAATCGGTATACCTTAAAGTTCAATGCCTAAAACGATGTCGTTTTATTCATGTATTCACACTGTTTGGATTTTAACGACCTAGTAGAATAACTGAAGCGAACATCAAAGTTTAATATTATAATTGACAAAAATAAAAGTTCAATAGTATAAACAATAAAACTCTAAAATTCATAAATATATTATAAATTTGAAATTTATATTATCTGCATGCACATTTATAGTGTGTTGTTTGTTTCGAGTACACACATTTGAAGTCGAGGTTCATTGGAGGTTTAACACAAATGCAGCGTCTAGATTTAACACCACATCGACATTTCAATGATGTCAAGTGCTGCTGTTGCTACTAGCCATTAGGTTTGGGGTCCCAGTTTAAAATTTTTTTTGACGATCATTTTGAATAGATTAGAAGCATGCATTAGTGGGTTACTCCACTTCATATCAAATATCGCATCGGTATATGGTATGGGGACTGAGAAGGACCCATTCATCGTCCATCTCTTGGTCAGTCGTTGTTCAACTGGACAAGTGGTCCTTGTGGACTACCCTTAGCCTTTGCTTTTCCTTTGCCAATTATCATCATTCTCCTCACCAAATAGCTTGATATGTCCCAGTCTTTCGCTATCTTTACTGGTAAAAAGATAGGTCAATGTCATTGCCACTTTCATGAGACTAACCTCTTTATAACCATATACACCCACATTTTATTTTTGGATAATAATGGTAGTAAACATATTGTATTTTACGTTAATATAATTAAATTAAGCAAATATATTTATTATTTTACGGCATGGCATCTTCTTGTGGATTATTGTTTAACAAATTATTGAAAGACTATTAGAAGTAATGATTTCAGTGGATTTGAAAAATATTCTCACCTACATCTATATCCATGTGTTCATACATGAGCTCTAACATGATTATATAAAAAGCTTTATGTTTACTGCATAAAATCTGGCAAAGTTCACGAAAAACTCTTTTTTACCCCATAAATAATAGATCCAGAAATCAATTGCATATATGAATTTTAATTCTATATATATATATATATATATATTACTTTAAAAAGACGATTTACTTCTCTTTTTCTGTCACTTATAATCCATGTATTATGTAATTAGTAAGAGCCAATATATAAGTATTTGATATATATTTTTATATATAAGGAAAATAAATTTGATGATAAAATAATCTTATTTGATGAGTATTTTTATTTAAAGAAATCCAATCATCAAGTAATATCTAACAATTACAACTATAAGTTAATTTTTTTAAAAAGACAAAAATTAATTTAATTACTAATTAAAGTCTGAATCAATATGTAATACCATGTATGTGCCTTTTCTACCTCTTCATTTCCCTTTCATTATATTTGGATGAGAATAAGAAGAAAAATGTTATATTTTGTAAACTTTAGGTTGAAGCAAAGCATTTTTCCTTAAATGGGGAACCAAGGGGAATAGCTTAGCAAAAAAGGCACTAAAGAGATGTGGCTGGTCCATGCATGCACATGCACATGCACCATCCCCCCTAGAAAACTGAAAATAATGAGTTATTTCTCTAGACCCCAAAGTCCCAAACTATTTTTTAATACGACAAAGTATTCAATTTCAAAGAAAATAAAATGAAATGAAAAGACCAGGGTCAAAAGCGCGTACGTAATTCTCGGCTAAAGACTGTGTGTGTGAATGTTTAAGAGTAACACAACAAAGTCCATAATCCTTGTCGATGTTTTGAAGAAGAAAGGTTGGCCGAAAATGAACAAGAAAAACCAGAAATCTTAGGGTCGTTGCTTGGAAATAAAGGGTTGACGCCATAATAAACCGTAAACGACCCCAAAATCACACGCATTCTTTGCCGAGTGATTATACGCAATAGACTGTGTCAAAGTTGGATAGGGATGGGAAATGAGATCAGCGACAACTGCCCATGTTTTTTCGTGGTATTGGCCTACTTGTCGTCTTCCCTATGGCTTCCAAAAGAATGATTTGGCCAGCCTTGCAATACAGTATTTGACAAGTTAAAATTAAATAATTGCTACATGGTAATGTAGTTAGTGGATTTTGGAACCTTTTGATTAAGACTGGTTTTGATTATTTAACGACGGAGCTCTCTTTGTCAATTAAAATTAGCGTAATTCACTGAGATCCTTACTCTAATTGTCTTCTTCTAATCATATCAGATGGTGGAGAAGCTTGTGTATAGCAACACAAAGGGAAATTTGTTGCAAACTGTTGGGCAATTGAAAAGATGATTTCAGGCAGGAAAAGTCTGCTGATTGGACCCCAATATAAATAATTGAAATTACATAAGATGTGTTTGATTCAATATTGGGCCAAGCGATAAGCCGACAGATGAGTTATGTTTTGAGAAAAGCCCATATTTCATTAAAAAAACACAATTTTGTTATAAATCCGTTTTGAATATGTTAAGGATAAATCAAGTTTTACATTTTTTTTTATGAATGATGATGTGGTACAATCTCATAGTGTCATGTCATATCCTTTAAGTTGTATACACATGAATGGATTCGGATACATAAAGCCACCAGGTGTTGTTATCCCTAACCGAAACAGATAAGTCTTGTCTATAAAACCCAAGCTTCGTTTTAGATTTACGACTGATTATTGCCTTTGATTTAACACTATTAATCTTGCACTTTATAGCTGGCTATGCTTTGAATAATTGGTTACAAGTTGCAAGTGAAGTTAATGCAGAGATGAGCTCAACCACAAACACTCAGCTGCTTTTTCTTTTAAGGATAAATTATCGTGGTTTTGTCAGACCATGGAATCTGAAACATGCAACTAAATCTTAAACTGAAATAATAGATTATAAGTTAAGGTGATAATGGGAGTAAGAGATTGGTCCCCCCAGACACTGTTTAAACTCCACACTACAAGTTGTGGACGAAAGCAAGGGAGCATGATGGCAGCCGCAGCACTGTCTTATTCTTTTCCCAGAGAGTAGCTACTCTACTCACCCCACTGGCCACTATAATGTAACATATCAAAATCGCTCACTCTGGGTTTCTTAGGCTCTAAATTTAAAAATTTCGCACCCAACACCATCCAGCCGCAGCACCTGAATTGATCCGAATTTAGAAAGATCTTATTCGACCCGAGATTGATTTAAATTTTAAGATAAAAATTCGTATCCATCCCAATCTGATACAAATATGAAAAAAAAGCTTATTTTTATTCAATAAAATATATAATTAAATGAAAACTTATATAGATAGAGGATATTATAGCAATTATCTCCAAATGTACATAATTTTTTTTTGGTATGACCAAATGTACATAAGAAAATTATACCAATGTCCCAAGTCGGGTCAGAGAATTTTTACCCTAAAATCAAACTCAATCGGGCACGATCTCATCTTTTATAAAACTCGACTCAATCCAATCCGAACACGATTTAATACAATCAAGATTAATTAAACTTTAACGATTAAATGAAATATGAATCACACGTTTATAATACTTAAATAATTATTTTTTATTTCATGATCATCTTCAAATTCAAATTATAAATAAATAAATTTTTAATATTAATATTAATATTTTCATTTTCATTTTTTATTTAATAATAGGTTCAAATAAACTTTTACATTTAATTTATTTGATGATTAATTAATATGGATCGTCCCCAACAGGACTCTGTAGATCAAATACCAATGATTAATTCAAAAAAATTAATTAATCTTAAATTTTAGTTCTATATTATATTTGTTTCGGATCTAACACCCCAACCTTAGAGCATGCTTTTCCCAATTAGCTACACAATATTCACCATAGTAAACCTATATATATTTATATATATATTAAAATTTCAAGTGCATGTACCGCTTTGTTTAGTTTACATAATTAAGCTGCAAGAGAAATCTTATATCTTTGGACACAACGCTTTGTGACAACCTAAACTGAAAAAAGCTGATTCAGGTATGAAGCATATATGTGATATAAGATGTAATGGTATTCCGTAAACATCGATCAACCTTTATGTCACAAAAAAAAAATTAGCTGACCCTTATTCCCATATGTAATGGGGTAGGGGGAGGCAAGATAGTAAGTTGTCCCCAACGTCAGGTTAAGAGCAGCTTCCGTAAGAGACCTCCAAATTATGAAATGCCTTCAGTAGCCCATAAGGATTTTTAATAGGATTTAGTGAAGCCATTATCATTATGCATTCAAAATCAAACTAGTAATCTACTATTACCACTTCCATGGCTTTCTTGGGCATGCTAATCAGGATCTAGCACTACTCCTATGGAAACGTGTTGAGAATCCTAAAGCGTATTGATGTTTGCAGCCTCGCCAACAAAATAAATATAAAATAGGTGAGTTCCAACAAGGGCAAAAACCATCACTAGATGGCATAGAAAATAGCTGAGTTCCTGAGCTATTATAATTACAAGTAAATCTAACATTTAGATTATAAAATTGAATTCCCGAGCCATATATAGGTTCAAAACAAGTTTTGTACAGAGGGGGAATTTGGATGCATCCAAGCAGCTAAAATCCAACAGTGGACCTAACTCTCGTTTGCTCAGTTGCTGTCCCATCCAAAACTCCCTGCCGTAACTCAACCGCTTCTTCATGTCTGTAGTCTTTACTCTTTAAATCGACTGTGCTGCTAAACCAGCACATGCACTAATGCCACCCTACTAAAATCCAATCCTTAAACGACATATATCATGTCCATTCCCAGTTTGCCTTGAATCTTAATGAATCCATCAGGTCTTACGTTAATTAATGTCCCCAACTTATAAAAAAAGACTTGACATTCATACAATAAATACGCACATACATTTCCATGCAAGGTTTAATGATATCATGAAATTTTTATTGTTTTCAAACAAACCAAAGCTCATATATGTATAAGAACTTCAGAAACAGACTCACCATGATAATAAGAGCTCAAATTGCAGTTTTCAGGTACAAATCCCCCTCTCTTTCTATACCATTGATTATACCCAACCCCCCTCCCCCTAAAAACCACATGTAAATCAAATGTAAACATAAAATAAAAAGTGAGAAAAATAAGTAGTTCCTCAATCCTCGCCCTAATCTTTTACTTAGGACTGGGACACCCTTATAGCCCATCCTGATAACTAATAACAATGCATTGGGGGGGGGGGGGAACGAAAGACATTTCATGCAATGTATACATACAAAATAGAAGCCAAACTTACTGATCTAAAAAATTGCTGTAAAAGGAGCTAAGCCTATCTCTTCAACACGGCAGCTTCAGATGACCATGACTGATGACTGATGAAGAAGATGATACCCATCAGCGATGAGATGAAGAGGATCCGAGGTTCCTCTCAGCGCAAATAGGGATTTTTCTCAACCTCTGATAATAAAACTTTAGGCTGAATTCTTGCAGCTGACATGATCCATCCGATCCAATCTTCTCACATCCATGCTTTAATACTAAACTTTAATTTATTATAGTTTTTTCACCTGTTCAATCCCACTCCATTAGGACTGTAAAATCTACCACCGACAGTAATAATCAACCGAAAAAAAGTACCTATAACCCCAAAAAAAAGACCCAACAAAGAGGGAGACGATCTGAAAAATTACTGATAAGAGTAGTCTTGTTTGCTAGAGCAGAGAAGTGACTGAGGATCCAATGTTCGCTGAATCATGCCAAGCACCGACGCTTGTTGTGTTCCAATAAACTGCAGGATCATATAAACCGATTTGATCGAGCTGATTCTGGCATGCCACATTCCATTCCATTCTGCTTTGCGCTTCTTCAACTTTGATACTTTTCATGGTTAGCCCATTTTCACCGTTACCTGTCATTTGAAGGTCTTGAAAAGGTTCTAAGGCGTGCAATTGGATAGGCAGTTGAATACTTTTAGCACCACCGTTCATGAACTTGTGTTGGTAAAGAGTCGAAGCTAACAAAGAAGCAATGGTTGGCGTGGTAGTGGTGCTAGAAGATGAGGATCCAAAGATGTTAGAGTAGCTTGAAAGGAGTGGATTTGAATTCAAGACATCCTGGATTTGCTTGCTTGGGTTAGTGTTAAAACCGTATCGATAATCAGTATCACTAGACACCATCACAGAAGAGAACCCTAATCCCAGAGCATTCAGATCAGGCTGGATATCATAGCCTGTCACGTTTTCCACATCTGGAACTCTTGAATTGAACCGAGGAAAGGGAAGATGGATATCAGATGGGGTATTAGCTAACCCATAAAACAAAGGGGTTGATATGATGAGTTGAGGTCGAAGAGACATCGATTTGAGGTTGATATATTGGAGTGTTAGTATTTGCACCAGATGTTGGAGAAGCTCCATCAATGGCAGAAGCCGCTGGTCTCTTCACACGCTTGTTCTTCCTACATCCACCGCCCACCGGAACATTCCTTAAGGAGCCACCCCGAGTCCAATAGCGTTTACAGGCCTTGCAGAAGTGTCTTGGCTGTGATAAACTGTAGTTGTTGTAGTAGCAAAACTTAGTGTTTGATGAATCACAACGAGGACACTTTAGGGCTTGCTGCTGCTGCTGCTCTTGGCTTGGTTTCTCCATAAGCCTAGCTGTTGACGCCATCAAGTCTTTCTCATCTATATGATTCTGCAACCAAAGTGATGCATGGCCAAAAGAGGGGAAAGAAATGAAAAAACAAAACAAAAAGAGTTAAATGAGTGTCCTTAGGGTAAAATAACAACACAAGATACATATTCTGTTCCAAAAGCAAAACAACAAAAATGGGGTCATGTTTTGTCGAATAATTGTTTGAGAGAGAAAGGTGGACAGAGAGAGAGAGTACTGAAAATGAAACCTGTGGCCATTCATTGTTAGAAGTTGAAGAGGAGAAAATCATCTTCTCGCAGTTACTCAACATTTTCTCCTATCAAAAAATCGTTGAAAACAAAGAGTAAACAGACAGAGCAGGTGGCGAGGCCGAGTCTTTGCTGATGGGATTCAAGTATTTTCTACGACTGACAGAGTGTATCATTTATGTTATGAGCATTACAATAATCTATCTAATTTGATTTATTAATCAATATTTTCACGTGCTAGATCTGGTCTTAACTGAGGAATTAAATAAGATTTGAGATTAAAAAAATGGGACAAAGAATATTTGTTTGAAGACAAATATTCAAAATTCAAGAAGACGACACAGAGGTAAAGCGGCAGAAGAGATGAATCTTGAGAAGTTCAAGAATAAGGGAAGAACATTATAACATGAGAGTTCTAGATCAGTTGATCTTTGTATTTTGTCGATATTCGTATTATCTTCAATATTATATCTGTATACAGAATATTATTAATTTATGTTATATTTTAATAAGGGTAAATTATCCGTTTAGCACATAAACTATTATTTTTATTCCGTTTTGATACCTAAACTTGATTTTTTTAAACATATACCTAAAGTTTAGTTTAGGTTTTATTTTGATACCACACCGTTAAAAACTTTACGGCGAGATACCAAAACAAAACAAAAATAATAATAATATATGACCATTTTTTTAACTTGAAATGCCCCAAAACGATGAATATTGTAATTTATAAAAAAAAAAGTGATACGTACAAAAGTTTTGTTAAATTTTTAGGCTATGGTATCAAAACGAAACAAAAAATAAATGTTATATATGATTTTGAAGAAAAAAAAAGTTTCAAAACGGAACAAAAATAATAGTTTAAATACTACACCTATAACTTAGCTTTTTAATAAATATAATATTAAAATTAATTATAATGTTTGTTTGAATATCATTTTAGTTTCTATTTTTAACACTTTAATCTTTAATGTTTTAAATTTTGATTTAAATAATTTAACTAAATGAAAATTATTAATCAATTAATGGTTCATACATATTATTGTTATTGACGTGATATTTTTATAATAAATTATTGTAAAAGGAAAAAGGAAAATATTTAAGTTTTATTACAAATTATCAAGTTATATTGCTATTTTTAAAATTTGTAGCAATTGCCACAATATTTTAAATTCAGTGATTTATGTTATCAAAATTTTAATATATTCGTAATTATTGTAATATAATATTTTGAAACTCAAATGAAAAATGTTTAGGTTTAATAAATTTTATAATAATTATTATAATATATTAAGATTTGATAATTTGTACTAATTGTTATCAAATGCTAAATTTATTATTTAATTATCATAATTATTAGTATATTTTAAAAATAAGGTAAAAATAATAAGACAACTGACATGATATTTTTTTTTATTTTTTTCAAAGATGACATGACATTATCTTATGGTGACACATCACTATCATCGTTAAGTTTTTAACGACGGTTACTAAAATAAAATCTAAACTAAACATTAGGTATACTTTTGAAACAAAATAAAATTTTAGTACCAAAATGAAGTAGAAGTAATAGTTTAGATACTAAACATGTAATGTATCCTTAAAAATATATCGAGTTTAATAACTTTTATAATAATCAATTACTGCAGCGGAATTCATTATCACATTATACTAGATCCTATCAACTGCAAATCTAAATTTGTATCCAGATCCGATGGCTCCAGATCAAAGCACCCTCTATCTCTCTGATGGGACATCATTATTTAGAATACTCATACCAATTGTTTTAATCCGGAATTTTACCAAAGTCACCGCCGATGACACCGGAAGATTGTCACTAGTTATTGAAACTTTTCATAAAATCTGGTTTCCGGTGAAAAGAGGCACTACATGGAGTCCGAGATTTTCTGAACTGGATCCTTCAATGTTTTCCTTGTTGATATGAGCCATGAATGGAACCCGAATCTCATTTTGTAAATTGTTTTCTGGCAATGAATCCAATTTTATGACCAAAAAAGAATCAAACAAATTTCACAATCATTACACCTTAATTTGTATATCAAATATTGGAGACTTTCTTTATATGCTTTTTGTGTTGTTGTCTAAATTATTACACGACTCTTAGTGCCGACAAAGGGATGGGGGTATTCTTACATACATACGGTGAAAAGGCTGGGAAAATAGGTCAAGAATCTGGAAATTCCAAGAGAAAGGGACAAGAAGGTTCCATGTGAAAATCTAGCCAAAGCAAAGAAAGCTCACCATGCCGGTGCCGGTGCCGGTGCCTACCTTTTATTCTCGAGGCTTGTTCATTTTGCTCTGCTCCATAGCTTTCCATTTCTTCTTCTTAAAAATAAACCAGAAAATTATATCTTAAGAACCCGTTAATGGTGTCAGACTAAAATAAGAGTTCCAGGGCCAAGTGGTGTCCAGCTCAAACTCATTATATATATATGTGCTTATTGTACTCGATTGAGAGGAGATATAATATCGACTCTTAAAATAATATTATAATTAAACATTTTTTAGTAAAATTTTAAAATAAAAAAGGGCCTGCAAAGTACAAGCTTAAGGGAACAATTGGATTTTGTAGTCTTTCAAGGGATTTTCTCATGTCCCTAACCATTGTTTTGAAAAATGGACATACCGGTTCAATCGAGAATCGTTGTCTAGTCTAGTTCAATCTAGATCAATTGAACCGTTATTAGTGAACCGGTCGGAACCGTTTGAACCGTTCAAATCGGATCGGCTGAAAACCGGGAAAGCCCGCTAATTTTGTTTTTTTTTTAAATTAAATCAAACGACGTCGTTTGTTAAACGAGTCAAGTCGAACTCGAGTATTGCTGAGCTCGACTCGAACTTGAAAAATTTAAAAGTAAGCTCAACTCGATTCAAACTCACGAACTAAAAATTATGAAGTTTAACTCGAACTCGAAATATAATATTGAAACTTGAACTCGAAAAGGCTTGAACTCAAAAAAAAAAATTAGAAGCTCGATTGAAGCCTAAAATTCGAGCTTGATTGAAGTGAAAAAATAATTCACTCAATGCTTACCAAAAGGCTCCATGATTTTGAATATCAAATTACCTCTATTATTTATAGAAGTTAGTTGGGATGATCTTCTATGTTTCTTAGCCATGTGAGATTGTTTTTAAAAAAAAATTAAACCAAACAATATCATTTTGTTATGATTTTTTTAGCCCCAAATTTATTTTTTAATTATAGTTATATAATTATATTTATTATTTAATATGTTTTACATTAAATATTATGTTGTAGTTAATTTGAATCATTTTGTTTCACTTAATTTTATGATTTTTAACTTATATATGTTATGACTTGCTTTGAATATGAATTGTGATATAAAAAATTATTTTTTATTAAATATTTTTGGTATTTTTATTTAATTTTTTTAAATAATTATGACGTCGTCCTGTTCTTCTGACTGATCAAACCGATTCGACCGATTGAACCAATAAACCGATAATATGACCGTTTCACTAACCGATCCGGTTCTAAAAACCATATCCCTAACAGCCCATCATTATTCTCTCGCAGCCTCTCTTTTTCTTAAAAACAAACAACTTTGACGCTCCGTTAATAAAATAAGAATTTGTACATTTAAATATAAGTTATTTTAATAATACTCTACTCTAATTTTTTCCATTTACAATAACTTTTACTTGGGGGTAATTAATCAGTTAAAAAATCACAGCTGTTGTTATTGGTAAACAAGTAATTAATTTCGGAGACTCCATTATTATTTGATAACACGGTATCTAATGGTCCATAACTCATGCACCTATTTGTCCTCAATAAGGTTTGAATCTCACTCTCCTTACTACATCAAAGTAACATCTAATTCTCCAAACCGGTCTTTTCATATTTGTTGAGATATTCTATTTATTGGCAAATTTGATTGTGCAGCCAAACTTACGAAGATATGCAGACCGGACAAGACGTGACACATTCCCAAGTTAACTTCCATCAGTAATTCAAAACATTCCACCATCTATTATTTAATTTGGGTTAATCCGGTTCTATTATTCCAACGTTGATTTCTAACATAGTGAAAAAGGAGAAACTGGAATATGGGGAATTTTATTGGCAAATTTGATTGTGCAGCCAAACTTACGAAGATATGCAGACCGGACAAGACGTGACACATTCCCAAGTTAACTTCCATCAGTAATTCAAAACATTCCACCATCTATTATTTAATTTGGGTTAATCCGGTTCTATTATTCCAACGTTGATTTCTAACATAGTGAAAAAGGAGAAACTGGAATATGGGGAATTGGGTCCTACCGACCCACCCACGATTAAGAGAATCGGTACGTCTGGACAAGAGATTCCAGTTTGAAGGAAACCCAACGCGCACGTTAGCCTATATCTTTTGAGCATCCAGTGAGACGAGGGCACTTGGGGACCAAACCATCAAATCAAAGCCAACTGTACCATCACCCAAACTATGTGCAGACAAATATCTCCCTCTCTACATTTTGTTTTCATTTTCCTTCTATTATACCATTATTCTTCTCTTATTTGGGCCACACCACTAACTTTGAGTTCAAGTGTTCAAAGATAAAAACAAAACTAAATTTCCCCTTTGCCCTCACAATAACCATCAATCATTTCATATATAAGGGTAAGATTGACATTTCGAATGACAGGAGCTAGGGATTAAAAACTCTCCATTGATATTACATTCTTCATAAAATATGTAGCCTAAAACTGCATTATTTTTTTAGTGTGGACGGTGATGACTGTTTAAAAAAACTTTCTTGTTCATGTGGGAACAAACTATCATATGCTAATGGCATGGTTCATGATGGCCCCATAGAGCTATAAGTTTATTCTTTAACATTTTCATAGAAACCGAGGTTTTTACGATTATTATGTCAATATTAATAATAATAATTATTAGTTGAATGGTTGGTTGGTATCATCCAAATTAAAGTTTTTTTTTATTAATATGGAGCAAGTACAAAATATTATTGGTTCAAAAATAACTTCAATCATTTGAGGTTGAACGCTCACATATCTAGTATTTATAATACTTTAACTTAATACCTCAAGAAATAACAATAATTTATTTATCATCAAGTCGATTGATCAGTAACATCCAAATTAAATTTGGATATAGGCATTGATAAAAGAGACATGGGTCAATAATATTTTTATTATTATTTTATTTGTTTATAGACATGGGGTAATAAAATAATGGGCCACTCGAACCGAAAACAGAGAAGGGAAGGAGGGAGAGTCAAACCTGGGAATTGGAGTAAGGCCATCCATGTCATGGGCAGTCTTTATAAAGAATCTTTCATTCCAAACATCCCAATCTTACTTGCATATTATTATATTTAAAAATATAGATATTGCTTTGCAAGAAGTATTCCTGGCCCGTAGCTCATGGAAGTTTATAGCGCCGACGAAGTGGGGAGGGGACATATCCATACTATGCACAACTTCCTAACCTAAGCATAAATTTAGAACTATTTAGTTATAGGAGGGGCCTGTTGGGTAGGAGATGGAGAAGAAGATTGATTAGAAATAGTATTATAAAACTGATTAATTAGAAAAATAATGGGTAATTCAGATAGTTTTGTAGCCGAAAGGTTCGTGCTACTTGATATGACGAATCGGCTAAGGATGGGATTCTTGTAGCTGACAGGCCTCTTAATCATGTGAACCAAAATATTATTGGTGTTCAATTATATCAGCCCATACAAGACATTGTGGAAGTCCAACGCACTCCAATTCAAACATTTGTCTACTCATCTAATCTGGTATCGGGTAGGAGGAAAAGAGGAACCAAATCCATAGTCGTACAGCCTGCGGTGTAGTGTGCCTTTCGGCAACCGGCTTAATGTAATACGGCTCGTGTAACCAAATATTATTGATTTGTTAACATTCTACTGTAATACGGCACTTTCAACAAATATCTCCAATTACATATAAGCTCCAGCAGCAAGCTATATTAGAATTTGTAAATTAGACATGGAAAAATTATTTCAATCAATCCATTTTGTTTTGATGACAAAAGTAGGAGGTTGTTCATGACCGTTTTTTGCGGCAATGAACGACCATACGGAGGACCGTATGGGTGGATGGTTGTAGGTTGGAGGAGATTAAAGAGCATGGGCGTAGATGTCTTTGATAGACGGGGTGGGGGAACTTTATGCTTCTTATGTCTTTCTCATGTGACGAGAATGAAAGAGCTCTCCCTTTTCAGGCCATAAAGTAGATTCTCGTTGACAGCATCAGTTTAGAACACAATGGCCAATAAAAATTAAACAAAGCGGGAGCAAAGAGTTGCAGAACATAAAAATCCAATCTGCAGTCAATGAAATTCATTCATCAACTAAAAAGGTGCGTGCAACCTCTGTTTTACTTCTAAACCGTAAAGAAAAAGGCTATAAAACCAACCTTGTCTCTTTCGTTTCAAATTGGTTTAAAGTCAAATTTCTGAACCTACTACTTTCAAACTCTAGCCCTCTTGCTATTGCAACTTGGACACTTATACTGCTTGATATTCTCGGCCTTTGCAGGTGTAATCTTCACACATTTGCCATGAAACCATCTCTCGCAAATATCACAGCAAATCCAGAATTCATCAGTTCCATAGCTATCCCCACAAGCCCCACAAGTGGCACCCTGTTCATCTTCCACGTCTTCTTCCCCACTCTCATCCTTGGATGGTGGAGCCACCTTTACCATCTTGCTCTGGGGTTCAGATTGACGAGACTGCAAACACCAAGGATATCAATGTGACATTAATTGAGATCACTGCATATAAAAAGGAAAACCCAAGAATTTACGTTTAACCTTAGCACTTGATTTGCTTTTGCCACTGCTGTTGTGATTAGCAGATTGGTCCTTTGATGGTTTAACGTTTCCTGTCACAACTTCGAATATGGTTGGAAGATCGTTAATCATCAGATAGAGTCTTTTCCTGCCAATTAAAAAAAAGAATTAGAATAACCTTAGTGATAGTTAAAACCTGTCATGAAGTACACTCTCCCATCCCCAACCCCCCTCAGACTCGGCTCAATTCCCTTATTTAGAGGAGAGCAGCAATGTGTTGCAAGTGTGACCAAATCCAGGTGTTCAGAAAAAGAAGGTTTTTACTGTTTTCTTTTACTCAATCTATTTACTCGTACTCAGATGTAAGTGTCAGAAATTGGTATGTGCCTCAAAAGCAAGTATGTTCAAATTTTCCTATGTTTTTCCATATATTTGGAGGATCCTTGGAGTGTCATATCCTCGTATTCCTGTTCAAATTTGTGTTGAACACAGGAAGAGTTGGAGCAATATAGTATTCACTAAAATGAAGTTGAGAGAACTGGATCCCTTTGTTCAATGATCGAAGATTGCTAAATAACTAAATGAGATGGACAACAATTATAGGGCTGAAACTAAGAAATGGCAGGCAAATTGGTATTTTTCTACATATTACCAGCAAACAGGGCTTTTGCTTTTCTCTCACAACTGCCTCTTGCTGTTTTAGTTTTTGTTCATATATCACGCAACTGCAACAATGGAAGTAAGGGCAAAATTTTGCTTCTTTCCAAAATTTCAAACTTCAAATCTTTGAGACGATCCCAAATTCCCAAATGCGTCAAATATTCCCTCCTAAAGCAAGTCCCGTACTAAAAAATATGAAACAATGTATATTCACATGCCCACTAGCAGACATCAAGTTATGGCTGAGCAGCACATCGCACCTTGGGGGTGAAATGGAAACATTCCTAATGGTGTAGACCAGAAAACATGTGCCCATCATATTGGAAGCCAAAGAATAAAATATCTGACCGAAGATCGAACTGTCCAGCCTACCAGTTCAACCAATTGAACTAACCAATCTGTTTTTTAACCATTTCTGTTGCTTAGACAGATGTATATGACAATCTTATATTTAACAAGAGTGCCAAAGCATTTAGGAAAATGTTTCATTGTATGGCATGCAAGACTTTAGCTAGTATTACATGATAAAAGTCAAACATCTCAATTAGCATTTTAGCATCCAGACTCAGCTTAAATTGTTCTCTCAAACTTGGCAAGGCATACAAAGTGAAAAAGGACATTCACTTCCTTGTTTGAATGCAAGACATAAACAAGTATGTCATGTCAGAAAAAATACCAATGAAAGTAACAGAATAGTCCCAAATTCATCTTACAAATTTAAAACAAAAGGTTTGCAGCATTAAAAATAGAAATGATTGGAAAAAAAAAAACTATCCACAATTTCTCACATGTAATATTGATTCATTTGAGCTATGCATCAGATTGGTAACTTTTTATAATTTAAAAATGAACTCATTCGAAGAGAACAAGGGTACTATTTCTCTATATTGCAAGATGCAAAGCGAATTATGCAGTTAGCAATAAAATCAACCAAGATACAGCAGCAACTAGGCTGTGCTATATGAGACTCAAACGTGTCACAAATGACACAGAAAAAGCAAACATACCGCTCATGCTTGTCAAACCCGAACCGTGCGCCAAAATAGAAAGCAACAGAAAGCAACCATGAATCACTGTGGACTGCAACCAATGATAGCCAGTCCTCCTCCTGCATTCCATCTCTAGCAAAGTTTATGCCCAGTGCAGGTTCTGGAAGCTCAGGAGGCACCTCCTCAACAGGCATGTTAACTTCCCATGTTTCATTTGGTAGTCCATACAAACATAAGTTCTCCTTCTCTGCAAATGTAAATTCAAAATTTTGAAAGACATAAGTTTTGCTGGAATGAATTGCGACAAACATACAGCACATTAACAACTTCTAAGTCATTTAGAAGGATTTATTGTAGATTCAAGAATTTCCAGTTAACGTATAAAATATAAGCAAATTTTCTTATTACTGTTAATGGGCCTACACTTTGGAGTTTTATGCAAGAAATCCTCAAAACAAAAGTGGCGTGTAAAGTGTAAACCAACAGCAGAAGTAATCATGTGTCACCAGACTATAAATCCCAACATCCACGGGAAATAGAACAAAATCTCAGCAACAATAAGAAATGAAGTTCCACTTCCAAAGAAAGAAATTTAAAAAATCCAGCTATTTCAGACACTAACTTGTGGCAGGTTACTTAGTGCAACAATTAGCCAAAAGCATGTCAATATCATGAAAGGGCAAAGGCTATAAGGAAAACAAGTTAGGCAACCGTTTGAAACATGCTTCTGGGTAGCTTTCATATCCGATATAAGTTTCAAGGAGCTGAGATAAACACTTGACTGAAAAGGTTAATTAGAAAACAGCCACTTTATCCAAAAAGAAATGCAGGTTCATTAATAGATTAAATAAAACCTGATGCTAACAGTATACTTGCAAAAAAAAAAAAAGTTCATTCATGTAACTTTTTGCAAATTCTATCCACCTTGCAGGCAAAGCAAGGATACTGTAGCAAATAAGCCAAGATTACATATCATCAAAAAGGAAAATGGGGATGATATGATAAATGATCTAAAGGACCAAAACCAGAAAGGTGAGCAGCGAATACAAGGCTTTTCACAATTGATGTGAATTGAATTTGGAGCCATTTAATGTGTGAACCACATAAGACATGTTGACAGAAACAACCATGAACCATTTGGGGATTGATAAGTGTAGACAAGGAAATCAAATAAAAAAATAAAGATAAAACTGCAAATTGAAAATTAAGAATTCAATCGCCAGACATTACAAAATTTATCTGATCTAGCAGCCAACGTGTAAGAAGACAATATTTAACTGCTTTCACTGAAATACATTTGACAATGCGATTTTCATTAGCTTTACAAAATAGTCAGCTGCTACGACATTCAGAACATAACAATATGTACAGAACTTTGACCAGAAAAACGAATAAACCATTTCGTACAGATATAGAAAAGTAACCCAAATGAAAGAAAGCGAACTTGAGGAAAAAAACAAACAAACAGATACGCAGTCAACGGTGCAGCTTCAACCCTCAGAAAGAAAATATACAAAAATCAGCAAAGTAACCAACCAGGATCACACTGTTGGTAGAACTTGCCAACATCTGCCATAAAAACCCAAATATAACAAAAAAAAACTCGTTAATTAAATCCAACGGTAATTCTGAAAGGAAAAAAGAAAAATCCAACAACGAAAGAAAGAAGGGGGAACGAACCAGTGGTGAGAGCCTTAATCAAGCCAGTGCGTCTGCCTTTAAAGTCGTTGAATACCTCATCTACCGTTCTCGGTATAGGGTGTGGTATCCCTTCCATTTGTTTTTTCTCAAACACCCCTTAAAATTCCCCCCCACTTACCCAGAATCCTTAATCGCTATATATATATATATATTGCAAATGGAAATATTAAATATGAAAATAGTATGTGGACAAAGCATTTACATGGAATTTTCAGAGTAACAAATCAGGAAATAAAGGAAAAGATGAATTAGGGTTTTCATTGTTGGGTTTGGTGGGATGGGGATTTACTTAAAATTTTAATTATATAAATATGCAGTTTGTGAAAGAGAGGAGGAGACGGATAATGGAAACTCTAAAAAGCCAATTTTAGACCAAAAGTTGAAGGGTGCTGGGGGGTTTTAAGTTAACTATTGCCCTCGTTTGTTTTTAAATTATAGTTTTGATTTACCTTGGATTTTGACGCGATGGATGGATCATGGATCTAGCTTAATCTCCACTATTAAAGTGAAGAAATTATTATTTTAAAATAAATTATATAATTAGTCGGTCAATAAAATTTGAGCAATATAGATGTTACAAAAATATTTAGAGATATATATTATTTATTTTATTACACCTAAAATTTGTTATAAGAAAATGACGAATTACATAAAATATTTATTAAAAAAATCTTTGTCTGACACTAAAGATGGAGACCTCTCTCAAGAAAGTTTGATGCATCCACAAGGGCTCAAACTAGAGACCACTTGCTTAAGCGACCATAATCTCTTCCACTAAGGCCAACCTTAGTTTGTTCAAACATTCTTATTTATTTTAAAAAAAATGCATGAATTATTTGACCAACAAAATTGTTAATAAACTAATTATTAACATACTTTTACTTTGCTCATGGAATTAAAACATTTTTAATTTAACTATTAATATTATAAAAAAATATTCTTTTTTATCTGTAACATTAAATAGTTAATAAAATTATAAATGTCTATTTTCATTTCACATAATAATAATTTGGGTAAATTATATATTTAATCACTCACTTATTACTTAGTTTCTATTTCTGTCATAAATTTTTTTTTAAATCATATCTAACAATATATTTTGGTCACCCGCCGTTAAAAAAATTAATAGTGATGCTGACATAATAATTTTTTAATCATTAAATATTGATGTGGCATTAACTTATGATGACACGTCAACATCACCGCTAATTTTTTAACGGTGAATGACCAAAAGTCCAAAACGTAGCATTAGGTATGATTTTGAAAACAACAATAGTTAAGTGGCCAAAACAGAAACTAAGTAATAAGTGGGTGAAAAAATAGATAGTTTGCCCTAATAATGTTGATTTTTAAATTTTTCACGTTTTATTAATCATTAATGCTGCAATTGTGCCTCGTGGTCCTCCAATTAGGGCTGAGCAACGAAACCGAAAAAATCGAAAAATCGACATGAATCGAGTAAAACGGTTCGATTCGGTTTGGTTTGGTTTTAAACGGTTCGGTTTTCGGTTCGGTTTAAAGGTTTTATTTTTTTGATTCGGTTCGGGTTTTCCATATGGAACCCATTTGTTCCATATTGAACCGAATAGACAATTTTTGTAAAAAAAATTATAGTTTCAAGTGATTTTTTAAATGAAAAACCGATAAACCAAACTGAACCGAAAAAACCCGAACCGTTAAAAAAACCGAACCGAACCGAAAAAACCGGTTTCGATTTTTTCGATTTTTTAACTATTTGGTTTCGATTTAAATATTGAAAATCCGTTTATTTCGGTTCGATTCAATTTTTGATAAAAAATCAAACCGAACCGAACCGAATACACTCCTACCTCTAATCCTGCAACCCCTTCTTCTACTACTAACATTGCTACGCCTAATTGCTCTGTTTTAAGCAACGGTGATTTGGCACTCAATGGTGACTGTCACTTGGCACCGGGCGGAACTGGAGGTCAGGGGCGGACTCAGGGGTTATCAGGGGTAGCCCGGGTAACCCCTCAAATTGTGAGGAATATTTATCAAATGATATTATTTTAGTATTTTTATATATATTTTTTGTGATTTTTAAGTAGAATTCCCATATTTCAGTTAAATTCTTATAGGAAAAAAATTTGTGCAATAAAATTGTCTACTTAGTGTTAATTTTTTTTAAAATTTTTTCTAATTAATACAAGTATCACCTTTAATATTGTGCAACCCCTAAAAAAATTTATAAAAATTTTTTTGTACTGAATTTTTATCCTGGGTCCGCCCGAGGTGATGGCGATGGAGCTCTCACTGAAGCTCACTTGAGTTTCAATTTATCGAAATCCTTTCAAACTTAAAAGAATATCATGAAAGTTTGGTCTCATTGGAAAGTAAAATTGAGAGATAATAATAGAGCAGAAAGTTGAACATAATATATACATATAATGGATATCGTATATGATAATAGTAAAAGTCTGTATGTACTATCAACCAGAATGTGGTTCAGTGGTTTGAACCAGTTTCCTGAGGTTTTCAATGATCATGACTAGCTTGGTGTTAAGCCTATTCACAAACCACTTGGGAAGCCATCCTGCAGGATCGAGCTGCACATTCAAATAAAAAACATCATAAATAAGCATTTAGAGCAAGTTTAGTTTTTTAATTTATCCAAAATTCAACTCACATGATTTACCAAATAAGGTAAAATTAGGCCAATAATACAAGCGGAATAATTAATTAGCAAAATAAGACATCTTCAAATTTATTTTGAGATCTAGGCCATTTGTTACGGTGTTTATGGAACTCGTCACGCCGACTTGACAAGTTTCATAAAATATATTAAAAATTATAACCCGTCATATGATATGGAACAAAATTGTATGAAATGGTAACGCACATATGACGATCCGTGACGAGTTTCACGTGCACCGTAACAAACGGCCTAGATCCCAAAATAATTCTCAATCACCCCATTTTTCAAAAAAAATTCCCACCTGTATTATTTTCCTAGTTTTGTCACATAATAATGCTACAACTATATATATATATATATGTGTGTATGTTTATATTACCTGAACAACATACGTAACAGTACATGAGTTAATATCTTCAAGCTTTTCCACGACCCATCCTGATTGCAGCAATAAGCCTCTAATTGCATTATGTTGCTGTGGAAGCAAACCAGCAGCAATTTCCTTGGGCAGTGAGGCCACTGCTACAACCTGCAAACTTAATTAATCTGTAAATTACTCTCAGTTTTGCATTAATCAAATAAAATTTATAGGTAGAATAAAACTTAAAGTATACCAAAGTGCCATCTTCCATGGTTTCACGTCGTTCATACACTATGAATTCTCGGTTTCTAAAGAGAGGTTTTGAGTTGTCGCCAAACCTAAGACGAATTATGCTCAAGTTATCTTCAAGATCTTTAATATATCTAGCTTCTACAAGCTCACTGTCCCATTGCTGTTCACAATAACAAAAACAAAAACTTGTTGAGTTTGAATCAACAATATACGTAGATGGTGGTTTACAGTGGTTCACCCTCATTAGATTAAACAAAGTCATTGAAAAAAAAACTATAATATGTGGTTAAATGGTTTAATTATCAAGCATAAAGGGGGGAAAGTTAGTTTGAATGACTTAGCCCTCCAATCACTAAAGCTTAAGAAAAACAAATCCGTTGTTGTGGTATCTGAAGTAATGAATAGCAAAAATATAGGAAACATTCTTAGATAGTAAAGTGGGAGTCCCTTTCCAGTTTAGTGTCAATCTTCTTGCAAGGAAAATCAACCACATATATTAGAGAATATATTCTGAACAAAACAAAGGACAGTGATTGCATTTGCAGACAAAAAAGTTCTTTTCCGCCCAACAAAGACAACTGTCTAGTCTAAACAACAATCGAACGATCAACATTCAACAAGGCTAAAGTAGAAACACAAATGAACCATCACCTTGGCAGCATCTATGGCGTTGGCGACAGTGATGAACTGCTGTGGCGAGACAGATCTGAGCACCCACCGGCTACGGAATATGTGAAGAGATCCAGACCTTCGCTTTGATATCTCTACTCCATTTTCAAAGGTCAGGATCTTCCACCCGTCACCGCCAATCCCCAACTTGTTCGTCTCCGAAACTGATGAAGTCGAGACCGAAGCCGACATTAACAGCTCCTGTATACAGCTTTCGCTTGCATATTGGACGTATCTTCTTAGCGAGTCGTCGCTGATGGACCTTTCAGAAACCAAAAACACAGGATAATATTAGTATTCGAGACACGTTGCTTCAATTATGGTTTCAAAACAGAAAGAAAAACATCTGTGAGAATTTACCAAGACTGGTGGCCGCAAGCTGCAGGACTGGTTTTCATTTGCAAGGTTCCAAAGTTTTGATTAATTGCTTTTTCGACTTTGAAAAAAGAATCAAATTAGGAGGTGGAGGTCATAAATACACACGCAAAGTAATCGGTGTGTGGATTTTCTTTTGATATCTGTTGAAATTTGAATGTTGGCATCCACAATTGTTTAGTGTAATTCAAATCCCACCAATGCTTCTTTTGTAAAAAGGGCAATGATTACGAGGGGAAGGGAAGAGAGTAGAATAATGGGGAGTGGGGGAGAGGTGATAGAAGCACATGAAGTGGCAGAAGAAGGTCCATGATTGTCTCTCTCTCTCTAAATATAGATAAAAGAAGATTCTTTAGTGGGCAAGACAGGAACAAGAAGCAAGGGTTAGGGAAGACGATGCACATGGAGTGTTGGCAGCTGTTCGAAAACAACATATAGAAATTAGAAAGTGACTAAAGACCAATGCCAGGTTAATGGGAAGCTGGCGAAATTAAGAACTCGATCAACACCTTATCTTCTAAACTCTCTAGGTCAATAAGTTGAATTAAATATTTTGCTTTAAATATCTTTCCATTCTTTATCAATTTAGAAGGTTAAACTCTATAAATTATCATTAAAGTATGATTAAATTTCTCTTTTCCCCGTTGATATTTTGAAAGTAGTGATTTAGTAGTTATTGTTAATTATTTATAAGGTCATTCGATTATCAAATGTTGTTTTTCTCAATAACAAAAGGTTGACGTGACAGTTAGACTGATTACTTACATTATTTGATCATATATATAAAAAAAAGGATGAGTCTACAACGAATTTCACACACCAAAATATAATAATACAAAGTAGGATAAAATTTATGATAAAATAATATTTTAGTCATTTAACTTTCAAAAGTTATAAAATGAACATTAAATTTTAGGTTTGGTTAAGGCTTGTATAACAAATAAGTACCTATAGTGTATCATTTTTTCATTTAAGTACCTAAAATATTTTTTTGGTCAAATAAGTATCCAAATTTATCTTTTTTGGTTAAAATATATACCTAAAGTATTTATTGGTTAAAATATATATACCCAAAGTATTCAATTTTTTTATCTAAATACATAAAGTATTATTTAATTAATGACATATGTCAACTTTTTTTTAGAATTTAGTGGTTAAGGAATTATTATTATTCCTTGAAATTTTGGGTTCAACACTACATATGCAGGGAGTGTATGAGTATTCAATATCAAATGGTGAAGAGTCTTTAAACAAATACTACCTTGTATGCGCCCTAGATTAATCATTGGATACATTTTTAAATAAAAATTTTATAGGCTTTTTCATAATTTTTTTAAAAAAAATTAAAATTTTTAATAAAATTTCAAAATTTTCTTTTTTTTATTACCTTTTCTAATTAAATACGTACTCTCAATCTAATTTTAAAAACTATAAGAAAAGTCAATGTATATTTTTTTCAATTATATATATATATATGTTTAGACTTGTAATATTACTGTAACTAAAAATAATAGAGTTTAGATTTAGAATAAGAATTGATTTTACATTTAGATTCTATAAGTGTCTAAAAGAATTATACAAAATTTCATAAAAAAATATTTGAAGAGAGATTAATTTATTCAAGCTCAAAATTAAGAGGACCTAAAAATTGTTTAAACCAAAATATTTAGTCACCAACAATAACTTTAATATTTTAAATTAAAACATTATTTTTTAAACGTGTAGATAGTAAACTATTGTTTTATAGTAAAAAAAGTTAAAATTAAGTTTTAAATATGAAGCAAAGATTAGAAAATATATATAATAGAGATGCCAAAATATTTCGAATCAACAGTTGAATTACCTATTTACATAAAACGAATCCTTCTAATTACAGTTTCATCATAATATTCATCAAACAAAAATAAGATCCCACATAATTAAGTTTGTCTGTCGCCCATTCCATGGGAAGGATAAAAAAGGAAAAAGAAGACAAAACAGAAGCAGCTCTCACTGTTGATAGGTTCATTGCTGATAAAACATGGTAAAAGAAACCCACATTCAATGGGGCTGTATCTTGGTAACAGAGACAGGGAAGGCTCCACTATAAGTAAAAGACTCGTCGCTGTACGGATGGATATCAGTTCCCTTAGCTGCATCCTCATATGTTGCCGAGCTTGCTGCCGATTCGGCGTTCGGGTTCATGCCGGACATCTGCATAATGTCTTCAATCTCCTTCACCACTTCGCCCATTGTAGGCCTGTCAGCTCCTGATTCTTCAACACACCTCATTGCCAGGTCTACAAACCTTTCCAGGCCTTTGGATGAAGTACCGAAACCAATAGATTGGTCCAGAATCTGTTGGAGATTATAAAGGCTTTTTGATTTGTCCATCGACATTCTCACCTCCCTTACTATATATTTCCCTCGCTCTATTGGTCTTCTTGAAGTTACTATTTCCAGCATCAGCACTCCAAAGCTATAAACATCGCTCTTCTCAGTTAACTGTTGGGACATGTAATATTCAGGATCCAAATAACCCTACAACAGAAACAAACTAATTCTTAGGGAGGATGGCATAGAAGGAGAAAATAACAGCAATTTCCGTGAAAGGAAAATGAACTAATTATCAACACAAAAAGAGCACAATTGGGACCAGCTGGCCCTTGTGCCTGAGCACCATCGGCACCAGCTGACCTTGGTGCCAGAGCAACATTGCTAACAGCTGAGCTTGTTGCTCAGGCTCTACCATTTCAAAAGGCTGTATTAATTGTATGCATGCGTCAGCGTATGGAAGAACCCACCATTGTACCCTTCACTTGAGTACTAACATGACTCTTCTCACCGTCACTCATAAGTTTGGAGAGGCCAAAATCAGCAACTTTAGCATTTAAGAGTTCATCTAATAAGATGTTATCGGACTTGATGTCCCTGTGAATTATGGGAGGATTCGCGAGCTCATGAAGATATGCCACTCCTCTAGCTGCACCAATGGCTATTTTAAGTCTCCTGCTCCAGTCCAATCTGATTCCCGACTTCCCTGCATTACATATATATACACATATATATATATATATATATTTTTGGTGAGATAAGGACATGTAAAATGCCGTTTAATTATTGATAATGTAACCCAATTTGGAGTAATGAAGTTAGGAAATAGAGGAAGGTACCTGACAGACTGTCACTAAGTGAGCCATTAGGAACATACTCATATATTAGCATTTGTTCACCTCGCTCAAAACAAAATCCCAATAGACTAACAACATTTTTATGATGAACTCTAGATAGAAGCTCAATCTCTGTTTTGAATTCGAGCCCCCCCTGCATAGATCCTTGCTGAGCTCGTTTGATGGCAACGAGCTCCCCAGTGGAGAGAGTTCCTCTATAAACCTGTAAATGAAGGAATTGAAATTATTTGGAAAAAAAAAATTTATAACTCACAATGACCATGCTAAAGAAATCTATCTCAGTAACACAAATAGTTACAGACAGACGAAGTAACAGATTATTCTTATTATTTGCATTACAACTTTTTAATCTATTTAAACCTTCCCTTCATTAAGGTAAAAAGGTCAATGCAAACACATAGCGTGCAAAAGGGGCTAGGGCTAGAGGCCTCAAATGAAACAATGAATAAAACCTATGCTACTCGAAGTTAGGTGTAAGTGTTGAACATGGGTATGTGTCCAACACATAGAGAGTCAGATTTTTCAAAATATTTCAATGTATTGGATAATCCGTAGAGGTCATATCTCCATACCTCTAGCATACATGTTTTTTATATGCACATAAGCAATACAGAGAGGATGAGAGTCAAAATAAACCTTTCCGAAACCCCCTGATCCGATATCATTGGCATCTGAAAAATTGTGCGTGTATTTCTTAAGCTCTTCAAAAGAGAAGCATCTTGCTCCTTTTAACTGAGGAATGCTACCACTGCTCTTCTTAGGATCCCAGTGTGCTATGTTTTCATGGAAGAGAATCAGTACCTCAGATATTCCACACGATCAACAGGAAAAGACTGAAAAATAATTATCCTACCAAAAGGGTTGCTTTCTAAGGTTGCTCTTTGTGCTCTCTTCCTCTGACGATAAGCATAAATCCCAGCAAACACTAATAGTACAAAAAGCACCGAAGCACCAGCTGCCGCTCCTATTGTGATGCCGGTACTTGATTTGCTTGAGTGTGCAGCTACATCTAGATAATACAACACATATGCAAGGGAAAAAAGATGAATCTATGTAAACAGAAATTTACAAATTCATTTTAGTTCTATTGCAGGCGCATTACCAGAAAAGTACTCATATGGGTCACCCCCAAAAACATAAGGTCCAAAGTACATGTCAGGTGGCTTGTAATCCTGGCTGCTAAAGGCAGATGCAATCTTAGAAACTGCACTTCTATTGAATCTATCTTGGCTGTATGGAAATAATTCAAGGTCCAAGAGAAGATACTGATATGGGTCCATCCGTGGATTTTTTAGTGAAACAGAATCCACAGGAAATTCAGGCATCTTGAAAAACTGTGTCAAGTTCTGCTCAAAACTTTCGAACGGAGTTCGGTTTCGCAAGTCGGAGAAGAAAAGGCCTCTGAATTGTAGTGTCCCTGAATATGGATAGGCACATCTGCACATGGGGCTGGAAATTTGACCAGAACTGCATGAATAAGGCTGACAGTTCATAGGAACGGTTGAATACAAAGGCACGGAATCTGGTGGCGGTAATGTACAGTAAGTGTTTGCTGCTCTTGTCGGGCACACTGGATTATCTACAAGTCTACAGAAAGTTTTAGAAAGAACTTCAGTGATGTTAAATGGTACACTAATAATCTTTAACATCAACTATATCTATATCTATCTGTAGAAAATCCATCTTCCAAGAGGACCAAGACGTATGAGAATACAAGCCTAGTAATTCAGCAAATAAAGGATAGACTAAAGAATTCCGGCTTACATCAGCTTGAATGTGTATGGTCCACCAGTGTCATTAAAATCTGTTATGAAATTACCCTGCAAATCTATGGTCTCCAGCTGGTTGCTAACTCCCGGGCCAATATCCAAGGTACCATTAAGGTCATTGTGTTTTAGTATCCTGTCAACGATACAACAGCAAAAGGGGGCAAAAATCCAACCAATCATTTCCCAAATGTGACTGTTTTTTGTCTAGGGCCCTCATTTCCATTATAATGTGTAGGGTCAAGTATACTTACACAGTTTCCAACTGTGGAAGATTCAAGAATGAGGCAGGAATTTGACCTGTAAGTTGAGTATCTTCCATCACTCTGCCACACAAATGAATTGATTACTCTCTCAACTACAGCAAAATACTTGTGAGAAAGAAGGTTATGATGTTACAGTTCCCGAACTAGCACCATCTTTAAGTAGAGAAAGAAAAAGAGGCAGTGAGAGAGGAAATACAATGTTGTTAAGGACGACAGAGTCGGAAACCATGAAGGAACGTCTGTTGAATTAAAACTATTATTACTGAAGTATCTGCACATTATGCGATAGAAAAAAGATTAGTGATAGTAATACAAAGGTGTAATGTTATTAAACAAAAAAGACGTCAGAGTGCAGTTTGAGAAGGCCAAAGACACACTAAACTCTAAAGCATTTGTGACTTACAAGGTGTTCAAACTGCTCATGCCAGTAAGGTTAGGAAGAGGGCCAGTCAGCTCATTGTTGGACAAAAACCTGAAAATCAGTACCAAATGTTCTTAACTAAGAGAGGATAATAGTTCCCTTCCATCCTAGAAAAACACGTACGGAAGACTATCAGCCTTTTATGCTCATTGCTTACAGATCGTGAACGCTTGTAAGATTGTTGAGATTCGATGGAAGTTCTCCATTCAGTGAATTGTTGTCAAAGCGTCTGTAGCAACACAATAAATGTATTAGTCATCGTCAACATTAAAAAAATCTCAACATTAATCCGGTCGAGTACTTGGTCTAAGTACTCACATCACCTCCAGAGTATTCACGAGCCCAAGGGTGGAAGGAAGAGCTCCAGAGAACCTGTTGCTTTCAAATAGCCTGAGAAAGAGATGGAAAAATAATTGTTTCAAATATACAGAACTCCATGCATGCAGAAGGAGAAAAACAAAATAACTCATTCCTGCATGTAGAGGGAAATTGTTGTTTATGGGAAAATTTTGTTGTGAAAATGTGCCTTCTTTTCTAGTTGCAAAGCTCTTTCCAGGTAAAATCAAGTAATAAGTTGCAGAAATTATTGATAGAAAACAGAATGGAACATACAAATGTATCAGAGTCATTTCTGAACTGAAAAGTTTAGATGGAATTGGACCAGAGAGTTGATTCTTCCCAAAATGGCTGTCAATAACGTAGAACATTGTTACCGTGTAAATAAAATAGAATCATGGCAACCAAAAAGACAAACTACAAAGAAAGTTTGACATACAAGTGCTTGGTATTAATCAACCAGTCAAGCCCTGGTGTAGTCGGTCCATCTGAAACTGGAATTTCTCCATCAAGCTGATTGTCAGCTAGATCTAACCAATAAAGGTTTGAAAGGTTACCAATGGACCGTGGAATAGACCCAGTGAAGCCATTAGAATTTAGAGATCTGTAGGTAATGCAGGCCAGCATGAAAGCACTCTGATTAAAAGATATAAAAGAATAACTAGTTGTAGAGAAGCCAAAACATCACACAGCCTACTATCAGGGAGCCTCAAATAGAAGTTTTACCAAGGTAATGTCCTTCACCTAATAGAAAGTACACAGAAAGAATCCAAATAGAATTGTTTGTCACTTGAGAGGTATAAAAATTAGAGGTCAAATTCTTACAAGTCCCTCAGCTGTGGCAAAGATCCTATCGTATCAGGAATTGGACCGAAGAATCGACAACCAACCAAGACCCTGCCATTGAGATATATATATATAAAAGATCTTTTAAGAAAATAGCAGAAAGAAATTTGCTTCCAGTTGATGCTTTGGCAGGAAATAGAACCCCTTACAACTTTATTAGCTTCTTTAAATTTCCAATCGCCGAGGGAAGAGATCCCGTGATACCTTCATTGTAAGATAGATCCCTGAAAAATGAAGCCAAATCAAATATGTTAAACTAACCATAACCATGAGCACAAGTGCCTCTAGAAAATCCAAAGAGCAAAGGAAGAAGAAAGAAAAAAAATTAATGTTTAGAAGGATTGTTCAGAAAATCCAATTGCACAATGACATCCATGAGCAATGGAAGCAGATAATAGGCAAAAGGACCTACAATTCTTGTAATTCAGATAGGCTGAAAACATCTCCTGTCAGCCGTCCCTCCAATTTCATGTTTGGCAGTTTCCTGAAACAGAAAGAAAAATGTCAGGAAGATCCCAAAGCTGAAACAACCAAACCAAACAAAGTATTAAAAGGAAGAAGCACCAGCAACTTACAATGAGATCACACGTGTGTCACTGCACTCAATTCCAACCCATTGATCATCACAAGGATCCCCACTCCCCCAATTAGATGGTAAATTTTTCCACTCACCCATGAGAGATCTTAGAGCACTTGCTGCACACAAACAGTTTCGGTTTCTCTTGATCAGAACCAGAGCTAAATTCTGAGGTAGCAATTCCAAATCATTGAACATAAATTTGCATGGAATGAAAGCAATCCCAAATCATTCATCATTTAAATAAGTTAAGAGTTAAGACCCTTGGATAGCATATACAAATAATCAATAACATATTCTTCAACGCAAACCTAAAGAACCAACAGAAACTATACTAAAAGAAAACAAAATAAGCAATGACTAGAGGCAAACTTACCATCATCAGGGTTAGTTGCAGCTGCTATGATATAGATATGAACAGAAACAACAAGCAAAAATAACCAAACCGCTGAACCCATTTTTGTGAGAGAAACCAAAAGCTTCAGAGTTCAAAGAGTCCAAGACCTGGAAACTATTTGGTTTCTGTTTCTAAATTTGCGTAACATAGAACAACATTCATTTAACATTAACGAGTTTCAATTCAGGAAGCAACTTCCTCGAATGCAAATGAGAACACAATCTATATCAAAAGCAAGAAACGGTAAGAAATGCGAGGCTTTGAATGGATTTAAAAGTGGCAAATTGCCCCAATATGATTAGAATAAAAAATCTTGGCTTTTCATGTCACCTCGTTGTTTCCTTCAACCGAGGTAGAAGATGTGAAAGTCAATGTTACTAAAGCTGGAATTTGATGGATGAGACCAAGAAAAAGGCTTACAAGCATAGCATGGGTTTGTAGCTGGAGCCCGCCAAGTGGTTTGCTGGTATATTAAAATAGCTGCAACCAAAGGCCGAACGCTATGAAAAGAGATGCAACAAACAATCTTCTCCTGTAAACTAAATGTCGTCTTCGAAGAAACATTCAAACCAATAAAGCAGCATAGAGAAAGTGGCAATACTTTAACTTTTATAAATGATAAATACTTAGAGGAAGAGAATCAAACCAACCGCTAATATCTCAAACTCTTAAGCCTGAGCTTTTAAAATATTCGGCCGTTCCCATAAGCGTTGGATTCATCGTTCGTCTTCTTCCTGCAGAATTGTCAAAGACAATGGCACTGTCGATGGTCAATGATCATGTGACGTACGAAATACGTCGGCAACGCCAAACAGTGGTGGGTTTACCGTTTACGTCTTAAAAATCTTCATGAAGTTCAAGGGGGAAAAAGGATGAACCAAACTTAAGACACATCACCATGAGACAGTGCCAATGTCACTCTTATTGATTGATACAGGTTCATAAATCATAATTATCGCTCTTAACAATATTCACTTCAAAATTTAAATTTGATTTTTTTTCGAGAATATAATGTATCTTGTCATTGCATCGAATATTTGTTTATATATAAATAATTCTTTTATTTCAAAATTTTAATAAATTAATTAAAAATATAAGAAAAGTTGAAAGGAATAAAATTTACAATTATCTACTTTAAAGGGAAAACGAAAAAGAGCTTATGACAGAGATTAGTTGTATCCCTACCAAATTAACATAAAAAACATTGCCTCTTGACGTAGCCATAAGATTTTTATGTTGCATAATATAGATGGTTGACTTTAATTTTTATTTATTCTATTTTTTATATATAAAACGTGTTTTCTTTTATAAAAATCACCAAAAAAAACATTTAGGTCGGAAATTATCGAAATCATTCCAAAAAGTTTAATACAAAAACAAATGTTTAAATTATATCTTAAATTAATTTTAAGTATCTAAAAAAATTCCGTTTAAATATCAATATTTTTTTCTATTATATTTTTAAGTGTCTATGTCATAATCACCGTTAAAAAATTATTAATTAACACATGTCACATTTATATTTTAAAAAAATACAAATATTTAAAAATAATAATCCGTCTTCCACCTCTCTCCCACGTCAATAAAAGTAACAAGAGGCCATAAAATAATCCGATAAAAAGCAGGATAGATATGATGCTGCACTTCATCTTTATCCTACAGCAAGAAAGCATTGTTAAAGAATTAATCCTAAAATACAACCTTAACCACGATGAAGCAAATAGAAGCAGATTATACAAAATCTCCAAATACCATAGTGCTCTTGAAAAAGGGAGACCAAGGTTTCACGATGTGTAAGTTTTTTAAAGAAAATATTTTCAAAAAAACAATAAAAATAATGTGAAACATATTACCTAACGATTATTTTTAACGACTATTACGACGTAAACATTTCGAATTGTAACGGAAAAAACGTTAAACACCTATTTTTAACGAAAATTTTTTTAGATATAATTTAAACACTTATTTTACATTAAACTTTTTTTAAAAAATAACCGCTTTACATGAAAAATTTTAAAACTTATAACAAATAAAATAACACTCGATCGGTCGACATTGCGTGGGTGGACCAAATTATAATGAGGCTAAAGACGATTGGTTTGATCAAGCAAATCAATTGAAAAGTCTGATCAATATTAAATAGTTAATAGAATATGAATTTAACTTGATGGTATGGAATTTAATATTTATACTATATAATGTTCTTAATTGAAGTATTATCATTTCATTCCACTAGCCACACCAACTCTACTTTAAAATTGACTAAGGATCAAATTATAAAATAATTTCTTAAAATATAATGAGAATATTAAATTTAATTATAAAAATATATAAATATTAATATAAAATAAATATTTCCATATCTTATAATATATAAATAATGAAGTGAATTCGAGATTGGCTAAAAATTTAATTTGTGAATCTTTTTTTATTTTATGAAAACTTTGTCGCATACTTTAAATATTTGAGTGTCACACAATCGCATACATATAGGAGGAGATGTTATTCTCGTAATCAACCTAGTTTAAATATCGAGATATTTTATAATAAAAATTAAATTTAAATATATATTTTAAAATTTTAAATTTAATAAAATTGTTTCAAAATGATTAACTTTACCCGTTACAAAAATAGCAAATGACCAATTCCCTACACAATTATTTAACGACCACGACCACGACCAAGACCACGACCACGACCCGACCCGAGGCGGCGGCGGCGGCGGCGCGCGAGAGTCCCCCTTGTTCTCTATCACTCAACAAGGAAGTGGGAAAGTCAAGCCTTAAATACCATTCCTAATAGTGTTTCCAATACTATGTGAGATTGAGCATTACCAATATTTGTTCCCAATACTGTGGGATTGAGCCTTAAATAGTGATATTATTTTTGAATGTTTTGCTTAAAATTGTAATAATCGCGATTGATTGTAGATTGACTTTTAATTATGATATATTTAATCGTATAATACTAATGCAATTGGTTGCTGATTCAGTTGTTTTAAGGTGCATGATTGTTAATTGTTTCCTGAATAATCACATTGTATTAGAAACAAGTGTTGGTAATGCTCAATCCCACATAGTATTGGAAATACTATTGGGAATGGTATTTAAGGTTTGGTTTTTCCACTTCCTTGTTGAGTGATAGAGAACAAGGGGGACTCTCGCGCGTCGCCGTCCGTCTCGTCTCGTCTCGTCTCGTCTCGGGTCGTGGTCGTGGTAATACGTGTCTTCGACACGTCCGCGCGAATACTATATTTTTAGAGAAAATTCTTAAGAATCAAATACAATACCACCAGTCGTTACGATTTTGGACTATCGCAACGAATTTGGAATAAATCGCAACGCGAACTTAGACTATCGCAACGAATTTGGAATAAATCGCAAACGCGAACTTCGACTATCGCAATGCGAATATGTAAATTGCATTGCGATAGTCTAAGTTCGCATTGCGATAGTAAGTTCGCATTGCGATAGTCGAAGTTCGCGTTGTAAATCTGAAAACTGATTTGCGATACGCGAGATCGCGTTGCGAATTATCGATCGCATTGCGATTTAGTTGGTCATTTTGACAAATCCAAAAAAAAATTAATTAAAATCATATATTATAAGACATTTTTGATCACTCAGATTATTTTCTCATAATTTTAAAGGTTTATTTTACGAAATATTTAATATCCATACACAGATGAGAGAGCAAATAGAGTAGGCAATTGAAAAAAGCAATGATTGTAGCATGTAGGGCAGACTTTTCTTTTTTTTCAGCTACATTTATTATAATAAAATAAATATTAAAGGGATCTTCAACATATTCAAAGCAAAGAAACGTGAAGAGATGGTATACACATTGTCTTAGCATACAAAGTTGGAGAAGAGGTCCACTGTTGGCTAAATCTTGAGTCGGCAAAGCAAAGTAAATTCAACAGATCCAAAAGAGGAGTGATGAATCCACCCCAGAACCAAAGCTTTTTCTTTTTCCTTCGAAACTCCTCAGAAACCGGTGACCTTTGTACTCCACCACCCGGTAAGAATCTTCCCCTTTCTGTATTTTCCGCGTGTATTTTGCTTCTCCCCCCTTGCCAATGGTGTTACATGTAATATTTATAGTAAAATAATTTACTATTTTAGGCTAAATAGAGTCCTAATCGAACTCTAATTCTTGTTTCGTTGGTTGTGGAGGAGTCTCGTGGAACCACGTTGATGGCGTCGTGAAGATCGATTGTGGACTCAGGTTTGGAGAAACGACGCTTGGAGTGTTCTTGGGCTGCCTGTGTGAAATGGAGCATTGTTGGGCCATTTGTATTAGGTCTGTAACAAGAAAAATAAAAATGTGTAAATAATATATATATATATATATATATATTATATAATCACATATTTAGGACGAAATATAGTGTCTATAACGATCAAGAACTTTTTTATTACTTGTTGAAGGTAAACGATGACGTGATAAAAAATAAATAACTTAGATTTTGATTAATTTTATAATTCTATCATTTAAGTTAGTATAAATCAAAAAGAAAATCATTAGTGATAGTCGTGTTTTTAGTTGTCTTTCTCTTTTCCTTATTTTATTTAACAAAAAACGTAACAATCTTGACATTTGACGAGGCCTAGATAAAAATAATTTATTATCATATTGATATTTTTTGTTTTTAACTTCATATTGAATTTCATTATGCTATTTATGTTCGTAGATACATTTATGATGCTCAAATTTGAGTCCTCAAGGAATAATAACAATTCATTTACCACGGAGGTTACTTGATCCGTGCTTAATGATTATATTTGAAGAAAAAAAGTTAATACAAATCAAACATAGTTAAGTTTAATATCACAATCAAACTCCATTAAAATTGTAATAATATCTATACTTTAATTAACAATAATTTGTAATCTATGATCTCTTACACACAGGATATTATCTTAAAATTATTTTACCCTTTTAATAAAAACATTCACATAATCTATATAAATTCGACTAATGAAATAATTATAAAATTTGATTTAAAAAAAGTACAATCAGAATAATATTCTTTATATATATATATATATATATACTTTTAAGATGGCAATCAGAATAATATTCTAGAGAAGAGAAAATGGCCGTTGAGTATTGACTAGTTGGCATCCAGGGCAGGTATTTTAAAGATGAAGTACAAAGAAGGGTACTAACGGAATTTGATAAAACCCCGAATAAATTCACATAATTGCAGTACACAACGTAAAGCGAAAATAGAACTCCAAAACCTGCGTGCACCACTTTCCATCCTCCGCAGTACTTCTCAGACCGGTATGCTTATTTTCTTATGCAACTTAATCCAGGATCATTTAATTTCGCCGTTATGTTTGATTTTTTTTTCTGTTTACTCTTTGTAAGTCGTCTAATTATAATTTAATTCTGTATCATCTCTGTTTCTTCTGCCGCCGAGTTGTTTTGGGATCTCATTGCCATTAATAAATCTTTGGAGAGGGTAGCATTAGTTACCGGCAGTTTCCTTCTTTTATTTTGCAGATCAAGTCTTTTGATAGTGTATATTCATTTTATTTTGTATATATTGTTTTGTTTAGTTATTATTGATTCTTATATGTTTGTCAAATAATCGAAAATTTGTAGTACTCTAATCTAATGAAGATCCTACAGCTGAAGAAGAAAGAGTATGGTCTGGAGTTTTCTATTCTAATTTTTGATTTGTTTTCTTTTGCAGTCCGCGATGGTGTTTTTGAAGGGTGTATCAGCGCTATCTAGGCTAACGTCCCGTGTGGTAAGTTCATGCTACTGTGAGATTTGCCATGTAATTTTTCTCTCACAGTAAGCAGTGTGCTTAAGTTCTTATATATTGGATTTCTTTATGCTGCAGAAACAGCATTCCAGTCTCAGCAACTCTGTCAGATGGCTTCAAACTCAAACCTCTTCCGATATTGTGAGTTATTTTTCTATTCTCTTGCTACTTTTTTAATTATTGGTGATGAGAGGAGGCAAGAACGTGTAATAGTGGCCAGTGGCCACAGTGGCACGTTGTGGCTGCTATTTAAATCCTTGCCCAACAGTGACAATCTTATCCTTACTATTTAATTGTACATTTCGACTTCAAAATGGTTGAATTACTTCATGTTTTTCCCATTTGGTCTTTTTAGCTTTTGCTTGTATTCATCATTGCTTATTTTCGTTAATTAACTTCTTTGGAGACATTGCAGGATCTTCATTCGCAGTTAAAGGAATTGATTCCAGAACAACAGGTCTGTTTTGCTTATCTCAATGGAGTTCCATTTGTCCTTTTAAGATGCTGCAGATATAGTTACTATTTGAGTCAGCACTGCCTTTTTTTAATCCATGCTACTCCATTGATAAGCTGTTGAAGATTCTCAATGTTTTCTTTCAATCCTTTATCCCAATTTTCTCCAGCTGACGGATTCTGTCATCTGTGTGATTCCTCCGATGATCATATATCATAGCCAGTTTCAAATTTTCCTTCACTAAATGCTTTCTTGATTTTTCCAGGAACGCCTGAAGAAACTTAGGGCAGAACATGGAAAAGTGCAACTTGGGACTATCACTGTTGATATGGTACATCATATATGTTTCTAGTGTTGCAGTAGTGAAAATTTCGTCTGTGTTTTGTTTCTCGATTCAAAGTTGGAAATTTTTGGGTGACTTTTTTTTTTTGATAAAAATTGGAGATCTCATTAAAAAACCCCTTCATAACCATCAAGCTACTAAAATAGCTCGACGGACATTGGAAGGGGTGACTTGTAATTATGTTTGGGTTTCTCATTAACTGATTTCTGCACCATGTTTGAAAGGTCATTGGTGGAATGAGAGGAATGACAGGGCTGCTTTGGGAAACCTCGTTACTTGACCCAGATGAGGTATGGTTCATTCACTTACCATCAGAAACAGGGTTTTGGGCAGATTTTTGTACATAGTTGCAATAATTACTGGAGCATAAAGTAACATTTATCTGATAGTTCTAAAAGGCGATTTTCCTTTTTTAGGGAATTCGCTTTAGAGGTTTGTCAATTCCTGAGTGTCAAAAGCTTTTACCGGCTGCAAAGCCTGATGGAGAACCTTTGCCCGAGGGTCTTTTATGGCTTCTTTTGACTGGAAAGGTGTGCAATTGTGCATGAGGTTCTAGTAATGAAAGGGTATTCTGTTTTGGCCTATAGCAGTTGATGATGTACCCCTTTTCTCCTTTACCTTAGGTGCCAAGCAAAGTTCAGGTGGATGCTTTATCTCAGGAATTGCGTGACCGTGCTGTTGTTCCAGGTTTGTAGCTTCTGCACTACTCTTTGCAGATGTAAACATTAAACCATTCCTACCTCTCTCTTGGCTCAAACAGTGCAATTCTTACTTTTCTTGGATTTCTCTTTTTGGTTATAGATTACGTGTTCAAGGCCATTGATGCTCTACCTGTCTCAGCTCATCCAATGACTCAATTTGCAACTGGTGTTATGGCACTCCAGGTTAAAAAAGTTGATGTTATGTGTTCTTTAGTTTCATACATAAGATAAACTTGGAGGAATTGCAATTCCTTAGTCCTATTGTTTTTGATAACTTGTTAATCATCTTCTTTGGTGAGATGAACAAGATGACCTTTGACAATAGCTGTTGTTCTTCAAAAGTTCACAAGCTCATGTTGGTTTAATGCATTCAATTTTAGTATTTTAAAACTCATTACCTATGTTTGAACTATTTTATATTTGAAAATCCCTACATGTATTCTTTAAATCACAAATTTCATTTTAGGTTAGATGTCCTCTTTTTTCATCTCTTGGTAATCAGAAAACACCACTTTCTAATAACAATATAGCATCTGAGAATTAACTGGATAATCTTTATGTATATCTTTTTTAGTTTCTCTGGTAAATGTCTATATTTGCTTTTATGGTTCTATCATCTTCTTCCTTTCCTTCCATTATTCTCTTTCTCCTATACGTTACAGACTCTATAGGAGATAGACTTCTTTATCCTAGCTTTATCTTCAGGGTGTAAATGTAGTGCTTTAAATCTATGGTGGCACCTGTAGGCATAAAGAGTGCGTAACTGATTTCAAGTTTGTATTATTAAAATCATAGGCATGTATCTACATTGAATAACTTTAATCTTTCAGGTTCAAAGTGAATTTCAGAAAGCATATGAGAAAGGAATTTCAAAGACAAAGTAAGGCCTTCTAAGAAGTTATATTATGATGCCATAACTAAATTTTCTACTGATCATGCATCCTTTTATTTATTATATTTCTTTCAGGTACTGGGAGCCAACATATGAAGATGCTCTTAGTTTGATTGCCCGTGTGCCATTGGTGGCTTCTTATGTTTATAGAAGGTTAGTGAATACCTTGTCTATAGTGTACAGATAAGTTGTTGGTTGACTTTAGTTTGTGAAATTTTCTTTTAGAGTTCTGAAATCTTGCAGATAAGTTTGTGTACTTTTGAGTGATGTAGAACAAGAAGAGTGAAAGAGGCAGGAAATGTTGAATCTAGGAATTTTAGGGAGATAAGAAATAGAGAGGAATGACTTGAGAAACAAGTTGAACCTGAGAGAACAAATGGAGGAAATCTGAATACTAGAAATTTCAATAATCCAAACCTCAGTTAAAAACACACCCAACAAATTTATTCACAGATGTTGCAACATTTGGACGTAAATTTGCAATACTAAATATCTAGCCCAAATTAGATACTAGTCTAAAGTGGTCCTTCATCAATGTATTGGCTGTTGATCTGACGTTCAGTTTAATTCGGTTTTGGCCTGGCCCGCAATAAGCTTGTTATTTCAATGTTATGAATCAATGTGTGGGTGACCTATCTGACTATGACAGCATTTCCTTGTAATCCTTGTTTGATAAGGTTGTCTCTTAAATTATGTTCCCTTTGATTTTTGAAGGATGTATAAAGATGGAAAATTTATTCCCATGGATGACTCGCTGGATTATGGAGGAAATTTTTCGCACATGCTGGGATTTAGTAGTCCCCAAATGCACGAGCTTATGAGGCTTTATGTCACCATCCATAGGTTTGTTTTTGTTAATCTCCTATAGAACATATTATTTATGGGATAGTCATACACAATTTAAGTTGTGTATTTACTTTTAATTTTTACCATTATGACATCTTCTAATTTATCATATTTGTCATCATCTTTGGTCAAATAATACGTGTCACTTTAATGATGTGGTTTACAATCTTGTGCTTCAGTGATCATGAAGGTGGAAATGTTAGTGCCCATACTGGCCACTTGGTAAGTTGCAAATGGTTATAACCTTTTTTAGTGTCTCTGATTATCAGTTTATTACTACCTCATATAGTCATATCGAGGTCTTTTTTTAAGCTCTCAAACACATTGATAATTTTTCAAGCTTATGCTTATCTGACCAATGCTCTGTTTTTTTTTTAATTTGTTTAATTGATGATGTGAATTCAGGTTGGTAGTGCCCTTTCAGATCCTTATCTTTCGTTTGCAGCTGCGCTGAATGGGTTAGCCGGGCCACTTCATGGTCTGGCTAATCAGGTATTAGATCTTTCAGACTTTGAGTTACCTGTCATTATTGTGATTTAATTTTTCTATAACTAGGTTTCAGCAAATATTATGTCTTGTGTACAGAAACATGCTTTTTTGTTTTTAGAACTTAATTTTGCGAACTTTGTCCATAACTTCTTAAGTTTTTATTTGGTGTTTACCTGATTGTAATGGTTATAAATTTCAAGCGAGTCAGACTTTGCGCAGTCTTTTAGGCAGTAGTTAAAAGCTCAGTCAAAAGTTCTTGAGGGGAAGATAATAGTTATATTTATTATCCATGAACTTCCTGAATTCTTGTAGATGGGTTCATTCTGTCTCAAACCCCTTCCACATTGGAGTCTTTGGAGTCTTGTTGTTCCTAGGGGCTTTCCATGCAATTACTGTCCTTACATTACTCACAGAAGCAGCTAGTCTTGCTTCAAATGTTCATATTGTTTGTGTATCTTGCTACTCCCAATGCAATCAAAACTTTATAAATTTGTTACTCTTTGGAAAACCACTATTGCAGCTTGGAATCATCTAATTTCCTAGACGAAAACAATGAACTTTCAGCATAGACACCTCCTGGTTATTGCCATCATATTAGTCTTTACCCATTTAGTTTGGTTAATGTATCATCACTGATATTCCTGAGCTTGAATCTGAAATTATGGGCAAGTCTGCATCCTGGTGACTAGTTGCTACATTTTTCATTGCAGGAAGTGTTACTTTGGATCAAATCTGTGGTAGATGAGTGTGGAGAAAACATATCCAAAGACCAGCTTAAAAACTATGTCTGGAAAACACTGAATAGTGGCAAGGTATTGTCTGAAGTTTATTTGAATATAAGATTTAATTTAAAGATGATTTATGAAAATTCTTCTGACTCAGACATTTGCTACAGTACCTGTCCATCTGGTGATATTTTAAATCAGAAACACTTGGTAGATGTGTAAATTTCGTTCCTATTCCATCATTATCATTTTTTGTTGCTGTGTTAGGATCCCTTGTACTGGATCTAGCTATGGGTCTATCTAACAAGGGAATGGGCTGTGAAGATGAAGGGAGCAAGGGGTTGTTCTTCTTTTGACCTATGATTGCAAATTGTTCAGGCTATAAGGAGGGAACCTGATGATCTCTTGAGACTAAGTTCTCAAAGTGTTTAATGAATTCTCCAGCATAACTTTTCTTTATTAATTTCTGATGTCCTATATATAGATGATAAATTGATCCTAAGAGTGGAGGAGCACCCTCCTAAAAAGTAGAAAACACAACTAACAAAATCTAAAGTGGAGGAACTGCCTCCCATAAGACAGGAAACATAACTTCATAGAAAACACCTAAAGTAAAAGACTCCTAAAAATCATATAACTAAATTATTTTCCAGCCTGCTCTTGTCCACGAGTGTAGCACTTGTATACTTGATGTGGCTCGCTAACATGCTGCATCTGATCTAATACTCTTATTTACCTTAGAAGTAAGGCGATTCAGTGCTCTTAAGCATCTTGTGGGTGCCTTTGAAATTTCTGTGTTTTGAGCTCTTTTTCTGCTTTCCTTGAAGTTGTACTAAGATAGCATTTTACCTTTCGAGATCCTCGATTTTGGATCAGTGAAAAGGGTTTTTTAACATCCTTCATATGACCAATAGCACTTTTTACTTTCAGTTCTTATTAGAAGCTCAATTAGATTATCTTTAATGTCGGCTTAGTTCAATGTCCTTTCGGTCTGCAGGTTGTCCCAGGATTTGGTCATGGAGTGCTGCGTAAAACTGATCCAAGATACATGTGTCAGAGGGAGTTTGCATTAAAGCACTTGCCTGATGATCCCCTATTCAAGCTGGTTCTCACTTATGCCTTGATAATTGAATGTTAATGATTGTCATTTGTCTGCGACTGTTTACACATCTAGTTTATTGCTAAGGAGACATAATTTTCATCATTGCAGGTTTCACAACTTTATGAGGTGGTGCCTCCTATTCTTACTGAGTTAGGCAAGGTAATTCTGATTTACATTCTTTGAGCAGAAATCTTTCAAAGTATTTGCATATCCTGCATGTTTTAACACATCACACGAGAACTGCTTTGAGTGCAGTGGTAAAGTTCAGAAGACATGTAAGTCTATAGTTAATGGATAGGAGCTGGAATCATTGTTGGCTTGGTTTATTACTTGAAATAAATGGTAAAATTGGGAAAAACGGATAAGGAAAGCTAGGAATCCCCATGGTCTCATGGATTATAGTCATTATTGCCTATGTTACTTGAACTCAGGTGAGTTTCAGGTATGGGTATGTGTTTGGCATGAATATGTTCAGATTTTTTTATAAAGTCATCTATAATTGCGTGGGATGAGTTAGTTCCAAGATCTTTCATATGGAAGTTTATCCCTAGGGCTGTGTTGTGGTCGGTTTGGAAATGTAGGAATGAGGTGATTTTCCAGCAAGGGAAGGTTGATTCTGCGTTGTTGTTCTTCATTACAAGGTTCAGAATTGTTTCGTGGTTTGGAACTTCATTTAAGGATGTCCATTTTCCTTTCGATTCCTTGATGGGGGACTTAAAATTAGCAGACTGTAATGGTAATTTGAATAAGAGGAATCCTCCTCCTTCTAGTTGGAGTCCTCCTCCGGAAGGTTTTTTAAAAGTAAATGTTGATGGTGCAATGGTCAAAGGTTGGGATAAGGGGGGAATTGGTGGATTGATTAGGGATGGGAGTGGTTCGGTGCTTGGGTCGTTTTCAGAGAAGGTAGGGGGAGGTCCTCCTTTACTTGCAGAGCTTTTGGCGATCAAAAGAGGGTTGATTCTTAATGAGGAAGTTGGTTACAGTCCAAGCCAGAGGATTATTTTGGAATCAGATTCGACTAATGCTCTAAAGTGGATTAAAAATCCGGACCTTAGTACTCCTTTGTTTAAATCCTTGGTGACGGATATAGCTACTCGTGTGGAAATGAAGGGTATTATTACAAGGCATATTCCGAGAGCTGCAAATTGGGAAGCGGATGAATTAGCAAAAGCTGGTATAGGTTGATTTTTGGGTTTCTATTGTGGTTAGAGGTGTTATATCTTGGCTGTTTTTTAAGGGAGTTATTAGGGTGCGTTATGTATCCACAGTTGTGGCTTAAAGGTTATGTTGTTAGTAGTTAGTCATGTAGGTGTGGAGGTGTATTATGGTTCTCATTAATAAAAGTTAGGCACCCTTTTCCTTCTTCCTATGCCCTTCATGTTATGTTTATATTATAACATGTAGGGTATGACGGAGGTTTTTAATGAGGCCATTATCAAAAAAAAAAAAAGTCATCTATAATTTTGATCATACCTCCATACCCATATCCGTTGTTGGACACGGGTTCTTCAAGTAAACTTATGATTTGACCTATTTAATTTGTATGTTTTTAAGTTTGTGCTTTTCATTTGTATAACTCATCTCTCTCTCTCTTTCTTTTTTCTTATATCAAAATTACCAATTTATTATAAATTTTATATTGTTTCATTGAATATTAGGATATTATTTGGCAACTAAACTGACCACTTCATTGTGAATAAGTTAGCTAATCGATACATTGTTTCTATCTTGTTAAATTGGAATTCAAAGCTTGCATTTGTAATCTTGGGATGCTTGTAGGTTAAAAACCCCTGGCCAAATGTTGATGCACACAGTGGAGTGCTGCTGAACTATTTTGGTTTGACCGAAGCAAGGTACCATTTGAAGCTTTTCTGTCATATAGCATGGACATTTATTACTGTTCATTTTTTGGGGGAAGCATGAATAGTTGTTGTGATCTAGTAATTCTTAATATTTTTTTTATAACTCCGTGTGCAGATACTATACCGTTCTTTTTGGTGTATCAAGGAGTATTGGAATTTGTTCACAGGTTTGTTTCTCCTGCAATATTTCATCTGCATTTGTGTGAATCACCAGATGATGTGTTGAGTTCAAATATGTTGTTTTCTGTTGGTTCAGCTTATATGGGACCGAGCACTAGGATTGCCCCTCGAAAGGCCAAAAAGTGTTACAATGGATTGGCTAGAAAATTACTGCAAGAAAGCAAAAGCAGCTTAAATTTGGAGGATGGACTTGAATTTTTTGCTAGTAGCAAATGAACTACTTAGCACAATAATTTCTCACATGGTTTGGTTTTGTGACCATTGGAGCAGCTATGTACAATGTGGTCAATTGCACGTTGTTTCGTCTTTTTTTTTTCCTGAGAAAGAAACGCCTGATTCGTTGGGTAGTTGAGTTTCAATACAGTTTGCCAAGTTCTAGGCTTGGGTATAAGAAATAAACGTAACCATTGCTGGTTCTGCAATGTTTGTAGTATGGATTACGATTGATTTTGGTATATACAATTCTCCGGTAGATTTAATACCAACAGAACTTGCGGAAACTCAGGAATATGATCGACTATATGAAATTGTTCTTAAAACATACTACTATTCCATATCAGTCTTTACCATTACCAATGCCCTTAAAAAGTGAGCACATCGCGTCTATTAGCAATTTAGAATGTGTTGTGTGATACCTTCAACCAAAAGTAAAGTGAGGAAAAAATATATGTAAGGATCAATTCAAACATTAAGTATTAAAAATATAAAATAAAAAATAAAAAAAATTATTATCATGTGTAGCGTCTATTCAACGTCTTATACACGACGAGGGCTATGGACAAAAGGAAAAGCAAATACTAGAACTCGAAACTACAGATATGCAAATTATGGATCAAGCAATAAAATGATAAATAACATCGATTCCACATATATATCAGTTTTTACATCTTTCATCGATGTTTTTTGTTTGAAAAAAATTGAATTGGCTCAAATTAATTTAATCCAATTTGACTTGGAGTCAATCTAGCCCACTTAATTAATAAATTTAATTTACATATGTATTTAAATAAATTTTGGCATTAATATTTTATTTAATATAAATTTGATTCAATCATTCGCCGAGTCATGCATATGTATCTTTTGTCATATTATTTTTTCAACATTTACTCATGACGTTATACCTAAACATAAATTATTTTGTATCCATACATATTTAGGATCTGTTGAAATGCCTTGAACAACTTAACATCGGGTATAAACTAGTTAACAAAGCAAAACACTGCATAGGCTAAAGTAATAAATCTTGACAAAACTATTTAAAATGATTTATTTAAAGTTTTCAAAAACCTTTAATGAGAATTTTAAAAAATGTATCCACATTTGAACATAACAACATGAACAGGAAACATATAAAGATTATAGAGAATAGCTCCAGTACAAGGTTCAATAATCAAACTTGAAGCAAGTCCGTTTTATGTCAGTACGAGTACGAAGCTTATTACAGCAAACTACAGACGGAAACTGAAACATGGCAATGTCCAAACTATGTTCTTCCCATTGAGCATCCACACCTGCAACATTGACTATCTGATGAAAATCAGTTTGCAGACCAAGTGTATCAGCAAAACTCAAGAGAATAGAGCATTTATAGTATCTTTCGCATGCATCACCAAACTAGCAAATGCCATTTTTTTTATAAAAAAAAAATTCAAGGCCTTGACAGAAAGAGATAAACATGTAAAATTAGATGCCTCTAAACAAAACATTCATAAAAGCTAATAACTTACTTGATGTGCTTTTGATAGAAATTTAGACAAAGCACAAGAATAAAAGCCGCAGCAAGAGAGAATGCTAGCCTTTGCACATTAAATTTTCTACGTTATTAGGCTCTATTTGTTTCATGAAATAAGCTCTCGGAAAATAGAAGTTTCGTGGGGAGTATTTTATGGGAAGCTAATCTTATATATATTTGGATGATGCTACATTAAAACTTTGTGCTGTTTGTGAAAAATATTTGCAGATTTGAAATTAATGTCAGCATCTGCCAATTACTTTCAAAACAAATATTTCTAAGAAATCAAATAAAATTTGCTAATACCGCAATCCTGAAAGAATATCATAAATAATACCCAATTACATACAATATCAACCAACGTACATCTTAGAAATATAACAAAATATGGAAAGAAAATAAAAGAAACCAAACTATCAACAGGATTATCACGATCATTTTTCCCCATTCCATTTTCTCCTACGACCTATGAACACAACCTTTTACAGGTATCACCTTACCCTAGAGAACTTAAACTTTAATATATTAAAAACCTAAAATCTTTTATCATATCTTTGAAAAGGTAAATTGTTTTAGGTACATATTAAGTATTGGAATCTAAATAGTTACTTGGTGAAGCGTAGCATTCCTAAATTGGTTATCTTGATATGCCTTTCTCCAAGTTCTATGTTATATTTTCGTTAATGGTTAGCAATTATGCTTATGTTTAATTAAGTGGTCGTGTGACTGGCATGTGATCTTCCAATTACTTTGAATGGCTTAGACAAGGAAGTGAGTATTTGTACAAAACCACTACTATCAACAGCTGCCATAACACTAGTATAAATAGTCCTTTAAACAAATTAAACTTGGACATTATGGCTAGAGGTCTAACAAAATCTAAAGCCCAGTTATTTTTGGCTCCAATTTCCATTTAACATCAATTCTAGCTCGCTCTGGACTTCTTCAGAGTGTTTCAAATGTCCCTTTATTCAGCTCTACATGTAACAAATTAATATAATTCTGAGAAGAAAATTGTAACAAATTTAAAGACCAAATATGAAAACATAAACAATAGCAGATACGATAATTTACACTTAAAATACTAAACAAAATAAAAGGGTTTCTGCTACATGGTGACAATGTATTTTCACCCATGCCAAATAAAAGTTTTTAATGGCAAGATAACATTCATTCATCTACTTAATGTAGAAGATGAAAATTGCAACTAGTGAAAATATTGTAAGGTCAGGGATGAAGATGAGTTTTTGTTGTAAGTTGGACAGGCTTATGTTTAATTAACACTTTTTAATCAGGATGATAACAATCTCACTCTTATACTAACTGGTAATCAACTTTACAGGAAACTAACAGATATCTCAGATCAGCCATCTATGGAATATGGATTAAACAGCAATTTCAAACAACACGGGGGAAAATAGTTGTGGCTTTAGAGAACAAGCTTGGAGTCAATGCCTTCAATGGAGTCAATAAAGCTTATGCAAATGATACAACGTTAGTAGAAGTAATACTTGCAACAAACAACCCGTTACAGCTTTGAATTCCCCTATTCAGATTCCAAAACCACTCCCAAAACGTAAGCATCAAAGTCGTTCTCTAAGTTAACGGTGATAGGGGGAAAAAGCAAAGGGATTGGCATGATTAGCCTTTACCAAACCATATTTCCAAAGTTTCCAAACCATAAAACCAGTTTCACATATTTCCCATATCCTAATGCCCTAAAATTTTAAAATAAGTAGCAAAATCAATTCAAGATTTGAAATTCTTAAAATTGAAAGGAACCCAATTATGAGAAATTTAATTTTCTTTCACAACCGAATGTGGAAATTGAAAAATTCTATACCTTTCATGAAAAGCATAAAAACAAAAACCTGGATATCAGTTTTGATTACAAAACAGAAATGATCTGAATCTCAAAGTATTAATGAAAGACAGGAGAAGGAAAGACCTGATCTCAATGAGAGTGAGAAGAAGATTGTTGCTGATGATTGTGAGAGGAGGAAGGAGCATAAACCCTATTGTAGACCTGTTCCCCGACCAGATAAATGCCAAAGGCGACGAGGGCGATGCCTAGCCCAGGGGTTGCGTGGCGGAGCTGATTGCCGAGCATCGGATGCTTCCTCCACTCGTCCCTCCTCTTGAAGAATTCCCCTGTCGGTCCAAGCGTCTTCCCCATTCTCTCAAGTCTCTCCCTGCTCTGTTCGGCGTTTTCAGATTTTGGGCTACCCACTGCCCTCACCCTCGATTATGTCACCCTAATATATTGGGTTACTTCCCTACTCTGCCTTGTTCAGTTATCACCTCTTGCTCAAAATATTGGACTGGATTGACTAATTCACCTATGGTTCAATGAGAGCCCAGAATATTGGTAAAATGTATATACAAGTCCTGATATTATAAGTACGTAAAATTGTTACAAAATATATCATTTTTTAAGGATTTTGTATTTGATCTCCAATAATTAACTTCTTAAGATATGTTGAAAGATATAAATATATATTTTAAATAATTATTATTTGATAAAAAAATAATTTTATAAGAAGTGTTCAAATATTATTTGAAGCATGTTTTAAAATATAAAAACCAAATAATTAAACAATTGATACCATTCAAATATTTTAAATAATATAAATGCTTTTTAATTTTATATTTTTATCATGTGATAATTTTGATAGTATCATATGATATTTTTTAATTGTACTATATCATATTAATGAAAGAATTAAAAGATCAAAAGTGATTTCAGAATTATAAGTTAAGTACTTAATTCAATAAAAATAATAATGTGTATGTGTGACTCTAAAAGACAGTATAGTTTGTGGACTTACTGTTGAATTAACTCGAAAGTTTTCTCTAAACAAAAATTCGTTTACTTCACAATACAAAATTATGGCCCGAATTGGATCTGGAGCCCAATTACTAACCCCTGGAGCACGCTCTAAGAGAAGCGCGTGGAGAAGAAACAATTAGATTCCCATATGATCGGCAATCCAAATGGAAAAAGATGAATAGAGATCAAGACTCCGTTAAAAAAGCCGCATACCGACGCAATGCATCTGTCAACCCCAGCCGCATTTCCACTAGCCGATAAAGCGTCAAAAGCTCCGATAAGGAAGCCGACGACGACGACGTTGAGGAAGAAGGAGAAGAGGAATTGCATGTGTCTTCGAAACGAAACGGTTATTATAAATAAACCAATCGATTTTTCATTAAATTAATTCAGAACGTTAATAATTTATGCATGACGATGATGATGATAACACTGTTTCAGCTTTATGACATTTGATTTCTCTGAAGGAGATTAAATATTTGAATGTTTTAAAGTCATGAATTTTAAGTTGTGACCTGAATGACCTTAGTGTTAAGAGTAGAAAATTATATAAATAAATAATTTCTCTACGTGGGAGGCAAGGTATATAGATTTGTGTGCACTTATTCAACAACTAGACTGGTTTTCAGTTGAGCCCAAGTACCTCCTCAGCTTTAAGATATTGTTATCATTATGCAAATATGCAGTACTTCTGACACGTCTCTTTCTTAGGTGATTGATGCGTATTGTTGTAGTATCAGGTGAATTGGTCTATCTTTAACTTGTTCCTGCTGTACTGTTCTGAGGCAGCAGTGCAGGTGCCCCAATTTATTCTCTCTTTACTTGGGTTTGCTAATTCTTTTTAGGGTCCAGATTATAAGGAAACGAAATGGAAAGACTCAACTTTTATAGGATCTGGTTACATGTTATTTCATAGTGTGATCAGAAATTGTGGTTATTTCTTGTCACCTGGATAGCGTTTTTCTTCCATGTAGGCGCTAGTAATATTATGAAGTCCAAGGAGCATGATGAACACCCAGAATCAGATCCGTTAAGTGCTCCTCGAAGGTCTTAAATCAGAATACCCTCTAAAACCCTTTATTTAGGAGAGAGTAATGCTAGTTCCATATTCTGTAGTCTTCCAAATGAGCCATTAGCAACTGAAAGGGAGGATTTACGCACAAACTATGAGGGTTCCAAGTAATCCAATATCTGGCAAAAGGCCTGCAAAGGGAAAGGCAATTCAAGAATGTGGTTTGAAGCAAAATATTAAGCAAATGTGCATGCAAACAGAGGTGGAAAAATATGGCAAATTCCATCAGAGAGGTGGGCAAAAACGCCATTGGGTTGTCGACAGGAAAGGTCAAGGAACATAAAGAATCGTTGTGGTGGAACGACGAAGTCCAAACTAAGGTGAAAACAAAGCAAACTTGCTTCAAGGAGTTGCTACAATGCAATGACGGCGAAGAAAGATCGAGAGCTAAACAAAGATACAAGGAGGCAAAGCGAGAAGCCAAGAAAACAGTGGCTCAAGTAAAGGATAAGGCATACGAGGAAATGTACAAGAGATTAGACACCAAGGAAGGACAAAAAGGCATCTTCAGGCTTGCAAAATCCAGAGAGAATAGGAAAAATGATCTAGGTAGCATTATGTTTATAAAAGACAACAATGGTGTTCTTTTAGTGAAAGTGTAACACCCCGAACTCATATTCGACCCGAATACAAGTCCGAGATGTCACATTGACTTTTCAAACTTTGATTCTTAAAGAAAAATCCTGGGAATTTAAAACTTTCATTAAAACAAAATACTTTAATTTACATAAAAGAGACCACTTAATACAAAATCGATCAGAGCATTCGTAATTAACCACTTATTACATACCAACACTTTATACACAACAAAATACCTACTTTGTCAATTACTTCTGATCTGATTTCTTAGTAATGTTGTTGTCCGTGCCACTTCTATTCTGAATCTTCTTATTTCTTGGTACCTACGTGTAAATCACTTACACGCTAAGTCATAGACTTAGTGAGGCAATAAATGAATATGCAACAATATCTTCATGAATATGCATTCTTACCATTTCCTTCATAACATTTCAATATGCATGTATATATTACATAATAACATATATAATCATATCATGCATGTATAAAACTTACCTTCTTGTACCACTTTCACTTTACTTTGTATTTCAATTGCCCATGTATATTATTGGGAATAGAGGTATGTGAGTACATTAAGGTTGTGCACTAATGTTGTCACCACAGCTCGTATCAATTTCCTCATGGGGCACCGAACCTTAGTTCAGTATTCGACCTGAAGGACTGTCATATATGTCCCGTAGGATAACTACATCCCGAAGGACTACGTCCCAAAGGACTATTATACCCTCGACTATTATACCATCGACTCTTAGCATGCCAATTACACCTATATCTCCCATATCGTATACTATGGGCATTATTCTTATATTTCATATGTTCATGTACTCATGTCATTTCTCTTGTGATCATGTAGTTCATGTCATTTCTCTTGTGATCATGTAGCTCATGTCATTTCTCTTGTGATCATGTAGCTCATGTCATGTTCTCATATCACATATCATATCACATGTGTATTTGAATCTATTCATATATATACATCATTTATCCAATCACTGAACATATATATGCCTTATGCATGTATTACAATAATTATCATGTATGCATGTTCACAACTATTGTACTATGAAAATCAATATAGGAATTAGACTTATCACAAGTCTTATTCCATTATACTATACATATAGTATGCACTCACCTTAGCTTAGCTTTGCTTTGATTCGATTCTAATCCTTTGATCGTTCCGGAATAAGCTTACTTTTAGGATCTACATAATCATACATGTATCTATATCAGTATTATAGCTAATATACTCTAATGGTTCACTCTTTAGATTAAGATAAATGCCAATTTTCTCTTTTAATGAAGGTATGCATCGATGCACTACTTGTGCATCGGTGCATAAAATGCATTCGATGTTTTATTATTAATGGAATGCATCGATGCATGCCTTATGCATCGATGCACTAATTGCATTCTATGTTTATATTTTAAAAGAGTGTATCGATGCACAACCTGTGCATCGATACACCTTCAAACAATTTCTGGGTTTTAACCTTGATGCATCGATGCACTATGAATAGGCATCGATGCACTCTGCCCAGAATTCTCTTTTTGAACCCGAAAATTCATTGACTTTGGATTAAATCCTTCATATTTAATCCCCTTTTTCATTCTTAACTATAGTACACATCCTTAAACCAATTTATACTCATTTATTTCATCTTAAACCTCCAAATCATATCTTTCATATGTAATTCTAGAATTACATCAATAATTTAACATGTTTGAATTCCACTTTTAACACTTCGTATATCTTAACTAGATTGATGACAAGAAACTCAATAATCAGAAATCTTACCTTTGCTTTGGTTCACACGCACAAGGAAGAAAGAAGAAGAAGAGAACTCTGGAAGCCTTGGGTGTTTTCTCCCCTTCCACCCACGTGTATCCTTATATATATATACTTATCCTTTCTTTAATTATTTTTCCTTGCAATTACTTTATTGTCCTTCCATTCCTTATTCTTTTCAATTCCATCCTACACAATAATTTACATGTAAATCTTTATATTATTCATTCATTTTATTTTAACTACCAAATTCTGAGACTTTACAATTTAATCACTAATTCGGTATTGAGGATGTTACAACTCTCCCCCTTAAGAAAATTTGTCCTCAAATTTTCATTATGCAAAGAGGTAGGGGTACTTAATCCTCATGTCCTCTTCACGTTCCCATGTTGCTTCCTCTATTTTGTGATTCCTCCACAAGACTTTAACCAATGGAATAGTCTTGTTCCTTAGTTGCTTGACTTCGTGAGTTAATATTTGAACATGTTCTTCCTCATAAGTTAAATCTGGTCGAACTTCAATTTCTTCAGTAGTCACAATGTGGGATGGATCAGATCGATATTTCCTAAGCATTGAGACATGAAAGACATTGTGTATCTTTTCCATTTCAGGTGGCAAAATTAGTTTATATGCTACTGGTCCTACTCTCTTAGTAATCTCGTAAGGTCCAATGAATCGAGGACTCAACTTTCCTTTCTGTCCAAACCTCAATACTTTCTTCCACGGAGACACTTTCAAGAACACTTTATCTCCGACTTGTAATTCAATCTCTTTCCTTTTTAAATCATCATATGATTTATGTCTATCAGCTGCAGCTTTCAGATTATTCTGAATTACTTGAACATTTTATTCCATATTTTGAATAAACTCAGGACCAATAACTTCTCGATCCTTAAGTTCATACCAGTTCAAGGGAGTACGATATCTTCTTCCGTATAGAGCTTCATAGGGAGCCATTTTGATGCTTGATTGATAACTATTGTTGTACGTAAATTCAACAAGTGGTAAATACCTTTCCCACGATCCTTTGAATTCAATGACACAAGCTCTTAGCATATCCTCCAGAATTTGAATAGTTCGCTCGGATTGACCATTGGTTTGAGGATGAAACACTGTACTGAAGTTCAACCGAGTTCACAATGCTCCATGTAATGACTTCCAAAACCGTGATGTGAATCTAGGATCTCGATAAGAAACTATGGAAATAGGTACACCATGCAAACGTATAATCTCTTTAATATACAACTTAGCATACTTATCTATGGAGAAATCAGTTCGTACAGGAATAAAATGGGCTGACTTAGTCAATCTATCTACGATCACCCAAATTGAATCATTTTTGTTCGAAGTTAAAAGCAACCCCGTGACAAAATCCATCGTTATGTTTTCTCATTTCCATTGAGGAATTGAAATTGGCTGTAACAATCCTGACGGAACCTGATGCTCAGCTTTGACTTGTTGACAAGTCAAACACTTTGATACAAATTTCGCAATGTCTTTCTTCATTCCCGGCCACCAATATCGACTCTTGAGATCCATATACATTTTGTTCCCTCCCGGATGCATTGTCAATGGACTACAATGAGCTTCCGTTAACAAATCATTCTTTAATGCATCATCATCCAGAATTACCAATCTTTTTCGATAATACAAGTTCTCATCAGACTTAATCTCATAATCCGTACCCTCTCCATTCCTTATCTGTTGTATCTTCTTTAAACACTTTCCATCTTTAGCTTGCAATTCTTTAATTCGATATAGCCATGCTGGCTTGACAGTCAGTTCTGCACAAATTTCACCATCTTCTCTTAACGATAATCTAGCATCAAGAGCTTGCAAAGCTGCAAACGTCTTTCTATTCAAGGCATCAGCTACCACATTTGCCTTTCCGGGATGAAAATCAATCACAACATCATAATCCTTAAGAAATTTCACCCATCTTCTTTGTCTTAAATTCATCTCTTTCTGATTCATCAAGTATTTTAAGCTCTTGTGATCCGTATACAAGTAACATTTTTCACCATACAAGTAGTGACGCCAGATCTTTAAAGCAAACACTACTGCCGCCATCTCTAGGTCGTGTGTTGGATAATTCTTCTCGTGCGGTTTTAGTTGTCTCGAAGAATAGGCCACCAGCTTGCCTTCTTGCATTAATACGCATCCCAAACCACTATGAGACGCATCACTATACACTATAAAGTTCTTGCCAGACTCGAGTTGAACTAACACTGGACCTTTTGTAAGAATCTTCTTTAACTTTTCAAAACTCTCTTGACATTCTTGAGTCCAAACAAATTTTATTTCCTTTTTCAACAGTTTAGTTAGGGGTAATGCTATGATCGAAAAGTTTTTAACGAACCTTCGATAATAACCAACTAACCCCAGAAAACTTCTAACTTCTGATACATTCTTTGGAACTTCCCACTCCAGAATAGCTTTAATCTTTTGGGGATCCACTCGAACTCCTTCTGCAGAAATTACATGTCCAAGGAATGTCACTTCATTCAACCAAAATTCACATTTAGAAAATTTAACATAAAGCTTCTTGTCTCGTAAAATCTGTAAAACAATCTGTAAGTGTGAATTATGCTATTCTTCTGACTTTGAATATATTAAAATATCATCAATAAACACCACAACAAACTGATCCAAATAAGGTTGAAATATCATGTTCATTAGATCCATAAAAGCAGCTGGTGCATTCGTAACTCCAAACGGCATCACGATAAATTCATAGTGACCATATCTTATTCTAAACGTCATTTTTGAAATGTCTTTCTCTTGAATCTTTAATTGATGATAACCCGAACGTAGATCAACTTTTGAGAACACTGAAGCTTCCTTTAATTGATTAAATAAATCGTCAATTCGGGGAAGTGGATACTTGTTTTTGATGGTCACTTTATTGAGCTGTATGTAATCGATACAAAGACGCATTGATCCATCTTTCTTTTTAACAAATAGAACTGGAGCTCCCCAAGGTGATACACTTGGTCTAATAAACCCTTTGTCTAGTAACTCCTGTAATTGAATCTTTAATTCTTGCAACTCTTTTGGAGCCATCCTATATGGTGCCATTGCAATGGGCGCTGTTCCTGGTATTATCTCAATCTGGAATTCTACCTCTCTGTCCGGAGGTAAACCTGGCAACTCTACAGGAAATACATCAGGAAATTCTCTTATTATAGGAATTCCTTCAATCCCTTTCTCCTTAGTTCTAACATCCAGCACATTAGCAATGAACCCTTGACATCCTTGTAGCAATAACTTCTTCGCCGACATTACTGAAATTACATTTGCCAATGGATTCCATCCTTCACTAAATATAACCACATCTACCCCTTCTGGACTTCTCAGCGTTACTCTTTTCAATCTACAATCGACATTAGTGTAATAACGATATAACCAATCCATTCCCAATATCACTTCAAATTCGTCGAAAGGTAATTCCATCAGATTAGCATGTAATTCAATTTCTTGAATTCGTATGATACATCCTCGACTCACCATATTTACTCGAGCACTGTGCCCTAATGGGTTCGTCACTATCACCTCATTGCTAGTAGTTTCTAACGGAATGTTCAATTCTTTCACTAACTTACTAGTAATGTATGAATATGTAGACCCCGTATCAATCAATACAATAACACCTTTGTCAAAGAATAGAAAGGTACCTGTATAATATCTGGGTCATCACAATCCTCATTAGTCTTGAGGTTATACACTCGAGCAGTGGAGTGTATCTCCTATTGAACAGAGGATTCCGATTGGCTTCTTCTTCTGCCTCTACCTCTTCCTCTCTGGACTGCAGAAATAGATCTCTCTGGCTGTGTAGATTTACTGGTTAACATTGGACAATCCCGAACAAAATGCCCAACGTCCCCACATCTAAAGCATACTCCAGAAATCATCCGGCATATCCCTGAATGATTCTTTCCACAATGTGGACATTGTCTGGCTTGACTCTGATTAGATCTCCTAGTTCCAGATCCCACTGACTGAGTTTGTCTACCAGCATCTTTTGACTGTCTGAGCTCTCGAATTTTCAAACCTCTCATTCTGAGCTCTTTCCAGAGCCTTGGCACGGTTGACTACCTCTTGAAATGAGGATAAATTCCAGACAATTAACATTTCCTTCAACCGAGGACGTAACTCCTCTACAAACCACTCACAAGTATCCTTCTCCGTAGGAATTAACTCGACAGCAAAACGGATCAACTTATTGAATTCACACTCGTACTCATATACATTGTGATTCCATTGCTTCATATTCATGAACTCTTGCTTCATTTGACAAACAAATTGATCTCTGATGTACTTATGCTTGAATTCTTCTAAAAACAATGACCAAGTTACTTGGGCGTTAGACATCCTCAATGTAACATTGGTCCACCAGATCCTTGCTTGTTCTCTCAACAAGGAAATTACTCCATCCATCTTCTCAGCATCGGAAAAATGAAGTCCCGTAAGAATGACCTTCACGTCATTAAGCCAAAGGTCCGCAGTAACAGGACCTTCATCGACTTCCCCTCTAAACTCTAGAGCTCCTAATCCCTTTAACTCTTTCGCAACATTCATTTTTAGAGTTGAAGTAACAGGAGGTTGGAAACACGTCTAACGTTCTAAAGAATATATCTTGATCATTTACAGGCATTCCAGAGGATGTCTGCTCTTCACTCTGCCTGGTCAGGGCATGTGAATTACTACTTTCAGCGGGTCTATCATCTCCCGCTTCATTCTTAGAACTACCTCATCCGAACATCTATAAAAATACAACCATATAGTTCTATTAGCAAATCATCATACTTACTATTCCATCAGATCAGAAGTTTCCACTATTTTGTTGGTATGTATACATTATCAAACACTCTAGACTCCGGTTTATGCCGAGAATCAACTAAACTGTAGCTCTGATACCATTAAATGTAACACTCCTAACTCATATTCGACCTGAATACAAGTACGAGATGTCACATTGACTTTTCAAACTTTGATTCTTAAAGAAAAATCCCGGGAATTTAAAACTTTCATTAAAACAAAATACTTTAATTTACATAAAAGAGACCACTTAATACAAAATCGATCAGAGCATTCGTAATTAATCACTTATTATATACCAACACTTTATACACAACAAAATACCTACTTTATCAATTACTTCTGATCTGATTTCTTAGTAATGTTGTTGTCCGTGCCACTTCTATTCTGAATCTTCTTATTTCTTGGTACCTACGTGTAAATCACTTACACGCTAAGTCATAAACTTAGTGAGACAATAAATGAATATGCAACAATATCTTCATGAATATGCATTCTTACCATTTCTTTCATGACATTTCAATATGCATGTATCTATTACACAATAACATATATAATCATATCATGCATGTACAAAACTTACCTTCTTGTACCACTTTCACTTTACTTTGTATTTCAATTGCCCATGTATATTATTGAGAAAAGAGGTATGTGAGTACATTGAGGTTGTGCACTAATGATGTCACCACAGCTCATATCAATTTCCTCATGGGGCACCGAACCTTAGTTCAGTATTCGTTCCGAATGACTGTCATATATGTCCCGTAGGACCACTATATCCCGAAGGACTATTATACCCTCGACTCTTGGCATGCCAATTACACCTATAGCTCTCATATCGTATACTATGGGCATTATTCTTATATTTCATATGTTCATGTACTCATGTCATTTCTCTTGTGATCATGTAGCTCATGTCATTTCTTTTGTGATCATATAGTTCATGTCATGTTCTCATATCACATATCATATCACATGTGTATTTGAATCTATTCATATATATACATCATTTATCCAATCACTGAACATATATATGCCTTATGCATGTATTACAATAATTATCATGTATGCATGTTCACAACTATTGTACTATGAAAATCAATATAGGAATTAGACTTATCACAAGTCTTATTCCATTATACTATACATATAGTATGCACTCACCTTAGCTTTGCTTTGATTCGATTCTAATCATTTGATCGTTCTGGAATAAGCTTACTTTTAGTATCTACATAATCACACATGGCTATATCAGTATTATAGCTAATATACTCTAATGGTTCACTCTTTAGATTAAGATAAATGTCAATTTCCTCTTTTAATGAAGGTATGCATCGATGCACTACTTGTGCATCGGTGCATAAAATGCATTCGATGTTTTATTATTAATGGAATGCATCGATGCATGCCTTATGCATCGATGCACTAATTACATTCGATGTTTATATTTTAAAATAGTGCATCGACGCACAACCTATGCATCGATATACCTTCAAACAATTTCTGGGTTTTAACCTTGATGCATCGATGTACTATGAATATGCATCGATGCACTCTGCCCGGAATCCTCTTTTTGAACTCGAAAATTCATTCATTTTGGAATAAATCCTTCATATTTAATCCCCTTTTTCATTCTTAACTATAGTACACATCCTTAAACCAATTTATACTTATTCATTCCATCTTAAACTTCCAAATCTTATAATTCATATGTAATTCAAGAATTACATCAATAATTCATCATGTTTGAATTCCACTTTTAACACTTCGTATATCTTAACTAGATTGATGACAAGTCAAATTTAACTTTCAATTCTAGTTATGAACTTTATTCCAATATTTCATTTAAGAACTTCAAATCTTAAATCTCTCCTAACTCCATCATCCTTTGATGTTAAGATAACTTAAGTTTTCCTTAAGCTTAGTTATCATCTAATAATCAAAAACCAATCTTAAATTTAACAAGAAACTCAATAATTAGAAATCTTACCTTTGTTTTCGTTCACATGCACAAGGAAGAAAGAAGAAGAAGAGAACTATGGAAGCCTTGGGTGTTTTCTCCCCTTCCACCCACGTGTATCCTTATATATATATATAATTATCCTTTCTTTAATTATTTTTCCTTGCAATTACTCTATTGTCCTTCCATTCCATCCTACATAATAATTTACATGTAAATCTTTATACTATTCATTCATTTTATTTAACTACCAAATTCTGAGACTTTACAATTTAGTCACTAACTCGGTATTGAGGATGTTACAGAAAGATCATGATATTAAGAGGGTATGAGTAGTTACTTCTTTAGCTTATTTAATAACGGTGCCTCTCTCTGTAGAGATAGTAACGTTGATGGGTCAACCGACCATCATACTACGGCTGACTGCCCTACAAGTAGGATTGGGATTGAGGAAGTCAAAATGACCCTTAGAAAGATGGGGAGGGACAAAGCTTTTGGTCCATATCAAATTCCTATCACTGTGTGGTTGACCCTAGGAGAAGAGGGAGTTAAGTGGTTGACCAACATCTTTAATATTATTTTAGAGACTGTCAAGATGTCAGATGAGTGGAGAGAGTCTACGGTGATACCAATCTATAAGAATAAAAGAGATCATCAACGTTGTGGTAACTACAAAGGTATTAAACTACTCAGTCATACTATGAAGCTATGGGAAAGGGTGATCGAGGCTAGGTTGAGACAAAAGGCTGATCGAGGCTAGATTGAGACAGGTTACTAGGGTTTTGGAAAACCAATTTGGCTTTATGCCATACAGGTCTACTACGGAGGCGATTCATCTACTTCGATGGCTTATGGAGAAATATAGGGAAAAAATAGAGATCTTCACATGGCGTTCATTGACCTTGAGAAGGCGTATGATAGCGTACCTCGCGATACAATCTGGAATACCTTGGAAACGAGACGGATCACAACTGCTTATATCCGGGCGATTCGTGATATGTATTGTAGATCTACTACATACGTTAGGACTACAGTTGGCGACACCGAGACATTCTCGGTGGAAATCAGACTCCACCAGGGGTCCGCTCTTAGCCCTTACATCTTCGCCTTGATTATGGACGACATCTATTGTGCGACACCAAACGGTGTTCCATGGTGTATGCTTTTCGCTGACGACATTGTCCTAGTTACTGAAACAAAAAATGAGTTTAATAGTCGACTGACTTCCTGGAAGACTGCTTTGGAAGAAAAAGGTCTAAAGATCAATATTGAAAAAGACAGAGTATTTATGTTCAAACTTCAGTGAGAACAAAAATGATGAAGATATAGAAAGATGGGGGTGTAGATGATGACGTTACTCACCGTATAAAGGTGGGATGGCTAAAGTGGAGGGCTGCTACTGGAGCTTTGTGTGATAAGAAGGTGCCTATAAAACTTAAGGGAAAATTTTATAGAATGACAATAAGACCAGCGCTGCTGTATGGATCAGAATGTTGGGCAATCAAGAAGGATCACGTAAGGAGGATGGAGGCCGCATAAATGAGAATGCTTCGATGGGCATGTGGTAGGACTCTGTGGGACATGACACCAAACTCTGTAATTAGGATGTCCTTGGCAGTGGTGCCTGTATCCGAAAAATTGAAGGAGGGAAGACTACGGTGGTTTGGGAATGTCCTTAGGCGACAACTGTCGAATGCAGTCATGAGGGTAGAGTCGATTACAGTAAACGGTGCCAGAAGGAGAAGACGACCAAGAAGGAAGTTGGTAGACTGCTTGAGATCTGATTTGAAGAATTTAGCCCTTACCGATGACATGACCTCTGATAGGAAAGTATGGAGACTTAAGACCAGGGTAGCCGAGTAGTGTGGGTCACAGCCATAGGGAGTAACATCTCTGTCTTCTTTTTTAATGCATTTGTAGTAATTTCCATGACTGCTACTTTTTATACATTTCTGGCATTGGAATTTATGAAGGCTTAGAACTAAGGTAGAAGAGTAGTGTTGCCTTAGTTTAGGTTTTTACCCATTTGACTTTATTCCTTCTTGTAGCTTGCCATCGCTGCCTACTATGTATCATTCTCTTTCTAAATTTAGTCGGGACTTACGTTTATGTCTATATGCAGAGATTTATTTGCAGGGATTACTGCCCATTACAGACGCGCATATGAATACTGCATATGAAGCATGTTCAACTATGTATTTATTTATTTATTTATACATATATTGTATTTTATCTTTATTTTTAATTTTCTGACTGCCGGAGGTCTTCCACGAAAGCTGCTCTCAACCTGGCGTTGGGGGCAGCCTACTACCCTACCTCCCCTTACACCATTGCTTATGGGAATAGGGTTTTGTTGTTGTTGTTGTTGTTGTTGTTGTTGCATGCAAACAGAGGATGATAAGTGGAGTATAAAATCAAGGTTGGTGATACCTATACGTGTTTTGTAACATAGGAAATTGAAACCAAGCTTCTTATTATGTCCTTTTTGCTAGTAAATTTCTTCATTCCTAAGATTATTTATCCATTATTTAACTAATCAATGGGTTTTACAGATCTGCTTCTCCACGAACTAGTACTGGAAGTTTGTCCCCTGGTGATGAGTTTAATAGTGAGAACAAACGCGCTGCGCTTATATGTGACGTCTTTGTTAAAGGGTGGTGTATTAAAGGAAGTTCATGTAACTTTATTCACATCAAAGGTAGTGTTGTAGACAACAGCCTGAGGAAGATGTAGCTGTAGAAGATGAGAAAGCAGCTGTTCAGCTTGGTGAAGGTACAATTTTTTTGTATTTAGGGTGATCCAATCTTCTCTACAGTGATATCTTAACAAGAACCATGTGCATCAGGTATTGGAAATGCCGCTGAAAGATCAAGATCACCATCACCTCGCTTTGATGGATTGCAATCATCAGTTAGAAATAAGACAGCTTTATCCCCTTTACTCCAGAGTAAGGATAAATCTATCGGCACATCACTTGGCTCTCAACAGTTTCTAGCAGTTATAGATGATTTTGGATCATCTAAGGATGTAAGAAAAAATAGTACAAATCAGAGTCTGCCTGCTGATAATTATGTCAGACCTTGTTTGCTGAGTGATAGAGGTAATTCTACTTTCAAAAATAGTTTTCTTCCTAAGCATATCCTTCATCAAGTGGCTCAGTTACATCATTGGGCAATACAAACAAAGAGGAACAAAAATTTCGTGTCTGGACATGGCTAGCATCGTTACCTTTAGGGGGTGTTTGGTTCAAGGATTTCCCATGTTTGGTTGGCCGGGAATCTCATTCCCGGTAATGTTTTATTACCAATAGTAGATTTTTGGGGTATATTACCGGGAATGTCATTACCTCACTTCCCTTAGGTATTGTAACATTACCGGCGTTTTGGACTAAAATGCCCTTAATTTTTTTTTATTTCAAAAATATCATTCTTCTGTCATTGAATAATAAAAATTCTACGAAGGTTAAATTACAAATTTATCCTTAAATTATTTTAGATTTACAAAAAAAATCTATAATTAAAATTCTATATGAAGTTCAGGGGTTAAAAAATTTACCCTTTCATTAAACCTTTTTTAATATTTTTAATTTTGTAAAAAAATTATATAAATATTATGAATTTAATTTTTTAAAGAAAATATATAAATATTTTACAATTTATAATATTATACAAATATATAATAAGGACAATTTGGTCAAATATACATTCCAATAATCTTTTATTCCTTTAACTAAATACGGTAATCTTACATTTCTACTAAACCAACCAAACACAAAATACAACATTCCTAGTAATCTTATTCCCTGGTAATCTTTTATTCCCACTGGTAATATTACATTCCGTAAACCAAACCTGAACCAAAGGCACCCTTAAGTTCTTCTCAAAGTGCATGTTCTCTTGGTACCCAAAAGATGTCGGACAATAACAGAGAACACCATTCTTCCTGGCTGTCTTCTTTGCTTCAAGGCTCTTCTCCCTTCGCTAATTGTGAACCGGAAATCTTTCCTATCAGTGATATTGCTAGGGATCCATTTCACTTTGCTGAATATAGAATAAACTTTTCTTCAGACGATTGGGAACCATCGGTGCCCTTTCGACCATCATCCCCACAACGCCAGTATGATCCTCTTTATGATAGCATTGATTTGTCAAATGTAGGAAAGGGTTATCTTAAATTTTCATTTTGTTGTCAAGACCCATCCCTCCTGAATGTAGCTTATCCACTGACATGCTGTGATTCTGCATTGGCAGGGCCATTGGCCCCTGAATGTAAAACTGATAAAAGAACTGCATCTTCCCAAGCTAGAAACCTTAAAAATTTGGTCCATGGCAATTGCTACACTTATGGGAAACATTCAACAACTGATGAAAATGAAGGGACCTATGCAGCTGATATGCAAAATGGGACACTGGCTAAAGAAGATATTTCCTCAGTTGCTTCTCATGTCAAAGACATTTCAAAGACTAGAAAAATCGATACTGATCGTGATGCTAGACATAAAAGGGATGGATTTGGATACAGAAAAGACCTAAAAGTAGATAGAGTTGGAGAAAAAAAATGAAACAGATATTGAGCATAAGGCAGATGGTGATGCACTCAGAGAGTCTAAAGCAATGAGGCATTTCCACACTGCTCTTGTAGATTTAATTAAAGAAATTTTGAAACCAACTTGGCACGAGGGACATCTCAGTAAAGACGTTCATAATAGAATAGTAAAAAAAACCAGCTGACAAGGTTATTGGTACCATTCAGCCTCATCAAATTCCACTAACCTTCAAATCAGTTGAGCAGTATCTTTCTTCATCCCAACTAAAAATAGCAAAGGCTTGTTCTGGTAAGTGTCTTTGACTTGGGGGGGGGGGGTGTATACTAGGCGTGATCTAGATGATACATTTGCTATTACTTCTACCAACCCCAACTTTCCTCTCCATACAAAACTCAGATCTTTTTAAGCGTGGATATTGCTTTCTCAATCAAAAGTTTACTGCTATTTACTATTTCTATTTTTTATGCAATTCATTTATCAAACTGAGATTTTTTATTTTTTGAAATCTTCTTTGCAGGGATATATTGAGAAATACGGAAAATCTTGAGAGGCAGAGTGCTTATGTATTTGTACAGTTTTGTGCTCATTTTCTGATGGAATTCCTAACAATGATATGTTCAACTATTAAAATGATAATCATGGAACTATTCGGGATTCTCTTGAAATCGTTTCATATTTAATTTTTTTGTTTCTTTAATTAGTTGTATGTAGAAAGAAATTTACAATTCATGTGGCTTATCTATTAGTTGATATAAAGGTAAGAGAGTAGGTTGATATTCTTCGCATGCATACCAAGAAATCTTCCAAGGAGCTTAAGTTAAACTTCCTGCAAGTCCAATGGAACATTGAATTGATAGTTTACGTTTGTTCTGAATTGAAGGTTATGGAAGATCACTTGAAACGTATAAATGGGACTCCTTTGGCTGGTATTGAACTTGTGGACTTCTTCAACCTTTGTTATGGATATAACGTATGAGTTCTAAAACAGTTTTAATTTATTTCATAGTATCCTGCAGTTTTTTTTATGAACTCGTTTCATAGTTATGGATTCAAGGTATGAGTTCTAGAACAGTTTTAACTTATTTCATAGTACCTTTGTTATGTGGCTGGTATTGAACTCGTGGACTTCTTCAACCTTCATGTTTATGGTTTTTTGGAAAATATAGATATTTTTGGTCCCTTATTGTTCAGGATTAAGGTTCAAATTGATGTAAAATACCCGACAGTTCTTATGCTGGTTTACTGCAGTTTGATCATCTTTTTAACTTGTTCTGTTGGCTATTGTTTTCAGATTTCTGTGTTTACGGATGACATTTACATCGTCTTCATCCATTTAGTAGGAGATTCATAGGGTGAAATACTTATTTTGCTCAAGGCACTTGTCTGTTAATTAGTGGTGAAGTAAAACGAGGAGCCAATCTCTCTTATTTTTAGATTTTAATGAAACCTAATGGGTCTATTTTGCTGTTATTCGACGAGAAGAGAATCTTTCACTCGTTGCAATTGCATGAGCTGCGGATACCAGCAAGGGTAACCATATCTATTGTTTTCAGTTAGCGGTATGCTACATTTGTTTCATTCGGTAATAGTTGCCAAATGGCATAGTCTTAATATGTAGTCGGATATATTAAACAAATTGTCTGATTTTGATGCCATTATTTGCTGAAGTATGGAGAACAAGCTCGTGGAGTGGCACTTGGATTATAACCCAACAAAATAATGGCATAAAGAATTGCATCTTCAAGTTCCCATGAATAAAAGTGTATGGATTTCTTTCTCCAATTTCTTATGAAAATCATTTCTCTAAAGAAATTATCACATAATTTATTTTCAGTTGATTACTTTGGAAGTTTTTAATTATATTTTAAGGGGGCGACCCTATTGGAGTCTTTTATTTATTTACTTTTCTTAATTATTTTAGGGTAAAGTTTAAATTTGGTGATTAAATTGTCTCAAAGATGATTTTCTTAGTCACTGAGTTTTTAAAAATTACAAAACAAATATTGAATTTTATTATAAAATTGACACAGTGCTGTTAAGCGTTTAAAGTTTTTCAATAATATCTCATTTGGTTTTTGAATTATAATAAAAAAATTATTTTAATAATTTTTTGATACATCTATCAAGAAAATGTTGTCCTTGGATTTTATTTTAATAGTATATGATAATTATAATATAATATCCATTCTGATTTAGTTGACTAATAGTATATATATATATATATATATATATAAAACTATTTAAATACAGATTCTTTTAAAAAAATATTCTCTTTAATCTTTTTGATATAACATTTGTTAAATAGACAAGCCATACACATTGCTTAATATGACGAATACACACATCATATAAGAACAGAGAAATTTTTTCTTAAGATTCGGTGTTCAGATCCTTACACTGCCAAACTCTCCTTTGACAAAAGACAAAACTTTTGGCACGCGGGTATACGGGCTACCCGCCCGTTTAATAAAAATAATTTTAAATGCTTTAAATGCAATAAAAAATAATGTTTTAACTTATTATACTTTTAAAAATGATCGAGCAACTTAAAAATGAAGGTAGCACCGTCAAAATAATAAATAATATTTAATTTTTATTTTAAATAGATGGAAATGATTATAAAATAATATATTTTTAAAATTTTTTAATCATTAATATATATATATATATATATATATAATGATATAATTACTTAAACTTAAATTAAAAAAACAATATTCACTTATATCACCAAATTGAAAATAAATAAAACAATAACTACATTATACTTTTATAAAACACGATTATTCAAGGCTATAATATGAAGACACAGAAGTGTCTTAATTCTAAAAGCAGAAATTCAAACATAAAAATTCAACAAAATCAAACATTATACAAATCTAATAAGAAAGTTGTCAAGTGGTCTTAAGAATTTTATTTTATGGATACTTTATAGAAAACCTAAAACATAATATGAAAATATAAAATAAAATACTTACAATATAAGAGTAAATTTAAAAGATACAGTTATACTAAAATTGATAAAATATAAGTCATTAATTTGTTAAAATATATTTATTTTGTAAAAGTCTTTAAAAGTTGAAAAATATGTTTTCAATTTTTTTTTTACTTTTCTTTCTTATTTTTAATCCAAATATTACGTGTCATGTGATATATTATTAGAATATTACGTTACTTTTTATAATTAAAGAACAAAATAGATAACATACTTCATGAAAAAAAAATAAAAGTCAAAATTAATTAAAAAAATATTTAAATACCAAAATGATAATGATGTATATTTAAATGAAAAAAATATCAAACATCAGTAAAATTATGAAAAACGCCCTAATAAATTTAAAAACTACAATAATATAAGTAACATTATATTTATAGGTAATTTATTTTCTTTTTCTATAAAATTCTTTAAATTTATTTTATCTAAAATTTTATGAATTTTAAATTAAGCAGACTTTAGCGGATTTCACGGGTAGCCCGCGGATATACCCATTAAACCAACGGATTTAACGGTCCAGACTAAAAAACCCGTAATTTAAACGATCTTCAATTTTTAAGACCCGAAACCCACACAAATAACGAATTAAACGGGTAACCGCGGACCTTAATCCATATACTCAACTCTAGCACGCAAGCGTGCATTATTCAAATATAAATTCATCCAAACAATTTTAAAATACATGTACTTAGTACTGCAGTACACTAACAAATACGTAATTACCCAGACAAGATCATGATTCTTAGAAAGAAAGAAAGTGGAAATGGGACCTAGGTGTCCATCTCTAAGCACATGGTTCCTTTTTACCCCTAGTAATGGTCTAGAGAATACGACAAACAATTGCACATAAGTGTTGCACTTTTTGAATCAACCTACTGATCTCATCCGAATTTTCGCTCAGTCTCATCCTTATCCATCTCTCCTTTGGATGAGTTCCTATGTCCACTCTTCAATCTTCTATTGCCACTATTTTATCACCGTTGATTTTAACCTAATTCATAACTTTTACATACTTATATAATATTTGGAAATAGCAATTATTCATTTTCATTGTGGAAAGATATTTTCAGCTAAAACTTCCCCTATATAATATATGACCAAATAGATCCCAACCCATCAAAAACATCTCCGACAAGAGCAAAAAGGGAAGAAAATGGTTCTGCTAGATAAAATGTGGGACGATGTTCTAGCCGGGCCTCAACCTGAGCGTGGTCTCGGCAGGCTTAGGAAGATCACCACCCAGCCCTTGTCCATCAAAGGTAAAATGATCCTAATAATTAACATGCATGGATTTGGTTCATAGTTTTAGTGAGTCTTTGAGCAACCGACGGAGAGTTGATATATATGTTTTGGTTAGATGAAGGAGAAGGAAAGAGGTTCCAGAGGTCGTTGTCGATGCCAATGAGTCCAGGGGCACCGCCGACACCCGTGACACCGACGACTCCGACGCCGCGTAAGGAGAACGTGTGGAGGAGCGTCTTCCATCCTGGGAGCAACCTCGCTACTAAAAGTATTGGCGCTGATATGTTCGACCGGCCACAACCTAACTCTCCTACCGTCTATGACTGGTACGTACCTCGTACCACTTGATCTGTTCTATATATTTGGTTGCTGAGATAAATGAATTCAAAATAATGATGGCAAGGGTGACATTAACTGGATAATTACTTCTTTTTCCCTATGTTATTATATATAATAAAATGAAATTAAGAAATTTTAAAACAGAATCCTCAAGGAATTTCCTGTGTTTGTTCTTTTTTTCCCCTAACGTTTTCTCAGCAACCAAACGGAGGCCCAGAGACAGAGAAGGAAGGAAAACTTGGCTCTTTGTTTGGTCGCTGCGTGGAAATAATTCCTTTTGATCAGTATACACACTTGTATATGGTACAACACTAGTTGTTTCTTATTCTTAATTACTTATAATAAAAAAAAATCAAAACTTTTTTCAGAAAAACTAAGATGAATGGCTTTAAATAAATAAGATCAGGTGTTTTAAAAGGAACAAAAATTGTATAAACTTTAAATCGATTTCATGAGGATTCTGAATCTGATTTCTGGGTATAAAAACTAAAAGTGTACTAAGATGAAAGTACCCGGTTTGCATGCGATTGACAGGCTTTACAGTGGGGAGACCAGGAGCAAGCATCGCTGAGTGGGTGGCGACTCATGGCCGGCCGGCTAGCAGGCTGCTCTCGTGAACCACGGTTGCATGTAAATAGTGTCTTTTCTTTTTAAATCTCACTGTGCTAACGGTGCCTGTTTTAATGTTAGTTTGATCATGTCTCGAGTTTCTGTAATAGGTGTTTTAACAGCGATGACCAAGGGTGTGCTAGCCCACGGTGGTTAACGGATGTTTTGTCATCCGATATCCGACCGTGAGCGGCAGCTGTATTACTTAAATAAACAAAGAAATGTAATGGGGGTTTTGTAATGGTGTGCGTAAGTAAAGATATTTTAGTTTAATCAAAGCCTTAATTTTATTAAATTTATTTTTTGGTTCATCATGATATTATTGAAGTGGGAGAACAGGATAACGTTTAGCTTTCATGGTACCATTGTTGGACCCACCTTTGATCAATAAAAGAGGGTGATGAAAATGGCGTGATGGGGGACCAATTTGTTACCATTAGAAATTACAGTCTTTGAAAAATAACAAATGCGCAAACATCTAGCTGAATTCAAGTAAAAATATAAGATGCCGGGGCTTAGCTGTTTTCCTGTAGCATTAAGAATAGCACTATGGTTAATACATTATCAACGCCTATTTCTAGAATATTAAAATTTTTAATTGAAAATTGAAATTTATTTTTAAATCAGAATAAATATTATGATTCTTATGCATGATACTATTTGATCACGACTAAAGATTTCAACGTCTTGATTGGCAATTACTAATGATCTGTGTATAAGACTAGGGATAAGATGGGATGGGTTGGATCAGATTTTTGGTTTATTCGATTCAAGAACAATGACTCATCCATCTAAAATTTGATTCGATCCGCATAATATATACCCTCCACCTGACTTGGTTTAACTCGACTTCTTAAAATAAAATCTGAACCTGATCAATCTGACTCGAAATAATAAAAAATATTATTTTTATTTAATAAAAAACGATTTAATTGAATATATATAAGGGTATTCTTGTAATTATTTTAAATATATGATGTAAAATAATATTTTTTTCCTGGTTGGGTATTTTCACTCTAAATCTGAATATGACTCGACCCGACCCAAACACTATCATTAAAAAAAATTCGATCCGATTCGAACCAAAATTTAAAAAAATCCGATCTGATCCAAAATCTGTCGGCTTCAGGTCCTATGCCCATCCCTATATAAGACTTAACATGAATACTTAATATTTTAGTGCCTTAATTAGCAATTTTTTATGGTTTAAAGTTTAATTAAATAATTAATATTCGAATTTCGTAAGATTTATAAATGTCTGATAATGTTTATACTAATTTAATAAAATTATAATAACATTTAATATATTATATTATATTATAAAAAGTTAATGTTTATACTAATTTAATAAAATTATAATAACATTTAATATATTATATTATATTATAAAAATGGATGTCCCTGGTTCCCGTAAAATGATTCATAGTTAAAAATCTTAGTATCAATTTTAGCTTTAGTCATTGACATGATAATTATAGAAAAAATAAATTACATTTCAAAGATACATGCTCATTGAGAAATTTTCATATAAGGATCACCCTAAATCCATATAGAAATTCATCAAAAGGAGTAGGAATTCATCGAAAGGAGTGTTAAAGGGAGATTGTACTCTCAAGAGCTTTTAAAAACATTATATTATTTGAATATTTTATATTTTCATCAATAATTTAATTGTTTGTATTATAAAATATTATAATTTTATATCTCTTAAAATTTTAATATAATTTTCATTATTAATAGACTTTTCCTCGCTGCTATGTCCTTTCTTTTTGACTACCAACATTCTTCTACCTTTAAACTTCTCAAAAAAATATTTAAACTTTTGAAAATTTCTCACCATTAATAATTTATATTAAAATTTTTGGTAAATTACATGATTGATCACTTTTGTTTAAGTTTGTACACTTTTCCTCATTGAAATCAGAAAATATAATATTTGGTCACTTTCGTTTTAATTTAATTAAGATATGATCACTGAAAATTAACTTACGTTAGATTTTTAACGTATTGTTGATGTGAAATTAAAAGGGGGTCAACTACACAAACGTTCATTAATATTTAATTAAGTTTCCGTTTTACTCACCAATGTTTCAAAAATAACAAATTAGTCAAGACTATTTTACAATATATGTCCGAGAATGATCAGAACCAATACGAAACCTCACCAACACAAAAGAGTTATCTGCGTGTCTGCAACATAGAGGATCATTAAGTTCTGCACAATCAAGATGGTTCATCACAGTATATCCCATAGAATCTAATCTATCGGTGGCCATACAATGTAAAATCTTTCATTTCCAAAACTGAAAAACGATCCCTGCCACCACTTCTATTTCATCCATAACTCGGTGTTTAAATAGGCTTCTTTTCCTTCATTTTTATCAGCTCAAAAACAACCGTTTGTGAATTTGTTGCATATCAGTCATGCTTGAAAGCAAAGCAGTCATTGCAGACACTGATATGTTTCAAACCATGCAGCATGATGCTCTTGATCTAGCTGCTAAAGCCCTGTATTTCTTCGAAGTCACCGAGGCTACCGGGATAATGCAATTCGTAAAGAATGTGAGACAACAAGTACATGTGATATTTTTTCCATTCAAAACAACTGAAAATCGCGTTGGTATTTGGTGCAGGAATTTGACAGAGCATATGGAGGTGGGTGTCAATGCATCGTGGGAACCCATTTTGGTTCATTCGTGACACAGCTCCAGGTGTTTCTTTTATTTTTGCATTGGCAGCCTTACCATTTTGCTTTTCAAGGGTTCGTCTGTTCCAGAGTTTGATACAAAACCAGTTTAATATACTTAAAAAACAGTGATTTCTTCACTCTTTTGTGGGCTTAGTCCAGAAATATTGTCATCAGAATTAAAGGAAAGAAAGTAACAGGATGCACCCATTGAACTTATGCTTACACGGCATGTCTTTCTCTTGGGTTCCAATCTCAATATACCCCAAACATACAAACTGCAAATTGTCTTTGATAACAACAGCCGGCAATGCTTCGACTGCTTCCTTTAGTGCTGATGGAGTTTTTTATCGGTTCGGATCATTCTCGGGCATATACTGTAAAATGACCTCGATCAATTTGTTACTTTTTAAATTTTAGTGCGGAAAACGAAAACATACTAAAATATTAGTGATCATTTGTGTAATTTTTTTTTTAATTTTATATATTCATTATGTCACGTCAACAATCTATTAAAAGTTTAACGACAATTAATATTTAATGACTACATCTTAATTAAATAAAAAAAATGACGAATATTATGTGTTCTGAATTCGATGAGAAAAAATGTACAAAGTTTAAACGAAAGTGATCAATCATGTAATTTACCTTAAAATTTTTAATCAAATTAACTGAACATACAAATAATAAATTTGTTAAATTAACATTAATCATTTTTATATTTTTATAATGTTTATAATTTTTATTTTTATATAACAGTTGCTCAAATATGAGATCTCTAAAGGGAAAAACACAGTTTTTACCATTAAGATCATTTAATGATTTATATTATTTAAATATTTTATTATTAAGTAATATTTTTTATATAAAACAAAATAATTAATATCAACAATTGAAAAAATAATTAAAATTCACAAAAAAAATCTATCATTTAAAGAAAATTTCTACAGTGCAAGTTGTATAACAAAATACACCACTAATATGATACACTCAAACACATCATTAATTAAATTGTTCTTATTTAGTAAATATTAAAAGAGTAAACTACACATTTAGTACCTGAATTATCTCTTTTATTTCGTTTTAGTATCTAAACTTTATTTATTTTTCAAAATCATACCTAACATTTAGTTTAAATTTCAATTAGATATCTCACTGTTAAAAACTTAACGACGATGCTGAAGTGGCATACATGTGATTTTTAAAAAAAAAATCATATCACATTTCTCTTTATGTGTCAGTATATGTGTCAACATATATGAGGATAAAAAAAACATTATTGCTCCCAACATCAATTGGACCTGGGACACTTGCATGAGATACAAAACACTCAACCATTGAGTTAAGCTAGTCATTTAAGTTAATTTCATCATATTTTATATTTAACTTATATAATGATATCACCAAAAAAAATAAATATTTTTTATGATTATAATATTCAAATATGAGACATTTTAAATTAATGACTGGAAGCTTAGTTACTTAATTATAGTATGATTTTTTTATATTGAAATTAATACTTACTTATATTATTATTAAATTAAAAGACTAATTTATTTAATTTTAAAAAAACACATTATTTATTTATTTATTATAATATTATAATATTTATTTAAAATTAAATAGTTAATGGCATCTTTTAATTTAATAATGATATAAGTAAGTATTAAGTTCAATATAATAAAATAAATAAATAAATATTTTAAAACATTTTAAAAATTAAATAATATTATTTAAAATGAATAAATAATATGATTTTAAAAATTAAATAAACATTTTTAAAAATTAATTAATATATTTTTAGAATTATTTAATATAACTTTTTTAAATATATAAATTACTTAATTTTATATTGTTTGGGAAGAAATTAGAATGTTCAAAACGTTTGGGGTCCGATTTAGAATGAATATCATAGTTTGGGAATGAAACTTAAATGTTCAAAAGGTTAGGATCAATTTAGAATGATAGTCATAGTTTAGGGATGAAATTATAATATTTAAAAGTTTAGAGACCAATTTAAAATAAGGGTCATACTATGAGGACATATGGTGAAATTAACATTTTTATTTTATTTTTGAATACATTGAGCGGTCTTCGTGGTTAAAGAGAATATTGTTCTCCTTTAAGGTCCTAGGTTCGAGTAGTTACGTCTGCAGGGTATATATTCGAGCAACTACGTCTACATTATAATCACCCAATAATATTAGAAAATAATAAAACGTGTTTTCTTTTTATAAATATTGAGTAAATTATAAATTTCATCATTCAATTGTATTTGTACTATTATTTTAATCATTATATATTACTCTTTAAACTTTTGATTTGATCCCATTTTGATCGTTTAGGTGTCAAATCATAAATAGAAGGGTGACATGGTCGTCATGTGACTCATGTGTGCCGATGTGTATAACATTTTATTAATATGAATTTTGTATGTTATCCACTTCATTTTTCCTTTTATTTTCTTTTTTATTTATTTTATCTTCTTCCAAATATGAAAGTTTTACAATTTCATTTTTGTGTGTATGTCGATGATGTAATTACTATTCTTTGACATCTTCTCTGACCACTCAAGATATCAAATAACCCATGTTATTCTCCTATTACTCTATTAGTTTAAATTTTACCTAAATCACTTCAAAATTCATAAAATTCAAACATAAACTCATAAAATCCCAAACTACCATGACCTAGAATCTCGATCATTCGATCAATGTGAAATTAAGATATACAACTTGCTTTTTCGTTCTCCACTTCCTCAACATTGAGATTTGTAGATAGTTGTTTTATCATTGAGAAATAAAAAAAATAAAATTGAATTATTTTCAAAAAAAAAATAAAAGAAATTTTAGAGTGATTTCATAATTTCAAAAGAAATGTCCAATCCTAACATCATTAAGTATTTATCAGAAGAGTGATCAAAATAAGAATAAATAAAAAGTTTAATGAATAAATTGAAAGTTTTAAATCTTTAGTGAGAAAAATAGGAGTGAAAATAAATTTGAGTGATGAAATGTATCATTTACTCTTAAATATTCAAAGAGCTGGAGTATTCTAAACACGTCTCCACGTGGCAAACATTTAGGCAGTTTCAGACTTTCAGTTAGTCTCCGCGGCAGCTGCCTGGTAAGTACTCTGTCTGAACTATTGAGTCAAACGTCACAAGTTTCCAACAAGACTTGGACTCTTAGCTCTTTTTTCTCAGACACCGGCAATATTTGTTTTTCCAAATTAAAAATCGAGGAAAAAATTCGGACCAAAGACCACTTCAATGGGTCATACCCTTCTTCGGCAGTTTCCTAAAACCCCACAATACAAGCTCACTTTCACCAGCTCCTCACGCAAGACCAACTACCGTCTAATCAGGAGCCCATGGCCGGTAATCTCTATCAAATGGACCCTCAATCAGCGGCTGAAAAAGCGGTTTCCGTTATCGGATTTGGGTACGACTTCTCCAAGGATATCAGGCTTTCAGCTTGCCTGCCGGGCCCTTCTGGCTCGAGATTGATCGAACTTGACTCGGCAGCTAGTCGGGACCTGGTTTTTCCTGGTGGGATTGTTGTAAAAAATGTGCCCAGTTCGATTAAATGTGATAAAGGCGAGCGCACCAGGTTTCGTTCTGATGTTCTTTCTTTTAGTCAGGTAAGCTTGACTTTTTGTTTGCTAATTCCGGTTTCTGCTATGTGTTCTGTTTGGTGAAGATCTGGAATTGAAAACGAAATTTTCGCAAAATTTGAATACCATTCAATGTTCAGAGTACACAATTTGCCTTGTTGATGATGGAAAGGAAAGTTCCAGAGTTTTCAAAAGAGCTCTTATTACCTTATTTTTCTTGTTTATTATGTCCTTTTGCTAGTTCTCCATGGCTTTGTTATTTGGAAGTTGTTTGGCGATAAGGGATGGACTGAGAGGGCTCACGGGTGGTCGTACATAAAAAATCTAAGTTTTCATATAATTTAAATACTTTTTTTAATTTTTTAGTAAACAATCTATTTTTATATTTATTCTTTAAAATTTTATAAATTCGTCCTCTTATATAAAATTGTATTTTTCACAGTGTACTATTAAATTTGTCCTCATGATTTATGTGCTGCTGTCTTTGCAATTTAACTTGGGGGTCATCTTGTGCTAGATGTCGGAAAAGTTCAACCAGGATCTATCATTATCCGGCAAGATTCCTTCGGGCTTATTCAATGCCATGTTCGATTTCAAGGGCTGCTGGCAGAAGGATGCCACTTCCGCAAAAAATCTTGCCCTGGATGGTTTGTTCCTAACACTGTACAGTGTTGAGTTGGAAAGAACAAACATAACTTTGTCCGAGCGTGTGAAACAAGAGGTGCCTACTACATGGGACCCTGCTGCCATTGCCGAGTAAGTCAATTATAAAATAACTTGTGCTAAGCAATTGCACTTACAACTTTAGTGCTCTCACTGGCGTCAATTGTGGGTGTTGGTATTGATATTCTTCACTAAATCAGAGCCAATTCTGTTTTTTACCAGGTTCATCGAAAAATACGGTACTCATGTTGTTGTTGGGGTTAAAATGGGAGGTAAAGATGTTATACATGTTAAGCAATTACAAAATTCGAATCTTCAGCCAAATGAAGTGCAGAAAACTTTAAAGCAGTTGGCTGATGAGAGATTTTCAGAAAATATAGGAACTCCTCAATTCTCGGAAAAACAAAAGGTATGTGCATGCTTATTAGGGGAGAGCAATCGGTTTATTGGGTCGTTTTTTTCATCTAAACTGACTTAACCAACCATAAAAAGCCTGAACGGACTGAAACTGCCGGTTGGTTTGCATTCTATGGTAGACAAAACTATTGTTATTAGATAATTGTCGGGGAATGTCCACTATGCACTGTATCTCTTAAGTTTTCTTGGCAAGAAGTAATTGAGGTAAGATAATGCCATATAACCGATGGAGGGATTACGGTTCAAATTAGTTATTAGTCAACATATTACATATTATAGTTCATGAAAGAGCACCATCATTGGGGCTTCGGAAATGCCTTTTTTCCTTTCTTTTCTAACTTTATTTTCATTGATTGCTTTAGGAAGAACCTTGTATGCCTTGGGAACTTCAAAGGGTGCTCGCTGGATCAATTAGGCCACCTGTTGTTACTTGCTCAAAGAATAATGTAAGTTCCTATTTTAACTGTTGTTTAGGAATTGCACCTGTAAAGAAACAAGGTGCTTTCAGTAGAGGTGACTCGATTTGATTTTTGTACTTTTGGGTCTTGCAGGACACTATGAATATCTATATTCGAAGGGGAGGCATTGATTTTGGTCAAAGTCATAGCCAGTGGCTATCGACAATATCACAATCACCAAATGTCATTTCAATGGCATTTGTGCCTATTACTTCTCTACTAAGCGGTGCTCGGGGAAATGGATTTTTAAGCCATGCAGTGAACTTGTACCTACGATGTGAGTTTGCATAATTTTTATGCAGTCAATTTGATCTTTTCCAAGGCTAAATGTCTTGGTGGCATTATAAATGAGTGATTTCTGCAAACTGGATTTTCCCTTGTTAATTGGGATTTAGATCATTCACATATTAACACTTCGAAAATGCATTTATTTGATTTTGAATTGCAGTTTCATACTTTGACACTTTGCTCTAATGCTAAGTCTTGTAAAAGATGAGATTGTTTAATGTTTATGCTTTTGAAAGATCCATAATAAATAAAAAAGTACATTAAAATATTAAAGTTTTTGCAGACACTGATTGCCATGTTTCCTATTGTGTGAAAGATTGTGTATACGAAAGATCATTGTTTTCACAAATCATATTACGGCACCTTCTTTGTTATATCGTGCACGGATTTTACCTCTAATGATTGATGATATCATGCAGATAAACCACCGATAGAGGAACTCCATGTATTTCTAGAATTTCAATTACCTCGACAATGGGCTCCCATATACTGTGATCTGCCTCTCGGTCTCAAGCGCAGAAAACAAGCATCCCCTTCACTTCAGTTCACTTTTATGGGGCCTAAGCTTTATGTTAACACTGCAAGGGTATAATTTTGCAGCTCACTTTTTTACTATTCTAGACAATATTGGTGTTTAGTTTGTTAATTGACTTGTCATCTAAGCTTCTGAACATGTTTATAAAGTGCTTGCTCCGCTAACTCGTAATACGAATTGAATGTTTTCCCCTTTTACCCATGCAACATTTAAATGGGGTCAAATAACTACGCTAAGAACAAAGTTATCCTGTTAGAAAACAATGTCGACCAGTCTTCACATGTAATTTAGGAAATATTCTTCATGATCATGATGTTACAGGATGATTGCCATAATCAAAATGTATCTGCAGAACTCATGCATGTGATGTGATTATTCTCATTTGACTGATTCCCAAGTTCCAAATCTGCTAATTGCAGGTTGATACCGGAAACCGACCTGTGACAGGAATACGCCTATTCTTGGAGGGTAAGAAGAGTGACCATCTAGCAATCCATCTTCAGCATCTCTCAACTCTACCTACATCCCTGCAGCTCTCATATGATCACAGCTATGAATCAATCGATGAGCCAGAACGTGGGTACTTGGAACCTGTTAAGTGGAGCATATTCTCACATGTATGCACCGCCCCTGTACACTACAACGGATCCCCCTTTGATGATACAGCTCCTATAGTGACCAAAGCTTGGTTCGAGGTAAAGGTTGTCGGAATGAGGAAAGTTCTGTTCCTGAGGCTTGGGTTCTCCATGGTGGCCTCCGCTAGGATCCGCAGATCAGAATGGGACGGACCCTCAACACAGTCACGGAAATCCGGAGTCTTCTCAATGTTGATCAGCACAAGGTTCAGTTCAAGACTGAATCCGAACGAGAAAACAACTAAAGTGGACTTAAATTCAGCAGTTTTTCCAGGTGGTCCACCTTCACCACCAAAAGCACCGAAAATGACAAACTTCGTAGACACAAAGGAGATGGTTAGAGGAGCTGAGGACACACCTGGATATTGGGTGGTTACTGGAGCCAAACTTTGTGTAGAAGGTGGCAGAATCTCAATTAAAGCCAAGTATTCATTGCTAACAATAATGTCAGAAGAAAGTATGATGTTGATGTGAGAAAAATACCCATTATTTTGTACCGCTCTGTAAAGTAGATGTTGGCATGTACTGATGCACCATTTTATTTGAAATTACAAAAAAAAATGGTTGTCATTTGTTCTAATATGTAATTGGGTAAGAGGAGGTAAGATAGTAGATTGTCCCCAACACCTCTAGTCTTCATGAGACTCGATCTCACGACCTTAAGGTTAAGAACTTTGTGTTTTACCAACTGACTGAGCTGGATGGTATCACTTTACACAAGTCTATTCTTTTGAGTTATGCTTAAAAGTTTTATAGTTCTACCAAGCAAACTTTAATGCCCTAGCCTGGAGAAGATTTAGAAATGAATGCAGTGTTTTCTGGGCAAAGTAACACCCTGTAAATGCTTATTATTGCGCGTGTTCTTGAAGTACCCGATTATGAATTAACAAAAAAGTGATTACGAATATCTAATTAATAGTCAGTTATTGATGGACATACCGTAATTATTCATTAAAATTATGATATTATAAAAGATAAAAGAGGAAGAAACGATAATGTCACATCAATTTTATTTAAATTATACCATATAATAAAAATTATATGAAAAATTAACTAAGTCATTAATGAAAGGGCGAAACAATTTTTTTTCGAGAAAAATAGGAACGGTTCAATTTCTGTTCTACATCTAGGGCTTTCCCATTTCTCATTCTCCCCAGGCTCTGTAAAAGAAAAAGAAAAGAAGAGGAGAGAGGAGAGGAGAAGAGAAGAGAAGAGAACAGCATTTGAATCAATGGCGACGACAGGGCCGCAACAGCGACAGGGACAAGAGCAGCAGCAACAACAAAATAAAACAATAGAGAAGAGAAAGCCAGTGTTTGTGAAGGTAGATCAGCTAAATCCAGGGACCAATGGCCACACCTTAATTGCCAAGGTACTGTCCTCAAATATGGTCGTTCAAAAGGGTCGAGCCCCTTCTCGAAATCTCCGCCAAACCCGCATCGCTGAGTGCCTTGTTGGAGACGAGACCGGCACTATCCTCTTCACTGCCCGTAATGATCAAGGTCCTTTTTTCTAAACCCCATTTTTTATTTGTTAAAAAGTTTTCTGCTTTACTGATCTGATCTTAGTTCTCTTAAAAGGGTACATTTTATTTCATCCATCAATTCAAGAGCTCTGATCTTTCCATTCCTTTCCTTCGTTTTTTTTTGGCTTTACAGCTTTACATATATGAAATACAGCGGCATTTCAGAAGCTTTTTTTTTCTCATTTGTTTTGTTAGTGCTTGTGTGGATTTTGATATAATCTAGGATCTAGCTACCAATGATTTTACGTGAACTGAGTTTCCTGACTAAATCCTTAATTTGTGGAATAAACCTCTAGCAGGGTGAGCTAAATTCTTACTCTAATTAGTGATCGAATCGATTCGTCATTCAAATCCCTAATTGTCACATGCTCACGATTGCAAAAATTGGCGTTCAAATCGTTAAATGTGACTGAATAAACCGGATATGGGATTTTAATTTCGATTTAAATCCTTCATTTTTTTGGTAATGCATTTGATACTCTCATTATCAACATTTTGAATCTACTTAGTCTAAACAACATATGATGCTTGACATTTTGCAGTAGACTTGATGAAACCTGGTGACACTATCATTTTTCGTAATGCAAAGATTGATATGTTTAAGGGTTCTATGAGGGTGGCGGTTGACAAATGGGGCCGCGTTGAGGTCACCGACCCTGCAAACTTTGTTGTTAAAGAAGATAACAATCTATCTCTTGTCGAGTATGAGTTGGTTAGTGTAGTTGATGAATGATAGAGATTGCATGGACCTAAGCTGCTAGATGCCCGAAGGAGGTCTTATGAGTTGGCCTGATGATAATCGTTTACTCTTCATAATGTTAGTGAATTGCTATTATGATAGAATTTTCATTGTGAAAGTATTGGGTTTGGTATACAAATCTTGCTGATAGTTGGTCATCTGCTTTATAATTTTTAACATCTAGTTTACGTACTAGTCGAGTATGTAGAAGACTCTTTCTTTTCTTGTGATCGAATTGCATCTGGAAATTTAAATGTTGATAGTAAAGTCTTTCTATTACAAGCTGTTTGTTCTTCGTTGCTTTAAAAGCTTCATCAAGGCTCTTTTGTTCTTCTTTGAATATTTGATTCTAAGTGATATCAAATCTTAATGGCATTTAATTGAAAGATGTTCCTTCTTAACGTGGCCATACATGATGCAAGATCGGCATTCTTAAAATGTCAAGCCATCGCTTTCTGGAACAAATGGCAAAATGCAAACATCGACACCCTTTGCCTGACTGAATAGAAGGCCAAACTGCCCCCTTGACCGCTGACCCCTCTGTAACGGATACTCGGATCTATCTTGGTTCACGGTGTAGGGTAGCATGTAGATTGATTCAGTGATTGAGGATAAAACCAGCAAGATGATTTTTGCCAAGCAAGAACGAAGCTGGCCACATTAACATTCAAATTTCTGATTTGTCAAAACTTTACAAGCGATGTTAATGACTAACCTTTTAACCGGCAACTGCCTATTGCTTTGATGGGTATGAACTGTGTTTTGCAAATACAGTGGTCCTCTATCACCTGCTCCTCGTCCGATTAGCTTCCCTAGGGATACACTGCTATCTTGGAAAAACGATGCTGAGGACTGGCCATGAAAGAAATCATATATATCGGTAAATAATTATATATATTCATTGCAAGGGATTGGAATTACCTCGGTGTCAAGGTTAGAAGAAGAGAATGAGGAGAAACTGCTTGGAGGAACCGCTGGAGCGGCACCATGGTATATTTCTTGTAACCCAAGCCTCATGGTCATTATTTGTAGCCCAAGTGGCCACCCATTGGACGTCTCGTGATTCTGGGTAAATTAATCAATTCAATATTTAGCTCTCAAATGTGTATTGTTCATCATTCTCAAATATAATAGCAAATCATAACTTTGAATTCATTATCACGAGCAAGTTTTTAGTTTTTTTTTGTGGCAAAAATGGGTAAAATTGAAAGAGATTGGACAATGGAAGTTTGGTAAAGGCCATGTGGGGGATGGATGACAATGCGGGCACACTCGAAAGATTTTGACATTTTACTGTCTGATTTCCTTCCTTAAAATGTCAGTTTCACCTTCAAACACAAGCTAAAAGCCCGTCCCATTCTGATGAAACAAAGTAACTAGTTAAGATCCAACGAAGATTTCTCACCCGTTCACTCGTACATCAAACACCAACAGTTCTGATTTCTAATTGCATTATTTGACATATGATGCGGTAAGAATATCAAAAGCATGGATTAAGTTCTAAGCGGCACCGACCATGAATTTCTTCAACGACGCCGTTTACACTCTCTACTTTCATATAATTTCTTCCAAAAAGGAAGACTGTCGGTGGAATCACAGATCAGTAATGCTAACCAGAGAGAGGCACTGAGATAAAATCTCATGAATCAGGATGAGGAAAAAGCTATGAAAACACACTTTTATATCTCCAAAGAGACTATTTTGAAAGGCTTTCAAAATTTAGATTATACTTATCCCCGTTTCTCTCTAGTAAACAGCAGAAATCGAAGTAACCGTAGTTTGCTATTAGCAATACCAGAGGCCAAAATCTTATTAATTTCTATTTCCACTCACAGAAGTTATAAGCAAGAACCCAAGAAAAATAAGGAAGCACATTCTTAGACAACCGGAACAAAAATTCATGAAAAAGATTGCACATGCACGATCAACAGAAAGGAAAACACATAAGAAGAAGGGTTATTACCTCAGCAGCCATGGCTTGAGCCCTCCAATAGCAAGAGAAAATAAAAACGATTTGGAACGAAAATGGCACTGTATAAATGAAGATGGTCACAAAATATAATGGCAACCGGAATACAAAATCCCTGTGACTGACTTTTAAGATGGTTAATAAGAGCACCTGTCCTGGATATGGCTCATCTGAGAGATTCTTCCTTAAACAAGGAAACATTAATGAAATGGGCCCCAGGGGAGATGAGTTTCAGCTTTGCTAATCACATGAGAGACTTGATTAATATAAGCCAAATTTTCTACTTCATTATCTTATTTTGGTCTCACAATCACATCTGTTTAGTCATTAATAGCAACTTTTTAACCATCAACTTACCGCCATATTTCAAAAAATCTCTATTTCTTTTTATCCATGGACAAGCAAAGGGGTTGGTAATATTGCATACCGTTAGGTATTAATCCGTAATCATGAATAGTAATTTTGCTAACAGTACTTACCCGCCGCATTAAAGAAACAGGACACACCTCATATCAGGGGAATTAAACAAAGATGTGAACTCAACTTTGTTTTTCTGCAAAACGTGTGCTGAAACAAAACGAGTATTCAGAATCTTGCAAGCAGCAAGAGAATCAGTGCCTTTAGCCTGTTAGGACACTATTCTAGTATTTCCTTATGGGGATTCACATTATTTTATTTACTTTAATTTATTTCTTTTCAATAGTAATGAAATGGGTTCACATAAATGGAGTAATCATACTAATTAAACAAAGCTAGAAAACAAAAAGGAAAATGGGATTCTTGTTTCTTGTCTATTCACAACTCTTCGTTCATTTTGTATTTGATCTATTCTACTCTGTTCAACTTTCCCTCGAATCAGAACAACTGCATTTTGAAAGGAACCAAAACCCATTAAATAGCAAACCTTTTTGAAGTCATCTTACTTGTTAACCAAAATTTAGTAAAGCATTGGTTGATTAGTTTCCTTGAAATTGAAGGCCATGGGTTTTGGTTTAGAAGTAAACGGCAGGCATTGCTGACAGGTGAAACGTAAAGAGAAACTGGTATTGACAGGAACACGAGACCAAAAGAAGGCTGTGGTTTCATATTTCAAGGGGAAAGTTGATTTTCTGCAAAACTAACTTAAAAGCACAAATTAATTTGGAATTAAGAAGTTCAAATCAATCAATGTTTTGGTTGTCTGAACCATTAACTTCACAACCTCTATTATGTCCAAATAAATTGAAATTGAAATTCTTAGAAATATACTAGTAATTACACACAAAACATACATAAATAAATGTTGAAGTTTGAAGAGGATTGATTTCGAATTGGACGTCTTATTTGTTTTTATTCAAACTAATACTCCATGTCTTGAAACAAACAAACAAATAAGGTGCCAATCTATGCACTAGGCAGAAGAGGTCGCATCGGCCGTGGTAAGAAAAGTGAACATTATCTACTCCAAATAAATTGAAATTGAAATTCTTAGAAATATACTAGTAATTACACACAAAACATACATAAATAAATGTTGAAGTTTGAAGAGGATTGATTTCGAATTGGACGTCTTATTTGTTTTTATTCAAACTAATACTCCATGTCTTGAAACAAACAAACAAATAAGGTGCCAATCTATGCACTAGGCAGAAGAGGTCGCATCGGCCGTGGTAAGAAAAGTGAACATTATCTACATGCCCAAAAAAGATGGGTTCTGGTCCTGGTGGTCTATTGGGTCTGGGGCCATGGTCGAGTCTATGCCTGGCCATTTGGGGGTTTAATTTTGTTAATAATCTCCGATCAAAGAGAACTTGCTTGGTAAACCCTAACAATTATCTATACTATTATGAATATTCTGTTAGACAAAAGCATTAAATCCGAGAATAATATAGAAAAATAATGATGATAATAATAATCAAATATCATTATAAAATTAAAGAAAAATATTTTCAAGATTTTTTGAAGTTTTTAAATTCTAAGATGTGTTTAACCCGGAAGATTAGCTCTCTATCTATAGGAGATTTTCAAGGGAGATTTACTCAAAATAGATATATTTTAATATTCAAATTTAAACAGATGATAATATCTTTTAAATTGAAATATTCAAAAGATATAGATATCTTTTACCATTCAAACTTAAATAGATATTATCTTAATTTGAAATATTCAAAATAATATAATTATCTTTTAATATTCAAAGTTAAATAGATAATAACTACATTTTAATTTAAGATATTCAAAAAAATAATTATCATACTAATATTCAAATTAAAAAAATAAATATCTTTTAATTTAGAATATTCAAAAGAGATATGAATTTAATTTAAATATTAAATCAATTAATAAAATTTACTCTTTTTTCCAACACATTCCACACCAACAAAAAATACTATTCGGACCTCTACTGGTTACAAGGTTTTGGATATTGCATTGAGACCATATACATATATATTATGAGTAAAAAAGACAGATGATTCCCAAAGGTTAAAGCTTGAGAACACTAATAAAGTTGGAGAAAAGAGATAAAGCCCAAATTTTATCCGTCATTCACGGATATATATATATATATATATATATTATCATGAAAGGCTAAGCTTTTGAATCTTAGTTTAACAAGGCAAAGAATTGTTTGATAAAGGAGAAAAAAAAACACAACTCGTTCAAATCTTGAACATTTCAAAGCAAAGGAACTATAACCAGAAAAAAATACATCACAAGAAAATAACCGCAAGACTCGATAAATAAAATTTTATCTTCTTCATTGTTTTTTTCCTAATTAATTACCATACTTGACATCTAATTAAAGCCAGTGCTTGTATTGCATGATGATCTTCACAAATCATACATCAAATTGAGAGCAGTATACAATAGCTGATCATGGCTCGAACTCTTCCTCGGAATCCTCAAACTCCTCTTGGTTCTGGTTGTATCTTCCCATGTTGTTGTAACGATTCTCATTAAACTCGTTCCTCGAAGCAACTCCCCTTGAGTTGTCGAACTGGTTTGGATAATAGTTTTCGCTCTTCATGTCATAGTAGTACTTTCCATTCTCCAAATATCTAGTGTCGCTCATGCCTTGTCTCTCACCATTGATGTAACCATTGTTGCGGTTGTAGTAGTTGCTGTTCTGGTTTTCCTTGGTGCTCCATCCTTTCTCAGTGAAGCTGGCCTCGCCCAAGTTTTGCTTCTCAGTGGACTCGTAGGTGTTCTTGTTGAAGTAGTAAGTGTTTTTGAGGTTGGAGCCGGATTCGGGAATGCTGTTGTAGGGTTCATCGGGATGATATTTAACAGGGGTGACATAGGGTTCATAGGATTTTTTGGTGGTGAAACTTGGCTCGCCTGCACCTGTTTCGTGCCCGTAAAGGCCGTAACCATTTTGGGTTTCGGGAACAAACCTTGGCTCTTGCTCTTCTGACTTTTGGGTGGTCTCCGTCCCATGCTCTTGCTCTCTTGTTGTAGTTGTCTCTTTCTCATTGGTGTTAACCCTTGGGATTTTGCTGAAGAATTCCCTGGCATGGATTTGCATGGAGAAGAAGGCAAAGAGGAAGAGGATAGAGATGAATTTTGACGAGGAAGACATGGAAGCAGCTAATGCTTTGCGTTATAGTTTGTGTGTGATGAGAAATTGCGATGACACCAAGTGTTTATGTAGGAAGGAAGAAGGGACAAACTTGTGTTTTCCTTTTTTCTGGATTGTAAAAAAAATAAACTCAATTAGGTTCAAATGGGATGGAGTGGTGATGATTGTGGTCCCTTTGCACGACACACTGCTTTAGCAAAAGAGGCCTTTCTTTTATGTTGGTTGTTAATGATATTTATTGTAATGATCCCATTTCCCCCCACTGTGGTAAACATGTTTTTGGCTATGTCTCTCGATATCTCCTCCCGCAAGTGTCCACATATTCTCTAAAATTTTACTAAGATATCACTCGGTACAACGAATAAAGTATTCCCATCATCATTTGCATGGGAGGATTTCGTATGGTTTAAGCGAGACCTAAATTGATTTCTTTGGGGTCTGATGTAAGGCGTATTATTATAGCCAATAAAGCATGTTTGGCTTTGTGTGTCAAAAAAGGTTTAAAATAGTACTAATAATTAGTGCAATTATTAATTTAAAAGTTCAATTTTATAAACACATAGAAGTTTATCTATCTACTTCAATTTATCATCTTCTCTGCTTGAATTAATTTATCAAAACTTGATCTCATATTTTATAAAACTGAAAAATTAGTTTAATTAAATAATATTATTAAATTTTGATGCCAAATCATTGACCCAAAAATTAATATTCTCAATTTACATGTAAAGAATTATTGATAATTCAACAATAAAAAAATTAAGAAAATATCATAATTAAATCTTAATAAATTTAAATCGAAGGATTGGCTTTTCACTTTTTATAAAAATAAAAGAATGAAATTCATAATTTATCACATTTGCTACAATCGTTCACTAAGTATTATAATGTCATCGTTTAACTTATTTCATTTCAATGTATCAAACATGGAAAATTGCGTGTTCCTATAACTAAGAGTGTTCAGATCTAATCCGATCAAAAAAAATAACCGAAAACCGATCAAAAAAACCAATAACAAAAAAAAATCGAAACCGATTTAGTGTGTTTGATTTTTTTTTTTAAAAAAACGATCGGTTCGGTTTCAGTTTAGAAATCTAGAATCGATCCAAACCGAACCGAACCGATATCTATTATAATGAAGTGTAGTCTGTTACACTATTTGAAATGTTCAACATAGTGTCTATTACACTATAATGTGAATTACTAAGAGAAAATTATTCAAGTGAATCTATATGCAAATTAGGGCATTATAAGAATTAAATTAACTTGCATTAGCCATTTCTATTTTCTAAAATGTTGCTGCAAGAGATTAGAAAACAGTTTCCATGAACAATTGCAATTAATTATGTTAGTTGACTTACCATTTCTAGTATTTATCTTGTTTGATATGGACAGTTGTTTACAGATTTGTGCCAAACTTGATGTGTGTTTGTTCTTCTTTTTTTTTTTCTACTGTTTGTTTTGCTGATCTATGTAGATTAGTTGAGAATTGAATTGAAATTTGATGGATTTAGCAATTTTGATGAGTTGCCTGAGATTATAGTTGGGAGCTGATATTGTTCCTTTTATGCTCATCAACGGTGTTTGTTCGATCGATGTTAGCTCAGGATGTGAAATGGTGGAATTGTTTGACCCCTTAGGCAGTGTTGTTGCTTTGAATTATTTTGAAAAATTAGAATCCAAAATCCGCACAAATCCAAACCGAATCAAACCGCACTTAATTGGATCGGATCGAATCGGATTTTTTTAGAAGCATCCAAACCGATCCAAACCTCAAACATTTATACTTTCATATCGGATGCATTTTTAGCCAAAAACCGATCCAAACCGACCGCGGACACCCTACCTATAACTGGGGTTAATGGGAGAATAAAGGCATTGTAATAATTTTCATTTAATTTTTTAAATGTTATGGTAAAAGTGAGGGACACAAAATAATGAGATATAGTTGAGGGACACACCTAATTCCCTTTTTCTACACGGAGGATTCAACAACTTCTGCACTCCGCCCCCGTCCCTTCTTTAAAGTTCCATGCCATGCGTATTTCATGCCCCACACATTGCTAAATACAGTGGCGGATGTAGTTTTGCAACATTTGGACTATAATGTGTTGATTAATTATGTGAATTTTTAATTTTAAAAAATCTAATATTATAATCTTAATTATATAATTTTATCCCATTAAAGCCTTTAACATGTAACTTTTATAACCAAACGGACATGTCCCTAATACCAATGTAAATGCATCCAACTGCCTCCTCGATCAGTTTGTGATCTGAACATAGAAAATTGAAGATCAACGGATGCAATCTCAAAACAAGTCCACAGCTCTAATCGAAACATGGTTTTTTTTCTGGTCTCTTGTTTTAGCATATAAAGATAGTGACAATATAAGAGTAAAGAAAATGAAATTTGGGTTTAGATAATACCAAATATGGTTTTTTTTAAAATAATTGATTAAATTATTTTAACGAAATTTTATGTAGTATTTTCTATTTCCATAAATATATGAATTTACAGCTTCGTAATATTGTTGGAGTAGAAGCGTGGCAACATCGTCGTGATGATAGTTGTGATCCATCCATCCATAGTCTTTATTGTAATTGATTGTTGGTCGCCAAATGTGTCGCCAAATAGAAAAGGAATTATTATAATTAAAAATGCTTTACTGTCAACGTTAGTGTTTGACCAATTATTTGAATATCTTTCTTTTGTTTTTTGGCTTTTACTTTTGCTTTCTCTTTCCCTTCTCCTTGGATTAAGTGAAGATTAGCTGCTTGATTAACGGTGGGGATTGAGGAAGCTTTCAGCCGTCCAAGGATTGTATCGACCCGACAACCAAATCCTACCCCATGTGGAAGAAAAAAAAGGTTTACAGAGCATCAAAAATATAAATGAGTTAAACATAAAAGAAAAGGCAGAATCCAAAGTTAGAGTGAATTCTTTTTTGAAAGTAGAGTGATTGTTAGTGTAGTGAAGTAGAAGCTGTAGAAACATGGGATTCATTTTCAAACATGATTGGTGCGAATATATTTTTTAACTTTCCTAAATTCACAGAATTTCTGAAAAATATATTTTCAATAGACAACAGAATTCACATTCAGACATAGAAATAATATTTCTATAAGACAAATCAAATCAAAGAGAAATTGTCTGACTTTCCTCTACTTAAAGCCGTCATATAAATTAAAATGACAAATTAAACAAATCATAAAATTTAAATGTAAAGTCAAGGGCAGATTGACTAAATTATAGGAGGTAGATTTTCAGGTAGTGCAGTTGGATTTTGGTCCAGAAAATTCATGTGGAAAGTTGAAACATTAAAGAGCACAAATAAATAAATGGGAATGCTTCGACGTTACCCAATATTATAGTTGATGATTTGGGCGGGATGATTAATGAATAAAACAGGTGGGTCATGGACTTTACTTACTTGGCCCTGGAAGGTAAATTCTTGATTAAGCAAACTGAATTATAACCCCTCAATTTAAGAACATTTTTAATCTGTTATTTTTAATGCCAATAATTCAGATTTTATACGGTAAACAACAGTGTTCCTAGAACCATATCCAAAGTAAACAAGACGATCAACGTTGACAAGAAAGTTAATAAAACATAAGAATGTAGTGGTTATTACACGACTTTGAGAGTACGTTTGGTTCACGGAATGTAAGATTATTAGTGGGAATGTAAGATTACTAGTGAAAATGTAAGATTACCAGTGGGAATGTAAGATTACCAGGGAATAAGAATACTGAGAATGTTATATTTTGTGTTTGGTTGGTTTAGCAGGAATGTAAGATTACCGTGTTTGGTTAAAGGAATAAAATATTATTGGAATGTATATTTGACCAAATTGTCCTTATTATATATTTGTTTTTTTAACAAATTAGAAAATATTTATATATTTTTTAAAAAAAAATTAAATTCATAAAATTTATATAATTTTTTATAAAATTGAAAATATAAAAAGATTTAATAAAATGATAAAATTTAATTTTAACACCTGAATTTTATATAAAATTTTAATTATATAATTTTTTTAAATATAAAATAATTTAAGAATAAATTTATAATTTAACATTCGTATAATTTTTATTATTCAATGACAGAATAATAATATTTAAAAAAAAAATTAAGTTCATTTTAGTCTAAAACATCGATAATCTAACAATACTTAAAGAAAGAGAGATAATGCCATTCTCGATAATATACTCAAAAAATTCACTATTAATAATCTTACATTACGAAAAATAAAATTTTCAGACTAATCAAACGAAGAATGTGGGGGAAAATATAGATTCCATCCATATAGGAATCCACATTCATCCCTCCAAACACCCCTGAATAACGAAATTAGTCACTCATCTTTAAGAGGAAATGGATTGAACAACAGCAGAGAGAACAAGAAGAAATCGGGAACCAAAATCGGGAACCAAAATCGGAATCAAAGGATTGACATCGCTCCCTAGGCGTTTCCTTCTCAGCCTCTTCGTAACATACCCCTTTTTCTGGACATCACCCCACTCAGCTTCATCCACTCCCTTGGACAGAATCAGTGGTGGGGGCTGGCTGTAAGGGCACTTGGACCTCCATGAAGTTTCGGGAAGACCCAATCTTGTGACCCTTTTGAGGAAAAGAGAGAATCCCCATTTCAGGTGGAGGGAAGGGAAGGCATCGGAGTTGGGTTTATTGCAGAGAATTGGGGGGAAATCCCAGTTGAGGAAGCATGGGATTTGTGTGGAGATGAAGAGTGGAGAGGCGGTGAGATTGTGGGGCTTGTTAGTATGTAGTTTAAAGCCTGGAGCTTTTGCTCCCATGTCGAGTCCTCCATTTTTGCCTTCTCTAGTCTTGTTGATTATGGCATGGCTAATGGATTACCAATTGGGAAGGTGACAAATTTTTTTTGAAGGGCTTTTTAGCAAGGCCTGAAACACCTCAGCATAGGAATTGCCTTATCGTCACTTACATTATTCCATTTGTCCATTAAGAAGAGAGGATGAATCATGAATGAGTTAACGTTCTTAATTCACGAATTGTTGTTACCGGAACCAAAGTGGTTAAACGTCAAAATTTCATGGAAATTGTTGGCCAGTTGAGATGGATGGAAAATAAAATTAAGGGTATTAATTGTAATAATTATGAAATATATTAAGGGCATTTGATTTGATCTTTATTAAACCAAATATTTTTTTTCCTAGATCAAGTAACCAAATGAAAGGTGCCAAGGTAACTACGAAGTCGTACATTTGTCTATATTTATCTTTGAACAAAAGAATCAATTGAATGATTGGTTCCGACTTTGATATGCTACTAATCGATGCAAATAGCATAGGCCCGGCAAATCTAGCTTTGGGTAAAGAATCATATTATATTGATCTGACCCTGTAGCACTGATAGTAATGTATTCATCACCCGGTGCTTATACAGCAAGTCAGCAACCAACCCAATGCTGTTGAATGTGCCCACTCTTCCTTCATCTTTCAATATCAAAACCAAAATGTAATAGAAAGCAAACAAACTGCAGCAGCTTGGATGATACCCACTATTTCAGGGTAAAGCAACTACCTGGACTTAGCTGAATTGTGAAAAAAGCGCATCAAAGCACCCAGTATAGGGAAGGTGGTGAAAGCAGAAGCCTGAAATACCATAAAATGAATTATAACAGCTATTCAAGAAAATTTTCCGGTACAGAAGAAGGCACTAGATACACAAGAACATACCAGAAAGAATACCAGTTCATCATTGACAAAAGCTGCAGCAACTTCGTTTCTTTGCAATTCTTGTTCGATGAAACCTTGCAACTGCAAGAAACAGCCCAAGAAAAAAAATATTTATTTCTTTCATAGGCAAAGGTTCCTAGGGAAGGGATATACTTCCTTTGGACTTGGCCAGTATTGTCTATAGACAAAATACACATTAACGGGACTCTAAAAACCCATTCCGGAATAGTTTATCAATAGATTGGATACCGGTGGTTAAGCAAAAAAACACACACACATTAACTAGTAAGCTGGAACCTGTTTATATGTATTCCCCAGCAAACCATATAAACCACTGTGACCAGAACAAATAAGACAGATTGATGAAATTCAAAATGCAGGTTAATTTAACTCTTTAAATGTAGAGAAAGCCAAATTCTGTGCGTTGGTGGAAATTTGAATTGTCACTGAATAATATTTTGAAGTAAAGCACAAGATTGCAGAATTTGTGTTCACATAGATCCAACAGAGATGCTGTCCGCAGAGGCAAGTTGGAAATGCAAGAGAATTCTTGACCATTCTCTTACAAGCAATCTCAGTGCTTTGGTGATTAATGTTAGCATACAGTTATTCAATGCAACATTGGCATCTAATATAGAGCCAATGAAGGTTCAAACTTTAAGTAGTTACACACTTTATGTTTCAAGATACACTTTTCGGAGCTGATAGAACAAAAATTCTCAATTGTTGTTTTTCGGACATAGTTATCTTTCGGACAAAAGAATATAGTAAGGCATATGCAATACTAAACATACCTCATGGTGGTACTTTTTAATTGCTGAGTAAAATCTTCTCAATTGTTGCAGAGCTTGAGACATGTAGGATTTTATGATTGTTCCTTTTCCCAATGACTAAGAATCCAATGACCCCAACATCTTCAGAAGATGTCTTCCAGAAAAGTCATTAATGGACTATTCACAATATAAGATGTGATTTTCTTACCACTCACATGAAACATGAGCATATGACGTAATATCTCGCTTTTAACAAAATGAACTATAACAGTTATAGTGGTTGATGATGCTTTGATAAACAAAGATAAAAATTGTACAGATATTTAAAGGGACAGAGACGGAGGAAAAGAAAGGTCTTAAAGACTGAAAACTTATTATATTACCTTCAAGAATGTGCATCTCATATTCCTTTGCCTTTGAGCTTGCAATGCCCTCATCTGTAACAAAGAGCAAGAATTCAAATAAGGTATTATTATAATGAGAAAACCTTTATTTTCATTTTCTTTTAAATTTCCCCAAGTTTAAAAAATAACTGATATCATTAGGGCCCAAGGAAGACTGTACTTCAGCAATTTGAAGTGCCTGCTCAAGCTGTTGAATTTGAATCCAGTGTTCTGTAACAACTTCTGCCGTCTAAAAGCAAGGCAATGAAATTTTAAGCGAGTAAAATAAAAATCATTTCAATATTAGTTATATCAAGAGATAACAAAATCAAAACAGAATACACAGATTTTCAAGTTTTCTACATCTCAACAATCAAAAGAAAGACAAAATTAACCAAGATTGAGTTCTGATAAAATGTGGTTATTTTCATCATTGACTGAAAAAGACTAATAGGATAAAATGTTTCTATTTTCATCATCAATTTAAAGAAATATAGTTTAGCAGTGAGCTTGTGACTGGTACCTCAACCCTAAAAACTTATGACACCCCTCCCACCAAACCAACAAGGATATTTAAATCTAGAAATGAGGCAACATAGAACTTCAATAATTGGAACAGAAAGAAGTTGGTGATTGGATGGTTTTTTTCTATTATTGATAAAAATCTTGAAGTATATTAAAGACTATACAATTTTGAATAAATGCTTAGTCATTCAGCATTAGATGATCATAAATCATAATGTATGACAAACCATAAGAAGCCCTCATATTCAAAAGTAATCTCTACACAGAAATGAAATTGATGAATGTAAATGCTGACCTTTTCTACTTGTGAAGTAACAACTTCAGTCTATCCTCAGCATCCTGTGCCTTCGACTCTAAAACATGAAGATCGAAATTGTTCTTTCTTGAAACAACTCAAAGACGGTGTACCTAGGATCACGATGCCTAGTACTAAAATCAGTTCAATGTTGCACTAAAGCAAAATTTTCTTGCCACTCACCAATGGGAACACGACAAGTAATCAAGTAGGATGAAACAAAATGAAAGAGTGATTATATTTATGCAAGTATTTAAAACGAACCTCCTCTTCTAGAACCTTAATCCTTTCATCAGCAGGTAATGAGTGATCCTGCAATTAAGAAATTGCAAAATAACATGACAAGCTGTTATGTATTTATCAAGAAGATTCCTAAGTTAATAAACCCTGATAATCTTCAATCTTCTCTTCGTAATTTTTAAACAGTCACATGACTTAGTTTGGATAAAAAGAATGAATAATTATGTAGTACTTATTTTGAATAGGTACTATTTTTTTCTTGTTTTTTTTTTTTTACCAAATCTTTTTAGTATCAAGTTTATATTTATATTAATTCTTCTACATTTCGATAAACTATTTTCAAATTCATGTAATAACTCATATAATAATTACTATTTTTTTTCTCGTGTCATTACTAATCACATCAATCCAAACAAGCTTAATGACAAACAAATGAAACAAAGCGAAAAATAAGAAATGTTTCTTAAAAATGAATTGAACCTTAAGATTGGATACAGCAGACTGCAGACAAGCGATCTTGGTTGTCATGTCCTCGAGGGATTTCTCGCATTCCTTAAGATAATGGGTTTTAGCATTAATGTTTTGAATTTTTTCTTCGAAAACAGATTCTGAATTCATATTGACAGTAACCAAGTAAAATTTACGACTAGTATCTGTTTGGAAATTCTAAGCAGATGTTTACTTATCAGTAAAGAAATTGACAAGAAATTTTACCCAAACGAGAGACCTGGAGCTTGACGTCGCGCAATCCATGGACCAAAAGATCGTGGTTGTTATTTGCTGATCTTGGGATGTGACGGAGAAGAGAGAGAACAAGTGAAAATGGAGGGGAGGAGAATCATATTAGCCACCCCATTACCGCCTCTCGTAAAGCCTTTTTCCCATTATTGTTCTTGGAAAGAAGCAAATATTAATAGTAGCCGGGCGTACAATTTTTTAATACTATATGATCACTGAATTATATTCAAATTATTTTTTATTATTAAATTTTTAAAAATTATAAAATAATTGTTATACTTTTAATTTAATTATAAAATAACCATCATATTATTAATTATTTCTAATCGCGGTTAAAAAATGACATGATACTTTATTTCGTTTATAAAACCAACATTAAATACTCTTCAAAAGTTAACATTAGTTAAATAAATAATAATAATTTCATTTATTTAGTTATAATCCTATATGATATAAGTACAATTCTATAATTAAGTGGGAAAAAAGTGAAATTCTATAATCAATTATATTCAAGTAGTATGCTTAAAATCATTTCAATTTATTTATGAAAAATTATTTTATATACTTATACAATCAAAATAAAAAAAAGGGAGTTAAAAAGAAGATATAATAACAACTAATTTTGTAAAGTAAAAATAAAGGATATTTTGAGACAAATGGACCATTTTATTCTTAAGGATTAATGAAGAGTATCATATAACCATTTGACCAGCGTGATCGACTTTTACCAGAGGTAGGAAAAGCAACGGTAAAAGCATTATTCTTCGTAATATTATTCAATTTATTGTAAGGAAAAAAAATCCCAGAGGTGACGTTGAGAGAGCATTCTAAAATCAGGAGGGACATCTGCAACTGCAAGGTTGAATTCCCCAAGTTTTTTCAGCATATTCTTGGATGGTCCTATCGCTGCTAAATTTCACAGAGCCAGCTGCACACAGTATACTCATTTGGGTCCATCTATCTTCATCAACAAAAGCTTTATCAGCGGCCGCCTGTTCATTTCAACACAACTCCACAATTAAATTGCAAAATCCTTTTTCAATTCCAACCAGATGGAAAACCAGCTATTTACCTGGGCCTTTAGGTAGCTTGCAAAATCCGCTCCAAGTAGAAAATAGTCATTCCCACCCTCTATTTTGTCGCACAAAGATTTGAAATAGTCTTTCAACCCAAAATGACCGTCTCGGATCATCCTATATATATATAATAGTAACACAATGCCACTCAAATCAAACTCTGTATAAGAAAAGTAAGGATATATCTCCTTTACTGAGAAACTAAGATGTAAATTCTTCAACAACAAAAAAAAGATGTATTGGTAAAGCTTATACACTACACATAAACGATTGGGGTATAATACCTTACAACGCGCAAAAATTGAAGAGGAACTTTAAGAGCCGGTCCTTTCTCGCGCAATGCAGGAACTTCATTCACTGATGCACCAAAGAGAAACTGAAAGAAATTTTATCAGAAATCCAGTCCTACTAATATTGTTGGTTATGTTTGTATCTGTGGTGATGTGGCACTTACCATGTTTTCCCGACCTACTTCTTCAATCATTTCAATCGTAGAACCATCTTCTGTGGCTAAAAGTAAACATCCATTCATCAAAAATTTCATGCTGCTGGTTCCCGAAGCCTCATGCCCTGCGGTGCTGGATTAGAATCAGGAAATACTCTAGTTAAAAGAAGTGTATATCAGAAGTAGAAAAATTGAGTGGAAGCTGATTTTTTTCTTAAAGTAGTTCTTGAAAAACGGGTTTGGGAGGTGGAGAGAGTAATTCTGCCCCATCCAATCACTTGGATGTTTATTATACCATTCTACCATCCAAATATTTTTGAACTGCTTAATCTTTACTTTGGACAATCAATCTACCTCTGCTTTTTATATATAGGAAATATCATTCATTGCATAAGCTTAATGAGAATTAATGCTAAAAGACGATGATTTCCGACTCAAATTCACGGAAAATGGAGATATCCATCTTTAGATCTGGGATAAATATATCTACAGAAACAATGAAACCAATAGTTGACCACACAAAAACAAGTAGAATCCCAGTCAGCAATCACTGCAAAAGATATTATAACTGCTAACGAATTTGTCAATACCATGTAATGTGCAAAACTTGTGCATACTACCTTAGATGTTGAGAAAGGTCAGCCCCTGGTATTACTAGCTCAGCAACAGAAACATTGTAATCAGGTATAAAGACCTGCGTCACGATTTCAAATTATTTCTGTTCAAGGGTAATTACTCACCCTTCTGAGGAAATAATACATATTTCAGAGTTCCATTCAACAAACATCTCGGAAAAAAAGAATAATACTGGCTTACCAACTTTAAAAGATCTCCAATATCATTATCATTGTTGATCTTTTCAGCCACAACATGACAAAGTTTAATAATCTTCTTTGCAATTTCATAACCTGGAGCAGCTTTTCCTGAAATTATGCAGACCCGTGGTACAACTTTTTTTCCTGTCGTTCTTGTTCATATTCTGTACCAAAATGAGAATGGCATGAGCGAGATACCTCTGGTCTGTATCACTCATTCTTTTAACTTGATGTTAAAATGTTCGAAATATATACAATTTTTATAACTTAAAAATCTTTATGCAAAACAAAATGATTATGATTAAGGAAATGGTTAACCCTAACTCATATCTGACAGTTTTGAGACATATGAAATCAGAATAAGGAATCATTGATCTTGCAAGTATCCAGCCACAAGTGGTAATAACTTAAAAAACCTTAAGGCGATTCAACAAGGCACATAAAAGAAAAGCATTATATAAATTCCACATGTTTGCATGGCTCTTTCAGGCAAAGATAGTGTTTAACCTTGATGCAGTCATATCTATGGATAATGCCAAGTATATTAAGCAACTGCCGCTTATATTCATGTATCCGCTTTGTGTGTACATCAAACATTGCATTCAAGCTGACCTGCATATTACCGATAATGTACACCAACATTAAGTAATTACTGAGCTCCTTAAAGACGGGAAAAGGAAATTTAGGGACAAAAACTATAGCTTTCTTCACAACCTTCAAACCACTCATTGCTTCAATGTACTCTGCAAGCCTTATTTTGTTGACCTTCTTAACCTATGAGATAATAATTAACATTAAACGAATGGTTTAGCCAATGATATGTTTTATTTCCCAAGCTGAATCGTGCTAATTAAGAAAGAAAGTACCATCTTCCATTCTTGATGCAATTCAGCATTAGTTGCATAATCTCTCAAGCCTATTAAAAGGTCAATATCACGGATCCAAGCTTCTGTTCCAAGCCATTTTGAGATAAGAGCACATAAACTAGGATTGCTGACAACAATCCAGCGACGCTGAGAAACCCAATGTTAACAGATCAAGATCACTACACACCAGATGAAATTAAATTATTCATGTACTTCTAGTTATCAGGGCTAGATGCATTACAGCATCAAAGTAACAGATCATTAGATCTAGAATTTATTTATGGGTAGGCAAGCAACTTAACCTATCATAACCTAAATAATGCAAAAAAAGACTGAACTTATTTTAAACCTGGGTCACTCCATTTGTCTTGTAGTGAAACTTGTGCGGCCACAGCTCATAGAAGTCCTGTAAAGATTTAACTGACAACAATTGAGATCAACTAATTAAAGATGTTCTTTGAATCTGAGTTCTATTTCAAACTTACTACAAACCAAGGAAAGGAAATGTTTAAGAAAGTAAGATAAGTTTTACCCTGAAAACTTTTGTTTTCAACAACTCTAAATGTAATCTGGAGACCCCATTCACAGTATGCGAACAAATGATTGATAGGTTTGCCATCCGAATATTCTGCCAAGGATGGTTATGAAGTTCAATTTTTCGTCCATTCTAGTAATCCACCACACAACAGAAATTAAACCTATAAAAATTGATATACACCTTCACAGCCCTTCCTCGACAATTGACATCCTGGCCAGCCGATCATAATCTACCAATCATCTTTTAACTTTTCCATGAAGTTGAAGTTTATGTCATATATAATCTGAAAAGAGCAATTTAGTAAACACTAGTAAACAAACTGACGAGCGGTCATATAATATATTACAATCTAAATAAGTGGATAATACAGGAAATGTGTTGAAAATAACAACCAATCACATGGATGTTTCTGTACCCTGGATGCATGATGTAATAATTAAGAAAACTATTTATATGAAGCTATTCCATATGACATCAGATATAGATGAAAGAATATTGCAAGACGAAGCTTTTCCCTAGGAACAAAGTAGGCTTTCATCACATAAAGTTATTCAATGAAACAGATTTTAAGCTGAAAGTACATTGAAACATTCAAACAAAATACACCTGCAAATGTCGAGGAAGAAGGCTTCCCATTAGATCCACAGGGATTTTCTCCATTGCTTCAGGTGATACGGTATGAGTTGTATATGAAAATATTTTGCATATGATGTCCCATGCTCTGTTCCAGCTTAAATGCTCTTCATCCAAAAGCACTCTCATTACCTCAACTGTTGCGAGAGATGGATGAGTGTCATTCAGCTGCAGTGCAACCTATATAAAATGCAATTGAAGTTGACAGAACAGTAGTCAAGCATCAGCGCAGCACTCAACCTAAGGATGGCAATTGAAGTGGAAAGAAAATATTCTCATCATCTAAAGCACAACCATTTATCAAGTGTATGACATTGAGAACTTGCGTAAACCGTATGATCAGACCAGTTTCAAATAGTCCTAATCGGGTGTTCCTACATAGCTTATGCACTAATAGATACATGAAACATGCAGCTAATACCTTCTCTGGAAACTCATCAAAATTTCTATGAGTATCTTTGAATCTTCTGATGATGTCTTGCAACCGATGCAGAAACAAAGAAATATCGCTGTTTCAACTGCAATTCTTTACCCTGAAGAAACCACCACAAAGATATGAATGTAGCTCTACGTAAAGACAATACAGAAACATATTCAGTCAACCACTCAAGTCCTTGCAAACATTTCAACCAAGTTTCAATGAAAGCAACGTGAATAATCTCCAACTTAGTACCTTTAATTTCCCATAAATCAAACAATTGCAGTAAAAGCTTTAGAAGATGCAGCATGGAAAGTTTGATAGACAACTAAACCTCCTAATGTTAACTAATCAAGTTAAGGAAAAGCAGCCAAACCTGATAAGAACGATCATCGGGGTATAGTATGCTACTAATACTTTCTGCTCTCTGTCTATTGACCACAGCATCAACATAATCCCCAGTGTTATAAGACTCCTGCAAAGCCATGCTCCAAAGCTGAGGATTTAAGATATACAATGCCATACTCACATGAACTCATAATCATATGGCAGTAAAAATTATACAAAATTAAAAATCAGAAATCTTAGGAGTTTCCAAAACAACCCCCTAACGAAATTAAAGTCTCCAAAACAAAAGACAAAATATCTGAAATATGCAGAAATCTTAACTAACAATTTTTTCAAGAACTGACATCAAATACCCACTTCAAAGGCTATGCAAGAAAAATGTTAGATGCTAAAATCTTACTGACATAAGCGAGAGCTCTCTCACCAAAATGTAGTTCTCCGACATGCAAAATTGCAAATAGTGAAATTTAAAAGAGTAGGGAAAATAAAAGAAATAAGTAACTTTACTCAGCAAATAACTGATATCACTTAAGTTTGGATTAAGCATGTTCCAGAACAATTAGGCCGAAACAATCAGGGAAAAAAAGAATAAAAAGATTTCCATCCCCCCCCCCCCCCGGTCCGCTTACAAAGTAGAGCTTAATGGCAGGTATATAGAGAATTCAAACAGGAAAACAACATAGTTGCACATAGACATGTTTTAAGCAACCAAATCAGCACTTGTAAGGTCAGTCCAACTAGCATTTCTAGTAACCTAGAGCATAAGAAATATAGTTTTATGTGTCGGATCTTCATAGGTTAGGTAACCCTATCTAAATGGAAGCAAACATACACATAGAATCCATGCTTACAATTACTAATTGGGCTTCGTCGAAATTACCATATTGTGTTGATCATTGGTTTGGCAGCCCAAAGGCGAAGAACAATTGTATTCCTTGTTCCAAACCTGGTATCGGATTGTCATATGCCACAGCTTCAACCTACCACCATGAAGGCATATTGCTAAGCTAAAGGGAATACCAATTACATTCAGTTTAAATTTAGCAGTCATTTAACCATGCATCGCCACCAAAGGATATAATTTTTTTTGCAAAAGTGTAGGCTTCAATTTATGGAAAGAATTACTGCCTTACCACTTCTCCAGGAACCCAAACTTTACATTTTTCTTGATTCAAAACTTCGTCTGTTACAGTCCCATAGAACTTCCACCATCCAAAACACAGTGGACAGAAGTTTAGTAAACAAACATAATAGAAAAGGAACATAAAGATATGTCACAAACCCAATATGACTACAGATTAAAAACATCTGAGTACGTACAAACCTTACAGGATAAGTGAAACCCGCTCGATCTCCCAAGGGTTTCCAAAGTTCAACCAATAATCAGGTTGTTCATGTTGAAACCATCCAATAACTTGACGGAACAACCCATACTGGTAACGCAACCCATAGCTGCAAAAAGAAGATGCATGATTCCCTAGAATTAGATTATCTTAAAAGCCAACACTCAAGATATACAAGTCATACTCATTTGATGCAAGAATTCCTTAACTGATCTTCGAGAAGCAAAACTAGCACACGTTATAAATAAGCTAAAACTAGTTAGAAAGATATGCAAGTCAGCTTCATAGCCCATAACCCATTTTGGTTTCCTATCCAGTATGGATAATTATTCAGTACAGCTATTAATGGAATGCGCAGATGTATTACTTTAACTTGAAATATCCCAAATCTTACAAGCAAAATATATAATAAAGGCATACCCTATAGCAGGATAGTCCAAAGTTGCTAGAGAATCCATTTGGCATGCTGAAAGACGAGCAAGGCCTCCATTACCCAGGCAAGCATCTCCTTCCTTAGATTATCATAATGAATAAGCTATAGAGTAAATGCATAATTATCTGAGTATACAGATATATATACATAATACACGTAACACGAACTTTCTTCCTCCATGATTAAGAATTTACTTTCATGTCACTTGTTAAAACCCGAGATATCTCTCACAGAGTCTCGCCGTCTCTAATTCTAAGGATAGGGTTGTTTTGAAACGACAAGCACACTTTAACATCAAAAAGTGTTTTGCTACGTTAAAAGGAATGTCCATGTAACCTTCAAACATGGGTATGGTTAGATATTTTCAAAATTTTGTTATATATTTGAAGGATATTGGAGGTCATATTCTCATCTCCCATATCCAAGAGTCGGACTAAATACCATAAAAAATAATAGTCCAAGCAATGTAGATCTCTTGTCCATATATACTCCCTAGAATATGGCCACCCATTGGGTTCACCTAATTTCAAATCTCCAATTACTACATAACATGATCTCCGATATAAGTATTTGATGTTTTCAATTCTACTTGCAATCAAAAAATTACTTTTCCGAATCATGATCTGCTGAGTAATAATAATCTGAGATTAGGACAATAAAGGAGTATGGAAAATCAAATGTCAAGTTAACCTGTTCAGCTAAAACTTCAAACTCAAAACCAAGCTGGCTTAAAGCATCTGCAAATTGATCACGAACTCCAAGGTTGATGAGACTATTTGACAACGAACGACCTGAAATTATAAATAGCATGCAAGTTGTTTAGCATGAATGATAGTTAAAGCAATGAAGACAATCCAGAATAAATGTGAATTCAAGAATTGGTTCTCCTTGTAAAAGGAAACGCAGTTTGATCCTCTAGATTTGATAAATTATAGGTACAAGGAGAGTAATAGAATCCATAACCAAACTCTTAAAGAGCTCTAAACTTATCGATAATTTTAAATACAGTAAAATTATAAGGCTCATAAAGGTTGGAAAATATACCCATAAGAAACTCAAGCGAAAGAAAGTCGTTTCGGGCCTTTCCTGTAGAAATGTATCTGAGTATCATGCCAACGTTCAATCAACCGATCTCTTACACTATGTGCTAAAGCCTGTTAAACAATCGAAATCAAGTTACGTTCCCACCAAACATTAAAAAATGTCAGAATTCGTTCTCAACCCACCAACGGAACCTTAATCTTACGTGATAAGCTTCAAAATCATCGAAATTAAATCTCGATTAGCCACTGTGAACTCCACGTGATCTAAAATATCCTTTTGTAAGCTAACCGGGTCGTTCTTCAAGAAAACATCCACAATTCAAACATCCTCTCAGCTTTGCTTTTATCCTCCCCAAATTCCAACCGAGGCTTCCTAACCATGATCCCTCTCGCCAGCAACAGAAACGGCGGTGTCATCGTCATCTTCGATTGCCTCGATCAAGGCCTTCTTGATTCTCCAAGCTCTTCTGATCGTCGATCTTGTTTCCTCGAGAATCGGTTACGAATAACTTTTTGATAAAATAGCCTCCTTCGCAATCTACGGTGGCTTTGTCGATGAGTAGACCGAGGACATTGAATACGCATGATGGTTTGGAGGAGACCTATACGGTTAGGCGTACGGATGACGAAAGCGGTTGAATTGTCGTTATTTTCAGGAGCGACGATTTCGACGGTTACTGAAGCGGATGCGTTGTTTTCGGATGTGGCGGGAGGGTGTTTGGCGGCGGAGAGTGAGGGAAAGAGTGTTTCGATGAGGAATAGGAAGGAGAATTGGGCGGGAACAGACGTTTTTAGGAGGGAATTGAAAAGAAGAAAATGATGTGGTTGGACGGAGTATAGAAAAGGAGAGGGTAGCCATTGTACTGGACAACTGAGGTTTTGCAGGTTTACGTTAGTGAAGAAGATGGACAAAAAATGTGGATTAAATTTGGAGATTCGTAAAATGAGAGGGAGCGAGGTCAGTTTAGAACTTTGATATCTTCTTATAAATTTATGCCACGCTAGCCGTTTTAGGCGGATCACCAGCCAGATGGTAAATACCACGTGCAGCGGATCACTTTTACTTTGATTGCTTTAACATATTCTTTTTTACCAAATCTTTAACAAAATTTTGACCATGCGTATCACACCCAATGGGTTATTATTCGTACGAGGCTAAGTCTTTGGGATAATTACACGAATGATGGTTGAATTTTGTAAAACATTTTATATATATAATTGGCGCTTTCTTCAAATTTGATATTTCATTTTTTTCTTCTCTCAACCTAATGTTGTAATACGCTTATTGTTTACTCTTTGAAATATAATTTTTCTTTATTTTTTCCTTAAAATTAGATTTAATGTTTATCTCTTCGTATATATAAAGTTTATTAGGCTATCTTATTAATATGTTTATGTTTTGAACTCTCGTATTAGATATCGACAATTGTTCACAATCACCGAAAATAGTTTACAATCACCGAAAATAGGTCATAATAGAATTGTGGTAAGATCAGTTTACTAATAAGTCATCATTGTTATATGTACTTTTTTTTATTAATAGTGTTTATCCTCCATCACCTTTGATGATGTTTGTTTGTATATATCATTCGTCTAAATTGTGTTATTAAGTTTTAACTCTTTGTATGTATGATCATAGTTTATTCTTAAGCGGTTAATTTATGCACTTTTATCATTTTAAAAAATATGTCCTCTTATGATTAATCTCAAAATTTTCATTTGTATAAGAGGAGAAAAATATGTGATAATTTCAATTATTGTTATTTTGTTTATGCATCTTGTTTCTTAAATTTGAATATTTTAAGAGATTTTAGACATTTTTTTTGTACCGAAGAATCTTAGCTTATCAATACGAAGTTAAAAGAGTTATGATCCATTTGCACCAACTGTAAAATTATAGATGGATAAGATTATATATTTATTTATTTTTCGTGAATATCTTCTTAATTGTCTATTTTAACTTATCCAAATGATCTTAAATATATATATATATATATACAATGTGAACATATCTCACCTCTAATTAAAAATCAAAGGTATTTTCCTAATTCATCTTTAGGTGGCTTTTGATTCGCTTGAATGTTTATGAGGGAATTGGAATCTGTGAAGGAATTGGAATTGGAATTTGAATATGAATCTGAAACCTGTTTGGTTGGCAGGAAATCCAATTTCATATTTTGTTTGATTCGCATAAATATCAGATGAATTTGATTTCAGTAATGTAAAATGACATAATTGTCATTCTTGTTTTTTTTGCTTAATTTTAGTTTATTTTATAATTTACATGTTAAAAAATATTAAAATTTTATTTTATTGATTATTATTCATTTCAATAAATTATAAAAATCATACTAATAAACATCATAAGTTAAAATCATCCCAATTAGGGATGGCCATTGGGATGACCATGGGTCGGGTTTTTGGTCCACCAGACCTGACCCGAGAACAAGTGAACCTCCACCCGAGACCCGACCCGACTAAAATAAAGTTTCACCCGACCGACCCGACCCGAATATATGAATTAGAAACCCGACCCGAAATAATAAAAAATTTATTTTTATTCAATAAAAACAATGACTTAATTGAAAAAATTATATATATATGGGTATTATTGTAATTATTCCTAAATATATAAGGTAAAATTATATTTTTTTTCGGGTCGGGTCGGGTATTTTTCACCCTAAACCCGAACCCGACCCGAATATCACACTTAAAAAAATCGATCCGAATATCAAACTTAAAAAGAACTCGATCCGACCCGAACCCGAATTTTTTTTAAAAAATCCGACCCGATCCCGAAAATTTTGAAAATAAAATCCGACCCGAATACCAAAAGATTGATGAGGGTAGTATGATCAAATTTCACATTCCATCCTCCAAATGATTTCAATTCCATCATGTTATGGATGGAATTTACTTTCCCTCCCTTGATGGAATTGGATTCCAATTCCCCCTTTGAAAACTTGAACCAAACATGGGAAAGTGGTAGAATTGGATTCCAATTCCCCCTAATTCCAAGGTATTCCAGTAAACCAAACGCCACCTTAGAGAATTTAAGACAGTAATTGGTTGGAATCTATCAAGCGACCTTAGTGATAAAAGGGAGTATCGTTTTCTCTAGAGATATCGAGTTTGAATAAATGTTTCTATAAGATATGTATGTTGTCAATAATTAAGAAAGATTTCGAACAAATATTATCTTATAATCACTTTAAATTATTCAATAAAACAAATAATATTATTATTTTAAATTTTTTGTAAGAATATTTTTTTTGAAAAAGTAAGAATATATATTCAAAAAATTAAATAATAACATATCATTGTTTTGTGGTAAATTATTAAAATATTATATAACATCTTTTCAAAAAAAATATTGAATTTAATCGATAAAATAAAATCTGATATCAATTCCAACAAAAAAACTTTAAATGTAAATTAGGAGAACTTGATAAGTTTAGATACTAAATTTATAATTAAACTAATAAATAATATTATAAGAGCGATGTAATGCACTAAAAATTGTCTACTGACTACAGGGTCTGTCAAAAAAAAAAAGACTAGGAATACGAGTGAAAGGCTGGCTTGCTGAGGTTCGTGATGGAAGGGCAATAGATAATGTCCAATCGTGACCTGTGGGTCTAGATATCATGTCGGGCTATGCAAATACTGGGCCGACTCTGTTTCAAACTCTTTTGGACCATAAATATGGGCAAGATTCGGTCTGCAAAAACCTGGTTTATGTTGAACTGCGACCGCGCAAGCAAACCGCATAACATTTGTCAGTATCATCACCGATGGCGAGCCGCAGTCTGATTTTCCAAACACTTTAGAATCATTCGCTTCACTTCACTGCCGCGAACTGTAAGCTACTTGTTTTCTCAAATATGCTTTTGAAGACTTTCATTTTTTTTTGTCGTTAAATTTATTAGGCTTCTGGTTTTTCAAATGTTGTTTATTTTGATCATCTTTTGATTTCAACCCACCAAATGTTCGATAAAATGTTCATTCCAGCAATGAAATGCATCCACAGTTCATTATTGCATATGAAATCTCCTATGCCTTGTTTGGTTCTCCTTTCTGGCTTGTTCAATAAATTTAGAGGCAACAACTTGAGTATATTGTCATGATAAATTTAAGGAAAGAATTTGGTGTTATATGTTCATTTTATTCTCCCCTCTTAGATTTTTTTTAACGTCTATATCTTAATCTCATGTACGTGTGCATGAATTGCTAACCAGCATTGAAGCATGCCATCTGATTTGGTAATTGTACTGTTATTAACATAGAGAGTTGGCTAATAGCTAAAATGGGTACCAAAGCTGCGTTTAAATGGTCGAAGCAAATCACTCCTTCCCAAGTGGTGCACTTAATAAAAGCAGAGAGGAATCTAGACAAGGCTCTTGCTATATTCGATTCAGCAACAGCCGAGTATGCCAACGGTTTTCATCATCACAGCACTTTTTGGTGTTATGATATCTAGATTAGTTTCGGCAAACAAATTCGGAACAGCTGAAGATCTTCTTGATAGAATGAAGGCGGAAAAGTGTGACGTAAGAGAAAATATCTTCCTTTCTCTTTGTAGAGGGTATGGAAGGGTTCATAGGCCGCTGGATGCCATGAGGATCTTTGGTAAGATGAAGGACTTCCAATGTGAACCAAGTACAAAATCTTATATTACTGTTTGATATTCTAAGAGAACCAGTTAAAGCTCGCTTTTAGGTTTTACAGGCATATGAGAGAAGTAGGTGTTCCAACCTGTGTTGTTTCTCTGAATATTTTGATTAAAGCACTCTGTAAGAACAGTGGTACCGTGGATTCTGCTCTTCATATATTTCATGAGATGCCCAATCGTGGGTGTCCTCCAGATTCCTATACTTATGGAACTTTGATTAATGGGTTGTGTAGATTCAGAAAGGTTACTGACGCAAAGGTGTTATTTGAAGAGATGAAAAGTAGAGATTGTTCTCCTTCTGTTGTTACATATTCCTCCTTGATACATGGCTTATGTCAGTCAAAGAATAAATGAAGCTATGAAATTGCTTGAAGATGAAAAAACAATGGTATGGAGCCAAATGTGTTTACTTACAGTTCTTTAATGGATGGTCTCTGCAAGGATGGACATTCTTCAGAAGCCATGGAACTACTGGAGACAATGGTGAGCAAGCATTGTAAACCCAACATGATAACTTATAGTACCTTAATTCATGGACTATGTAAAGAGGGAAGGCTTCAAGAAGCTGTGGAGATTCTTGACAGGATGAAACTTCAAGGTCTCCAACCAGATGCAGGATTGTATGGGAAGATCATAAGTGGATTTTGTGATATTAACAAGTTTCAGGAGGCTGCAAACTTCCTTGATGAGATGGTCTTAGGCAGGACCTTGCCAAACCGATTAACTTGGAGTCTTCATGTTAGGATTTATAATATGGTGGTCCAAGGCCTCTGTACGAAGAGTGATTTAAGTCGAGCTTTCCACTTATATCTAAGCATGAGAACTAGGGGCATCTCTGTTGAGACTGGGACTTTTGAGACTCTAATGGAATCTTTCTGCAAGAATGGAGACCTACTCAAAGCAGGTCGTATGGTAGATGAAATGGTGATTGATGGATGTACTCCAAATGAGGGAGCATGGAGTATGCTTCTTGGTGCATTTTGGGATCAAAAAATGGTCCAAGAAGCGTTGAATTGTTTCAGGTTGAGATGATGAGTGAATTCGCTGAAGCTGACATGGAGATTCAAGATGAAGCCTTTTGATTTGGTATGCAAGTCATGTACTTCATTATTTTAACTATATACATATTTCTCGCTTGGCCTTATCCTCTAATCAGACTAGATTACTTTGCATTCAACATTTATTTGTCATGATAGAAGAGTTTTATGACTTTGGAAACATACGGGTATCTAGATATCATTCCAAAAAGGGGACATGTTTTATTTACAAAGGGAGAAGCAAATTACATGTGTGGTAAGGTGGACAACAAACACCATATTGCTGAAGACACACAACTGACAGTTCTCTGAGTGGTGTTCGGTATAAGTAACTAAAAGGGGACATGTTTATTTACAAAGGGAGAAGCAAATTACATGTGTGGTAAGGTGGACAACAAACACCATATTGCTGAGACATCGCAACTGACAGTTCTCTGAGTGTGTTCGGTATAAGTAACTTGCAACATTTGATCAAATACTGCGACAGCTACAATACTGGTATTGGAAAAGAAATGCATGAAGTCCACAAAACAATGGTATTTTGCAGCGAATTCTGGTGGAAGAGTGACTGACCATCAATGACCATAATCCATAAAATGTGGCAAAGCCATAAAAAACATTGCCATTGCAGTCTCTGAAAACATCCGTGAATCTCATCAGCAAACTGATAATCCACTAATCCCTATGAGGACAACCATCATGGACAGACAGTTACAGTTCTCATAGCATGTGAATAAGGGCTAGAGAAGTTGGAAGGTCAGAACATCCGGTGGGTAATAATAGCTTAGCCGAATGCGCCGTGCTTTGAAATGTTTGACTGAGTGCATTGTATGAGCTCTTCTTATCAGTTTGGATATTCTGGCATATGCTGCAAGAGGGGTCTTTGTGCCCACCTTTTACCGTAAACTACAGGCAAATCCTGCAGGAGCTGAAGTTTTTCTCATTCTATAATCCTGTATGGTGATATCTCCTTGGCCGGTATTCAAAGTCTCTGCTAAGCAACTTCGTTTATAAAGGTGGTAATAGACGATACATTACTGTCTCTGCACTTGAAGCTACTTGATTTGCAAAAGGGAGATGAATATTGAATAATAAGACATGTTGGGTTATTCATTAAGGACCAATAGTTAAGATCAAGTCCAATATACCTCGGCTAAGATTCTATCTCCTTTTTGGTAAAGACGACAAAGCATACAAATGATTTATTTTTTATAAAGGAAAAGGAGGAAGAGATTGGTCGGGACGATTATTAAAACAATGTTTTTGTTTTTTGTTATTACCTTATAAATTTGGTTGAGAAGCACAGATAAGCTATATATTTGATTAATTAGTAGATAAAAACATTAGTAGGTAAAGTGGCCGTATCGGTAGGAGTAAGCTATTAGTTCAGATTGAGATGATATGCTCAAGATTTACTACAAATTATATCCAACTCCTCGATTGAATTTTTTTTTTCAACGTCTCTAATCGCAAAAAACATGAAGAGCTCCTCTCATGTTTTTTTATTTATTATTAAGTTAAAGTGATTAAAAGTATTTTTATTCTAAATTTTCCCAACCTTTTCAACATTATTACATTATTAAATTGTTAAACTGTACAAACGAATTTACTTCGATAGTTAAAGAAATCGTTATTATTTTTTAGAAATCATGTGTTCGAGCACCGATGATAATAAAAACACTAATATGTAATATGTTGGGTTAGGACTACTAGATGCTTAACTCCTGGATTCTGGATTAACTAATAAATTATTTTATTGGTTCTTGAATGCGATTGTAAATAGCAACTTATGGACCTTCATACATTATTAATTGTACTCCACAACCCTTGGTCCACGTAGCTACACATACCAACATGTTCAATTATTATTGGGATGTGCATTATCGGATATCGGATATTATCTGATCCGAATTTTTGGATATTCGAAAATTTAGGGTACCTAAAATAATGATCCGTATCCAATCCGAAAAAAATCAGATATTCGAAAATTTGGATATCCGAAATTTCAGATCGGATATCCAAATATCCGGATCCGATCCGATTTTTTTTTTGCAAATAACTAGTATTGTATTTTTTTTATCATCGGTCCGAGAGAATCAAAACAGAAAATTGTACTGCTCAACCAAAAAAAACCATCCTTTTTTGTTTTTCATAGATTTTGTAACCCATTTCAGTATTAATCTTTTGTTTTTCAGCCTTCAAGTACTATACATTTTTAAAACTTACACTATTATTTTTTTTTTCTTTTTTTTTTTTAAAATAACTTAATGTGAATCAGGATATGAAACGATAAATCAATCAATTGTTTCAAGGTAACATTACTTCAAAAGATTCAAATGGCCAATAAAAACCTTTTATTAATATTTTGATAGCATTTTCTAGAGGCGATAAGTTCAAAGCAAAATCATTTCTTTAAAGCTTGGTTGATCACGCTAGCAGTCACTACGGTGGTTGTCACCGTCGATAACGGAGCCGCTAAAACACCCACCACCGGCAAAGCTTCTAATGCAGGCGTTATGACAGCAACAGCATGTGCTACAGCTACAACCATATATTCTACTGCTTCAGCCACCTCAGCAATATCTTTTTCTAGGCCCAGCGTTGCAGCTGCGGAAGCGGCTGATTCCGCCGCCTTCACAGCTGCTTTCGACTCCCCAGCGATGTTTTCTTCGTTGAGAACGGCTACCACCGTTGCATGCGTCGCCGCCGCCACCACAGTAGCGGCTGAGTGAGCATTCGCTAAAAATGGACCCCAAAACGCCATGCAATCTACTCTTCAAGCTCAGCTAAAAACTTAAAAACGATGGCACCGATGAGAATGGCCGGTGAGAGTGCGTGTGTATGCGTCCTATTTATATACCACACAAGTAGGACCATAAGTAGGAAGCTCGTGGTCGATCAATGCGTCCTACATTTTCCTATGAACTTAAAAACAAATCAAACATTCTTGATCTGGAGTGATAAAACAATTAAAAAAAAGAAACGAAATATATGAGAAGAGTAGCTCAGTTTTTGCTCAATAACTACAAAAATGAACTAAAATTACTATAAAAAATAACAAGAAAAGGAACCAACCTTTCAGTTTCTTCTCTCTCTCTCCTCGGTCTTCTTCTTCACTTGGCAAGCAAAGCACTTCTCTCAGTGACTGTGTTTGAATTATAGAAAATAGTAAAAAAAAAATCGGGTTTTCGGATAATCCGAAAATGGTATATTTTCGATCCGTATCCGATCCGATAATCCGAAAAAAAATTCGGATACCCAATCCGAACTATCCGAAAATTAAAAAACGGATCGGATATCCGAATTTTCGGATCAAATCGATCGGATCGGGTTTTTTCGCACACCCCTAATTATTATATATGGTTTGTAAATATAAAGGTTGAACAGTGACACATTCAGCCATGCCTCTCGCATGCCTTGGGTTCCTTTCATCAAATATAATATTCATACTTGGTATTCAATACATATAAACTTGGAAATTGGATTATAGGATCTTCGATTTTAATTTGCGGTTCTTGATTGGTTTTTAATAGTTTAATTAATTTTTTTGTAGTTCGTTTATCTATTTAATCAGATTTATTCGTATCTATTTTTTATAGCTCGAGTCTTTTGGTTGAGTTATTAACATTTTCAATGTATAGTTCTTATATGATCTAAAATGATTAGTTTCAATGTTATTGAAAAATGTTCAAATTATATATTTAATTTACAATGATAGTTGTAAACCCTTATTATAAATTTGGATATCTTCACTTTTTGATAAGGTTAGCGACTCCTATTAAAAAAATTAGATTATAGTTTTCAATAGATTATTTGGCACACCACCACCGGCATATATCGATTACATTTTTAATAAAAAAAATACATTTATTACATTGGTACAATAACTAAGAATCCTAAAACGAATATACAAATCATCTTCGTCATCAATTTGAGAGGTCTAAACACTCGTTTTTAGCAGATTTTTCTCCCTTGTAATAATGATCATGTTTCGTAGGACATGGTACAGGAGTCTCGAGCAACAACAGTCCACGATAATATAACAAGTTATATAAACTAGTAATTCTCAACATGTTGTACATCACTCACTTCTCCATCCATATAGAATAGGTTTGTGGCACTTTAGCCTCCATTTTAACTTTTTGTACCGACAGGAACGAAGGAAAGGCCGTTAAGACCAAATTAGAAGTCTTGTAAAGAAAAACAGATCATAATCAAGTATAATAAACACGTGAGTGCTAGCATTTGGATGAGATCCATATTAATACTTTAATATATTGTTGGACTCTTAAGTATTAATATTGTCAATGGGCCCAATACCCATTTTTTTAAAAGAAGAAAAGGGTGTGATGGGGTTAGCAAAATAGTTGTAGCACTAGGTGTGTTTCTTATCTTGTACTCGTTAGAAAAGGTGGTGGTAAGTTGGGTCTATGGTGGCTATATGCACCACTAAAGGACTCACCTTGTGGGCTAGGAACACGAAGCTCAAATTATATGATTGAGATACAAGTCTTCCTTTTTTGTTTTTATTTGGATTACCACTTGTACATAGGTTTATCTGCCCAGCGTCAATCAAATAATCCATCTGTTCATTAGGGTTTTTTATTAATCATTATACCTTAAGTTTCATTTATATGATTGATTTGAATGAAATTAAAATTAAAGATTTAAGAACTCATCTACGTTCTTAACTAAGATCTTAATTAAGTGTGTTTTTCCTAGTATTTCAACCATGATTCTAATCTAAAAAGCACTATTTTCATATATTTTTTTTGGGGAAACTTGGATTGAACAATGAAGCGCATCATTGAATAATTTATAAAATTGGATACTTAATAGTTAATCATTGCATTTGAAATATTCAATTGTTCTTCTGTCTCGTTTCGTAGCTTTAATTTATGCTATAGTTAGTCTATAGATATTTTTTTATATTTGATTTGTACGTGACGTCATTAGTTTGGTGTTGGTTATTAATTGTTGGTATTTCTTATTTTCATTTTCTTTCACATCTTATATTTTTATATTTTCTTTATTTCTAATAATTATATATTTATTATGACACGTTTTTCTATATATTGTGTCATGTTTTAATTCTCTATCTTTTGACATTTGTTTAATTGTTTTTTTATTTATTTTTCTTAGGATTGGATTTGACGCTGTTGTGACTGATCAAAATGATGCTTATTTATTATCATGTTAAACTTATATGATTTGGACTATCGAATTGGTTTTGAATAAATTATTTGTATTCGTAGATAATTTTTCTCATGATTTGTATTCGTAGATAATTTTCTCATGATGTTTGTTTTTTATTTACATTCATCGGTGGTCATTCGATAGTTTGGTCTATGTGGTTCGTTTGTCGATGTAGTCAAATCTATTCATATCTATCGTTTATTCAAGTTTTTAATGAATTTTTCACTTTTTCCTTGTATAGTTATTGTATAATCTCAAGTTGCTAGATTGTTATATAAAAATATCACAATTATGAGTTTAGTTTACGATTATAATTATAAATCTTATTATAATTTGAATATTTCAACTTTTTAATAAAATCAGCTGTTTTTTTTTTTTTTAAATAAATGAAAAATGATTTTATTATAAAAAAAATGATATTAAGTGAATTTAGGGATATAGTTAATTAAGAAGAACGCAGTAATTTTAAATATCACAGGTTAAGGCACGTAGGTACTTGGGGGACAGGAAAAGGTTAAGGACTATTATAGCTCATTATTACATGGATCTTCCCGTGTAAGAAGTAGGCACATATACTTATTGAACAAAAAACTATAAGAACTAAATTGTCTTAGCTATTGTGAGATTTACACAATTATAGTTTCCAACTAGATGCTCAGTGATCATTGAATGATATTGATAAGTTGTTCATAATCTTTGAACAAAACTATGTGCAGCTCGACCATAAATTGTCTCGTCAAAGTTCAACAATATCTCTCCTGCACACTTGTTGATTTCAATGTAAATTTTACATTAAAAAGTGAACAAAAATATTAGAAAGGGACCATAACGACAATGAGTTTGACCAATGACAACCTTTTGAGTTAAAGAAAAACAAATATATGATTTTGCAGTATCATCCTGGACATCATAATGCAAACTCAAGGCAGGCAGACACGTTTGATTGGTAATCTTAAAGGGAATAATTATTATAAATCTTATGGTTAAAATAAAAAAGACATGCAAAGTTATCGATGCTTTCATTTCCAAAGCGAAAAGCCCACCTCGGTGCCTGTTTTTCAAATCTAAGTTTTTATTTTATAATTGAAATAATAGTAATGAAAGATTAGTGTGGTCCGTCTAGGCAAAGCATTGGACCCTTTGCCCTTGAAGTATGGTAGCATTCTTAACTATGGACAACCACCATCCCACATGGGACCCTAATCACCTTCAATGTTGATATTAGATCCAGGTTTGACCCACGTAAAAAGAGTAATTGGCTAATTGCCGTGATGCAAATCATCCGTTTGATCTCTTCTCCTTCTCTCTATTTGATTATTTTTATGATTTTTTAATTCAAAATTAATTATTTTGATTAGTCGATTATATTAGGTGATAGTTTAATACATTATAATTTTAATTTACATATTACACATTTTTTTATTGTATATTTTTGATTTTTTTAACGATGTTCTAATTTAAGTCTAGTATTATGTAATTTTATATTATTATAATTCAAATTTAAATATTTTAATTATCAATTTAATATAAATTTATCCTTATACTTGGTACTTCACATATAAACATTGAATGGGATAAATCAAAAAACATTGACTATAATTATTTTACTCTATCACTATCACATTCATTCATTTGACAAAAATCACCTTATTTAAAACAGATAAGTGCAAAATCCATATCACCTTATTTAAAACAGATAAGTGCAAAATCCATGTAACCATGCAGGTTTTACCGTCTAATAATTTATCTTCGATTTCAATTACATTTTTTTTTTGCAAGAAAAAATACTAATATATTTTTTTATTTTAGAACAGTGTAATTTGTATATCTTGAAAGAAGAAAACAAAAGGCAAAACTACTATAATTATGCTTTTTTTCAGCCGCCAACCATGAAAAATATGAATCAAGACCAATAGCAAAGTATTTTGACACGGTCCAACCAATTTCTCGAAGCAATACTCGGTGTTCGTGCCTGTTCCCTCATCAATGCTCTAGGGTGGACCATGGTCCCTCCAACTTTCGTATAGCTCCGTCACCGTCCGGTGCGAGTGGCGGTTCACATCAAAGCCGTGCTAATCGCCCTTATTGGTCAGTCCACCGGACGCCCACCATCACCAACCACGGGCGTGCACTCAACTATCGACTAAAAATTGCTTTTTAAGCAAGGGTTCATTGAAGAAAATACTCCATAGTCCACAACAGCTCGATACACGCGTTGTCAAAATCAACTGCTTTCCAATGTATTCACAAAATGACCTTTAAATTCTGTGGCTACAGTTATTATTATTATTATTATGTTCTTTACATTTATTTCTCAATCCTAACAACAGCAGAATTAATAAATATTATGAATATGTCTAACTAAACTTTCCTACCATATATATACTAGCCACCAAGATTAACATTCACTGTTATTTATTAGTCTACCCAACTCTGTGTTACAATATTTTCACGTTGGCTCAGATGATGAATATATTAATTTGAAGTTGGTTCATAAATTTAGTTGTTGGAAGTCATTTTAAATTCTAGCAACTAAAAGAATACACATTTAATATGCCTTTTGAATTACATTTTTACATCAATTTTGTACTTCCGTAAAGGCTAATCTCAACATGCAAAACTGTAAATTCAGTCCCTTTTTTTTTTAAATTTATTTATTCCCCTTCCACTCTCTCAGGGGTTCAGGAAATTTCCTGAGTTGGATTCTGGAAAAACGTCGATGGAATTTAGGCTTGCTTTTTTTTTTATGCATGATTTCATGATCATGTAATTTACAAACAAACATGTTATACGAGAAAGTACCATTGTCGTTTTAAAATCACAGTTATCGTTTTTTTACTTATTCTTCTATAAATTTAAATTTTGATTGAAATTCTTTTATATTCAAAGAAATTAATTGAAGGGATATCCATCATTGTTTACTGTTGAATGGGTTTTGTTTCAAGACCCAACAATCTGATCACGTGGATATGGCAACCGTCCTGGTTCAGGGGGTTTGTGGTTTAAATCTTACCCACTTTCTAGAGAATCTTTAACATATTTCACTGTTCTAATTGACTTTTTCCTGTACTGTGGTGATTTGATTCTTATTTTCTGTAAGATATTTCCAATAAAAATAGCAGTCAATGATAGTAAACTAAAATCTTTCAGCAGTGGCAGCTCAAGTTATATTCTTTACAAAATAAAGAAATATCAACCGAGTGTAAGTTAATGTTAGTACTAATTATCGGGTTGATGGTTAAGGAATTGGACTGCATGAGATTTACCCAATTAGGCAGGAAAATGTGAAACATTAAGTAGATGGAGGTTTCATTTACATCTCCCCTTCTTTAAAGTTTACTTCAAGAGTACATATATGTACAGAATTCATATATTTTGGAACAAATTAGAAACAACTAAGCTACCTGCCCGACTTGTTTGAAAGCATTAAATGTTAAGCATGGTGCATTCGAATAATTGGGACTTTGACGTTTATCCATCCCTTGATTCTTGAAACTTTTAACTCACAATTATATTGAGATAGAGATCGATTCACCAACCCATGCTCAGGAGTCTAAATTTTAAAGAAAGGTGCAAATATTTAAAGACCTTCATTATGTTTTTTTTATGGAACCCTAACTTTTCCTCTTACCACCATCGAATTCCAAATCTTAATATATACTGGAAAAAAATAAAGTCACACTCTCTATTATTAAAGAAATTTATCACCTATTCAATAAGTACATATTCCTTGTTTAATACCCTTGTCGGAGTAGCTTAAGTTTATCATTCATTATTATTGAACCCGTCCCTTGTATTTAAAGAACAAAATCAATGGTCAATAACTTGACTCTACCTATGAAATGACGTCGTATATGAGAGCATTTACCCTTTTCTAATTGCCCAAAAAAAGGTTCGCTCTCTCATTACCGAAAGTTTGTTCTTGCAAGCGTGACTCAATGAGTCGAGATCACTACTACTAAAACGCAGCGAAAGAATGCCTGTGCCATGCAGTCATAATAAAACCAAAGCTTAATTACTACGTTTCTGTCTCATTAATAATCTGCTACTACGTTTCTGTCTCTCTCTGTCCAACTCCAAATCTCCGCCATTTATCTGTCTCATTTCCCCACTCCCCGTGATGCGACCGATTTGATCAACTTTCTTGGCTTCCTCTCCCTTGTCTCAACCCCATTCATTATCTGTTTTCAAAATCACTACTTTTTACGGTAACAAAAAGAAGAAAAAACACCCCTTTTCTCCCATCATTTTCTTGGCTTTTTAGCTTTGAGAACGGGAATGGTAACAGTAATACCCTTTACTTCAGTTTTCAGTATCCTCTCCCACCATGATTCTGTTTAAAAACTCACCGTAGACAACAATAATAGTCACCCACATCATAACAATCCCCACTCTTCCCCTTCCTCTGTTTGTCTCACTCTCATTCATTCCTCTCTCTAATGGCGAGATACTATATTCCTTTCTCAAAACCTCTACTCGTTAACTCTTCATTCCGTTGAGGCTCCATCCATATATATCTCTGCAAAACTCCATTCTTTCCCTCATTCCATCTCAATGCAAACAAAGAAACTCAAAAAAAAATGCTTCTCCTTTTCCTCTCCTTTCTCTTGTTCACCTTTCCTTCACCTTCCCTTTCTCTCAACCAAGAAGGTCTCTACCTTCTGCAGTCAAGGCTTCCCTTTCGGACCCTGACTCCGCCCTTTCCTCATGGAACCCTCGTGACCCGACCCCATGCTACTGGCGTGGCGTTTCGTGCGACTCTGCCACCGGCTCCGTCACTTCCCTTGACCTCTCCAACGCCAACGTCGGCGGCCCTTTCCCCCCCTCCTTTGCCGTCTCCAAAACCTTTCCTTCATTAACCTGTTTTACAACAACATCAGACACCATCCCTTCAGATATCTCCACGTGTCAAAATCTCGTCCACCTTGGTCTCTCCCCAGAACCTACTCACTGGTGAACTCCCCCACACTTTGGCTGACCCCACCCTCCTTTGCCGTCTCCAAAACCTTTCCTTCATTAACCTGTTTTACAACAACATCAATGACACCATCCCTTCAGATATCTCCACGTGTCAAAATCTCGTCCACCTTGGTCTCTCCCAGAACCTACTCACTGGTGAACTCCCCCACACTTTGGCTGACCTTCCTAAACCTTAAGTACCTCGATTTAACTGGTAACAATATATCGGGAGATTTTCCCGATTCATTCGGGAGATTCCAGAAGTGGAGGTTTTGTCGCTGGTTTACAACCTTCTCGACGGTACAATCCCAGCCTTTTTTGGCAACATTAGTACGATGAAAATGCTCAATTTATCGTACAACCCATTTAGTCCGGGTCGTATCCCACCGGAGCTTGGCAACTTAACGAACTTGGAGATATTGTGGCTCACGGAATGTAATTAGGAGAGATTCCTGACTCGCTGGGTCGGCTCGAGAAACTCACCGATTTGGATCTCGCCCTAAACAACTTGGTGGGGAATATCCCGAGTTCTCTTACTGAGTTGGTTAGTGTCGTCCAGATTGAGCTCTACAACAATTCGTTGACCGGTGAGTTACCTTCCGGGTTCTCGAATTTGACCAAACTGAGACTATTCGACGCGTCGATGAACCAGCTGACGGGAACGATTCCGGACGAGTTGACACAGCTGCCACTTGAAAGTCTCAACCTATACCAGAACTACTTTGAAGGGGCATTACCATCAAGTATCGCCGACTCCGCAGCTCTGTACGAACTCAGACTCTTTCAGAACCGACTCCTGGGGAGTTACCGGTGAACCTCGGTAACTCGCCTCTAAGATGGCTTGACGTCTCCAGCAATCAATTCACCGGCCCTATACCGCCGAGTTTATGCGAGAAAGGGAACCTAGAGGAACTTCTAATGATATACAACTCGTTCTCGGGTTATGTACCGTCGAGTTTAGCAGAGTGTCGGAGCCTGAACCGGATCCGACTCGGGCACAACAAATTTTCCGGTGAAATTCCCACTGGGTTCTGGGGTCTTCCTCACGTGTACTTACTTGAGCTTGTTAATAACTCGTTCTCTGGCCAAATTGGGAAATCAATTGCCAAGGCAGCGAATTTGTCTCTTTGATCATATCGAGGAACGAGTTCACGGCTCATTGCCTGAAGAAATTGGTCTAGTTGATAGTTTAGTTCAACTTTCAGCTAGTAACAATAAGTTTAGTGGGCCGTTGCCTAAAAGCATAGTAAAACTTGATGGTCTTGGAATTCTTGACCTTCATGTGAATGAGTTGGAAGGGGGGTTGCCTAGTGGGATTGAGTCTTTGAAGAAGTTAAACGAGTTGAATTTAGCTAGAAATAAGTTTTCAGGAAAGATTCCTGATGGAATAGGGAGTTTGTCATTGTTGAACTATCTTGATCTGTCGAACAATCAGTTAAATGGGAGAGTTCCTTTTAGTTTGCAGCATTTGAAGCTTAACCAGCTTAATTTGTCAAACAACTTGTTATTTGGCGAGTTACCGCCTTTGTTCGACAAAGAATTGTACAAAAGTAGCTTTGATGGGAATCCTGGTTTGTGCGGGCATATCAGTGGTTTGTGTGTTGGGAGGGTTGCAGATAAGTATAAAGGTCATGTTGGTTGCTTGGATCCATTTTTGTCTTAGCTGCTGTGGTGCTTGTGTTGGCGTGGTTTGGTTTTACTTCAAGTACAGGAGTTATAAGAAAGCTAGGGCAATCGATAAGTCCAAGTGGACTTGATGTCTTTTCATAAGTTGGGTTTTAGTGAATATGAGTTTTGGATTGTCTTGATGAGGATAATGTGATAGGGAGAGGATCTTCGGGGAAGTTTACAAGGTGGGCTTAGCAACGGAGAGGCTGTTGCCGTGAAGAAGCTCTGGAGAGCTGTGAAAAAGGGTTGCGAGAGCATGGATATTGAGAGAGGTCGGCTCAGCCTCCAGCTCACGATGATGGGTTCAAGCGGAGGTCGAGACTTTGGGGAAAATTAGGCACAAGAATATTGTTAAGTTGTGGTGCTCTTGTACTACTAGGGATTGCAAACTTTTGGTTTATGAGTACATGCCAAATGGTAGCTTGGGCGACTTGTTGCATAGTAGTAAAAGTGGTTTGCTGGATTGGCCGACGAGGTACAAGATCATCGTCGGTGCAGCTGAGGGGCTTTCTTATTTGCATCATGATTGTGTGCCCCCAATCGTGCATGGGATGTCAAGTCAAACAATATCTTGCTGGATAGGGATTTTTGGTGCCAGAGTTGCTGATTTCGGGGTTGCCAAGGTGATTGATGCAGCTGGAAAGGGTGCTAAATCGATGTCTGTCATCGCCGGTTCTTGTGGTTACATTGCTCCAGGTTTGTTGCTGGATTCTTTATTGCCATTATAATTGAATATTACACTTTATTATTTTATTTGCTACTATGTGGTTTCACTAAGCTCTTTGAATTCTCAATCAGAAATCTTTCAAAAACTATAGTTCTCTGGTACATTTCACTGATAATTCTCCTTTTAACTGGTTTGAAGTTGTATTTCACTCTATCCGAGCTAAATCTTCCTTGGAAACTGTTTATTCAGAGTATGCATATACGCTAAGTGTGAACGAGAAGAGCGACATATACAGTTTCGGCGTGGTGTACTTGAGTTGGTGACGGGCAGACTCCCGATTGACCCGGAGTATGGGGAGGAAGGACCTGATAAGATGGGTCTGCACCACTCTAGACCAGAGAGGAGTGGACCATGTTCTTGATTCCAAACTCGATCCTTGTTTCAAAGATGAAATATATAAGGTCCTTAACATCGGCCTCCTTTGTACCAGCCCACTTCCAGTCAACCGCCCATCAATGAGAAGGGTTGTTAAAATGCTCCAAGAAGCCGGTGCTGAGAACCAGCAAAAAACTGGTGCTAAGAAGGATGGAAAATTTACTCATTACTACGAAGAGGGCTCGGATCAAGTGTTAGCATGACAAGAAAAAAAAAAAGGTCTTTGCTCGTAGGTTTATTGCATAAACAAAGACGAATGGAAAGGATTGTTGTGTGACATACGCCTCTAAAATTTTATCGCTCCCAAGTTTTGGTCTTATGTACCCACTTGATGTTTTGCTTTACGGGTTGGTTTAGTAGGGGCGGGGTGGGAACAGTAGGGTTTACAATTTTCCCATTGAGAGAGAGAGCAGAGGCATATTTATTAAGGAATTTAAAGTGCAGTTTAAATTTATTTAAAGAGGATGGGGGTGGCATTTGAATCACCAAATACCTTACTGATCTTCATTCCCCGTTTATTGCCATGTTTAACTGATTTCACTGCCGTCTGCCTTTGGATTTTAAAGTGGTTTTATGCTTTTGTAACTTTAATCAGATCGATTATCAACAAATCCGTTAATGAAGTGGTTGGGCCGGGTCCTGATGAATGCCAGTGGGACCTTAACCAGTTATTCCGGGAGAGTACAAACAAGTAAAACACCCTTGGGTATTTGCATCATGATGGATTCAAGTTGGCACGCATCAGACAGCGTGCACGTGCTATTAAGTCTCCGTACACCCCAATAGTGCGAAGACACCGCAAGAAGAAGCCCGACTCGCCTGTCATCCTCAAGAGTCCACTCCTATCGTTGAAGAGGCCCCCCCTATCATTCCTCGAGAGTCCCTCCCATGTCCGTCCCTCCACCATTCAAGAGGCACATGGCGTCATATGTAGGCTTCTTGAGAAACCTCTGACGTGCCGGACAGATGGATTCAAGTGGCCTCTACGGGAACAACTACCGGACACAATTCTGGATAACACCCTTTGGGCTAAGACCGCAGTTGATTTTTATCTACATGAGCGGAGCCAGGGTGTTTCACTGACATATGCAAGCTCACCGATGATATCTATTTGTTGCTTGATCGGTCTTGGTGGGGCGTATTATTAGGGGTCGAAGACAATGGCTATTTCGATGGGGGGTAAGTCTTATATTTTTCTTAATTTCAATTTGATTAATTTTTTTTTAAATTTATGTAAGTCACTAATATATGTTTTTTGTAAAACAGCATATCGATGCGTGGGTGACACGTCTTCTAATAATAGAAACTTAAGAAATAAAAATATACGATATACAATTATGCCGACGTCTTTTAACGCCGTTCACTTGAAGAATGCACGAGATGAATCATTTGATTTGGGCAATGGACAAGCTAAACTTTATCCTGCATGGTGGGAGGTCGATAAGGTTAGTATTTATTTTAGATTGAGTTTAAAGGTTTTATGAAATAAGTGCGCAAATGAATGAATTATTACTTATGATTGCAGGTGTTTATCCCTGTTTGGAACGTAACATTGGATTCTCGTCGAGCTTCAGCTCCCATCCCTTAAGATATAGTGTATGACAGCATGAAAATTACATATCATTGGCTGATTTAAGAGATGTTATTAAGGGATGGAGCTCTCATTTGGCTAAATTCTTGGATGCGATCAATTATTGGACTCGTTCTGGAAACAAGAAGCCAAAGAAGCTCAATATTACAGTTATTAGAGACGAGACCGCGCCACAACAAACGAGCGGAGCCAGAGGAGATTGTGGTCCTCTCGTATGCTTGGCGTTGGAGCGTTTGCGACGGGAAGCACCAAGTATCTACCTCCCACCGATAGAGATAGAGCTGCAGTAGGCTTGTGGTTTCGGCATTATATGGCTAAATCGATATATACGAGACGCTGCCTACCTGCATCCGTGTTATAAAAATGTCCATAAACAATTGGTAAGTTTATAGACTTTGGTTTGAAAATGTTTGGTTAAGTACCTAGAATTCAATAATTTGCTGTTTGTAGGTTTTAGATGTGTAGAAAGTGTTGTTTGAGCAATGTTTGGTTTATGCAGGTTAATCTCAGAAGTGAACTGCGTGAAAATGATGTATGGCTGCAAAAGTTGATTCAATAGTTTAATTGATTGTTTTTGATGTTAATTGATTTGTAAAAGTTGATTCAATAGTAGCTGATCGGAAATAAGAATTATTGCTTATTTTTTGATTGTTTAATTGATTTGTAAAAGATGATTTGTAAAAGTTGATTTGTGTAATTGATGCGAACATAATTCTTATTTGTGCTTGTTTAATTGATTGAAATGTAATGGTTGATTTTGTTGATTTCAATCTGCATTATGTTGAAGGCAAAAATGACTATCGCAATGCGAAATGAAAATCGCAATGCGAAATGAAAATCGCAACGAGAGAATCGCAATGCGAAATGAAAATCGCAATGCGGAAATGAAAATCGCAACGAGAGAATCGCAATGCGATTTTAATTTCGCATTGCGATTCTCTCGTTGCGATTTTCATTTCGCATTGCGATTCTCTCGTTGCGATTTTCATTTCGCATTGCGATTTTCATTTCCGCATTGCGATTCTCTCGTTGCGATTTTCATTTCGCATTGCGATTTCATTTCCGCATTGCGATTTTCATGTTGGGATTTTCATTTCGCATTGCGATTCTCTCGTTGCGATTGTAATTTCCGTGTTGCGATAGTCAAATGCATGCCTAATAAGTGATAACAACTGAATAACAAGAGTTGGTTAAGTCAAATGGTTGGCCTGAGTCATTAATTCAACTGAAAATGTTAAAAGTTCACAATAAAATCGACATAATACATCGTTTGCATTTAAAAATCACCTAAGTTAAAAGTCCCAAAAGGTGAAGCCAATTGTGATTGGGATTTTAAAGATGATTGCCTTTTGCTTGACACCATATGAGCTTTGGATTTTGATGAGGATCCATATTTTGGTAGAGGAAAAGATGATTTTGATGGCACTGGTGATCCACATGTCAACCTGTATGACCACTTTCCTTGCACTGACTACATGTCGATTCTTCTTCTCTTCACCCTTAGACGGTATACGATCGTGACTTTTTGGTCGGCCAGGTAGCCTTCTGTCCATGGCTGGTGGCAAAACTGTTTGTAAGTCATCTGGTATGTCCCACTCAGAAGGATGTGGAATAGGGTAGACAATCTCGGAATAAGTCTGTCGATAAACTTCTGTAGTGTAGCAATCCATAGCGTATGCGCTTGAATCATCTTGGTTTAAATGAAGAGCAACTTTTATAACATGGCCACGGATAACCAGATGTTTGCCATTCATACAACTACACGTCTTTGAATTTAGATCGACTAGCCCATTTAAGTTATTATCCAGTACTTGAAACAAAGTGTTTGAACATGGTTCAACTCTCCATGACGTTGACTTCACAACACGTTTCGTTATCTTTTTTTCAGTCCATGTGTAACACGATGTTCCAATGTTCCTGTAAATTTAAATAAACAATACTTAGTAAAATATATAAATATGATAAGTTACGAATTCAAAGAAATAATACCTGCATGGTTTCTTTTCTTGTAGTACCACTGTTGAATAGAGGCTCGAAAAAACTCCATTAACATAGTAATGGGTAATTTCCGGGAATGACGACTTAGAGCGTTGATTGATTCTGCACTATTAGACGTCATGAAACCATATCTTGCTCCAAGTTGATGTACTCTTGACCATCTTTCAAACCCGACATCTTCTAGTGTTTGAGCACACTGAGGCAAAACACGTCTTAAACAATTTATATGCTTATTGAAATCCACTTCCCGATAAGCTTTTACAGCCTTCCAGTATGTCCATTTGTGCTTTTTTATACCAGCAGACCTTGATTTTAGATTTCTATACAAATGAACACCACAAAGTCCATGAAAAGCATCTGGGAAACACCTTCTAACAGTGTTGTCAATTGAGTTTGCCCTATCGGATATGATTGTCAGATTGCTAATAGGACCTATGCAATCCCTAAGATGCCCCATAAACCATGTCCATGAATCAGAGGTTTCAGATTTGCCAACCCCGTAAGCTATTGGCAATATCCCATTGTTAGCATCCATGGCTACTGCTAATAAGTTTACTCCAAGGTATCGACCTTTCAAATGTGCTCCGTCAACTATAATAACTGGGCGCATGCAAGTAATAAACGAACGAATCTACAAATAATATACACAAGAAATATAATCATTTAAATGTGAAATGCATGTAACTAACAAAAATGAGTCAACAAAATTATATTGATTTACTAACCGTAGCACCAATGGCGATAAACAGCAACTCAAAGCGTCCATCTCTATCTGTTTTGATATGAGTTACCGACCCAGGATTTTTCAGCTTTAAATTGTGACAATAAGCCGGCAGTTGGGCAAACGATGCTTCTGGCGACCCCCTCAACAATTCCAAGGCATAACATTTGGCTCTCCAAGCTTGAGAATATGATATACTAATCTTGAACCGAGCATTCATGTCAGTCATAATTTCATGTCCCCGATATACCCTGCCATTCATTCAAAACATTAACTCAGCCAGAAAACCACCCAACACCTTTTTGTTTGCCTGTCTAGGTGAGGAAAAACTTGGGTTCTTGAACATGTATGTTTATCAATAAAAGTCCTAACTTGAAACATTTCGCAATCTTTATTCTCTTTGCAATCATACGCCACGTACAGTTTTTGTCAATCATACACCTTGTTTCGAAACGATCTTTGCTTGATTTGTTAACTTTAGTTGATAGTCATCTTCCACACATTTCGTATACAAAGCTATCTTCAAGTCTTCCTTTGTATCAAAACAATCATCTTTCTTGATACGAATAACTTTTGTGTAACAATCAACTGCTTTCTTTACCAACTCTTCTTCCGGTATCTGAAGTAATTCTGACATATTCCAGTTATACGCCCGTGGCATTTTCTTTTCTTCGGGGACTTTTTTCTTCTTTTTCTTCTTCAGGATTATATGAATTACAGAATGGATGTTCAACATGTTCATTCACAGTCGTAACTTCCTCCTCATTATCATCAACAATACATTCTTCGGCAACGGCTGTTTCATCATCAAAATTCGGGTATTGACCAATATCAAAATCATTACACGCAAGGTCTGTTTCTTCTTCTGAAACTCATCAAATCCGTGTATTGACCAATATCAAAGTCCGGATATTGACCAAGACCAAATTTCGAATACTGACTAGTACTCACAATTTTTCTGTTGGCTCATCGTCTAACTGGTCAATACGAAAACCGGAATTTGGTGCTGAAAGTTGATTGGGATTTGGATTAGAGAAAGGTTGTGGGTTTGAGAAAAACTTAGTTGATTACTACCCGCTACTGACCCAACAATACTACTTCTAAGTTCAACAACATACAATGTAACATCATCTTGTGAAACACTAATGTAAGCAATGAATCGTTCAATATCTTCATTGTCGGTTAACAAATAAACTTTACCATTTATCTGATAAGATAGCCTAAATCCACTTAGGGGCTCTAAATTCAATTTATTTGAAACACGTAGCATTAGAGTTTCATAAGTTAACTTTTGTAAAGACAATTTAGTTGAAGATTCATGGGTAAAGGCATATTGTAAAACACCATGAACATTATCCCATGACCCTCCAAAACACAAATCTATCCAAACATGATCAACATTAGATGATTTCATGGTTGTAAATTAATTTACTAAGCAGACGAGCTGCGAAACTAAAACCTGTTGCCGGATTGGGAAGGATGTCGTTGGATATAGGAACGGATGTCGCCGGAGAGAGTGATAGATGGAGATGGAATGAGTTGCGATTTAGGGATTTAGTTTATGATTTGCTGCTGTTTCGTAGTTATATACCCAAAATTTCAGTGTTGTGATTTACAGATTCTCGTTGCGATTTACGGATTATCGTTGCGATTTACAGATTCTCGTTGCGATTTACGGATTATCGTTGCGATTTACGGATACGCGTTGCGATATACGGATACGCATTGCGATTTACGGATACGCGTTGCGATTTACGGACACACGTTGCGATTTACGGATATGCGTTGCGATTTATGTGTTCGCGTTGCGATTTTCATATTCGCGTTGCGATTTTCATATTCGCGTTGCGATTCTGGAAAATCGCAATGCGAATTTGTACTATCGCATTGCGATTTTCAAGAATCGCGTTGCGATTTTGGAAACTGATTTGCGATTCTGGGGATCGTGTTGCGATTTTTATTTCGCGTTGCGATTTTGTTGGTCATTTTGGCAAATCCAAAAAAAGTTGGTTAAAATCGTATATTATAAGGCATTTTTGGTTACTGAGGCGATTTTCTCTTTTTGGAAAGGGACAATATAGACAAGACAAGACCCATAGCTGTGTATTAGACAGCGGCTTTAGGCTGTTTAATTTTGTCTCGTTCCATTTGGTTGGTTGGTTGTACCTCTTAAAAAATAAATTTATTACAGCCTTAAGAAGCATTTCTGAGTTTTGATGCAACATTAAACGTACACCAAATCTCCCACTTTCTTTGCAGTGATTCTTAAATTATTTATTGAGAATCAAGTAGCTCACTGCAATTCAGCCTAACTCCACTACTTTCTGCAAGCAAGAATGTCAACATAAATATTTGTTTGTTTCCGAGTTATTGCTTTCAACGTCTATTTTTGAAAAGCTCTGCTTATTCTCCTTTCTTGTTGGTTTTCTTTGCTGCTCATCAGGTGCTTCTGTTTTGTTACTTCAGCCTGATTTTGTTATCAAAACAAGTAAAATTGATCGGTGATTAGTATAATTATGATTATATATTTAAATATCTGTTTTTAAGCAAGTATGACGTCTAATGGCACAAAATGTTTACAACGCCAATATTTACTGTTTGTCAATGTAGTTGCAACAGCAAGGGCAAGAAGAGTGGCACATCAGGAAATATTTTGTTAGAGGAGTCAACGTATATTAATGATATAATATTTTTAAAAGAGATGAATAAAAATAAAATTTTAAGATAAACATCATCAATAAAATAAATAATTAATTAAAAACAACTCCAATTTCTAATAGGCACGTGACCGCCGACAAATAACCGTGGATTCTTCACTGGCTAGGAACATCTCTGCAAAGGAAATTCTTGATTAACAAGTATCAAAAGATATCTTTACTAAAAAAATCTATTTTTCTTTTCAAATTGAGAAAAGTTCGTTTATATTTATCGAATATTTTGTGTATATTTATCGATGGTCTTGTAAACGAATCAAACGTTAAACGAACCGTTCGGTGAGAAGTTCGTTTATGTTCGTTTCTTTATTAAGCAAACGAACATGGACAAAATTTTATGTTCATTCAATTAAATGAATGGACACAAATATATGGTTCATTCGTTCATTTACGTTAGTAAACGTTCAGTAATATGTTCCTTTATGTTCATTCGCTTATGTTCGTTTTTGTACATTTGTTTATGTTCATTCGTTTATATTCAACCAAATCTCTGAACCCATTTAAAATATTAAAATCTAATAAATTTCAACCTTAAACCCATTATTATTTTAAAACTCAATTAATTTTAACCCAAATAAAAATACCCAAATTAATTAATGAAAATATAAACCCTAAAATTATTTGTAAAGGAAAAACTTTTCTCAAATACAAATCAATTAATTTTATGTTTGTCAAGTTCGTTTATCATTTTAACGAACGAACATTAACAAGTTACATTCCTTAACGAATGAAAACTAACAAAACTTTTATTCTAATATTTGACTAAAGTTAAACGAACGAAAATGAACATATTTTTGTTTGTGTTCGTACGGTTCATTTACGGGCTATTTACCAAAATGTGGTAATGGTAAAAGCAATTATCAGTTCAGTGCACGTGTGGCTTAAACTTAAAGGCTCTGAAAATGCCCTATCGGCTCTATTTAACACTACATAAACACATTGTTGAAATTACAAGCAATGTATTTTAACCAGAAAACGTTGAATTTATTTACAATGCATCAACAGCTGTTATATACACACTTGTATTGCTGAGCTGACTGCAACTGCTATGCAGTTTTAACAACCTACAACTAACTTCCCTAACAGTATTCTAACAGTCTGCAACTAACTCTCATTCTCTCACGCATACAATCACATACACATGTTAACATTCTAACATTCTCCCCGCTCCTTCGACTTCTTCTTCTCATTGACAAGGCAATACATGCAATTGATCTCTAAATACTTCAAATGCTCCCTTTGTCAATGATTTTGTAAGCCCATCTGCCACCTGATGAAAAGCTGGCATAGTTTACTTGAAGCTGTTTGGCTGCAACTTTCTCACGAATAAAATGAACATCCATGTCTATATGCTTTGATTGCTTATGATATACAGGATTTGTACTTAAAGCAACAACACTCGTATTATCACACCAGATAACAGGTGTGTTGCGATTTTCTACTCCAAGCTCACCTAACAAGGAACCCATCTATGTAACTTCAGCAACAGCCTCAACAACACTTCGATATTCAGCCTCCACTGTAGACATGGAGACTGTTTTCTACTTCTTGGAATACCACACTACAGTACATGTACCAAGAAACACCACATGTCCAGACACTGACCTCCTATCATCAAGGCTGCCCCCCCCAATCAGTATCAGCAAATGCCACAATTTCAAGTGATTTGCCAGCACAAGAAAATATGATACCATAGTTTAACGTTCCAGCTAAGTATTGCAGCCAAATGCTACACACGTGGGGCATGCATATATTGAGCAGCCTTGTTGACACTAAACGCAATATCAGGTCACGTATGACATGCGTACAACAAAGCACCAACAATGCTGCGATATTTTCGAGCATTTGTTAACAGTTCTCTAGCCTCCTAAGTTAATTTTGGAGACCCTACCATCGGGGTGGGTGTGGGCGTAGCATGCAGTAAATATGTCATTTTTAAAACCTCGAGTATGTATTTCTTTTGAGATAACACCAAACACTCATTGCTACGTTTGACTTCAATTCCCAAAAAATAGGACATTTCTCCTAGATCCTTCAAGGAGAATTCCTGATTCAACACTTGTACTACATCATTAATGACATGTGAAGAAGCACCTGTAAGTATGATATCATCAACATACATAAGGATGTATGTAGAACAACCTTCATCATTCTTAACAAACAGTGATACATCAGCTAGAGATTCACTAAAGCCTAATCGAATCAAACTGGTTTTAAGCTTATCATGCCAATTCCTTGGTGCTTATCTCATTCCATACAATGCTTTATTAAGTATGCATACAAGCAAACTACCATCATCAACATACTCCTCGAAACCAGGTGGTTTCTGCATAAACACATCCTCGGTCAGATCACCGCTTAAAAAGGCATTATTTACATCAATTTGCCTTAAGGGCCAACCCTTTGCAACTGCAATCGAAATGACTGCATTCAATGTAGGAAACTTAACAACAGGACTATATGTTTCCTTAAAATCATAACCTGGTACCTGTGAATATCCTTTAGCAACAACGCGGGCTTTATGTCTTTCAATAGATCTATCAGCCTTACTTTTTATTCTAAACAACCACCTGTAGCCTACAACCTCCCGTCCTGCAGGCAACTTGACAAGCGACCAGGTCTTGTTTCTTTATAGCGCATGAACTTCACCTTGAATTGCTTCTTTCCAGCTAGAAGACTTAAGCACTTCATAAATGTCACTTGGAACTTCATTAATAGCAGCAGTCGTATAAGTTTTTGGCTTAAATATGTCACACTTACTTCTTGTCATCATTGGATGCGTTTTTACTTGAGCATTATCCAGATTGCATGTATTTTCTACAGGTGTATGCACCTGATTCATGCATTGATCATTAACATGATTACTGTCAACATCATCTTGACCAGTATCACTAGTATCCTGATAGTATATGAGGCTTCACCTGGTACTTGATGCTCAACACTTGGCATAACACTTGCACCCTCTGCCATCGTAGAACTAGAACTAATATCAGGTGAATTATTAGAGTCTATATTGGTACCGGCCACAAAATCATGACTTGATTCTGTATTGCTTCTTCCACTAAGCAATTTACCAACATCGGTAAATACTTGTAGAGAGTTAGGATAGCTCCTTATGTTTGATGTAGTAGGCACACAGTCACTCCTTCTTGCAAAGGGAAACTGCCTTTCATCAAACACCACATGCCTTGTAATATAGATTCTATCATCTTCAGCAAGACATTGAAACCCTTTGTGTTGCATATTGTAGCCTAAAAATGTGTAAGGCTTGGACCTGAAATCTAACTTATGCTTCAAATAAGGTCTCAAGTGAGGAAATCAAAGACATCCAAACACATTCAGTTGCTCATAATCGGGTTTCCTATGGAAGAGTTTCTCAAACGGTGAAACTCCTTGCAAGACCTTTGTAGGCAGCTTGTTTATCAAGTGAACTGCAGTAACAACGACATATGCCCAAAATTTGATAGGCATTAATGCTTGAGCAAGTAGAACTAAGGCAAGCTCAATGACATGGCGATGCTTGCGTTCGACCACTCCATTCAGCTCAGAGGTATATGGACATGTAAGCCTTTGTGTAATCCCTTTACTCAGCAAGTGACTCGACAACCTGTGATACTCGCCTCCCCAATCACTTTGTACAACCTTTATGGGCAAGTCGAACTGAACTTTAACCATTTGCTGAAACAACACGAATGCATTAACTGCTTGCGTCTTATCTTTGAGAAAATACAACCAAGAATACCTGGTGCATACATCAATAAATGTTACACGGTATTTGTAACCATTCGAAACAATATGTGAGGGTCCCCAAAGATCTGTAAATATCAACTGGAAGAGAGTATCATACACAGTTGAAGATGCATAAAATGGTAATTTGTGACTTTTTCCTAGATGATAGGCAACACATGTTTTATTGATACTTGAGGGCAAGCTTACATTCAATTCCTTACAAACTTTTACTAGGCTACCATGTGAGGGATGACCTAAACGTTGATGCCATAAATCATACACAGATGTAGACAACTATGTAGCATAAGCTGATGTCTTAGAACTATCTCCAAGTGATGAATCCACAACAAATGAGTATAAACCACCATCTTGTTTCCTTCGAAGTAAAATTGCACCTATCCTTTTATCACGAACACATTGCTCATGTGCATGGAATTCAAAGAAAATGTTGTTATCCCTAGTAAGCTTTGACACCGAGAGTAAGTTCTTGGTTATTCTTGGCACATGCAATAAATCGTTTAAAAGCAACACACGAGAATATGTATGTAATGGAGACTGCCCAACAGACTTAACATCTAATGCAACACCATCACCAACAATTAATTTACCTGGATTATTGAAATATATAGGTTGAGAGATATTTATGCCATCAGAAGTGACATGATGTGTGGCACCCGAGTCTACAATCCAGTGCTCACGGGCTGCTAGTGGCTTGTGACAACTTGATTTTTAACTGACACCACAATCACAACCAACATCCTTATTACTGTTACCAGCATAGTAAGCATTGATTGACTCAATCTTTGAGTATGAGTTGTTGTTGGCTATAACTCCAGGAAAGTCTTCATCAAATCGATGCCAATATTGATCAACCAAATGTCCATTCTTCCAATACAATTGGCACTGCATTCGAGATCTACCCCATCCTCTACCAGCTGATCGACCACGCGAGTACGTCTGACGAGAAGCAACCGATTGCTAAGACTGATCTACTTATTTACTTGACAGTTGTCCTTGAGCGACATGCGCACTCATGGGAAATGAATCAATTGGATCACAAAACCCAGTTAGTTGGGTCTCAGCATCCAGCAACATAGTATAAATGGCATCAAGAGGAACTGACTCTCGCATGGTGGTTATAACAGCTACAAAAGGTTGGTATTCGCGAGGCAATCCCTTCAAAATACTAGCAACTTGCACTGCCTGAGATACAACACTGTCACACGATCCTAAAGCATCGCAAACCTCTTTAACTCGAGTGAGGTACACTCTCATTGATTCATCACCTTTTTTGAGTGACTGGAGCTTGTAATACAGGCTGATAACAGCAGTCGTAGATCTATTCGAAAAGAACTGAAGAACTGTGCTCCAAACTGTATACGCCGTTTCAACGCCTACAAATTGAGGTAGTAACTGTGGACCTATTGTTGACAATAACCAGGATGCCAGAGCACTGTCATGCGCAACGAATTCCTCATACTTCTGATTCGGTACATCTTCACCAGCTTCATTAAGAACATTCTGCGATGGAGCAAACACCGAGCCTGTAAGTAGCCTTTCCAATCTATGACTACGAACGGTGAGCAACACTTGTTGCTTTCACAGTAGAAAGTTTACTTCATCAAGAATGACATTGATCTTCTTATTAGAGAATGTCTTTGTATTTCTCGACACATTATCCATTGAAGAAGCCAATCGATCAGTGATTATGATGATGACCTTCATTCTTTTCCTTTTAAGCAGTGAAAGCACACGAAAACTGCTCGAATCGTTTGGCGAAAGATACCATGTTGAAATTACAAGCAATGTATTTTAACCAGAAAACGTTGAATTCATTTACAATGAATCAGCTGTTGTTATATACACACTTGTATTGTTGAGGTGACTGTAACTGCTATGCAATTTTAACAGCCTGCAACTAACTTCCCTAACAGCATCCTAACAGCCTGCAACTAACTCTCATTCTCTCACGCATACAATCACATACACATGTTAACATTCTAACACACATTAAAATCAACCCTTTGGCATTGGCGTAAGCCTATTCAGGGAGGATATTAAATGTTATTTCCATTCTCATTTTTTTTTAAAAAAGAAAAGAAAAATATGGTTGATGAATATTAATAAAATTTTATTCTTAATAATAAAGATATAGAAACATATTTGGTTATCTATTTTCATATAATATAAATATGATAAAGAAAATAAATAAAAAGATAAAAACATTTTATAAAAAAAATTGAAAATAACATTTATTTCTTGAAATCATATGGAGCCTATACTATATCCCATTTCCGGGACGTTGGTTATCTTTTATGGGTTTTGGTTTGTAGGAAGTCGTCCATTACCCAATAATGAGTGGATCTCAAAGCAATGAGCCAGTCTGGAAGCCCATATGGTTGTGCTACGTCTTACGTTTGATTCTGGGCCACGCTGCAATACCCAACTATTCCTGGGTATCTTTTTTACTGTTAGAAACTTGCTCTTTAATAAAGCGTTGGACACTCACATTTTATGTTTTTATTTTTTTCATTTTCCGATGAATATTTAAGTTCAAAACTAAATGTCAATTAAAGATTTATTAGTAATTAAACTTTTCTCATCTTAATTAGCTTTAAAGCTATAATATATTGATTAAAAAGTTTTTGATGCTATAATATATTATTTAAATTGTGAATAGTCATATTGTTTTTGTTAAAAAAATGTAGCTGCTTGAAGCAAACAGTTTAAATTATACCATTTTGCTCCCTATATCCGGAAGTTACATCTCTCATTGTTATAAAAATTATTATATTAGTTTTAATTTAGACAAGCTGCTAAATTAACAGAATCACAAGCCCTGGTATTCTTTACTTCCAGTCTTGCATTTGTTGAAACAATTTCTAAACGCAATTTATTAATGCCGTTTAAGGCAGAAAACCCGAATTTAATATTAACACTAATTAATAAAATTAAGGTGGGTGTGTTTTGTATTAAAAACAACTAAGGTATAGCCAACTTTTTTACAAGTTGTATAAAATTTGCTGGCATAAATACTGATAAATTAATTAATGAATGAAAAGAGATGGATACAAGCACTTGAATCTTATGTTAGGTAAACATGAAACATTGGCGTTAAGTGTTCAGAATCCATGCTGCGGATCCAGCTACTTCTTCTACCAAACTTGGAACCACTTGATTTTCAGCCATTTAGGTGCAACCAAGCTTGACAAAATGGTTCCTACATTTCTTGCAGCTAATGCCTGATGTGATTTTCAAAAAATAAAAAAATAATGCCTCATGTAAATCATCGGTAAGCTGTTGCTGTTAGGTGTGAGCAACACCGGGTACCCGCTAATTTTTTGGGAATCAGAACCGGAATCTGTTGCACCGGTTCCTAAAAAATGGGAACCGAAACCTGTTCAATCGGTTACTAAAAATTGGGATCGGGAACCAAAATCTGTATGTACCGGTTCCGGATATCCTGTTATTTTGACAGTTTTCTTATTCAACCTGTTAATTATTAAACATGAAGTGGGATGATATGACGCCTCCACTTTAAAATTGGTCCTTTTATAACCTGTGAGTAGGCTGAATACCGAATAACATCAAACATTCATCAATATTAAATAATAACGCTGTAAATTAGAGATAGATACAGAGTAAGAGAAGAAATAATACGAAAAAAATATATGAATTTCAGGAAAATTAATCAACAAACAAACCCTAAAAAACAAAATCTCTAATTCTAATATAAATTATATGATAAGATTTAAGAAGAAAAAGAGAAAGAAAAAGAAATAATGAAAGGAAAAATAATATATCTGACTTTGTTGAATGAAATCCAAGAGATTGATGTAGTGATTGAGTGTTTCATCAATGAAGATGTGTGACAGGAAGAAGGAGAGACAAAGAGTGATTGTAACCGTTAAGTGGGTGAGTTAGGGTTTCTAATTTTTGGCTATATGTTTATTTAACTTTTTACGTTCAAAATATTTTTTTTAGTATGGGCTCAGTTTATTTGACTATAATATTTTGGACAATATAAGTGTTATGCGGTTCTGATTCTGATTTTTGGGTACCCGATATTAGAATCGCTTTTAGCAGGGTACCCAACTGGTTTCGATTCCAAAATTTTGGGAACCGATGTTAACAGGGTCCTTACTTTTCTAGCTGAAACCGAAACCGCTAGGACCGGTTCGATTCCGGAACAGGGTTCCCCGTTCTTTTGCTCACCCCTTGCTGTGTTCTGTTGAAATTTTGAAACCAAAAAGAAAGATATTTAGGTGAGTGTTTTCTTTTTCTTTTTGTAAAAGACCGATCCAAAGCTTTTTAATAATAATAATAAATTAAATTTTATATTTAATACAATAAATATGATCAATAAATCATAGGACGTCATTGGTTAGAAATATAACAATTGTATTTATTATTAATTAGTTTTAAAAATATCCATTAATTTAGTGACTAATACAATCTATTGAAAAGGTATAAAATTAAACCCTCCCAAAGTAATAAATTATCATAAAGTTTTAGATTAACATTGTCCAGGCTAAACATCGGCGGGCAGCAGATACTTAATTACACTAATTTGATAGCCTTATTATTATTGAAGGTGGTCAATATATGTACAGAAGATGCGTACCAATCTTTCGTTATCCATATCTTAATCAGCATGAGATTTTTTTAAAACACATTTCACATCCTAGAGTTTGGAAAAGTTGGCTAATTTATTTTGCGGAATTTGACAGGCCGAATCGAGAGTCGAGAACTTGGTATCTAAGCCCCATGACAGAGCAAAACGTCAAAGACAAATATCATTCACCAATTATCTCCATTAAGCTAACATTTTTTTTAATACGATGGTGATATTTAATTTTTTTATATTAATATATATGAAAGATTATAGAATGGTGAAATCAAACAAAATAAATAATAAGGCTGTTAAACCATAGTCGGCCAACAAAACAATTAGTTACTAGTGGTAGACTTGGGGAAAAGAAGGAATACCAACTCTTTTACCAAATCTAAAGCTAATCCATTTTTTCAAAGTCTGCGCATTTAAACAAACGGAACCTTCCCATTTTGCTCCTTCAACTCTTGAAACTTGAATGTTCAAAGTCCAATCTCAATCCCATATATAGGCAGTAAGCCTTTTCAACACGGTACTGTATGGAATGGACTAGGCAACAACAACTAGCCGAGCCAAACTTTTCTTCTTCTTTCTCCATTTCCCCTAACCCTTTTAGCTCAGAAAAAAGATGACCCAAGGCGAGGATATCGCTTATGATTTGGTTTTGGTTCTTCTCTCCATCTCTCTTTTCATTCTCGGAATCGTCCTCGTCATCATGTGCATAAAGAAGCCCAAAAAATCAGACCAAAAACAAGAAATACTCCCCGTCAAGTCTTGTGCGAGCTCTTATCAGTTAACCGACATAGATGCAGCGACGGATGGATTTAACCATAGAAGAATCGTCGGTAAAGGCCTTTTAGGTACCGTTTATGCCGCCATGTCGCCACGAGGAGAGCTCTTTGCGGTGAAAAGGATACATCCACTACTCGTTTTAAGCAATGCTGGATTCGGGTTCGCTTCCATAATGAAAACACTTTCTTTAGCGCAGCATCCTAACATAGTCCCCATCATAGGGTTTTCACAAGCACCAGGTGAGAGAATCATCGTGATGGAATTCGTAGGTACGGTGAATTTGGATCTCTATTTGCACGAAAACTCCGATGATGCATCGTTATTAGATTGGAACAGGCGTTTGAGGATCGCTGCCGGGGTTGCTAGAGGAATCGAGTATCTGCACGAAGGGATGGCACCAAATATTATACACGGATGTATTAAGGCATCAAATATATTATTAGATATGAAATTCGTCGCTAAGTTATGCGATTACGGGCTATCGTTTTTGGCACCCAAAGAGACGAGAGGGCTCGTGGGGTATGTAGATGACGAGTATTGCGGTGCTTGCAAGGAAAGCGATGTTTATGGTTTCGGTGTGGTTTTGTTGGAACTTCTGACCGGCAGGAGAAGTGAACAAGGGTTGCTTGTGCAATGGGCATTGCCATTGATTAAGTCCAAAAGGTTTAATGAACTTTTGGACCCAAGACTGGTAATTCCTTCTGATTTGAAACCTCTTCTTAGACTGGCTAAGGTCGCATCAGCTTGTGTCGGTAATTACAGAAAGGATAGGCCTTCAATTTCTCAAGTGGCATCCATTTTGAACAATTTGGAAGTTGAGGTATGTCATTAGAGTGGGAATTTGGGGTATCATTTTCTTGACTTTGATTGTATACACGTGGGGTGTCTACAAAATGGGTGTTAGATAGAGTTGGTCAATGAGGGGAAGAATTTTGTGGGGAATATTTTGAAATGTAAAGAGGAAGGAGAGGGTGGCGGTGATTGGGAATATTCATTGTTTCCGTGTGGAAATTAGGGGATTTTTCATACTTTGGTGGTGAACGGGACCCATTTCTTCCTATTATTTATATGAGGTCCTTGTTGTGATTATCAGATTTTGGGGGACTTGTCATGGGTACATCATTCACTAATACTTCTCTTTTTGTAAATTAATCATCGACGGATTATTTGTGTTTTAGTAATAATTGTACAACTTTGTTTATTAAAAAATAATATTGGGGAACCAATGTCATCTTGATTGGCCTCTCTCCAATTATAGTCGTTCTTGTATCCAAAACATTATTGAATTTAATAATTTATTCGTTTTCATTATATTCTGTCTGCTTTCTCTGTTATATGACAGATTATAGCCTGCCTTTTTAATTGCAAACAAATAATCTGTTTTAGCAATTCATTAAATATATAAAATAGGCTTGTTAAGAAAATAAATCTTCTTTTAAAAAAGAATAATTTAGTTATTCGTGATATTTTGTATTCAAATATATATATATATTTCTTCATCTTTAGTATAGCTAAAGGGCATGTACTGTCCTAATTGGAAGAAAATATTATAACTACTTACTGAGGAAGAAAATGTAATTTACAATTGAAATTGTAATTCCTTTGTCAGCTACGGGCGGAGGATGAAGTTATGGGTTGGGTAACATTGTCTAAGGAAAGGAAAATTTTTAAGGCCCATAGGACTTTTAGCCGAAGAATATGCTTACCAGCCCATTTTCTTCATCTGATTTGATTCCAATTTTTTTGAGTTAAATATACATTTATATATCGAAAAATATTTCTAATAATTAAAAAAACTGATAATATTTATGTCAACCTTTAAGGTGCATTTGGTTCACGGAATGTAAAATTACTAGTGGGAATAAAAGATTACCAGGGAATAGGATTACTGGGAATGTTGTATTTTGTGTTTGGTTGGTTTAGCAAGAATGTAAGATTACCGTGTTTGGTTAAAGGAATAAAAGATTATTGGAATGTATATTTGACCAAATTGTCCTTATTATATATTTGTATAACATTACAAATTGTAAAATATTTATATATTTTCTTTAAAAAATTAAATTCATAATATTTATATAAATTTTTTTTACAAAATTAAAAATATAAAAAAGGTTTAATGAAATGGTAAAAAAAAAATTAACCCCTGAACTTCATATAAAATTTTAATTATAGACTTTTTTTTGTAAATATAAAATAATTTAAGGATAAATTTGTAATTTATCCTTCGTAGAATTTTTATTATTCAATGACAGAAGAATGATATTTTTGAAAAAAAATAAAAATTTAAGGGCATTTTAGTCCAAAACGCCGTTAATGTTACAATACCTAAGGGAAGTGAGGTAATGATATTCCCGGTAATATACCCCAAAAAATCTACTATTGATAATAAAACATTACCGGGAATGAGATTCCCAACCAACCAAACATGAGTATCCCACAATCCTTAAACCAAACACTCGGTTTCAAAAATAATTTGTAATGGAAGAAGTTACAAGTTGCAAGGAAATTGATTCCCATTGAAGACTTAATAATTAATTTTCTTTAAAAAAAACAGTGGCTTGAAATGACGTTCCAGTTTCAATGTTGAAATTAAAAAGCGTGAATCCTGAGCCCGGAGTGGGAATCAAATGCTTGAAAATGATGTTTATATGATATCTGTCTTCCCCTTCCCCTTCCCCTTCCCCAAACTTTAATATATAGCTCAAGTGGTTTGCTAATATTAATCATTTTGTAAACCAAACAATCATTCTGTTATGTCATTTTATGCACTTTTCCCCCATTGGATTTCCTGTAAGAAGACAGCTGGGAAAGGGGACAATTATTTGTGTGGTTGTATCTGGGAAACAAACCACATCCTTACAAACTCTTTAAATAAATACCCCATGCCTTACGTTAAAGTTTAAAGCTTCGTGAACAAGTTTGATGCTGTTGCCTGGCTTCTCACACAAGCTCTCAAACTAACACTTCAAAAGTTTATTAATTACAAAATAAATTATATAGTGTAAAACTTTTGAGTTTTATATTTTTTAAGACCTTTGAATTCGAAAATTAAATGTTGAAATTAACAATAAAAAATTAAAAAAATATTTACTGAAAAAATAAAGAGTTAATCTTAATCCTGTAAAAGTAAAAGTTTTACGGATGAATTCTAACTCCTAATTAAAAGATAACTAAATACTTTCTATGTAATCGACTTTTACAACTTTCCTTCTCCACTTTATTAAATTCATGAATTTATTAAGGTAATGATAACTAGTTAATCTTATAATAATAGTTTTGAATTAGGTAGCTGTTAACTCTAAAACCCAGAAACAAAAGCGCACGTTGTTTTAATTTATTTATTGGCGTACCATTTAAAAATTAATTTAAAATTTTCAAACTTAATATCAATCTCTTTTTTCATATCATTCAGTACATTAATTACGTCATTCCCAAATAAATGACAGTAATTAATATATATATATATATATATATATATATATATAATTACCACCAACTTGAAAGGTTGGAGCGGGCCATGTTTCATACGGGGAATATACTTACAGAGTCTTTACATCACATTAATCTCTTTCAATTATGGCTAAGAGAGGAATTTTCAAAACCATTAATATTCTAAAAAACAGTGTAATAATTATACTATTGAAATTCTCCTCAAATATCTAAATTAGAAAATAATACATGTTTGAATTTATTGAATGATTTCGGTAGTTGAAGAGAATATTGTTCTCCTTTGAAGTCCTAGATTCGAACAACTACACTTGTAAGGTGTATGCGCATCGTCAATGATGGATAAAGATTATGAATATATATTATCTTATAATCACTCTAGACTATTCAATGAAAAAGAGAATAATATGTGTCTAAACGTACTTGAATTTACGTTCTTTTAGATATTACAATAATAATCATACCGATTAAACTAAAACTTGATCGATATTAATATTGAAATTTATACAGAAATATTAATATTGTATATACTACAAAAACCGAATAAATATGTACAAATTTACAATTGACTGCATGAATTGATTTAACTGATGTCATTACTACAAAAATTTTGTCCGAAAATAAACAAGTAAACCTAAAAGAGATAGAGAGAGAAAGGATGAGTCGCTTAAGACATGAGAAGTTTACGTGAAGAAATGGGAAAATGGTTACCATACGACAAGTTTGGTGCAAAACACCAATATTTTGTTACATTCAAATTTGTTGTTTCGTATTGTCTACGCTACGAATTGTATAACTTCACATCTTATTTATTTATTCGTCTTATAGCTTTAAGAATACTCCAGTTTGACATTGGAGCTAATTAAAAGAGCTTTCTCATGAGGTAAAATGTTACCTATTGCTTGTCTTCTCCACCCAACTCTCATTATTATTATTATTATTATTATTTCTTTTTAGTATATAAACAAAATATTAGATTAAAATAAATATTAAGAGTCTAATCTCAAACTTACTGGGAATTGAACTGATTTATTTCAAGTGTTTAAGTATCTAAAATGGTTTAAATGTTTAGACCAAGCCGGGAAGCAAGGTCCAGCTCTACATTTATTCTGTTATACAGTCGTGTCTACATTAGCATAACCAAACTTAGCGTCCAAGCAACGTTTATTATAATTTTTTTATATTATTTTTCTGGAGAAAGAAAATTAAAATGAATAAATCCTATTCTCTCCATTCTCTTGTACCCTCTTGGTCTTTTCCTTTTTCGTCTTCTTCCAATACCGAGGAGGATAATAGCAAACGGCAGCTATATTCTCTCAATCATAAGCAGAAAATTGGAGAAAGGGAATTAAAAAAAAGCGTGGAAGAACTAAATTCCTTTGCGAAACATCAAGAAAGAGAAAGTGGGTAACTGAAAACGTGCTCTAAAAGAGAGAATATTTGATTTAGTTGTTTATTTTTATTATTGTTTTGTTTTATGTTGTAAATCTTGCTAGAATTCTCGTATGTGGGTTTGACAAGTGGGGAAGACGGTGGAATCAGAAATCAGCTTTGTGATGGGATTAAGACCATCAGCAGAAGAACCGGAGACATGTCATGGTGCAATAACTCAGACGACGACTCGGGAACTCTAAACTTAGTAACAGCAGCCGCCACCAAAGAACCCTCCGTCGCCGTTGCCGCCACCTCTGCCGTTCCCTACCCGAAAATCCATGAAATCTCAACCATTGTTTGCCCTTCGTGTGGCTATAACATACCTACCAAGATCAGGTAAATGTTTTAGTCATGATATTACAGTTTTACTTTAATTGTTTCGTTCCCGTATGGTTTGATCTACTAAAATACTATTATTATATTTTTTTTTGTGGGGTTAGACGGGAATTCATGATTTGCCAGGGTTACCAGCGGGGGTGAAGTTCGATCCGACTGACCAAGAAATTTTAGAGCACTTAGAGGCAAAGTAATATCTGATCTGCGCAAGCTTCATCCCTTGCTTGATGAGTTTATTCCGACGCTGGAAGGAGAAAATGGGATTTGCTATACTCATCCAGAGAAGCTTCCAGGTACTTTGATGTTTTAATTTTACCTCATTTTTTCTTGTTTAAATACGTTGCTTTTTCGTTTTTGAGTTTAATTTTCTATTTTTCTAGGGTATATCAATGATCTATATTTATCAAGTTATCCCTAGATATATTTTGTTTGGGCACCAGCAATGATCTATGTTGGTATAGATGAATTTTAGATGAAAACGTAAAGCCTTACTGCATTCTTTTTTAGAATCCAGTTAAGTGGATTGCAAGGAAAGTACCCAAGTTGGCAAATACTAGCTGCCGACCATGTTTCTTGGGTGGCCTAATTACGTGAGATCCTTTGGTTCTACTTCGATCACCACATATTTTCTTAAAGACATGTGATGAGGCCACTAAGATACCCCCTTTGCAAGCTTAATCCTAAGATTTAGCCATTGCCCTTCATCATCTATTGATCATTATAGTATTCTGTAAGTTTGAAAGTAGTCGTGATACCAAAACATTATAGTGCGTCTTATTTTCGATTCTAATGGTGCAGGAGTAAGCAAAAATGGCCAAATTCGACACTTCTTTCATCGACCCTCCAAGGCATACACAACGGGCAAAAGGAAGAGAAGAAAAGTGCACACGGACGAAGATGGGAACGAAACGAGGTGGCACAAAACGGGCAAAACCCGAGCAGTTTCGGTTGGTGGGATTGTGAAGGGTTTCAAAAAGATTTTGGTTCTCTACACCAACTATGGCAGCCAAAGGAAGCCCGAGAAGACAAATTGGGTGATGCATCAATATCACCTTGGCAACAACGAAGAAGAGAAAGACGGGGAGTTAGTGGTTTCAAAAGTTTTTTACCAAACTCAACCTAGACAATGCGGTCCAAGTAACAGTGATAAGTATACGCTGGATACAAAGCTGAAAAACGTAAGCCGGCATCAAAGTCCTATCATGGCGCCTAAGACTAGTAGCAGCGCAGGTCTTGTTGAGTACAACAACCCACCTTTTGTTTCATACGGTGATGGTGGGAGTCACCACCATAATAGAGAAAGTCCACCTCACCTAATCCCAAATCTGGTTGTTCAAGGTGGTGGATCCTCGTTTATCCGATTAACCTCTGATACAAGCAAAGGAAGAATTGAAAGGAAATAGCGGCAATGGGAAAGACGAGCAGGCACGACAAGGACTTATTTGGTTGTTGTTGCGGCAGTTGTTGCTATGTAATAGTCAAATGAATTATCAGATTGTCATTTTTGCTGAGGAAAGGGAAGAATAAGATGAATGTCTTCTTTCCTTAAAGATTAAAAGAGTGAGATGCTTTGGAAGATTTGCCCATGACGAGACCATGCTCTTGATCTCAAACAAGTGAGCTCAGCTGGCATTTGCATAATATTTATAATATTTTTTGACCTTATTTTATCCATTTATATAATGTTTGATATATGTCGTAGGACCGCACAAAGATGACTCCTATAGAACTTCTACCACTAATAGTCCCTACAGTGTTAATTAGGTTTGTCAAGTATCATATATGTAACTGTTTTTTATTCTATCATGGATTCTTTTGCGTTATTGTAAATCTGAATTTTTTTAATTAAATTAGGACTTGATGGAATATTAAATCGTAAAAAAATATCGCTTAATCGGATAGCGATCCAAATGGGCAGGGAAATGTCCTTATCGGAAACAGGCATAGAGCTCCCGTTTACACTTGCAGTGACCATTTTGGTTTTTTCCACCCAATTTGCATCCCCCACCGACCTGATTTTGTTTTCTTGTTTCATGTTAATTTTTGGACCAAAGATGGTTACGTGCAACTGAAAAACTTATAAAGAGTATGGTTGTTGTTGAGAAATAGCATGGAATTAATGATTTTAATATCAATTTGTATACGAATTATCGTAGTGATCCGAGTATACGATATTCAGATCTCAACTAGAATCAATTGAATAATTAACAATCCACTTTTAAAAAGAGCCAGTAAACAAACTTGAAATAAAACAAAAAACTCATAGGTTCTTGTCTTGGTGACAAAGCAACTGCTAAATCTTGAATATTTCTGGCTGGCGCTGTACTCTATGTTACCAAAACACTGACAGTAGTTCCCTTTTAATAGGATGGCCGTTGGATAGTGAACCCAAAAGTTAAATGTTTACACAATCATAGATGTATCAGTGAATATGGGATTCAAGAATTACATTCCAGCACAGTGTTTTATTAGCCCTATAAGGAAAACTGGACCTTTTATCATTCATTCTGAGCCCAACCCACATAAATCCAGAAAATGATGTTTTTCTGACATTAAAAAATAGTAAACAAATAATTAAAATTTAAATATAATTAAATCAGAATCTTGGTCCCTCAAAATATGGAAAAATTGTCTTTAAATACTTTAAAAATTAATTTCACTACTTCAAAAAAAGCTTTAAATATTTTAATTTGACCCCATAATTTTATTTAAAGTTATCAATAAAACATTTAATAAAATTTAAAAAACAATAGACCCAAATTTTTTTTCTAAATTTTTTCATCAAATCTCTCTAAAAATTTTAAATTTTTAATTAGATTCCTTCAAAATTTAGTACCAAAATTCATCATAATTCTTTAAAAAAAAATTGACATATTTTATATCTAATCCTACTTGGAGAAGAGGAGAAGAGAATGAGGGGCTTTAGGAGAAGGAAGAGGAGTACTCTTAGTGGGTTTAGAACCCATGACTTAAGAAAATATGAGAGAAAAATATATGTAGCTTGACCAATTGATCAAATGTGATCATCTTCCAAATGGTTTAATTGACATAATTAAAGGCGGTTAATAGTTGCCTTAGGTAGACCATTTTCAGTTTGCTTCCTAGTTAGTGGCCAAGTTAGTTACAAAGGCAAGAAATATGATATCATATGATTGCACATACAACGGTTTTTAAGTTAACACGTGCAGTTTTTCTCTTAAACATCGTTTTTTTTAATTTGAACTACTCAATTAGCTGACCCTATTTCCATATGTAATGGGGTAAAGGAAGGTAGGGTAGTAGGTTTCTCCCAATGTCAGGTTGAGCGCAGCTTCCGTGAAAGACCTCCGTTATGAATTGTCCATGTAACTCAGTTGGTAGAACTCAAGGTTCCTACTCCTAACTTTGTGGTCGTGTGATTAAATCCCATTAAATTGAGAAATATCTTAAATTTTAAATTTTTATATAGGAGATGTGATTACAATAGAGGCCTCTAGATTTATGCCTACACCATCGACTTTCTTGTTTATCAACTATACGTGTATGACACGTGGCCTATTGGATGGATAGCACTATCCGTGAATTCACATGCACAACCGTCGATCGTTTGAAGTAAGCATCAATCACATGCCAGTTAACCAAATCTTTTTCTCCCCAGCAAATATGTTTTATTATTAATAAAAGTTGAAGATAATAATACTTGCATAAAAGAAAAATAATAGAACTGTACAACTTGAATACACCAAACTAGGGTAAATTCACGAGATAATGTTCTCGAATTTTTTTTTTCACGATATGGTGCACATCCTAGATTAATTGCTGGAATGGGGTGAATTCAACAGTGATTGCCATAGGACGCCATGCAATCCAGGCGACCTTGGAGGACGCCATGCAATCCAGGCGACATACGGGGTGACATACGAGGGTGACATACGAGCCATATACGAGTCATACGAGCCAATGAGGAGGATGCAACGAGCCATACGAGGCAATGGGGAGCATGCAGGAATAGAGAGCCAATGGGGAGCATGCAACGAGCCATATACGAGCCATGGGGAGCATGCAACGAGCCATATACGAGCCCACGGGGAGCATGCAGGAATAGAGAGCCAATGGGGAGCATGCAACGAGCCATATACGAGCCAATGGGGAGCATGCAGGAATAGAGAGCCAATGGGGAGCATGCAACGAGCCATATACGAGCCATGCAGGAATAGAGAGGTCGCCATGCAGTCCCGGCGACCTTGTAGGTCGCCATGTAGTCCCGGCGACCTTGTAGGTCGCCATGTAGTCCCGGCGACCTTGTAGGTCGCCATGTAGTCCCGGCGCCATTCCCATCATCCATGCACATGCACAGCCACATAGCCACATAGATTCCTTCACGTGCTCCCCGCTGCATTGCCTACACCTCCCAATTCACGTGCTCCCCGCTGCATGCCTACACCTCCCAATGCATGCATGTGAACCATTTGAGGCATGTGAACCATTTGATTATTGGTACAATAATTGAACGCGTGAAATCAGCTGATGATATCATAGCTGCAATTGTACAATTGGTGAAATAATTGAGGCCTCAGCCGGTTATAAAAGAAAGAAAGAAAGGGAGAAGAGATTGCAGAAGAAAGGGAGAAGAGATTGCAGCCGAGAAAGAAAGAAAGAAAGGGAGAAAGGAAAGAAAGAAAGGGAGAAAGGAAAGTAAGAAGAAGAAAGGGAGATAAGGTAAATTTTTTATATTTAAATTAGTTTATTATTATAAATGTTTAATTTGTTAGTTTAGGGTTTAGGGTTAAACAAAAAGCAGTTAATTAGTTTGTTAGTTTAGGGTTATATGATTGCTAGTTTAAGTTATAGTATACATAAATTAAAAATTATTTAATTAGTATATGTTTGATAGTTATATAGTTAAAAAATAATTAATTAGTTTGTATTGTTAATAGTTAGTTATATAAAAAAATTATTTAATTAGTTTGTGTTAGTTAAATAGTTAAGTTATATTTGTTTGTTGAATTTATATTATATAAAAAATAGTTAGTAATTTATTAATAGTATATTATAATGAAAAAATAGTTTATTAGTTAGTTTTAGTTATATAAAAGAATTTTATTAGTGTTTAAGGGTTTAGCGTTTACGTTTAACTTATATTTTAAAAAGTTTAGTTGTTAGTTTATTAGTTTATTATATTATAAGTTATTATATTAAAGTTTAGTGTTGTAAATTAGTTAGTTAGTTTATATTAGATTATATTAAATGATTTTTAAATATTGTTGTTTAATTTTTTTTTACAGATTCATTCTAATGGCTGACCAAATTCCACTGTTGAGGCTTGACAATGAACATATTTCAAGTCATTTGGGAATAATGGTGAATAAAATATTTGTTTAATGAATTATAATTAATAAATATTTGAATATTATTTTATGATTGTGATAATTTTTTTGAAATATTTAATTGTAGGAGGACGAGCAGCGAGTCCTTCGTCTTCGACTACATAAAGTGCCCAAGCCACACCCACTATAGAAGAAAATTTGCAAGAGGCTGGATTTTGGTATATAACATTTGTGCGAGATTACAAGTTGGTCCCAGGTTTGATCAGTGCGTTGATTGAACGTTGGAGACCAGAAATGCACACGTTTCATTTGCCGTGTGGCGAATGCACGATAACTTTGGAGGATGTAGCAATGCAACTCGGGGTCCAAACTAATGGGATGCCGGTGGTAATGTCACATGAGTTTAATAAGGTGGAACAACTTTGCAACTTGTTTCTTGGGAAAGCGCCCGTACCACCAGAGTGTAAAGGGTGGCGGGTGAGGTAGTCATGGTTGAAGAATGAATTTCAACTTCAATCAAATAGTACGGAGCACGAAATTATATATGCAACACGAGCATATATATTACAATTGATTGGGGGAATTTTGATGCCTGATAAATCCGGTAGTTATGTTCACACTCAGTATCTTCTTTTTTTAACAAATTTTGAGAATTGTAGGCAATATAGCTAGGGTTCGGCGATATTGGCGTTCTTGTATCGTGAGATGTGCAAGGCGTCATTAGTCGTGAATGATAATAATACAATAGAAATCGGTGGATGTATGTTGCTGCTACAATCATGGGCTTGGCATAGACTTCCGTTTTTGACACCGATTAGTCGGACTGCGGTTGACTTTCCACTTGCCGGAAGGTAATATGAATCCTCTATTTTAATATAAAATATTAATTAAAAAATATTTATTTTGATTAAAATTATTGAACAAAATGTCTCTATTTTTGTTTGATTGATATACAGATGGAGGCATAAAATTGAAGGCACAGGGTTGGTGCACAACAACATTAAAGAGTTCAGGTTGAAGATCGACATTAAGGCCAAAAAGGAGGTATGCATAATTTGTTTTTTTTTAATTATTATTTAAATTAACTATATTATTTGATTTAAATAAATTTTATTGTTTTTGTAATTTTACAGTTTAATTGGAGACCATACATGAATGAAGAATTATTTGCGTTGATACCGCACGATATTTTAGATGGGTTTCAATATTGGTGTGCTGTTACACCATTGATCAATTTGCTTTTGTTGAGATCCAATTTGGGGATAGAGTGCTGAGGCAATTCCACTTCCACCAACCTATTCCGCGGAGTCCATGGGCTCATGACCTCCTCCAAAACTTAGATGGTCGTCGTCCAGTGAATTGGGTTGAGACGCATGACGACCTGCACAGATTTGATGGTCGTCGTAAAGAAAGCGTTAATTGGGTTGAGAAGCATGTAACCTACATTAATGCTTGGAACAATAGGGCTTCATTCATGCCAACTCTTGACGCCATTCAAGACGACGACTTTAATTTTGAGACTTCGGCTTACCTTGCTTATTTTTTGGATAATGGAAAGCCGTTCCTCACAACAATAGTAGAGAGGCGGCAATTTTGAGGTTTAAGAAAAGATTTGGTAAAGCTGAATTATCTCTACCGAGTGGGAGTGGGAGTTCATCTCTACAAACTGAAGCGGAAATGACCGATGTGGATAATAGCGCACCACAATCGTTGCATCACGCAGTTGATGATTCTACTGGCCCGGCATACATACCAGAGTTTGTGCAACCTGAGGCACCCATCTATTCTCCTACGTTTTCGTCGACGTATGACTTTGAACACATGACAGTTCAAATACCCCCAATGAATGAGGGGGATGGGTACAATACTCCTGAGCCACAACGGCCACAACGTATCAGACGTCCGCCCCGACATTATCATTCAACAACACCCCGACATCGACAACAATTGTAAACTCTTTGCTATTTATTACAAATTATTTATTGAAATTAGACTACTTTTTTTAACCTTAACAATGATTTAGTATCAAATCATTACTAGTATCAAATAATTAAATATTTAGTAAATCAACTATTTTAAATCATTAATAAATTCGACTATGTATAAATTTAAACTCAGTAATCCACACTTGTACACTCATTGTTAGTATTAAATCATTATTTAAATCATTATTATAAATCATTATTATAATTACTAAATAATAACTAAATAATTATTATAAAATCATTATAATGATTATTATCAATCATTACTAAATCATCAAATCATTAAATATTTAAATCATTATTAAATCATTTTTATAATGATTATTACTAAATGTATTATTATAATGATTATTATCAATCATTACTATAATGATTATTATCAAATCATTACTAAATCATCAAATCATTAAATATTTAAATCATTATTAAATCATTTTTTATAATGATTATTACTAAATCATTATTATAATGATTATTATCAAATCATTACTATAATGATTATTATCAAATCATTACTAAATCATCAAATCATTAAATATTTAAATTATTATTAAATCATTTTTATAATGATTAATAAATACATAGAAATACATATATGATTACTAATGATGAGGCCTATATTTTGGTAAATTAGGACAATTTTTTGAATGGCCTTCACCCCTACATAATCCGCATCTCTTTGCTTGACCTCTCTCTATAGCATGAAAATCCATACTGGTATGAATTCGAGTGGACTCAGGTCGACCCTTTGGACTTCTGCGAAGCATTGGATTTGGTAGCCATTCATCATGATCCTTTTTGGGCCAATATGATTCATTCGGGATCTGTCTGAACACATAGCTGTAGACATTTATATCCTACGTAGGTGGAAACATTCATCAACATAAGTGTATGCGCTTACACCAACATACATACATGCAGCGACTGCATGAGCACATGGATATTTCCATGCTGAAAACGACCACAATCACACCATTTGTGTCGTAAATCAACTCTAAATGTTTGGTCTTCTCCTCCGACGTTACGACGTATGCACGACACGACAAAAGTATGACCAACTCGGTCGAAATTATGAACAACCATTGATGTTGCCAATCGCTCATTTGCTTCCATTGATTCCACCACTGTAGGAGCCCAAGTTTTACCTCTATTTATGAGACTCTCAATTCCTTGCCTTTTGTCCGACCAAACTTTACCCAGTCTAAAGTACGTCTCTTTCACCACACTCGCTATTGGGAGATGGCGTGTACCTTTTAGTACGAATTAATGGCCCTCAACAAGGTTTGTGGTATGTCCGTATCTCCGACCTTCATCGTATGCTTGCGACCATTTTTCCCGCGGTATTTGAAGCTCACTTCCAAACACGCTGATCATCGTAAAATACCTTCAAATTCTCCAATCTCTTGTCAAATTTGGTCGACGTAGTTCGTATCCTGTTCCATAATATATTGTGTTAAACCGCACTTAAAAAACCACGTAAAAAATACACAAATATTGAAAATAAAACTTACCCATGACTATCTCGCTACGAATATGTGCGTTATGAAATGGTCGATACTATTATCTTGCCAATATGACGGATACAAAATGTCGGATATGCATACGAGGTATCCAACGACTTCCTGGTCGTTCAATTGCCGCCAAATACCCGTTCCTCTATCGGATATCAAGCAAACTCCATCTTCACGAACGACATATTGACGTAGATTGGTCAGAAAGAAATCCCAAGCCTCTGTTGTCTCTCCCTCAACAATGGCGAATGCAATTGGGAAGATATTTCGCTCACCATCTTGAGCAACTGCCATCAAAAGTACATGCCTATATTGACCATACAACCACGTACCATCTACTTGGATCTACGTTTGCAAATGGAAATCCTCAATACATGCCTTGAATGCCCAAAATAGTCTATGAAATATTTTCTTCCCTGGCAGAAGTTGACCTCTTCGTCATATGCGGGCATGGTTTGAGACTTCACTATAGTTCCTGGGATAAATCGCTTCATTGCTTGTAGCAAATGTGGTAGCTCATTGTACGATGTATCCCAATCTCCATACGTCAACTTCATTGCCTTCATTTTCGCATTCCACACCTTGCCATATTTTACTTGATATCCAAATTGGCTTCGAATAGATGCAGCTAACACTGAACAAGATATCCTTGGATCCTTTTCAACCATCGCCTTCACGTATTCACATATTACATCGGAGTCCAATAGTCGTGGTCTTGTTCGATGGAGTTTCGCAAACATGTGTGCGAACCATTGTACCTCGTGATGACCCAAACATCGTGCCTTTGATTTTCGACACTCTGATCTTCCACTTGCACTCTGGGCCATATTTTACACACTTTGCGTATAGGGTTTCTGGTTGGACTCTGCAACATGGACATCAACATGCATTTGATGCAGTACTTTAATCGCCAGCGTAGCTTCATTTTTCCTCTGAATTGCACCCCAACTGAAAATTCACCAGAATTATCGAATGATTCAGTCATTTGGTACGGAGGTAAATGTGGCATGTCTGGGAATTCAGGTGCCCTCATTGCATCATAATCTATCGTACATGTGAGGAGTAGCTTCATACGGTGTCGGAACTTCATCAATTGCACCTCCACCAAAAAATATTTCGTCGCCGCCCAAAACGGGTTCTTCAGTTTCTTCATCTTCGCTTGAATCATGAATTCTCCCCATCGATTTTTCAGCGTCATTATCAACAACCAATTCCGGAATGTTTCTCGTCTCATACTCTGTGCTGTAGATGTCCCCCCGACTTCATTTACACTTTCCATGTGCCATAAAACTGTTCGGGAACCTGTATGTCGGCTCCTCAAACTGATTATATAAAGCCATTTCAGATGGATTTTGAGCCAACCTCTTGATGACCCAGGAACATCACATATGTACGCACATCAACAAATAATTCAATGCTATATTGGTTGACTCATGTAATCCAACCATGGTTCCAATATCATCATCTTCTTCAAGTGGAAACTGCAGCATATCTGACTGGGTTAGAGCATATCATAAACCTATACCTCAAACCATCAACTGCGCTCGAATTTTTCTTTCTATCTTATGCTTCATTCTATAAATGTGATGTCTTTTTGAAATCATATTTATTGGTTTTTCAGCTGAAAAACTACTCGACCTCATTTTCCATAATCTGTCCATTATAATGGACAATCGTGAAAAAGTGCTGCTATTTCTCTACAAATAAAAAAAATTAATTTAGATTAAAAAATTAGATAAGATAATTTCAAAATTATTAAATATAAATATATACTATTATATTAATGATCAAATAAAATTTATATTTAACTTGATTGATTGCTTACTAATAAACCTAATAATGATTTGATAATTACTAATCTAATGATTTGATATTTAATGATTTAATAATAATATGATTTAGTCAAATCACTAATAATTATTTATTATAAATATTTAATGATTTTGATTTGATACTAATCTTAGTAATATTACTAATAATAATGATTAGTTTGATAATATTTTTTTTTTTTAAAACAACACTAAATATTTTTAAACACAATATTTTTTAAAACGGAAATTATCTCGCACAAATTAGTTTATATAATCTAATATAACTTACTAACTAACTAATTTACACATACACAACAAAAAAATGGACAACAAAAAATAATAAATTACTCATGTCTTTATGCCTTCTTCCTTTACTTTTTTCCTGCCTTGTTTCTTTCTTCGAATCAATCTGTACGTGGGCAAATATGTGAAATAATGTCATGTATGTGTAAACAAAATATTATTTAAACAACAATAGCTCCCACAAATTAATTTTATATAATCTAATATATTATAATATACCTTAAACTAATAAAACTATTTCTTTATTAATATAACTTAGTTAAAATAACAAACTAATTAAGCACTAATTAATTTTTTATAATATAACTTCAACTTCAACGAACAACCTAATATACGTTTAAAGACACATACAAATTAATAAAATTTTTTATATTTAATAACTTAAACTAGAAACTAATTAACTAATTTTTTATATAATATAATATATAACTTAAACTAATAAACTAATATAATATAACTTAAACTAACAACTAATAATTTATACTAACAAACTAATTAACTAGATTTTAATTTTACCCTAAACCCGAAACTAACAAACTAATAATAAAAATAATAGAATATACAACTGAATACACCAAACTAGGTCATTGCAAATGAAAAACAAAACAGATGGAACAGAAGTATAAACAAAGATTCACAAGTTCTTCTTATATTCCATAAGGCCCCAGCTTCTTTCAAATAGGCACCAATTCACCTGTAATATGCGTAGACATCACCCTATCCAAACCACCAAACAACTTCCCTCCCACGAATACAGCCGGTAACTGGATTCTCCCACCGTTGATTGTCGACAGTTCACTGAGCACGGTCTCTTCCTTCTCTTCTTCGACTTCACTGACTGCCGGATTCACCCCAGCGCTAGTAGCGACCTGTTCACAACATGGCACATGCAGCACCCCTACCGAAAACTATCACCGCATTCTCCACCGCCAGTTCATTAGCTAGTTTTGCTACCGATGGTAACAAGTTGACGCACCCCATCATTAACAGCGCCTTGGAGTAAATTGTGAAGTCCTGAACGGCCACCTCCGGTGGCAGCCATGTGTGATTTATAATGGATTGCTTCTTGCATGGAATATAATATCGATGCTTACATATACGAATTGGAAAGGGGGAAGCGATGATTATGTTGTTATGAGGTCTATAAATGGGGAGAAGACTCTAGCGTGAACGCCAGTTACGCAGTCTGGTACGTCAAAGGGGGTGAGGGTGATGTTGGCCTACGTCACCGATAAACGGATTCCAAGCAAATTGCAAGGTCCCCGAATTGAACGTGACATTTCCTTTTATCTTTTACAATGTGTTCACTAAAGACAGTTATTTCCCAATGGCAACCACACCTTCCTTCCTTCAAATTCCATATGAAAATAAATATATAATATTATCACCATATTAATTATCCATAAATGGATTATATTTTCAGATAATAAAACCAAATTTCATTGAAAAATATATTAATTATAATGCTATTAAGTTATAATATTGAATTTACAGAGGAAAACTTAATGTATAATCCATTTTAATTAATAAATTAGTGTAGACTGTCCAAGTCTCGGAGTCAAAATAAACAAAAACTTTACCATACAAATATCTAAACATCATTCGTTAATTATTGACGAAAATGTTTAACAGAGTACGACAATTTAATAACCTACTGCATATGGTCCAATATGAAATAAATATATATAATATTATCACCAATATTATTTTATCCATAAAATGGATTATATATTTTCAGATAATAAAACCAAATTTCATTGAAAAATATATTAATTATAATGCTATTAAGTTATAATATTGAATTTACAGAGGAAAACTTAATGTATAATCGCCATTTTAATTAATAAATTAGTGTAGACTGTCCAAGTCTCGGAGTCAAAATAACAAAAACTTTACCATAAATATCAAACATCATTCGTAATTATTGACGAAAATGTTTTAACAGAGTACGACAATTTAATAACCTACTGCATATGGTCCAACTTACTAGCAACGATATACGTGAGCATGAATACAAAATTTATCATGACATCAGGGTCTAATCATAGAGGAAATTTATTATTATCTTCTCAACGTAACAAATATGGAATCTATTCCATAAAATTAATTCAAAACATATGTGTACATTAAATAATAAATATATTGTCATACATTAAATGGCAAAATAAATCTCAATTATGTATTTTATATTTTGTTAATAAAATATTCAATCAAGATATCAAATGCTTTATTAAATGTTGGTTCATGGGAGAGTGCTCGTAAGCAACGTTGGAGCTCAAAAAGAGATGAGTATTAGGATTGACCAACGAAATTCAAAAGATCGATTCGAATTGAATTACACAATTTGATTCGGTTTTTGATTTTTCATATGAAAATTTGTTCCAATAAAATAAATTAAAAATAAATAGAATTTAAAACAATTTCATTTTAAATTTATATAGACAAACTTGGACTCAGAAATACAATGCAACAGTACGCATCTTTTGACTCATCAGAATCATATAATAAATTTCGAGACGATGTTGCAGATTCCCAGTAGAAAGAAATGCCAACAACTTTTAAGATATCATCTTAACTTGAAAGGGTTAAATCCTCCAAACATACCTGCTCCACGGCACCCTAGACATATTTCAGGTTTGACACTCGGTTGTAAAATGTTCCCAAAATAATGCATCACGGCTAGAGAAAAATTAAAGCTTCGGATATTAATCTGCACAAACCACCATATCCATAATAATCCCCAACCTTTCTCCTTCAATAAACAGACCTAATAAAGTTACAACTTTCCGATCACATCATCGAATTCATCAAGCTCTAGCAAGAGGTTCAAAACCCAGCATATAGAACCTTACTGGCAAGCCCACAGGCAACATCGAAAAGCATATCTCTTACTGATATAGGTTGGTTGCTTTAGTATGATTGCTTTCGACTATGTTTGCCACTGGAGGCTGTGTCAAGTTGTTCTCCTATACCAGGTAGAAAGCTCTGGGACCCCATGATGAGGTGCTTGCACCATGTTGTCCTCCTTACTACCATCATGTCCACCCTCTGTTAAGGAGAAGCCAAAAAGTCTGCAACGCTTTTACACGAGGTAGCTAATTTCTTGACTTGTCCTAAATGCTGGTTGAGCCGCCAGGGTTTGAGAATCACCAAGCTGAGCATCAACAACTGAATGACCAAATGAATAGCTGCTTGAATCGTGTTCACAGTGGAAGATGGAAGTAACCTTCCCCCATATGTTTCAGGAGCACCAAAATAACTTTGTTTGTTAACTCCTACCACTTTTTCCAAGCTATTGAAGGTATGAATAGGATTGAAAATTGAAATGGATTGCTTGCATGTTGGAACTTTAGCACTGAAGATGGTGAGAACACTTGTGCAGATGGTCTTATTTGATTATGAGTGTTATAGCTCTGCATCGAAGATGACCATCCACCTCTAGTTCCCGAAAACTGACCGCATTAGGGACACCAGGACTGCCATTTTCTCTATTGTCATCTGCAGTTGGACCTCTTCTACATGAAGGGTTTACAAAAATTTCTTGACCTTGCAAGACCTCATGGAATCCAAAAGATTTCTCAAAGCCTACACCTTTACTGAAATATCAGGATTCACCAGTGTGTCTCTACTAACATTTTGCATTGCAACAATGCCAGAACCATTAGAAACAGGAATGCACCGTCTTATTTCAGCTTGGTGCTGTATCTGACTATTAGCATCATCATGACGAGTGTTATAACCCAAAATTTCTTGACCATGCAAGACCTTATGGAACCGCAAAGATTCCCCAAAGTCTGATGCTCCGACTCCATCTGTTGTCAAGGGCTATGTCAAACAATGTTGCATGAAACATGAAAGAGAATTAGTTAAGTAGAAAAACCTACCAGGAACAACAAACTCAGGTTTCCCTGAAGGCAATCCAACCCTGTTCCTTTGGAACAGGAGAGAAGTTGTTAGGACTAGATACTGAACCAGATGGTTCAATTTCCCAGGAGAAACCCTGTTATGCCTTTTGATGTCAATATCATCCCACCTTACCTGCAAAACAAGTGGGAGAAACTACCAGCTTAACTCGAGTAATTTTTTTTGATAAAATCATAACCGAGGAAACATTCAGAACATAGTGCAACATAGACAACTAGTTAGCTAGGACCAAATCAAGCATCCAAAACAATCAGTGAATTCTTCATGCGAATGAACTGAACATTTTTTTAAATTACCAGGTACAAGCACCTTCCAGATATGCGAACTATAATTCGGCACTGCGGGTGATTTCAACATTTCCCCGAGAAAAAAAAATACACCAAACAATACTATTTTGTCATGTTCATTCTGCTTAAAGCATAGTCTAGGGCCTCTAGGCTGTACAAATAAGGGGTATCTATTAATTACCCATCAAGTTTTGCAGGTTACGACAATATTGCTGGACACTGCTTCTAATGTAAGGTAGACTCACTGTCTCTACAATATTAAGCAAAAAGCAAATATTGTACAGCATAATGTAATATACTAAATACTGAAGGGACGGTATCCTTTCAGGTATATCAAGCTTAACTTCACAGATGGACGGACAAATAATTAAGAGAATTTTCATACGTGTAAATACTATTACTGAGTTAAAAACATACCCCCTTCTTTATGATAATAACCTTAAGGTTTGAAAGGAGCTTTTGTCACAACTTATGACAGTATTATAAGTTGATAACAGAATAGCTTACTTCAACATGAACTTTTACGATACTTAACGTATAAAAATGTCTGTGACCATACCAGCAGGCATCTCCATTTTGAGCCAGACCATCTAATAGGATCCACATCACTAATTCCAGTTACAACCCCTGTATCTGCAAAAAGTGAAGCACAATTAAGGCTTGATAGGTGGTAGAGTAGGTCTTTCACCCCTTCTTTAGGTTTAAAATCAATGATTCAATAACTGAAGAGTTGTTGGTTCAATATGGTCAGACCTTCCTTCTGCTGCATCTCAGTTTCAAACCACATCTTGAATCTCATTCCAACAGGAAAGAATGATCAAGGCTCTTCCAGAACCTATGCACGAGTATTATGAACTCTGATGACTGGCCCTGCTAGATATCAACAACAAAAAATTAGATCCCATAGGAAAATATTGTAGAGAATGACCGAGAAAGCAAGAGAACATGCAAATTTCAATGAACAAAAGCTTAAAAGAACCATAAACACAAATGGATCAAGAACTTAACCAAGAATATAGTAGGTAGGACTACGGTAATTTAACCTTTCACTGCATGAAAAAGGACACGTATTCCCCTTCTCTGGATTCATGATGATAATGAGGATCAAGGGACAAGTTATGATGATCTTCCAATAATATATCAAATTGTATGTAAGACAATGTATTTAAACTAAAGACTTGTTCAAACTTCTTTTATATTAGACAATTGTAAGTATTTTGGATACAGAAAGAATGTCCGAATAAGGTACACTGTCATCCAGGCTTAATCAAATCAGACCAAGTTCTTCTATGAACAAATCAAAGTTACATATAGCTGCATAAAGTTTCAGCTAAGCACTAATTTTACCATTTAAACATTTATATATGTTGTTCATCCAGTTAAACTTATTTTCCCTCCCTAAGGCCAGCATTGCACAATCTAGTTCGCTCATAACGCTTCTAATGGAATCCTCATAAATATACCTTGGATTGTAGTAAATGCTAAAAGCACTTTTCATAGATATAGCATGGACAACATCTACAAAAGTGTTGCGGTTCAGCTGTTGGATGCACAAAGAAGGAAATGAAGTGCCATTTTTAATCTGAGCAGCTCTTCGATTCCCAGCCTCAGTTCTCCATTCTCACCCCTGCCATGGACAGTAAATAAAAATCCTACAGACTATTAATTAGAACTTCACGAGTGGGGAAATTTCTAACCTAAGAAAAAGCACAGCATCTCCAGAGACAAGCTTCTTCTTATTTACAAAAGCACTCCATCCAGTAGTGAGCAAATGCCTCCGTGGTTGCCCTACTCAAACCAAATTATCTTAGCAGCAAATTGAGAAATGAATAGCTAATGAATGATCTGGTTGCCTTTGTTCAATGAGAAGAAATACATCATTAGTGAAATGTTAAATTAAAATGCATTCAACATTTTGAGCATACCCCTATATGTGTCTAAATCTCCATTCCAAGCCATGCAGGTCTTTTGCAACAAGCTCTTGTGAGGGCCGCTGCTGATCATAATCCTATAACACCAATCTATTAAAAGTGATAACGATATGCAGACAAAAGAGTACTTGAACAAAACATTACGAATTGTAGTAAACATACATAGAAATAAACAATCAAAACCTAATAATAAAATACTGAAAAGGGCATGAAATTACCAAGGGAGGGAAGCAGTCTTCAGCAGCTCGACGGGGAACGAGAAGCCTCCATGAGTACTTGTATCAGACGCCGTAAGAGTCTTGCAGAACATGTGGGGCGTGGCCGACTGATATCTGCTTCGGCATCCTCTTCACCATTTACGTCCGTGCTGAATGTGCTCCCTTCTTTAAACTTCTGCTCAGTTTGCTACAGACGACATAATTTCATCTAAATAAGACTCAAATTGGAGGAAACTAGGGGGGGTGGGGGAAGCACAATGAACAAGTACATTAACCTAGATAATGACAAACCAAAGTTAAGAATTAAGTTCAACTTATTATTGAACAATGATTCTATTTCATAATGATGTCATTGACCTATATCCTTTCGTTTTAAGAAAATGAAACATCTTTTTATCAAAAAGAAAAAAAGAAAATGAAACATATAATTAGAGCAACTTGGTTCATGCTGATTATAACCGTCAATGGTTACCAGTTTTCTAAGCAACCGTTAACTAGACAAAACAAGAAACTAGAATAAACCCCACCTCATTTTCAGGAACCAGGGAAACTTGAGCGTAAACTTCATCTGTGGTACCCTCAGCCTGCCAACAAAATTAAACACTTCATACCGAATTCACATTTTAAACACTCACACACACTGTAGCACTCTTCTTTGTCCTCTGGATCTTGTTGGGAAAAGAAATATAGAGATATTTTTGGTTTCTTTCAGTAACTTTCAACACCTAAATCTCCGTGACAAACTTAACTGGACACAACCTATCATACATTTCATCATAGATTTAGCCGTATGTTAAACCCAATTCTCTTGAAAGCTGAATCAATCCCGATGCAAAACCAATAAGCCGGGGGGGGGGGCGCTCCGTAGAATTCAAATCCATAAATCCACAATTCCATGTTCTCAAGGAAGAGGGGGAAAAGCCCAAACATCAAAACTTCCCCTTAATAAGAACATTGATGAGACAAAGACAACATAGAATAGATTATCTTACATGGAGCTTGACATCAATAACCCGACAAAACACGTGGGGTGGGAGATCATATGCTGCAGCTGAAGCTACGGCCGGGAAAATCGGAAACTTGTTCCAAGTGTCCCTGGGAAGTACCACTACACTTCCTCTCTTTGGCAAAGATACAAGTGGACCGGCACACGCATGCCAAAGCTCTAAACAAACGGAATAACTTGAAGCAGAATCAGAAGCACTCAAGACTGAGGCTGAAGATGAAGATAAGAACCAGATGACGGCGTTTCTTCGTCTTCTGTAGCGTTCAGATCGATTAAACCCCCCATTGAGAACCCATAAAAATTAGGGGGGAGGGGGAAGAGCTTAGAAAGAAATGGTAATTTTGAGGAAGTAAGTGAAACGTTTGATGTTTTTTAGCAGAAGATACGAGTTATGAAGAAGAGGATATTTCATGACTGCATCATTTTAGAGAGCGCGTTTTCAAAGAAAAGACTAAAGAGCTCTAAGTTCAACACTGGTTTTGTAAAAAAAAAAAGAGGTTTGGAGAACATCAATACACTGAAAAAGAGCCACAAACCTTTTCCCCCCTCTTACATATCAAATCCAGCTTTTACGAGCTTTAATTAATTGGAATTGCAAATAAAAGAAAATAGAAAATCAAATAATTCAGAATTAGATATTGAGTACATATATGATATTCTACATAAATTTTGGCTTTGGACTATAGAGAGAAAGAAGGTGCTTTTTGATTTTTTTTTTCTGGACTGCAATGCACTGGCATGATTGTGGCAGAAATGAGAAATAAAGTGATGACAATAAGTAATATAGTGGAACAATTATACCGCAATACTTTAAAATTATTTTATTGTTATAAATTACATTTATAATAGGGTAAGGAGAGGTAGGGTAGTAGGCTGTCCTCAACGTCAGGTGAAAGCAGCTTCTGTGGAAGACCTCCGGCAGTCAAAAAATTAAAAAAAATATAAAATACAATGCATGTATAAATAAATAATACTAGTTGAACAGTCTTCTTATTTAATCTTTATATGCGCGTCTAAAATGGAAAGTAATCCCTGCGAAAAAATCTCTACATATAGACAAAAACGTAAGACCTGGCTAAATTTAAAAAGATGAAACATGAAGAGAATGATACACAGAAGTCAGCGATAGCAAGCTACAGAAGGAATAAAGTCAAATAGGTTAAAAACCTAAACTAATGCAACACCACTCCGCTACCCTAATTCTAAGCCTTCATAAATTCTAATGACAGAAACGTATAAAAAGTAGAAGTCATGGAAATCTACTACAAAGACATTAAAAAGAAGACATGAATGCTACACCTATGCTGTGCCCCCACACTACTCGGCTACCCTGGTCTTAAGTCTCCATACTTTCCTATCAGGGAATGCTACACCTATGATTGTGACCCACAATACTCGGCTACCCTGGTCTTAAGTCTCCATACTTTCCTATCAGAGGTCATGTTATCGGTAAGGACTAAATCCTTCAATCATATCTCAAGCAGTCTACCCACTTCCTCCTTGGTCTTCCTCTCTTCTGGCACCGTCGGCTGTAACCGAACCGCATGATGGTTCGCCTAACGACATGCTCAAACCACGTAGTCTTTCCTCCCTCGATTTTTCGGATACAGACACCACCCCCAAGGACATCCTAATTACAGAGTTTGATGTCATATCCACAAAGTCCTACCACATGCCCAATGAAGCATTCTCATTTTGCGGCCTCCATCTCCTTACGTGATCCTTCTTGATTGCCCAACATTCTGATCCATACAACAGCGCTGGTCTTATTGTCATTCTATAAAATTTTCCCTTTAGTTTTAGAGGCATCTTCTTGTCACAAGAGTCCAATAGCAACCCTCCACTTTAGTCATCCCGCCTTTATACGATGTGTAACGTCACATCTACACCCCATCTTTATGTATAGACCCTAGGTACTTGAAACAATCCTTTGAGGGGAGAACGTCTCCTTTTGTGCATAATTCTACATCTTCATCGTTTTGGTTCCCACTAAAGTTTGAACATAAATACTCTGTCATTTCAATATTGATCCTTAAACCTTTTTCTTCCAAAGCAGTCTTCCAGATAGTCAGTCTACTATTCAGCACAGTTTTTGATTCAGCAACTAGGACATGTCGTCAGCGAAAAGCATACACCATGGAACACCGTCTGGTGTCGCACAATAGATGTCGTACATAATCAAGGCGAAGATGTAAGGGCTAAGAGATGACCCTGGTGGAGTCCGATTTCCACCGGGAATGCCTCGGTATCGCCAACTGTAGTCCTGACGTATGTAGTAGATCTACAGTACATATCACGAATCGATCGGATATAAGCAGTTGGGATCCGTCTCGTTTCCAAGGTCTTCCAGATCGTATCGCGGGAACGCTATCATACGCCTTCTCATGGTCAATGAACGCCATGTGAATATCTCTATTTTTCCCCTATATTTGTAACCCCAGACCGATGCGGGTAACCTGATCCGATTCGGGAAGTCAAATTAGGGCCACCGAAGCGACCACTGTAAAAATAGCGGAAAATTTAAAACTTTTATTAAATGTGTAACTTATAAAATCAGTTGTCACTATTTAAAAATAAAACAGATTTTCAGACTCGTGTATAAATCAAAATATTACATGCCTCCTAATCACATGTACCATACTGCAACAACGCCGGAAGAACTCTTTACTGAAGTCGATAGATATACTGGTACGATTCTTTTAACTTGCAAATATGAGTAATAGAGTGAGCTTCGAAAAGCTCAGTAATACAAAACTACCAGATTATGTTGAACGTGCAGATCAGATAAACATACATATCCTTATTATTTTCGAACATTTACAGATTTTTATGCTGAGCAGAGATCCTACTGATATTTCAGATGGTAACGGACAATGAGCTTTCAGTTCAGACAAATATTCGGATGACTGAGTTCAGGAGATCAGAATAGGTTATCTAGTGTGTTCCCATAAAACCAGTAAAAAGATACAGATTTTTATTTTAAAACACACATATATATATATATATACACACCTATCCTTTCATATATGTTTGTGTAGGTTCCCCGGAACCATACACCCCGCACAACCAGTAAGGCCCTGAGCACACAACCGAGAAGCCTGCATATAACTTCCTCCAACAATAACCCCCAGATAAAACATTTCTCCGTCGGTAAACGGAGATATCAGAAATCAAAACAGAATTCAGATCAGATATCATAACAGAACCCAGATCAGAAATCAGAACAGAATTCAGGTAATGTATCAGAACAGAATTCAAGTCGGAAATCAGATAAAATATTTATATAATTAGGGAACACACCAGAGTTTACAGATATTATTCAGAGGTACTAGAATCTTATCAAACAGAAAAACACAGATCTTCAGTATACTGATAGAATATCGGAATTCAGAATCACTATTGGAAGAGTTCAATAACTGACAAAATCATCAATTATTCAGAATATGACTTAAGCTGGTAATGAAGAAATGAAGGTTCAAGACATTTACAATCTATGTCGATTAATCATTTATCGAACACTCCAAATGAATAGCTCCCAAAAACAATACTTATCAACTTGTTAACTCATTAACCTTCCATGGAATTTACTCTTTAATACCAAATTATTATCCATAGATCATCTTCTTAGTCATCACTGAACAGATCTTAAGGAGACTAAAAAATATTCCAATGCTCTTAATTTCATTTCCACGCTTCCACAATATCATGTAATACTGACGTACTTAATTATTTTAATCATAAACCATCGTAATTGTACACTATGTAAATCATCAGAATTTCCAGACTTATCCAAATCACTTATTAAATCCTCAGTCATTGAGTTTACCTAATTTTTAACAGTCATGTCCATTCCCGTAATATTCGAGGGTTTTCAGGGTAATCTAGATGTTTCTGAATTTCAGACACATACTGTACTTTCGTTCAATTCAATTTGATCTTCGTGGTCGATTTGTCTAACAAATATCAACTCATTACTATTGAATGCGTTCTAGAGTTGAGCTGAGTTGAATACTTCCAAAACTATCATCGAGCCAAACTGAAAATACAAACATGCATTCAAGTGACATCTATGTCGTTCAGGTACTGATATAACACTAACATTGGTTGCTCGCTTAATAGGGATCCATAACTTTTAAGATCAGTACCACACCCATGTTTATTTGGATTCCTTAATTAATCCAACATCTACTTAGTCTAGGCAAGGGTATTTGGTAATTTTGGTGTTCAGTTTTATTCCATTCATTTCAGAGCTCGAGGATATCCAATCATTCCTGAGCTTGGTGGTATTCTTGGGTCATTTCTATTACAGGGGTATTTTGGTTATTTACAGATTTTTTTAATCATTTTCTTCCGTCCGATCTTACTATTAAATTCAATCTTATCATTTATTTCAGCCTTTTCGAACAATTCTGATAGCAGAATACCCCGATAAATTATTCTTCAGGTATTTACTCATTACTCGAATATTTTCGGTTTCAAGTGCATTCTCAAATTTACAAACGGAATATCATGAATTTTTCTATACGAAGACATGATCTTAGCAATTAAATTCGTACTTAATCGAGTTAAGTACAAATCTTCAAAGTACTTTCTCATTCAGGGTCAACTCAGACTATTTACCTCTCAATGGCATTTCCGTAATTTCTTAACCAGACAATTTCAATATTAGCTCTTAACGAAATAATTATAATTTAGAGATCCTATGATCAATTGCTTTCCCGAACATTCTCTTATCTTGAAATGATTCCTTAATAGAATTGTAATATCTTGCACAAACCCTCTAGGGTTTAAAAACTGGTTATTCGTATTTCGTAAGCAAAACCTAGTATTATTAAACACGTATGTAGTTTATCATATCAATATATCCTTTCAGAGTTATTAATCACTTCCAGGGATAATCTTGACTTCTTACAACTTAAGGGTATTTTCGTAATTTTACCCTACCAGAGCATTATCATAATTTCTCATCCAAATACCTTTAACATTTAACCTTTGATGAATAATAAACTATAAGTTACAAATCCATGTTGATTTCTTTATCACTAAGCACAAAACTTGTAATTAATTCTAACAATCCCTCATTTTCTTATAAAATCATCTGAACCATAATCAATTACTGAACCCTTTTACCGTATTCAGATCAAGTGTAGAAACTAATTAACTACACAAATGAGACCAACATTATCTTAATCATGCATTTACCAATATTCACATGTTCTATAAAGCATAAAGAGGTAGTAAAGTATTACATCGATTTTCGTACAATACTGATCGACCATAAAAATTCCATTCGAAACGCCTTTGATCTTCAATTCAACTTCCAGTAATTCCTCAATACATATCAACATAAATTATATCAGAAACGGAGCTTAATTGCGATAAATGGATCGAATCAGGTGATAAATTAGTGAAAGATAGCTTACCAAGTTCGAATTTGGTGAAACGGACTTCGGATTCGGATTCAGGACGTCAAAAGTATAAAATATGACTTTTCAGAAATTTGAAATGTTCGGGTCAAAATCAAAGTCAACGGGTTTGACCGGCAATTTTGAGGCCTTCGGTTTCGATTTTGAAAAACGGATAGCGGAATCGGATTTGGAACGTCGAAAAATGTCAGGATAGGTATACTCGGTCAAAGTCAAAGGTCGTTTAATGCCCGGTCAAAGACGGTCAAAGTTTTGGTCAACGGTGGTCAACGTCGGTCAACAGTCAACGGCCAACGGGTCGGGTCAACAGGTTGGGTAAACGGGTCGGATCGGGTTATGACCAGTCAAACCGATTAACTATGAACCAAAATCGATCAAACCGGTCATTTGGATCCCCACGTGCAGTGGCGGCGCGTGGGCACGTGGGTCCCCTTTCGGCTACCTAAAAATCACGGAAAAATTCTAAAAAAATATTTGAGCGATTTAAGATACTTACAAAGCTCGGTTCGAAATTTGAACGGCGGAGAGCTCGATTCATCAAATCGGAAACTTGACCGCTTCACCTCCTCACGCGCCGCCGTCGACGGAGACCAAGGATGACACCAGCGAACTCGGAACGATGCAACGAACACGTTGGTGCGGAGGTGTCGTAAACAGATAACCCGATCTTCGTGAATCGATGGAAACTAACTAAATCGAGTTATTACCGATGATACTTCCGACGAACGAATGACGACGAAAGGTTTGGGGGCTTTGTTCCTTGGTTGACAATGAACACGATGGTTTCGGTTCGTTCGGCGTCGGACGGTGAGTAAATCGGAGTTGAAAGAAGGGTGTTGGAGAGGGAAAAACTGGAAAAATTATTCTGGAAACTGACGGGGGAGAGATTTATAATTCAACATGTATAAAAAATAGTTAAATCATGGGTTTTAGCCACTGAACTTTCTTCACTCTTAAAATGGTCTGCCAACTTTGAAATTATTCAATTTAATCCTCAATTTCTTCCAAAATTCCAATTAATTCACCACTTTATAATTTCTTAAATTTAGCCCCTAAATTGGGGTGTTACAATATTTCTCCATAAGCCGTCGAAGTAAATGAATCACCTCCGTAGTAAACCTGTATTGCATAAAGCCAATTGGTTTTCCGAAATCCTAGTAACTTGTCTCAACCTAGCAACTTGTCTCAACCTAGCTTCTATCACCCTTTCCCATAGCTTCATGGTATGACTAAGTAATTTAATACCTCTGTACTTACCACAACGTTGGGGATCTTCTTTATTCTTATAGATTGGTATCACCGTAGACTCTCCACTCCTCTAGCATCTTGGCAGTCTCTAGAATAATATTAAGATGTTGGTCAACCACTTAGCTCCCTCTTCACCTAGGTCAACCACACAATGATAGAATTTGATCTGGGCCAACAACTTTGTCCCTCCCCATCTTTCTAAGAGTCATTTTGACTTCCTCAATCCCAATCCTACTTGTAGGGCAGTCTTGGGGTAGTATGATGGTCGGCCGACCCATCAACGGTAATATCTCTATATGGAGAGGCACCGTCATTAAATAAACCAAAGAAGTAACTACCCCAAACCCTCTTAATATCATGATCTTTCACTAAAAGAACACAATTGTTGTCCTTAATAAACCTAATTTACCTAGATCATTTTTCTATTCTCCCTGGATTTTGCAAGCCTGAAAATGTCGTTTCTTAGTGTCTAATCTCTTGTACATTTTCTCGTATACCTTATCACTTGCTTTAGCCACTGTTTTCTTGGCTTTCCGCTTTGCCTCCTTGTATCTTTGTTTAGCTCTCGATCTTTTTTCGTCGTCATTGAATTGTAGAAACTCCTTGAAGCAAGTTTGCTTTGTCTTCATCATAGTTTGGACTTCGTCGTTCCACCACCACGATTCTTTATGTTCTTTGAGCTTCCATGTCGACAACCCAAGGGTGTTTTTGCCCACCTCGCTGATGGAATTTGTCATATTTTTCCATAACATATATGCATTATTTGAGTTTGTAGTTTTAAATTCTGTATGAGACAAAATCTTACTCCTAAAGTCATTAACTGTTGCTCCATGTAAGTTATTCCAAAGGATCCTAAGTTTATCAAGTTTAACCTTTCTAAAGTACTTATAAGTGTTCTGCCCGCGACGTACGCGGAACACCAAAACCCATCATAACATTTACGATATGCAATTTAATACTGTACAACTAAGTGAGCTTATAAAAAATTTATATGAACAAATTGAAGGGACCTTAACGCGCGATACATGAGCGTATATATTTTTCTTTTTGTCTATCCATTATGCCTCACTTTAACCTTTTGCGTCAGTCCCACCGACCGCACTAAGATGATCTCTTTCTTAGACTGGCTATGGAGTAGGATGCCCACTCTACTTGCTGATAAACAAGGCGCCTATCTATTTAGGCACTATTTATTTACATCTATATTTAAATCAATATATTATCTATTTATAATATATAATGTTTTTATTAAATTTATATTATTGGGTAATTTTAGAGTGGAGTGAGATGTGAGGTAGTTACCCTGTTGAGAAAAGCATAAAATATTGTTCATGAATCATACCCTTAAACTGCACCTGCTTCCATAAATATGGCCTTGGTAAGGCGTTGCTATTTTCGGCTCAATTTGTAGGGCATTGTTTCCCTTTGACGGAACTGTTGGGTAGTCCTCGCAAAAGCTGCTTTAATGGTCAAATTATCTAATTTGGATGCCATTCTACGTGTTCTTTTCATCATTTTAATGTTATTAATGTGTCTGTAGCCTACGGAGCTTCTCATTTTTATTTATAATTATATACGAATTACATCAGAATCCAGTATTTAAATCATAGATTCCAGTCTTCACACGGGTCATGCACGATTTATGATTGTTTTGATGTTGTAAACGATATACTTCTTTCAAATAAGCAAAATAAATAAAATACCAGGATAATAAATACATTTATTTATTTCAATTTCCTTTTCACTAATTTAAAAAAAAAAACGTATCTTTCTTAAAAAATCTATCAAACTATTTGAAAAATATACCCACACATTCTCTCTTGGGTATTTGTATATCAAGTTAAAAAGAAGTGAAAAGGTGACATATTAATATTTTCTTTAAATAAATATACTTTTCTTTTCTTATTAATATTGCAGGGCTTTCCGAGGTAAAACTTTTTTTTTATTCATGATATAGTTTACAAATTCAAAGAAAAATCGCAAAATGGAAATAGATCAAATCCAAAAGCCTTTATAGCAATTATACATACATATTTGTGTGAATTATAAAAAAGACACGTAAAGTAACCTTAATTGTTAAAAGAATGTTGATATTCCTAAATGATTTAGATTCAATATCATGTGTCTAAAGGATATATGTACGTTGTCATTGATTAAGAAAATTCTGAATAGATACTGTCACACCCTAATTTAGGGCCTAAATGTTTTAAAATTAATTTCGGGACTAAATTGAAGTTTTGATTAAATTTAGGGACCACAATGAAATTTTGATTCAATTTGGATCCAAACTCAAAAAGTAACTAAAACTAAAGACCTCTTATACAATTATACCATTTTTCTTTTTAAGGGATTATATAACCTAAATCGCGAAACCTTCTTCGTTTAGAAACCTTCTTTTCTCTATCTTCAAGCTTTCCTCTTTTATTAACCAAACTTCAAGCAACGTTTTGTTGCCGATAGTTGTTATGTTTTCGACACCTCCCGCATCATTGTATTTCTTGTGTCGTCTCGAGTCCATCAGTGTTTGTGACATGGTCGTTTTTCGCGTCAAAATAATTCATTCTTCTAAATTAATAAAAAAAGGAAATTTAATATAATAAAAGAGAAGTAAATAATTCATGTTTTTTTAATCTTTGAGCCAATAAGTGAATGGAGTATAATTTGAGTAATGGTGGAGATTTATAGATAAAGAGAAAGAAAATAGAAGAAAGAAAAATAAAAGATTTCTAAGAAGATTTAAAAGAAATTTTAAAAAAAGTTTAAAAGGAAATTCAATATGGTAAAATCAACCTTAGGCTTTCGCTTTGACTCAATTTCATTCAGATAATCGAATTAGATTTTTCCTTCGGGATTCACGTCGGTTACTTTGTCTACAAGGACAATCATATTGACTCTTTTTTGTATACCGAATACCCAAGAAATCTTTGATTCCGGCTTCAAAAATTGATATGATCAATATCAATTGTCGTAGATCAATAATCATTTAAGTTCGTGAAGACCAACTCAGAATGTTGTTTCAATAACCGATCTCAATTCCCTCTTAGCAAGGCAATCTTGCTAAGTGTGTTCCCAAGAAGTCGAATGTGCTTTCATTAAGCTGATCCTTACTTCCACACATTTAATCGCAACAACATCTTAACCAAAGTTAATCTTTGATTTTAAAATCTGTTTTGATTTTGAAAATAAGTGCAGAGATTGAGATAGATATTTCGAAGGTATTCAAGTGTTTTTCAACTCTCACGTTGGAATTGAGTCATCACTTTAGCCCTCAGTTTGAAATAAAATTAAAGAAAACAAAACCAAAATAAAAGAATTTTTATTAAACTAAAGAAAGAAATGATGAATCAATTAGGGTTACCCCAAGGGGGTATATATAGCATTCTAAAAACCCTAAAAATATGATGAAAATAAAAGATAATTGTTTAAACTTAAATCCTAAAAGATAATTCCTAAACTTGAATTTAAAATGCTTGAAATGCTCCAGCCGTCCATCCACCTTCTAGAATTGTTGAATGGATGCTATTGATTGGACCTTCTAGAAGTTGTCAAAACATTGCCACATCAGCATTTCATGCCTAAATTCATGCACACTGTTCCAGCTTTGATTTCATAACAAAAAGTACAATTTTCAGGCCTTTTAATTAAATTTTTCAGAAAATCATTACCATCACATAAATCATGTAAAATGCCCAAATTAACGATAAAGATAATTAAACAATAAGCATTTAAGCACAAAATAGACATTAGTCAGTATGCCTTGTCTCTGTTACCGCCGACGTGTGAAGGGGTGAGGAAGAACGAGCTCTCCGCCATTCACCGTTGTGAACTGAGCTTGGTAAGTGTTTTAAAACTCTTTAAATCAGCATAGGAATTTTTCCAACTCCGCACGCGTCTCTATATGTCGCCCCTGCACGTCTATGACTTGTAAGACCTTACCGCATGCTCCTTTGCTTTGTGCACATGGTAAGTCCTTACCGCAGGTCCTTATGCTATATGTATAAGGCCCTTACCGTGTACACGTGGGTGTATAGTTCTAGGGAACCTACACATTCTGGAGATCGGATAGGGTAGTTTTCATATGTTTTCATATGTTTGATGAACTTATTTTTACTGAAATATTTTACATGTACATTTTTATACACTACAAGGAGCATAATGGGTTTTTAGCTCATTAAATTTTAACATTTTCAGATAGTAGCAGACAATAAAATAGCATACTTGGCATCAGGAAGACCTGTTACTCCTTATTTTTGTACCATTGTATATCCCCTATATGTATTTTTTTATATTTTGGTGACACGTGTTTTTGCTACTGTTTTGATATATTTGTATTATTGATATTTTGTTTTGTATATCTTTTTTACGATGTTTCCGATATGTAAATGTATATTTATCGTATGAATTTCACTTATGGTAATTTCATATTATATTGATATATGTATTTCAACGTATTTTAAATATGAAAAAGAACTTTGAATACGATGTGACTGTCCAGACTGAGTCTAAGAATTTACAGATACTATCTTGTAATCACTCAATACTATTAAAAAAATTGATGATTCTCAGTCTCATGTCTACCATACGACAAAAAAAAACAAAAAAAAATATACTATAGTGCTTGTGAATTCGGATTCCCGTAATTCAAGGATCATTTTTTTTATTTTTTTTATAAGGTTTAATAAAAGTTTAAAAATATTTAAGGCGCATAATAATATTTTAAATAAAGGGTTTAGATTTTTTATATAAAATTTAAAAGAATTAATGAGAAAATTTCAAAACTTTTAGTGGATATACTTAGAAAATATTACAATAATTTAAGTTTTAAAGATTAATTCATTTTTAGAAAAATTTTGAGGGGCTAAAAACAAAATTGTCAAAATCTTGGTGTGATTTACCCCAAATGTCTTAACTACCTTTCGTCCCTGCTTGAGATCATAATGTTTAGCCGACCATGATTATTGTTAACATAAGTAGTCTTATCTTAACTAATCCTGTAAGTTATAATGATGCCTTTTTGACCGGTCTTTTAAGATAACAATTGGTTATTTTTATGGCATCTTATGAATTTGGTGTAAGACATTATTCTAAGACATAGGAAAATGGAAATAATTACCAATCCATTGGTTTTCCCAATATTAATAATTGCAAGTTGAAACAACAAAGAGGATACCCATAAAATAAAGTTCTTCAATTAGATTCACTTTGAGACTGATCCAACCCAATGTAATTCCACTTTGTCGAAATCAGACAAAAAATTAATAGTATCTTGGCACTACAAATATATAAAACATTTTTCCACTAAGAATAAGATCAATGTACATTCATATTCTATTAATTGGTCTCAATAATCAAAGAAGTTATATTCTCTTTATAAGTTATATATCTAAATAGTTACTTCGAAATGATGTATGTACGTTATTAGTAATTATTTTAAAAAAATAAATTTTATTTTATAATCTTCATCTACTAATAAAAAATCAATATAATTCTTTGTATATATTGGCGAAATTGTAATGATTTCAAGTAGAAAAAGAAACGAGTCATCAATCATGTTCTCAAGTGTTTTATCCTAATATTATAATCATACAAACACGCAAAGAGCGATGTTGTCGCATTACAGACAAAAAACGCATCTAAGCTTTGTGATAATCATTTCATTACCTAGATTAATTCATACGCAACTCTCTGCAGTCTGCGCTAAAAACAAACACAGAAGGTGAAGGTGAAGGTGGAAGACAGTCATAATTGATTCAGCCTTGTATATTTTTGCAGTCTCCCCCTCACACACTGTTGTTTTCCTTTTGCTTTTTCATTAGGATACGAACCCATTACCATTTGTCTCCAACTTATTACGACAAGCTACTGTTGCCGTTAGCTTTTTCTTTTCAACCTTCGTACCTTTGCTTATGTCATTTTTATATGTCGCAGAATGATTACGTTCAACAGTTTCCATTACAGCTGATTCAAGGCTTGGGCGGGTTGGTGTTAGATATTTTGGAATATCTTCCGGGTCTCTTCTTATTTTGTTTTTGAATAAAACGGTGTAGTAGCTCGTACTGCGGAAAAAGAGTCTGATTTTGATATGACATGAGAATCCACACATCTTGAATCGATTTTTTTACCTATCTCGCCATATGACAAACTCAAAGCAATTCCGTAATTTTGTACCTCCCTATTGTAAATTCAACAAGGCTTAAATACATCAACATCAACCATGTTTTATCTATTCAAATATATACTTTTAAAGTCAGTTGTTTCATTTATTTTTTAATAATATTAGAAAGCATATTGTTCTGGGATAAAGTGCACAAACGATCGTCAGATTATAAAATGTTAATTTATTATTAAAGTTATAAAATGATTTTTGATTATAAGATATTATTTTGTTGAGCCTATAAGTTATTAAAAGTTATAAAATAATCATCCGATTACTTATATATTCTAAACTCATCATTTTATGTTGAAAAATTGATGGACATTTGAGTTTGAAGTTAATCTATTGAATGCGATATGATAAAATATGATATTAAAACCGTTTGAGCTATATTTTTTCTCATTTACATTATATCATCGAGCAAGGGCTTCAAACATTATATCATCGAATTTTGCTTGAAAGCAACGACCCAATAATATATTAACGTTTAGTTTAGACAATCGTCAATTTTTAAACAAAAATTAATGAGTTTGAAACATATAAATAGTTAAGTGACCACTTTATAATTTTAAATAATTAGATACTCAACAAAATAATGTCATATAATTAATAGATTATTTTTTAACTTTTAATAATTATATAACTCAACAAAATAATATCATATATTAAAGGAGCAATGTGTATACTTTACCCCTTATTTTTTTTACTATATCGATAAAAGAAGAAATACAAATGAATAAGGGTGCGTTTAGTTCACGGAATGTAAGATTACCAGTGGGAATAAAAGATTATCAGGGAATAGGATTACTGAGAATGTTGTATTTTGTGTTTGGTTGGTTTAGCAGGAATGTAAGATTACCGTGTTTGGTTAAAGGAATAAAAGATTATTGGAATGTATATTTGACCAAATATATTATTATATATTTGTATAATATTACAAATTGTAAAATATTTATATATTTTCTTTAAAAAATTAAATTCAAAATATTTATATATTTTTTTTACAAAATTAAAAAAATAAAAAAGGTTTAATGAAAGGGTAAAAAAATTTTAAACTCTGAACTTCATATAAAATTATAATTATAGATTTTTTTTTTGTAAATCTAAAATAATTTAAGGATAAATTTGTAATTTAACCTTCGTAAAATTTTTATTATTTAATGACAAAATAATGATATTTTTGAAAAAAAAATAAAAAATTAAGGGTATTTTAGTCCAAAACGCCGGTAATATTACAATACATAAGGGAATGAAGGTAATGACATTCCCGGTAATATATCCCAAAAAATCTACGTAATAAAACATTACCGAAAATGAGATTCCCGACCAACCAAACATGAAAATATCGGATTCTCATCTCACGAGAATCCCACAATCCTTGAAATTTGAGAGCCCTCGACTTTTACGCGGGCGCTGCTCCTCCCCACCCCCTTTTTCCCTCTGCGTTTGTCTCAGACTTTCGTACTTTTGTCGTGTCAATCATCCTTGCTCGCGCCCCTATGGTTCTTTTGTGACTACGCTCTGTCTCTTTCATTGCCCTACAGGCTTCGCGGCCTCGACCCTCACCTAGTCTCATTTTTATGATCTATATTGTGGGTTTTCTTTTAAAGAGGTGGTTTCAAGCGAATAAAATTCTATTTGATTTAAAAATATCATTTTTAAGTTATACGTTATCTAAATTATATTATATTTTAAAATTGTAAGTTTGATTAAATTTAAATATTTAAAAAAAAATTAAAACAATGTTATTTAATTCTTTAGTTAATTTTTTGTTTATTTAAAATTGAATTAGAATTGATTAATGTCACGACATTATAGTTAATTATATTTAAAATTAAATTAAAATTTGAATAAATATATTATATCTAGTTGGACTAAAAAAATTAATATTCATTAATTCGAATAATCCAATATTCCTTTTTCAACTCGATCAAATACTTACAATTATTCCAGCGCACACGCTTACCTAGAGAGCTATGTCATACCATTTCTCAAACGTTAAGTCTGCTACCTATGCGCATGGAATTCTAAATCCTTGGGCATTCATTTATGGCTACATTGTATATATCACGTTCTCGTCTCGCTGAGATGCTGCGCTTTCTTTCAGTAATATTTGAGGTCATTGGATCCGCTCCTTGGATAATTGTTCCGTCTTTAGCAGAGTCTCCGTCATATTATCTTCAAATATCATGAAATTGTTGCGGAAGACGACAATTGGATATAACAAAATCGAATTTACGTGGAAAATCCCTAAATAATATAGGGTAAAAACCACGGGCAACGGTAGAAGAATTTCATTATGAGAAAATAGGAATTACAACCTCTCTCAATCTATCAAGGAGAAAACAATGATAATTCTCTCTTGACAAAAAGGAAAAAATAACTCTCAAGAAACTCTCTAAATTCTATCTAGTATTGGAAGAAAGCTAGAATGCTTTGGGATGATTATGAAGCTAAATGAGCTAGGATATTTATAGTTAAAACTTAAGGACTAATTTGTAAATACCTTAAATTACAATGACTAAAAATGATTTTACCATTTCGGTGCATTGTTTAATCCACATTTCGGTGGATTTGTTTAGTTTTCAACAATCTCCCACTTGAAGATTTGATTGGAACGATCATATCTTCACAACATTCTTTCTACCTTGTACCATCATGTTACTTACGTCTCTGACATGCCACAAGAGGATCGACACCAAGTAAATTTATCAGCGTTGATCGCCTTCGTCATGAAATCTTCTATGTTGTCTTTGGTATGGATCTTCTGCATATCTACCGTTCATTCTTCCACCTTTTCACGAATGAAATGGTATTGAACTCGTATGTGCTTTGTCCTTGAATGAAATGCTGGATTCCTTGCTAAATGCAAGGCGCTTTGACTATCACAAAACAGAGAGACATACTCTTGATTGTGCCCAAGCTCATCCAATAGTATCTTCAACCAAATTGCTTCTTTACTGGCTTGTGTAGCTGCTACATATTCTGCTTCTGTTGTGGATGTAGACACAACTGACTGCAATTTTAAAACCCAGCTTACAGCTCCACCAGCAACTTTAAACACATATCTCGTAGTAGATTTGCTTTTATCCAAATCCCCTGCATAGTCAAAATCTACATACACATTGATTAGTAAGTTTGATCCTTCGTAATATAATGCAACATTTGAGGTCCCTTTGATGTATCTCAGGATCCTCTTTACTGTATTCCAATACTCTTTTGCCTGGATTCTCCATGTACCGACTAACCACTCCCACTGCTTGTGTAATGTCTGGTCTTGTGCATATCATAGCGAACATTAAACTTCACACTGCTGATGCATACGGTACTCGAGACATCTCCATCCTCTCTTCTTCACTACTAGGACTCATACTGGAGGATAATTTTAAGTTAATAGGAAGAGGGGTAGAAATTGGCTTACAATCTTGCATGCTGAATCGTGACAAGATATTCTTCAAGTAATTCTTTTGTGAAAGCCAAATCTTCCTATTACTTATGTCTCGGTGAATTTGCATCCCTAGAATGTTGTTTGCTGATCCCAAGTCCTTCATTTCAAATTCCCTAGCCAGTTGTGCCTTCAATTTTTCAATATGATCTTTGTTGGGTCCTGCAACCAATATGTCATCCACATACAACAACAATATAACAAAATCGTTATCACCAGACCTCTTAAAATAATCACAAGGGTCTGCATTAAGTCTGTTGTATCCAAGGCACATAATGAAGGAATCAAATCTCTTATACCAACACCTCGGCGCCTGATTTAGACCGTACAGAGATTTGTTCAACCTGCAAACCAAGTTCTTCTTCTTTTTTCTTCAAAACCTTCAGGCTGGAGCATATAATTTCTTCTTCAAGATTTCCATGAAGAAAAGCTGTTTTAACATCTAGCTGCTCTAGATGTAAGTCCAATATAGCACACATTGCCAAAACTACTCGAACTGTTATTAGTCGAACCACAGTAAAAAATATTTCATTGAAATCAATACCTTCTTTTTGAGCATATCCTTTGACCACCAGTCTTGCACGATACCTCTCAACTTGATCGTCACCATTTCGCTTGATTTTGAAGACCCATTTGTTACCAATTGGCTTCCTTCCTTGTGGTAGTGGCATAAGGTCCCATGTATTATTTTTATGAAGGGCTTCAATTTCTTCTTGCATTGCCATCATCCACAGTGAATCATCTGAGCTGTTTATTGCCTCCTGGTATGTTGATGGCTCACCGTCCTCTGTTAAAAGGCAGTATGCAACATTTCCTTCTATAACATAATCTGAGTGCCAATTGGGACGTATTCTCACACGATCTGATTGACGAGTTGTTGGAGCTTCAAAACTCTCTGGTTCTTGTTCATCATGTGCTGGTTCTGCTTCAGAAGAATCTCCTTGTTCAACCTCTTTTTTCACATATATCTATGTAGTCTCTGACTTTTCAGCGCTATCATCATATTCTTTTCTTTGCAGCTTATCTTCTACAAAAATAACATCCCTGTTAATGATCACTTTGCAGGCAGTGGGATCCCACAAGCGATACCCCTTTACTCCATCAACATACATCAAGAATTTGCATTTCATGGATTTTGGATCTAACTTTGAAATTTATTGGGCTTTGTATATCACGTACACAATACTTCCAAATACATGGAGGTTTGAATAATCAGCTGGTTTACCAGTCCACATCTCCATTGGTGTCTTCAGCTCTATTGTAGTAGATGGAGCTCGATTCACCAAATAACGGGCGGTATTGACTGCTTCTGCCCAGAATGATTTTTCTAGGCCTGCATCCCTCAACATTGCTCTTGTTCTTTCTAACAATGTTCTGTTCATCCGCTCTGCCACTCCATTTTGTTGAGGGGTGTTGCCACTGTGAACTGTCTTTTGATGCCTTCTTTCCTGTAAAAGTTATTAAATTATTCACTTGTGTATTCTCCTCCATTATCTGTTCTGAAACACTTGATCTTATTTCCAAAATCAAGTTGCACCCACGCTTTGAAGTTTTTGAAAGTGGAAAACACATTGTTGAAAACATTTTGATATTTCGATATAAACAAATTAAGTTAAATGAATTTTAAGATTTTCCAAATGATTTTCTAAGTATATTCGATATAATTATTCGAATATCAAAACATTACTCCAAATATTTCAAAAAATCATTTTTAATCCTTACTTAAGTGTAAAATTAAGTTTTAATCTTAAAACAATTTCAAAAATAATCTTTCAAAGTATTTCGAACCATTTCAAAGCCAAAAATTCCAGATTGCTCAGAGGGAACCGATTCCCCCCCCCCCAAGGGGGTACCAATTCCCCCTAAATGGTTTGGCTACGAGATTTCCAGAATGCTCGGAGGGAGCCGATTCCCCCATAGGGGGTACCGATTCCCCCCTGTTTAACGGTCGAAATATTTGAATTTTACACTTAGGAACGATTCCCTATGAGGAGGAACCGATTCCCCCACGCTCCAAGCTATTTTATTAATTTTTTCACACTAAACGGCTATATGATCTTCACTAATCATCCCCAACGTTCATAAGTGATTCAAGGTGTATTTAAACAAGTTCTGAAGCCCTTGATCAACAAGAAATCATAGAGAAACAAGAGAGAAAGCATCAAACACCAAGTTTGTGCAAATCAAGCCAATTTTCCTTTCAATATCATTTTGCTTTCAAGAACACCATTTGTGCATTTGTAATTATCTTTGAGTTCTTTTCTTGTTCTAGAATTGTGGAAACATCTTACCTTGTGAGGTTTTCCTTGTAAGTTTACAAATTTGTAATCTTCTCTTTGGGAAAGAGTGTTCTCAAGAATTGGGGTATATTCTTGAGGGTGTTGTAAGGTTATCTCTTTGGCCTCAAAGAAAGAAAAAATTAGTGAATTGTTGGAAATCTTAGTGTGGATAGCTAAGGTAGTGGACGTAGGCTTTGATTGAGAAAGTCGAACCACTCTAAATCGCTGTGCAATTAATTTCAATTTTCTGCAAAAGCTTCCATCAAATTTTTAATTGCAAATTCACCCCCCTCTTGGCCAAATCCGTCAATCGATTACTCAACAATTGGCATCAAGCCTAACTCATTTGAAGGTTTAATCGCCTCTTGAGTCGATTCGGGAAGAGTTATATCGATAATCAAAGTCATCAATGGCCTCCGCTTCAAACTTCGACTCCGGTCTCGACTCGATGCCCGTCAACAAGCCTCCTTTCTTCAATGGAGCTAACTATGCCTATTGGAATAATAGAATGATGTACTTCATTCAAGCAAGTGACATGGGAGCATAGAATGCTGTAGAAGAAGGATACATCAAACCTCTCACTCATCCAAGGTTGTGGAGTGAAGGAGAGACAAGAATGTTCCAGCTCAACTCCAAAGCCATCCATATCATTTTTTGTGCTCTTGGACCAGATGAATACGGAAGAGTTTCATTGTGTACAACCGCCAAAGAAATATGAGACAAACTTCAAGTCACTCATTAAGGTACTGATGAGGTAAAGAAATCTAAAATTAGTATTCTAATGCATAACTATGAAAATTTCAGGATGAAACCAAATGAAGATATCAAAGCTATGACAGATAGATTTTCAACGATTATCAATGGTATCAAATCATATGGAGAGATCATTTCAAATGAAAAGCCTGTGAGGAAGTTAGTCTACTCCATCCCAAAATCGTGGCAATCAAAAGAAGACGACAATCATCGAGTCTAAGGACTTAACGTCCTTAACTCTTGAAGAGCCAATTGGATCACTCCTCACTCATGAAATGATGCTCGAAGATGAGGTGGACCTCGACAAGATTGACGAGACACCAAAGGAGAAGGATAAGAAGAAAAACATTGGAGTTGCTCTCAAATCCACAAATGATGAGAGTGATTCGAATAACGATGACGATGACGAGGAAATGGCATTGTTTGCCAAACGGTTTAGAAAAATGATGAGACCTTATCGAGGAAGAAAATTCAAAAGAAATGAAGGCCTCAAAAATGAACCGAAAGAGAAGGACCCAATCATTTGCTACGAATGCAAAAAGCCATGGCATGTTAAATATGATTACCCACAATTGAAGAAAAAGGGTCAATCAAAGAATAAGCACAAGGCTCATGTGGCTACATGGAGCGATGAAGAAAGTTCCGATGAAGAGGAACAAGAAGTAGCTAACTTGTTCTTGATGGCATTTGGGGAAGATTCTAAGGTAACCTCTAACTCATACGATTTTGATGATTTATCCTATGATGAGTTATTAGAGGAATATAATGGGTTGGCTTTGAATTATGAGAAATTATTTTTAAAATATAAAAACGATGATGATCATTTTGCAAATCAAAGATTTACTTTCAAAGATCAATGATGATCATCAAAACAAAATTGATGATCTTAAAACTTCTTTTGATAAAGTTGGAACAAACATTTTGAAAAAGGTGGAAATTCAAAATCCAACTTTGTTAGAAAAAGTTTTAGAAACTACAATCATAGAGGTCCCCAAATAACCTTTAATGGAAAAATCGTTAGAAGTATGTGGGTTCCTAAAGAACTCATTACTACTAAAGATAAAAATATCCTACACAAATGGATACCTAAGGGGACTAGGATTTTGGAAACTAATGAATATGGACCCAAAAGAATTTGGGTACCAAGAATCAAAAATTAATCTATGTTTGTAGGGAAATGAGCATTGCTACAAGGCACGGGAAACAAATTCAAATTCATGGTACCTTGATAGTGGATGCTCAAGACACATGACCAGAGACAAAAGCCGGTTCATTGAGCTTAACACCAAAAATGGAGGAGAAGTGACTTTTGGAGACAATTCAAAAGGTCACATTGAAGGTATTGGTACAATAGGTAATACCTCTTCCATACAAATTAAAAATGTTTTATATGTGAATGGATTAAAGCATAATCTATTGAGTATTAGTCAATTATGCGATAAAGGATTCAATGTCTTATTTGAAATGGTTGTAAAGTCATTGACATTGCATCTAATCAGATTATGCTTGTTGGTCATAGAATATGGAACATTTACATGGTGCATTTAGATTCTTTTGATATGACTAATTTATGCCTAGTTGCTAAGGATGAACATGATAGTTAGTTATGGCATAGGAGACTAGGACATGCTAGTATGATGTTTTGCAACGGCTAACTCAAGGTGATTTAGTTCGAGGGTTGCCTAAGCTTAAATTTGATAATGATAAAATCTGTGATGCTTGTGCTAAAGGAAAACAAAAGCGTGTTTCTTTTAAATCCATTAATGACGTATCAACTAGTAGAGTATTACAATTGATCCATGTAGATCTTTTTGGGCCAACTAGGACTACTAGCTTGGGTGGAAAACAATATGCATTTGTCTTGGTAGATGACTATTCTAGATATACTTGGGTTCCTATTTTTAAGTACTAAAGATGAAGCATTAGAACAATTTATCAATTTTCAAAAATAATCCAAAATGAAAAGGGTTACTCTATAACTAGTGTTAGGAGTGATCATGGCACTGAATTTGAAAATCTTGGATTTATTGAATTTTGTAATTCTAATGGTATTAGTCATAATTTTTCAGCACCTAGAACTCCTCAACAAAATAGAGTTGTTGAGAGGAAAATCGAACTTTAGAAAAGGCTAGAACCATGCTTTGTGAAAATAATTTGCCAAAATATGTTTGGGCGGAAGCCACAAATACTGCTTGTTATGTTGTTAATCGAGTAATGATTAGGCCAATTTTAAAGAAAACTCCATATGAAATTTTCAAAAATAAAAAGCCTAACATTAGCTATTTTCATCCTTTTGGATGTAAATGTTTTGTTTTAAACAACGGTAAAGAAAACCTTGGCAAATTTGATGCTAAAAGTGATGAAGGAATTTTTTCTGGGTTACTCCTTAAATTCTAAAGCTTATCGAGTATTTAATAAAAGAACTTTAGTTGTAGAAGAGTCTATACATTTTGTTTCGATGATAAGGATTCTTGTGAATGATGATGTAGGTGTTATAAATACAAATGATGTTAGACATGAAGTTGGAGAACCATCATCAAAGGAAGAAACGAAGAATGAGGAAACTCATGATCCTCTTGAGAATCCAACCATTGAAGAAAGGGAAGTATCTTATCCAAGAGAGTACAACTATGTCAAGGTGGTGAGATTATAGGTGATCCATCCAAAGGGTAACAACTCGATCTTCTTAGAAATATTTGTAATTATGTTGCATTTATTTTATGCATAGAGCCTAAGAATATTAAAGAAGCATTAAATGATGAACATTGGATTATGGCTATGCAAGAAGAGTTAAATCAATTTGAGAGAAGTAAAGTATGAACATTAGTTGAAAGGCCTAGTAATAAATCTATGTAGGTACTAGATGGGTATTTAGGAATAAGCTTGATGAGAGTGGTAATATAGTGAGAAACAAGGCTAGACTTGTTGCTCAAGGGATACTCAAGAAGAGGCATAGACTATGATGAAACATACGCTCCCGTAGCTAGGATGGAAGCAATTAGAATGTTATTAGCATTTGCATGTTTTTATGAATTTAAATTATATCAAATGGATGTTAAAAGTGCATTTTTAAATGGTTTTATAAAAGAATAAGTGTATGTGGAACAACCTCCAGGTTTTGAAGATTCAAAATTTCCAGATCATGTTCTTAAATTGACAAAAGCTCTTTATGGTTTAAAACAAGCTCCTAGAGCTTGGTATAAAAGATTGTCAAATTTTTTAATCAAAAAAGGTTTTTCAAAAGGAAAGGTTGACACTACATTATTTTTAAAGCATAAAGGTAAAGATTTATTAGTAGTTCAAATTTATGTTGATGATATAATATTTGGTTCTACTAATGATGTTCTTTGCCAAGAATTTTCTAAGCTAATGCAAAGTGAGTTTGAGATGAGCATGATGGGGGAGCTCTCATTTTTCTTGGGACTCCAAATCAAGTAAAGAAAAGATGGCATCTTTATTAATCAAGCTAAGTACATCAAAGATATGCTCAAGAAGTTTGGACTGGAAAATGGGAAACCTCATGACACTCCAATGAGCTCTTCAACAAAGCTTGACTTAGATGAAGGAGGTAAATGTGCAGATATTAAATTATATAGGTCAATGATTGGCTCTTTGCTTTATTTAACTGCAAGTAGACTGGACATTATGTTTAGTGTTTGCTTATGTGCTAGATTTCAATTATGTCCTAAGGAATCACATTTACTAGCTGTTAAGAGAATCTTTAGATACCTTAAGGACACTCCTAGTTTAGGACTTTGGTATCCTAGAGACTCTAGTTTTAGCTTGCATGCCTTCTCTGATGCGGATTATGGAGGATGTAAATTAGATAGGAAAAGCACCTCCAGTACTTTCCAATTCCTTGGAAATATGCTGATTTCTTGGTTTTTCAAAGAAACAAAATTGTGTTGCATTATCTACCACTGAAGCGGAATATATTTCAGCCGGTAGTTGTTGTGCACAAGTTTTATGGATGAAACAACAACTTTTTGATTATGGAATTGAAGTAGGTACTATTCCTATCAAGTGTGACAATACTAGTGCTATTTGTCTCACTAAAAATCCCATCCAACACTCTAGAACTAAACACATTGAAATTAAACATCACTTCATTATAGACCATGTCACTAAGGAAGATGTAGTTCTAGAATTTGTTGATACTTTGCATCAATTAGCGGATATTTTTACAAAACCCTTAGATAAGGAAAGGTTTTGGACACTTAGGAGAGAATTAGGTTTAACTGACCTATCTTCACTTAGTGTTTAAAATAATTCAAAACTTTTAATAAATACTGAAAAATGCTCATAATAGTAATTTTTGATTGCATTCATTGCTATTAGTTAGGGGGAGTTTATGATTCTTGATGAAAAATTAATTTTATGTTCAAATATCGATTAAAGATTAATTTAATTGTTTGAACATAATTATTTTTCAATATATGAGTTGCCTATACCACTAGAGAAGATTAATTTAGAATTTTGTATGCTTAAAAATCAGATTTTAGCATTTTGGTGCAGAGGGAGTCGATCCCCCCTCATGAGGGAACCGATTCCCCCTTTGAAGGGGAACCAATTCCCCCCACAGGGGAATCGATACCCCCTGGGGTTCTGTTAAATCGGGCAGAACACCCAAAATCCCAAAATACTCAAAACCCTCTTCCGCCGTTCTCTCTCAACTTTTCTCAAATCTCCATTTTTGCCTCAAATCAACGATATTAATCAGAATTCGAATCAAATATCATCTTCTAAACCTGTTGGAATCATTAAAATCGTGCAAACAACATCTAAATCCCCTCAATCTTCATCTTTCAAGGTAAATTTTTCTAAACTCTCTATTTCATTGATTTTGAACATAGGATTAGTTTTAATTAGTTCTAGGTTGAAATAGTGATCATGCATTGATTATTTAGTGATTAGAAACTATATGTTACAACTAATTTCATCAAAAACACAAGAATTTTCCAAAAATTTTTAAATTTTTGAAATTAAAAAAAATGTTAATTTTCAAATTATTGTGTTTTGATTAAATTATGTTGTTGTTATGAAAACTATACTTATATTGTTTCTCAAAACCATATTTTTCAAAAGTTTTTCAAAAACTTTGCCCATTAGAATTGATTTAGAAAACCTTGAAATATTGAGGACTCAATTGAGTTTTGGGATTAATTGAATTGCATACATTTGTTTTTAAAATTGCAGGTTATCCAATCTATTCCGATTTCCTTTACCATGTCCAATCCTAAACGTGTTAGGTCTTCATCTAGTCGTTTTAGTCGTCAACCAAATCCACCTCCAAATCCTCCTCCTATTCCTCAAAATCCTATTCCAAATCTTGGTCCTAACTTGACTATCCAAAATTCTTGTTTCAATCAACCGGGTCCTAAAGATTATCGTTATTGGTTTTACCAATATTTTGACTCGTATAAGATTAGGGAAGAACTTATCCCATCTCTTCAAGCTATGGTTGCTATTAACTTTAAATATCTCCCTATCTTGCACGAATGGAAATTTGATAAACTTTTCGAACTTGAACCCGTTGTCTATCATCAACTTGTTCGTATCTTCTATTGTAATGCTGTTTGTATAAAAAATCGTGCCAAAACCAAAACCATAGGAGTACGTTCCTACCTCTTAGGTCAATATTTCCATCTTGATCCGGCTTACATAGCCAATGCCTTAGGCTTGGATAATGAAGGTTTATCAAATGAAAAACAAGTTTTAGGCTCACGATATAAACGAAATGATAGTGCAAGTGTTCTAGATATTCATGAGCGTTTTCTTCATCTCATGATCACTTGGTGGTTTCGACCATTCGGGGGTCGTTATTCTACTCTCAGAGCTTTAGATCTTTGGTGGTTACATTGTTTTGAACACAATATAAAAATAAATCTTTCCGAGATTATCTTTGTTGAGATTATTGAAACCGTTAACCTAGTGCCAAATAAGAAACTCTGTTCTTCACTAGTTTACGGTTGTATCCTTAGTAATCTCTTTTCTAAAGCCGAGCTTCGAGTTGGTCTAGATGCCTCATTTCCTCTTAAGAAATAAATCAATCTTCTTTCTTTAACAAGAGCGGGATGGGTCAAAAATAAAGAAACCGGTGAATGGGTTCGATCTTCTGTAACTACTCCGGGAGCTAGTTCTTCACAAGCTCCACTCGAAGCTGACGAAGATCCAGAGTTTGAACAATTAATGAGGGATATCGATGAAGCCGAAGATGAGCCTGAGCAACCCGAGGAGAACGAACAACAATCGACTCAAATGCCTCCATATTTTCAATCCTTTATGGAGATATTTAATTTCAGATATGAGACCATGGATTCGCGCTTTACTTCTATAGAGTCCCATTTATCCACAATGGGAGCTCAACAATTAGAGATTCTTCGAGAGATGCGAACAAACAACGCTTCAATGAATGAACGTATTGATGCACTCTCACACGAGATGGCCGCTATGCGAGCTCGTTTTCCTCCTCCCGATCCTCCAACGGATGTTTGATTATATATTTTGCTTTGAACTCCAAACTTATTGTTTTAACATTTTGAATATTTTGGAATGTTTGAATTTGTGGATTGTGAATGTGTTTGGATTTATGGATGGTGTGAACTTATATGTTTGGTGTGATTTGTTCATTATTGCATCATTTACATCATTATTAGCAATATGACCAATTTTGCCATATCACATTGTTTATGAATATTGATTATGGAACTAATGGCTAACGTTTATCTTGATTGTGATCTTAGCAGCTTATGCATACATATACCTAATCAATTGGCTAAATGATTTTCACGTTTCTTTGAATCTCTTTGATTTAACAAAAAGGGGGAGAAGTGTGTGTTTTTAAAAATGATAAATGGGAGAAGTGTTAAAGTAAGGTGGAGTAATTTCAAAACTTGATTTCAAAATCTTAAAATTACTAAAATGTTTTGTTATATCAAAAAGGGGGAGATTGTTGAAAACATTTTGATATTTCGATATAACAAATTAAGTTAAATGAATTTTAAGATTTTCTAAATGATTTTCTAAGTATATTCGATATAATTATTCGAATATCAAAACATTACTCCAAATATTTCAAAAAATCATTTTTAATCCTTACTTAAGTGTAAAATTAAGTTTTAATCTTAAAACAATTTCAAAATAATCTTTCAAAGATTTCGAACCATTTCAAAGCCAAAAATTCCAGATTGCTCAGAGGGAACCGATTCCCCCCAAGGGGGTACCGATTCCCCCTGAATGGTTTGGCTCCGAGATTTCCAGAATGCTTGGAGGGAATAGATTCCCCCATAGGGGGTACCGATACCCTCTGTTCAACGGTCGAAATATTTGAATTTTACACTTAGGGAACCGATTCCCTATGAGGAGGAACCGATTCCCCCCATGCTACAAGCTGTTTTATTAATTGTTTTCATACTAAAACGGCTATATGATCTTCACTAATCATCCCCAACGTTCATAAGTGATTCAAGGTGTATTTAAACAAGTTCTGAAGCCCTTGATCAACAAGAAATCATAGAGAAACAAGAGAGAAAGTATCAAACACCAAGTTTGTGCAAATCAAGCCAATTTTCCTTTCAATATTCATTTTGCTTTCAAGAACACCATTTGTGATCATTTGTAATTATCTTTGAGTGTTATTTTCTTGTTCTAGAATTGTGCAAACATCTTACCTTGTGAGGTTTTCCTTGTAAGTTTGCAAATTTGTAATCTTCTCGTTGGGAAAGAGTGTTCTCAAGAATTGGGGTATATTCTTGAGGGTGTTGTAAGGTTATCTCTTTGGCCTCAAAAGAAAGAACAAATTAGTGAATTTGTTGGAAAATCCTTAGTGTGGATGGCTAAGGAAGTGGACGTAGACTTTGATTGAGAAAGTGGAATCACTCTTAATCGCTGTGCAATTACTTTCAATTTTCTGCAAAAGCTTCCATCAAATTTTTAATTGCCAATTCACCCCCCTCTTGGCCAAATCCGTCAATCGATTAACTCAACACACATCTGACTTCTTCTTAATAGGGTACACCCAACATCTCCTAGAGTAGTCATCAATAAATGAGACAAAGTATTTTGCTCCGCCTAGGGATGTAACTGGTGCTTTCCATATATAAGAGTGAACCAATTCTAGAACACTTTTGGCTCTAGAATTTGACGTGTTGAATTTCAACCGGTGCTGCTTACTTGTTATGCGATGCTCACACAAAGGAAGTTATACATTTGTTAAGCCTGAAAGTAGCTTTTTATCCACAAGGACTTTCATTCCTTGTTCTGACATGTGTCCAAGTTTCTGATGCCATAGCATTGCAGAATCTAAACTACATGAGGCAATAGAGGCTTATGCTTCTAGCAAAGTCTCTCCCTTCAGCATGTACAAGTTTGCTGTTATCTTTTCGCCTTTCAGCACCACGGAACACCTTCATGATTCTTTTCCGTGTTTCAATCTTACTTGCATTATTATCCAACAATTCGTTGGATAATAAATTTTTCTTCAGGCCTTTCACGTGCCGCATATCTCGAACAACTTTAATTGTTCCATCATACATCTTCAATTTGATTGTTCCACACCAATGATCTCTAAGGCATGATCATTGCAACTATACATAGATCCTCCTGAGACATGTTCATAATGATGGAACCATTCTCTTCTTGAGGTCATGTGATATGTTGCTCCCGAATCAATGAGCCATATGTATGCATATCTCTTTCTACCTTCCACGGTGGTTGACGCTTCACAGCATAGAGGATCTCCATCATCTGAAGTGTTTACAGTATTGCCTTGTGGATTGAAGTTTTTATTTAGACTCCAACAATCCTTCTTCAAGTGACCCTTCTTTCTACAGTTGTAGCACTTTAAATTCTTTTTGCTTCTTGACTTCGATCTACCATGTTTGTGACTTCTGCTTTGGCCACGTTCTGTTGATCTCCCTCTCATCGTTGTCAACGCTTCTGCTTGTTGCAGATTTACTTTTCTGTCTTCCTTAATCTTGCGCTGATTTTCTTCTTGTAGAACAGCAGCTGCAACATCATCGAAGACTAGACTGGTGACATTACTGTTTGTCAAGTTGATGATGAGTTGATCATACGAATCCGGTAGACTTTGAAGTAGAAGTTCAGCACGTTCTTGTTCTACTATTTTACAGCTTAAGGATGTAAGCTGAGAAAATAAAGTGTTCAATGTGTTAAAGTGCTCCGTCACTGAAGTAGATTCTGACATTTTGAGAGTGTACAATTTCCTCTTAAGAAAATTTTTATTGTGCAATGATGTGGCCTCGTACAATTTGGTGAGATTAACCCATATCTTTTTAGTTGTCTTATTCTCCTCGATGCTTGATAATACTTCATCTGCTAATGCTAGATGAAAGTTTGCCATAGCATTCCCGTCTTCGATCCATTGTTGTCGTGTGAAATCTACCGGCCTTTCACTGATAGCTGCTAGACAACCGTCTTTCCTCAGGATGACCTTCATTTTCAATTTCCACAATGAGAAATTTCTCCCATTAAATTTTTCAATATCAAATTTCGTTGCCATAACTTCTATTACGGATAGCTCCCACTATTTCACTATCGTGAATAGTTATCTGGAACCTTCAAATAATGAGTAATACATTCTCACTTTCTTATGTTGGAGGATCCACCTTTTGGTGGCTCATAAAGACAATAAGCAGATATTACACACTCAAATCTGGCTCGGATGCCAATTGTTGCGGAAGACGGCTATCAGATAGAGCAAAATCGCAACTGATAGTTGGAGAAAATAAAAATGAAGATAAAGAAGACACAAAATTTACGTGGAAAACCCCTAAATAATATAGGGTAAAAACCACGGGCAACGGTTGAAGAATTTCACTATGAGAAAATAGGAATTATAACCTCTCTCGATCTACCAAGGAAAAAACTCTCAAGAAACTCTCTAATTCTCTCTAATATTGAAAGAAAGCTAGAATGCTTTGGGAATTTGAAGCTAAATGAGCTAAGGTATTTATAGTTGAAACTTAAGGACTAATTTGTAAATACCCTAAATTACAATGATTAAAAAATGATTTTACCATTTTAAAAAATTCAACAAATGCCATGTGTCATTAATTGTGTCCACTTTCGGTGCATTGTTTAATCCACCTTTCGGTGGATTTGTTTAGTTTTCAACAGAAATTAATCGCCATTAAAGAGTATAATACGCACCGAGTTTGTTTCTAACACAAATGTCAGGCTGTTCAAAGTTTCTCCTCGCTTCAATTGTGTGTTTCTTCTTCACCTTCACATTTTGGTTTGATTTTTTGCTTATCTTATCCCGAGACATTGGAAGGGAGGCGGGCTAAGATAATGAAAAGGGAAGGAAGGAACCCTATGAAACTTGGCGAGAGAAAGTAGACGGTCTTTGTCTGAACAGAAGCTGTCTGCTATCCATCAACGAACGAACAAACTACATTTGAAGTGGGGAATCAGGTTGTGACGGTCAGTTATGGATCATGACCGGGAACGCCATACTAAGTTAGCCCAAAACGGTGTGTACGGATGCCTTGAATAAGAAATCCAAAGTGGTCCGCAAATTTCACGTTGTAGTACCACCCACACGTGACTTGACTTTATCCTTGGAAATAAATCTTGTTGGAGGGATGACTAAACTTTGTATCATTCTGTGACGAGAAATAAAATTAGTTTTAATTACTCCACTTCATGAATTTATCGAGTAAAAATCGGACTAACAAACTATACCTTTGGATAAGCTGTTTCAATCCTTGGAAAATTTTGGTGACCTGCAACCCAAATCTATATTTGATTTTGTGTATGTAGTTTAAATTGCATTAAATGTAGGCCGAGTTAACCAATTAATATTAGGCCCAATATCGAATTGCTCGATAAGGGGCCCTCGATTTGTCAAACTGGTCAGCCCTTAGAATGCGTTTGGTTCACGAAATGGAAGATTACCAGGGAATAGGATTACTGGGAATGTTGTATTTTGTGTTTGGTTGACTTAGCAGGAATGTAAGATTATAGTGTTTAGTTAAAAGAATAAAAGATTATTGGAATGTATATTTAACCAAATTATCCTTATTATATATTTGTTTTTTAACAAGTTGGAAAATATTTTTATATATATTTTTTAAAAATTTAAATTCATAAAATTTATATAGATTTTTTTACAAAAATAAAAATATAAAAAGGTTTAATGAAAGGGTAAAATTTTATTTAACACTGAACTTCATATAAAATTTTAATTATAGATTTTTTTTGTAAATCTAAAATAGTTTTAAGGATAAATTTGTAATTTAACATTCGTAGAATTTTTATTATTCAATGACAGAAAAAAGATATTTAAAAAAAATTAAGGGCATTTTAGTCCAAAATATCGGGAATCCAACAATACCTAAGAAAATGGAGGTAATGACACTCCCTGTAATATATCCCAAAAAATTCACTATTAATAATCGTACATTACCAAAAATGAGATTCCCGAACTAACCAAACAAAAAAATATTAATTCAATTCCTACAAAAATCTCACATTCCTATCCAAATACACACCTCTTAAGGTAAAAAAGACAACATGTCTGTGATTTGTTGTCCCTTCAATCCCTTGAATTCCCTCGTAGTTGTTATCCTTCAAAACTGCCGAAAAAAACGGGGGGTTTTCTCAGATTGGTGGCAAAAGTAAGAAACCATGGAAAAAAAAAACCTTAAACCTGAATTGTTGCTAAAGAATTTCTCTCTCTCGTTTTGCACGATATAAGTTACTTCCACTACTTTCAAGATGCCTAAAGCTTAAGATCCATTTTAAATCATCAAAGAAGAGACTCAAGATTCCGTAAGTTGAGTCTTTGTTTTTTTTAACAGTGTTAAAGTAATAAGATTTTTGGGAATTTCAATTAGATGACGTTTTGGGTGTTCTCTTTTTGTTGGTTTAGATTGATAAGTTGCAATCAAGTTTTCATCAGCGGGAATGGATTTCCCGATACTTGAGAACAATTACATCTCACAAGAAAGCTACTTGCTAAATGTGAGAGCACCAAATGGAAGGTATCGGAATTAAGCTTTCCTCTTTAATTGGACTGGATCTTTTAGATAGGAAAAACTTAATGTTTTGATGATTGATGGGGTTTACTTTTATCTTTGTTGGGTTAATTGAACAATTTTAATCCAACCTTGAACTGCGTATAAAGGCATCTTTTTCTTGATAGGAAGGTGGATGAATTGGACAAACAATAAGTGTGGCGGCTAAAGAATCTTCTTGGTATGTCATCGATGATAGAAAACTTTAAAAAAGGAGCAGATGGACCACGACTGCCTGTGCTCAGCTCAGGTATTATCTGTATAGTTACATTAATTGAACACTGGAGATTTATTCAATGATGTTCATTTGCTGATTGGGGTATTGCAGGCATTGTCTTATACTCTTATTATTATATACGATGGAATTGGATTGTGTGCAACTCATGTTTAATCTTAATCTTGAAGTCATGGATCCCTTTTAAGGATTACTATGTCGGATCAGGTAGGAAATGTGAAGAAGTCTGTAGTCACTCGAAAAGAGAATGGTAGTACAGCAAGTTTGATGCGCCATGAATTAATGAAATTCCCAAATCAGGTAAGTCCAAACAGTATATTGCAGAAGACAACGATGACTTTATCGAACCAGAATCAGATAGACAGATGCTTATAATAGAGATCTTTACTTGCAGTTTCTCTTCCCCGCATTTTTCTCATCATGTTTTACTGTCCATTTTTACTAGCTTTTGATTGTTTTATGAATTGATGGTTGTAGGTAGCAAGACGGGGAGTTGGATGAGCTTAGTGCTAGTGTTGAGAGAGTAGGAGGTGTTGAGCTTACAATACATGAACTTCTGGCACAGGGGAGTGTGCTTACTTGATTGTTTTCTTTTAATCTTATTCATGAATGAATTGTAACTAATTTAATATGTTCTGCTCAATATCAGTGTAGGATATATATAACTATTTCATATTCTAATATTTTGGTCTTTCAGGAGAAAATAATAGGTGGACTGGGTACTGAAATGGGCAGCACAACAAACCGACTGGATTTTGTTCAGGTGATTCTTTTTAATGTGGTATTGTAGCATATAAAACGATCCTATCCGCAATCTGAAAACCAAATGTTTATGCTTTAATGCTAGTTTTTTTTTATTTTTCTATTCATTCTGGTTTTCTTCACTTAGTCCGGAGAAAAGGCCAAGCCTTCTGATTTTTATACACGAGACAGCGATCTGATGTTTGGTTATAACCGCAGGAGTTGTTGAACACTAGAGGAATTGGTTGGTGTGGTGTGAAGTGTTGAATTGGTTCCAATTTGCAATATATGACATGCGTTGAGTTCTTTTACCATCATCTGTGCGTAATGTTTTGCAATGTTTTAGAACTTTTACTTGTTCGGTTATCGTCGAGAACTATCCGTGTTGTAATATATTACTTGTTTGTTCATCTCTTATTAAGATTGCAATTTGTATTGCAGATTTAGAGATTCATAGATAACTTATTTATTGTTTAGATTTAATTGTGAATTAGGTGTGGATACGGATAAACATCACGTATATCTATTAGTTGAATCTGATTATAGATTACAAAATGAAGAATATGCTTGTTTTTTTAAGGAGATTTAAACTTTGGTCATCTAACCATTAATGGATTTGGATTTGGAAGGATTTGAATATTCAACATATGATTTAAGATTTAAAATTTGATTTTTGATTTTTGATGATTCGACTATTTGATGGATAATATTTCATTTGGATTCAGATAATAATATTTGAGAGATTTACATATTAAAATTTAGATAATTCAAGAAATACAAGTACCCAATTCATCCTCATCTCTATCCTTGTAGATTTAAAAAATTGTGTATGGTAGCATGTGTTTGTGTAGCAATATGTATTGCATTACTGATTGTGGTATATATTTATAAAGTTTATTATGTTTAATGTAATACATAGAAGTTTTAACTCTTGAGACCTTCATTGTGTTCTGTCTTAAAACATAAAAAGATGCTTAGACTTAACAAGTTTTGTTAAATTGGTTTCTGAACAAATTTTTAATTAAATAAAAATGTTGGGGAGTAAATTTGATCCAAAGCTTTTCACGATGAGGGAGAGGGAAAGGAATAACTTGTACGGACAACGTTTTCCAACTAGTCGGTAAAGAGGAAGGAATGCGTTGGATAAAGACGATATATTTACCCAGATTGGCTGCGAGTTCCAAATTCCAATACCCAACCAACCATGCTCTGCCCTAAGCATCCACAAATGTATGCTCGGCGAAGTGGGAGTCAATTTTATTTTAGTTTTTAAGAAAGTCTAATTTTCTTCCTTTATAAAGAAACTTCGATCGTGACAAAGTCAAACCCGGCAGGGATCTCCCATTTTCACATTTCGTTCTCGCCAAAAAGTTTAGCCGTCCCTTTTTATCTGATTGTTGATCGAAAAGAAAAGAAAAGAAAACCATATCATAAACGATGTCACTGCCACTGTTAAAGCTAGGAACTTTGGCCTTAAAAACGCTGAGTAAACCGGTGGCTTCTCGGCTCAAGCAGGCTGCTTATGCCCCCAAGTTCCGCCAGTTCGTTAGCATTGCTCAGGTACACAAATTACTTGCATGTTTCTTATGTTTCGTTGTTCTTTTCAATTTGATTTGGGAGGCTAAAGCTAGTAAGGACTGTGGAATATTATAATGCATCGAGCTTGCTAAGTACTAGCATAACATTTCTGTAAGATCTGCTTCTGCAAAATAATCTACTAATTTTTTCTGCCTTAGATTGCGAATTTGAAAATTGAATTTAAAAGAAGGATGATAAAGTATGGGTATATCATTTGGTCTTAATTTTCTTCCTGGTTTCATTAAGAACTTGATTTGCAATATTTAGCCAGTAGTGTTATCTAATTTGATGATCCACTAGGTTTAAGGAATGAATCAATCATATATTGCCATTAGATTGTTAACCCCTTTTTAGCAAATTGAATCACTAGCAATCTGTAGTGTTGCATTTCTATATTCTTACTGCCAAAGTTCAAATATGCGTTTCCATAACGTTGATACATTTGATTCAGATGATGTGATCTGTCTCTTGTTCCTTCCATTTATTTTGTCCTTACACTTTTTTTTTAAATTTCTTCTCCCTTTAATGTTCGACACTTGTGTTTAAACTAAGCTTAGGAGGTCATGTTTCTTATATGAGCTAGCTTTTCACAACTTGTTCATCTATATTGCATTATAGTACTATTATGGTATGTTTCTGCTGTAAATTATAGATTTCTACAAGTTTAATCCCAGTGCCAATGTATGGAACCAGGCAAACCATAGAATCACAACTAGAATGCAAAGACGCATTTACAGTCATGCAACGGATGTTGAGATACGGCCCTTGGACGAGGAGAAAGCTGTTCAGGCTGCTGTAGATCTTATTGGGGAACTTTTTGTGTTCACGGTATTAGTCGTTCCCCAGCTATTCTTCCTATTACTGTTTCTAGAAGTATTTGAAATTACTCAATTTTTTTGCTTGATGATGTTGTCACCAAAAGCTTTGTCATCTCCTTCCAAATAAAGAAAAATGAATCAAGCTAGTAACATGCTACCATCACACACACACACATCTGTGTTTATATTTATCTATGTTGGCACGTATGTTGCTATTTATTTGTATCTACCCGAACAAAAAGTGTTCTACATATAGTACTACCTGCCAATACCTTGTATTAGACATATTCTCACCAGGTAGGTTGTTTTTTCTTTTGCTCTGCACCTGGTATAGATATCTTCTTTGTTGGAATAGTATTTTGAATGCAGTAATAAATCAAACCGAGTTACATTGCATTTAAATATTTAGCATCATTAGTGAACTGCAATCTAAATAGATTCTAGATATATCACTGGTTCTATTCGAGTAGAATATGTATGATAGCCTAAGGTTTAGCAACTAGTGGATCTTGGTAATCATGAAGGAATTTTGGCCCTTTAGCTGATATTTTTGCCTCTTCATACTTGATTTACTCTTGCACTTAATGTGTTTATGAAGTGGTGGTATTTGCATGAATTGCCAAAACTTACCATACTTGTTCTTTGTTAAACATATACTTCTCGTGAATGTTTATGATTTTCTACACGTTGGAGTTTGTATATAGGTTGCAGGAGCTATCTTGATCTTTGAGGTTCAAAGAAGTTCTAGATCGGAAGCCAAAAAGGAGGAAGCACGCCGAGCAGAGTTGGAGGTATTCATTGAACAATCTCCTTTGTTTGTTATTGATTATTTCTCTAGGTGATTTTGACATGATGCTAACTAAGACTGTGTGTTTAATCCTCTGTTACTTTGACTCTTCATTTTTCTTGCAATAATACCCGTGTCTGACATCCATGTCCCTTGTCTAACACACTCTCAGAAAAGTATCCTCCAAATTCACGGAAAAGGTTCAAAAAGAATTTTAACATACCTGTGTTAGATATGTACCTACATCCAACACTCTCACCCGAGTCCAAACTACATAAGTTCAATGTGACTTATTTATGCATGTAGATCTTCAAAGGTTTCTTTATGCATGAAAGAAGCATGGTGATCGAATATTTTGCATGTCCTACTCCTCGGGGAATAATTGATTTCTATTTCCTCTAATTCACAAGCCCTGTTTCATTTTTTTTTCAGGCAATGAAGAAAAGAAACGAGGACTTAGCTACAGAAGTGGAACTTCTTAGACTTAAACTTGAAGAAGTGGGGCAGCTTGCTAAGCGACAGGGACTCGCTGGTATTTTCAAATTGAAACATGCTAATATGGAGAGAGAGAGAGAGAGAGAGGGGGGGGGGGATTGGCAAAACCAGCTTGATGTAAACGGGCTTGGAAATAAGTCGAGTATTCTTTTTCTTTATTCCAATTCTCTATTATACAGGTTTCTGATCAACCCCTCAATAAGGGAATCATTCTTCCTTTCCATTCTTTTCAACATTGAGCCATCTTTTTGGACTGTATTCTGCTTTCAATCGATCATTGAAAAGATTATACGACTAAAATCATTGTTTTAAACATGACTGAAAATAACATGTATAAATATAGTGTCTCTCTCAATGATATGAGTTCATTCAAGATTACTTATTCATAAGTACTACCTGCTACTTCAACTTTGCTTAGTTTGGTGCTTATCTTCAATAGTGAGTCGTTCTATTCTTAAACACTGCTATGTTTAAAGGACTGAATAAATGTGAAAGAAAGAGGAGCACCTTTGATCTTAGCAGCGAAGGTAAAAGGAATCTGGTGGTGGACTTGTACTAGTGGGACTTCTCTTTATGCCTTTCTTGCCCCCCTGTTACAAAAGGGATCACCCTTTTTTATTTCTTCAGGTGAGAAAATAAATATTTATTTACCTTGAGAATCTATTCCAAAGATTTTTAAATTGTATGTGGATTAATAATTATTTATATTAATTCTGATGATTGTATTTAACCACAAAATTTAATTTTTTCTCCTAAAGGGATAAATATAATAAATTCAGATTTAAAATGTAACTTGATATATTAATTTTAAATCCTATTCCAAAGATTTTTAAATTGTATGTGGATTAATAATTAGTTATATTTAATCTGATGATTGTATTTAACCACAAAATTTAATTTTTTCTCCTAAAGGGATAAATATAATAATTCAGATTTAAAATGTTGATATATTAATTTTAAATCAGTGTAATCCGTTAATTATTGTTTCTTTATTCTTTTATTTTTGATCAAATTTGAATTACACATTCCTCATAATTATAAAATATCTATATACTTCGGTTCTTACTTTTAAAAATATTTTTTAATATAATTTATGTTACATTTTTTTTTCAATTTAATCATATTATTGTAACTTTTTGCAAACTACTTATTTATATCATTTCTGTGACACAATCTTACTCTCATCAATGTTTTGTCTTCAATTTTTTTACCTTTAAAAATAAAATTATAAATCATATTTTATAATTTAGAATGTTATTTGATTTATTAAATATCATTATAAACTTTACTTTAAAAATTAGAAAGAAATATATATGTATAATTTATATGGTCGAAGAAAATTATTAAATTAAACCAATCTGTACTATGATATTAAATAGTTACAATTAGAATGTATAAATTTGAAAAACTTGATTAAAATAAAAAAATTTAAGTAACAATAAGTTTTAATTTAAATATTTTAACTCGATTTAACTTCAACTATATTCATTCAGCTGATACTCCCTTAATCTCATTAAATTATTCCTTTTTAATTTTAAAATTGTTGCATTAAATGTGATATTAAAAAGGTCAACGATCAATTAACACTTGTATATTTATTTTTACTCTTATATATCATATTTTTACACATTAAAATAAATTTGTAAACTCTATCTATAACCCCCCAGACCAATGCGGGTATATCGATCCGATCCGGGAAGTCACATTAGGGCCACCGGAGCGACCCACTGTAAAAATAGCGGAAAATTTAAAACTTTTATTGAAACGTGTAACTTATAAAATCAGTTTTCACTATTTAAAAATAAAACATATTTCCAGACTCGTATATAAATCAAAATACAATTACATGCCCCCTAATCACATGTACCATACTCTGCACAACGCCGACGAACTCCCTTACTGAAGTCGAGATGCACTGGTACAATTCTTTCAACCTGAAAAGGTGAGTAATAGAGTGAGCTTTGGAAAGCTCAGTAATACAGAACTATCAGATGATGCTGATGAACGTGCAGATACATATAAATATTTATTTCCTTATTGCTTTTGAGCATTTACCTATTTTTATGCTGAGCAGAGATTCTACTGATATTTCGGGTGGTAACGGACAATGAACTTTCAGTTCAGAGAAATATTTCGGATGACTGAGTTGAGGAGATCATAATAGGTTTTCTAGTGTGTTCCCAAAAAAACCATATAACTTTTCAGATCTTTTTAAAACATATATATATACCCCCATCCCATCACAACATAATGTGTAGGTTCCCCAGAACCATACACCCAAACCAACCAACATATAAGGGCCTGAGCACAAGTCGAGGTACTGCGTAAATTCTTCCTTAACAATACCCCCAATTAAAACATTTTTCCGTCATTAAACGAAGATATCAGAAATCAAAACAGAATTCAGATTAGATCATAACAGAATCCAGATCAGAATCAGAACAGAATTCAGGTCATTTATCCTAACAGAATTCAAGTCGGAAATCAGATAAAATATTATATGATTAGGGAACACACCAGAGTTTACAAATATTATTCAGAGATGCTAAATAATCTTAGCAGGCAGAGAAACACGGATTTTCAGTATACCGATAAAATACCGGACGTTAGAAATACTATTGGAAAAGTTCAATAACTGACAGAATCACCAGTTATTCAGAATGTGAATTATCAGGATCATATCTTATTTGGACAGTTTTCAGAAGTTGTATGTAATCAGAAGGGTATTCAGAATCCTTTACATCCATGTCAATTGATCGGATAATCAAACAATCTTGAGAACGAAGATTCAGAATCTTAATATCTATGTCGACTGGTCAATTCATTTTTCCTTTCAGGGTATTTACTCGTTAATACCACAAATTCTTGTCCATAGATCATCTCAGAATCATCGCTGAATAGATCTTCCAATGGTCTTTATTTCGTTTCCAAGTTCCACGATATCATGAATACTGACATGCTTGATTTGTAGTTCATGTTCCATAAGGACATTACATCTTATAAACTCATCAGAATTTCCAGACTTATCCAATCCACTTACTTAATCCTCAGTCATTAAGGTTACCTAGTTTATTTAACAGTCATATCCATTCCAGTTATTTCGGGATTTTTTTCAGAGTAATTCAAACGTTCCTAAATTTCAGACACATGTTGCACTTCCGTTCCATTCAATTTGGTCTTCGTGGTTGATTTGTCGAACAAACGTCCAATTCCTAGTACTGAATACGATCTAGATCTGAGCTGAACTGAATACTTCCAAAATTTGTCATCGAGCCAAACTTGAGAAGACGAACACATGTTCCAGTAATATCTATGTCATTCAGGTATTGATATAGCTTTAGGGTTGATCTACTCACTTAAATTATTTTCATTACCTTTAAAGGTAGTCCAATACCTATGCTTACTTGGATTCCTTAATTAATCCAAGACATTTACTTAATTTAGACCATAAGGGTTTTTTTGGTAATTTATGTTCAGTTTTATTCCATCATTTCAGAGCTCGAGGATATCCAATCATTCCTGAGCTTGGTGACATTCTTGATCATTTCCATTACGGGTATTTTTGGTCATTTTATAGATCCACATTTCAATCTTTTTCCTCCATTGGTCTTATTATTTAATTCCAATTTATATCTTTTTCCTCCATCCGATCTTATTGTTTAATTCAATCTCTCATTTGTTTCAGTCCTTTCGAATAATTCTGACAGCAGACCCCCGATAAATTATTCTTCAGGTATTTACTCATTTCTCGGATATTTTTCGGGCAGTGCTTTCTCAATTTTACAAATGGAATATCATGAATTTTCCTGCTAATTCAGGATCTTAACAATCAAATCTGTACTTAATCGAGTTAAGTACGAATCCTCTAAGTATTTTCTCATTCAGGTTAACTTAGACTATTCGATCTCTTAAGGGCATTTCTATAATTTCTTAACCAGATAATTCGATATTAGCTTTTAACGAAATAATATAATTTAGAGATCTTATGATTAATTGCTTTCCCGAACCTTCTCTGATCTTGAAGTGATTCCTTAACAGACTTCTAGTATCTTGCATAAACCCTCTTGGTGTTAAAAACCGTATCCATAATTTCCAAGTAAAACTACATTTCCTTATGCACATCAATAGTTTAGCAGATCAATAATTCTTTTCAGATTTATTAATCCACTTCCAGAGACAATTCTTGTCATTTTCCACCATAAGGGTAATTTTGTAATTTTACCTAATCGATATTCTCATAATTTATCATCTAAGTACCTTTAATGAGATAAATTATAATCTACAATCCATGGTTGATTCTTTTATCACTTAATTTCAGAACTTGTAAATTAATTCCAACTGTCCCCAATTTCTTATAATAGTCATGAACCATATTCAGTTATCTATTTTCTACCGTATTCGTATCTAGTGTAGATCTTCATTATTACACATATAAGACCAAACATTTCCATTCATGCATTTACCAATACCAACATGTTCTATAAATCATAAAGAGGTAGTAAAGTATTACCTCGATTTCCGTGCAATATTGATCGACCATAAAAATTCCATTCGAATGTCTTTGATCCTCAATTCAGCTTCCAATAATTCCTCAGATACATATCAACATAAATTATATCAGAAACGGAGCTTAATTGCGATAAACGGATCGAATCGGTGATAAATCAGTGAAAGACGGCTTACCGGGTTTGAATTTTGGCGAAACGGACTTCGGATTCGGATTCAGGACGTCGAAAGCATAAAATATGACTTTTCAGAAATTTGGAATTTTCGGTCAAAATCAAAGTCAACGGGTTTGACCGGTAATTTCGAGACCTTCGGGTTCGAATTTCGAAAAATAGACAGCGAAATCGGATTTGGAACGTCGAAAAATGTCAGGATAGGTATACTCGGTCGAAGTCAAAAGTCGTTTAATGCCCGGTCAAAGCCAGTCAAAGTTTTGGTCAACAGTGGTCAACGTCGGTCTACGGTCAACAGGTCGGGTCAATGGGTCGGGTCAACAGGTCGGGTCGGGTCAACGGGTCGGGTTGGGTTATGACCGGTCAAACCGGTCAAAATAGGAGCAAAACCGATCAAACCGGCGTGGGGGTGCGTGAACAGTGATAAAATCCCGGAAAAATTTCTAAAAATTATTTTGAGCGATTTCGAGATACTTACAAAGCTCGGTTCACAATTTTGAACGGCGGAGAGCTCGATTTCAACAAATCGGAAACTTTGACCGCTTCACCTCCTCACGTGCCGCCGTAGACGGAGACCAAGGATGACACCGGCGAACTCGGAACGATGCAACGAACACGATGGTGCGGGAGGTGTCGTAAACGGATGACCCGATCGTCGTGAATCGATGAAAAATCAACTAAAACCGAGTTATTACCGACGATACTTCCGACTGAAATTCACGACGAACGGCGATGATTAACGGCGAAAGATTTGTGAGGTTTTGTTCCTCGATTGACAACGAACATGATGGTGGTTTCGGCTTGTCGTTTGGAGGTCGGACGGCGAGTAGATCAGAGTTGAAAGGAGGGTAGTTGGAGAAGGGAAACTAGAAAAAATGCATCTGCGCACGGGGATAAGAGATTTATAATTCAACATATATAAACAATGGGTAAACCAAGAGTTTAGTCACTGAACTTCCTGCACTTCATAATACGGTCTACAAACTTTTAAATCTTACAATTTAATTCCCGATTCCTTCCAAAAATACCAATTAAATTCACTACTTTATAATTTCTTAAATTTAACCCCTAAAATAGGGTGTTACACTATCAATTACATTTTAGAAGATATTTTTTTTCCATTTTATATGACTTGATATATGATCAAATTTTTTTTTTGAATTATATGTTAATCAATATAAAACAAAATTAACGAGGTAGAGAGAGTATTCATTACTGTTATCATGAACGAAGAAAGATCTTCTAATTAAAAAGATCGAACAATTTTCTTTATTTTCCTTGTGGGATTTGGGAATAAAAGTAAACAAACTAAAAAAGCAGAAGACCACCCAAAGAGAAGAAAGCACACACACACAAAGAGGTAAGGATTAAGGACCCAGGAGCATCTGTTCTTTTAGTTTTATTTTTATTTTTTATTTTTTATTTTCATCGTATAAATTTCTTTTCGACCTTTTTTTTTTGGCCATTTCCCAGCACTCACTTATTTCTCTTTGTCTATTTTGCCTCAGCGCTTGCTCCATAGAAAGGAACTTCGGTGTCTTTGATCATTCTCTGGTTACCTTTCTAAGATAACTATTTACATCTCTTTTGATTCTATAATTTGCCTTTTACCTGAAGCTGTCTTTGTTTAATCTCAGTTTTAAGGTATTTGGAAATCTGGGTTGCCTTTTTTTTTATATAGATATAATTCATTTTTTTTATATATATAAAAAACTAATCTTTCTGTGTTTTTACGACTTCAGTTTATCTGGATGTGATGTAAATTTATTTATCATGATTCTTGTAATCTTTTCTAGCTTGATTTCATTTTTCATAGAAGTTATACAACCTTGGGAATCTCAGCTGCTTTGATTGCAAAAGGGGATTTTCTTTTTCCCACTATTGTTAGTTGTAAACCAAAATTTAGTTATAAATTTCAGGAACAAGAATAGTGACAATTGGATTGTAGAGTCCTGGTGGGAGTTGTTGAAGGCTCTTTGTTGTAATGGGGAAAGGTTCAAAAATCAACTGCAAGTCTGCATCTCACGAACTCTTCAAGGACAGGGCAAAAAACCGGGTGGATGACCTGCAGGGGATTTTCTTGGATCTGCAGTTTGCCAGGAAGGAGAGCCGCAACACCGATGTCGCGGTCCTTGAGGAGCAAGTCCATCAGATGCTACGTGAATGGAAAGCTGAGCTCAACGAACCTTCTCCGGCATCTTCATTGCAACAAGTCAGCACTGCACATAATTTTCATTTGAATCACATGTATATTTTTTAAATCCTTGTGAATTTGTGGCAATGAATTTCAGTAGGTTGTATGTTGTTTGAAGTGGTCTGGCAGTCGCAAATTGTGTGCAAGATAAATGCTTATGAGTCTAGATCTTAAGAGGTTGAGAATACTATCTAAGATGTTGTGATTGGGAATTGTGATCTTCATGTGAATTACAGGGAGGGAGTCTTGGTTCATTTTCATCGGATATTTGTCGGCTGCTGCAGCTTTGCGAAGATGAAGATGACGCAACTAGTGTACTAGCTGCTCCAAAGCCTGAGCCTAATGATCAAAACCTGCAAGTAGGAGATACTGCCGCTTTTCAAGAGGTGGTTTCGCTTTTATCATTGAATTCTTTGCCTTTTAGTTTCTTTGAGATTTGCATGATGGTTGGAGTGATAACATGTTTATTCGGTAAGCTTGGATCAACATGAGCTCAAGTTACGTTGTCCATCTTAAGGGATGAGATTTCTTTTTTGTTTGAAGCTTTTGGTTTCATTCTTATGTAAATACGGGATTGGGGGCTGTACATGTTTATATAGTATGGCCACGATTTTTTTTTAGTTTGTAGAATGTTGTGAAGTAGTGAAATGATGAAAAATCATGTTGCTTGATGACTGTCTCTAATTTGTTTAATGTTGTTATAGAGTAGCGAAGGCTACCACAACATGCTTGCAATTCTCTTCTAGGTTGGTAAACAGGATTGGGTACTTAGACCAGGATATAATGATTTTGGTTTCTCTAGTAACTACTGGGTGTTTCTGTGATAAATATGGGAGAATATATGATATTTTTGGAAGTGGCCAGAGCATCAAATATGTTTCATTCGTTGCACACACAATGAATAGGACTGGCACAGATAGTGAACTTCATTCTAAGATATCCCTTCTCAGCACCAATAATTGGTAACCTCCCTCGGCTTCAGCGTCATGCATGCTTTTGTACCTAGATCTTTATTTGAGCTTACTAGGGCTTAATATACCATATTTTGTTCGTACTTTTGCATTAAAGTTATATTTCCTAGAGCATACTTTGGCTCTTCTCTGACTACATGAATGTTTTTTTGGTTAACAGCTTCCATTTTTCTTTGGCATGCTCTAAGTTGAAAATACATTCACTGGCAAGTTTTGTAATCAACATGTTCTTATAGGGTTATGGAGTGAATCAGTTAGTTGATCATTGCAAAGACTCGCCATCAGGAGTCCGTGTTATGCCAATTAACAACTTGGAAGGGGCTACTCAATTGGAATACCCTCAGTTTAATCTGCATCAGGATTTTGAACCCTTGTACACAGGTTACAATTGTACAGGTTTCACTGGGGAGGATGCCATGCTTCATACTCCTGGCTATCTGCCAAGTATATGCCTGCCACCATCTGCATTCTTAGGTCCAAAGTGTGCACTTTGGGATTGTCCAAGGCCTGCTCAAGGGTTGTATTGGTGTCAAGACTACTGTAGTAGCTTTCATGCTAGCTTAGCAATGGATGAAGGACCAACTGGCACGGGACCGATTTTGCGACCTTGTGGCATTGGCCTCAAGGATGGACTGCTCTTTGCTGCTCTCAGTGCCAAGGTACAAGGAAAAGATGTGGGTATACCGGAATGTGAAGGAGCTGCAACTGCAAAGTCTCCATGGAATGCTCCTGGTATGTTTATCAATATTGCTTACTTGGTTTCTGGTGGCAACTTTTGAGTGGTAACAGAGTACATTCTCTAATCAGACGTGGTTTTATTTTTTGATTTGTGAAATTAACTATTTTTCTCCTTTGATTACAGAGCTCTTTGATCTTTCAGTTCTTGAGGGTGAATCAATTAGGGAGTGGCTCTTTTTTGATAAGCCTCGAAGAGCATTTGAAAGTGGGAACAGAAACCAGAGGTCTTTGCCGGATTACAGTGGGCGTGGCTGGCATGAGTCAAGGAAGCAAGTTATGAATGAATTTGGAGGACTGAAGAGATCATACTACATGGATCCACGGCCACTAAACCATTTTGAGTGGCACCTTTATGAATATGAAATCAACAAGTGTGATGCTTGTGCCTTGTATAGGTTGGAATTGAAGCTCGTTGAGGGTAAGAAAAATGCAAAAGGGAAATCAGCAAACGATATTGTTGCTGATCTACATAAACAGATGGGAAGGCTCACTGCAGAGTTCCCGACTGATAACAAACGCAATGTCAAAGGGCGGGCTAAAATTAGTGCAAAGGTCAGTGTCGGAAATCCTTATTCTACTCAAAATGTGGTGGCATCAGCAGGCGAGAAGTTTGATTACAGGCATGGATTGCAGTATGATTTTCTTGTTGACGATTTAAGTGGTTATTATCTAACATAGTCGAAGAAAATGGATAAAAGCTGAAATAGCTACACCCATTCATCTAGTTTTGTTATATTTATCTGCTAAAGCTTTTAACACGGCCAGAGTGGTGGCTATAAATATAGAAAACCTGGTCAATCTCTTATTTTTGGTGGCCATAAATTTGTACAGTTCATTTGCTCACAGAAGTGCTCGTATTTTCGGGGTTGATGCCTCGATCTAACTTCTGGTAGATGGTGAGAAGCAAGAGAAATGGCTGTTTTTCTTCAGACCATTTGAAAACCTAAGCGAATTGTATTTCTAGGGTTCTAATACTTGTATGCTAAGTCTTTCATCTGCTCATGAAAGATAAATCTCAATCTGTAGTTGAGTATGTATGAATGGTATACAATTCTCGAGTCATTATAGCTTGGTCTATGCTTGCAAAACTAGTAAATGATTTTGGATTTTCGACTGATTTCTTGGGGTGGGGTGAAATACAAAAATATAAAGAGATTCATCGTCGGATTTTAAGCAAGATAATACCTCATTTTAAGTCCTGTTTGACAAGTCTCCTGTTGATAAACAACTGTCGATCTAGTGAGATTACAAACAAACAAGTCTATTATTTTCTTCTTTCTTTTCTATGCAACTTGAAATATTGTTTAACCAGTTTATAATGCACAAGTTACGATTAAAGCTTTTATAGTAACTTACCATTGAAACTCCATGTTTTCCTTTAAATCGCATTTAACCAAAATCTTTTTTAGAAAAATGCAAATCTAGTTTTTGTCTTTATGATGGAAGAAGAAATACATGTATCGTGCCCCATTTACGCGATTTCATGGCAGATTGTGAGAGCCTACCTTTCTAGCTTAGCAGCAGCCTACCAATCTATGTTTTGTTTGCACTTGGCAGTATAAAACCACAACCATCCAATCAAACCTACTGTTTGACCCACCTAATCTCCACGTATTGATTAATCCCATCACTCTTGTTAGGCCACGTGTCCTGCTATGAACATTTCTCCCATTTCTTAGCCTCCTGAACCTCCCCGAGCTAAACACAATGGGAAACACAGAAGTTATTGACCTTGCAACCGCCATTGCTTCTATCTCCATCTACTTTGGAAATTATTCCAAGTTTGAATTTTTGGGGTTCGAAGGAGTTGTCATCACTCTCAGTCAGCATTATCATCGCTGATGGTTCATGCAAATTGTGACGCAAGTGGAACTAGAAATAGCTAGCGAAATGATTCCTTTTCTTTTTTTCTGAAGCATCCCAACACTTGCTTTGTCAAATCCAAAGTGCTTGGTGCTTAAACTGTTCTCACCAAAGTGCACGTCAAATATCTGCACTGCACCACTCAACACCAAAACTCACCCTCTCGTCCTTTAACCCACTCGTCAGGTTCATAGCTTAGCTCATTTGTTGCAACACGAAAACACAACAGCGAAATGTTTAGACCAGACAACCTTTTTTTGGGGGGTTCAGTGAGGGTTTTCAGTCTTTTAAGATTCCCGTGATGCAATGAGTTTTAAAAGTTGAAACTAGCAAGACCCTGTTCGACGCTTACATAACAGATGGGCCAGCTTTGAATAGGTTGTTTGATATTTGGATGAATCCTAAGTAAAACCCTATTTCTGAATGCAAAACTTATCATATACAGACAAATTTAGAAGCCTAAAAGACATACACAGATGTTCATTATTTATCACGATCCTGTATCTCATACATTTCATTTGTCTCTTTACAACATCTTTTCTTTTCAAAGAAATAAAAGGGTTCACGCTAGCTTATAACATCGCATATATATGTGTGTGTAAACTACCCTCATAAATTAAAACTCCATGTTCCCTGCCCTGGTTGGTCAGTAATTAATCACTTCAAATTTCAATAACATTTACAAAAAAAAACTAAATAATATTAAAACATTTGAAGTTTTGAACCGAGTCTTGCATGCATGAAGTACAGCTGCCCGGCATTGACAAAGGTTGTCTCTCATGTATTTTAGATTCTCAAATCTCAATAGTTTTCTGGCTTGCTGAATGGTATAGCAATTAAGGGAGGCTTTCAAATTTGTTCATGGTCATCGAGGAGATAATTATTCACCCTATGTATTCTTGATTTGGTTGGTACCAAATTAATTGCTTAGAGATGAGATCATTACATAATTCCAAGAAAAACAATTTTGATATATAGTCATACACCTCGTTTTTTGGTTACAAAAAGATTTAGGTTAGAGATGACTCCTCCAATTCAAAACTAGAACATACCTAAAATCCAATTGAGATTTACATAGGAATATACAAAAAAAATAAAAAAAAATAAAAGAAAGAGTATTTTGATATATAATGTCAATTATAACAACATAAATAATATTACGCATTTATCCTATAAACTCATTTTTTAATTTTAAAAATCAATCTAACAATAATAAATTTTCTACTGAGATTTAATGGAATTTTGGAAAAAGATGTTTTAGACAATTAAACAAAATAAATAACTCATCTCATTTTAGTTAAAAAGATTCTCTAAACCCTAATATAGGAAAAGTTTTCAGCCTTAAAAGGGGTGGGCATTTCTTAGTGTAAAGAATATATATGATATGAAAAATTTAGTTTTATGTTTAACTATACTTCCGGGAGAAAATATGCAAAGTAAAATGTAAAATAAGTTAAAAGTAGGTATAATTTGCAACTTCTATGCTTATTTCATGGACATCAAAAGTAAAATAGCATATAATCCATGCACATTGCTTAACAAGAAATTAGTTAATACATCGGTTCAGAAAGTTTCCATACTACATATCCATCATATAGAGAGAGACAGAGCCCTAAGGAGCAGCTAAACCTAAATTTCAACCTTGAGATTAGACTTGAGAGAGAAATGATGGTGGGATCAGAACGAGAAAAAAGCTTCCATTTCCCCATCTCTAAACCTGCAATTCAAGAAAACAATACTAATCAAGGAGCTCCTATGGCAAGTAAAAGCTTCCAGCGTTTACACGAGAAAAAAAGTCCTAAGTGATCTCTTATGAATAAACTAGCTGTCATGCACATTACCTAACATGAAAATAGTGTATACATTATACCCCATTGCAGAAGATCGATATAAATTTTCTACTCATATGCAGTACAACAAACTTGAGGTTTTTTATAGTCACCTTCCTTAGATGGAGAAGGGGCTTAATGAGCGAACCAGATAGTAAATTCCACCATTTTGAAGGGACTGAAGGGTTAACCCCCACTCGTTGGTGAGAACAGGTTGACCAGAGGAGTTGATCAAGATTGCATCATCACCAAAAGCCTCCCACACGTTGAAGGGACCCACCGTTATCTCGAACGCTACATCATTGATAAACACCGTCGATCTACCCAGACTGCCAGTGTCCACTGCGGCCGATTCCCCAACACCTGCCAATCACTCAACATAAAACACCAAACACTAGTCAATTTCCAGAGACAAACAAGCCATGCACACGTTCGTCCGTAGACAAATGATACCAAGTCCTGGTCCTAAATGACATTTTTATCCTCTTCCTTTTTTCTACTAATAAAGATAAATCCTTATATTAATATCCTCAATTGTGAAAGAAGAAAAAAATGAATTACCATGAATTTGTTGAATATTAGATGGAACAGTAATTGTAGCACTGGAGGAAGCAGTGTGTGGAGAAATAGAGTGAGTACTAGCAGCAGTTGTCACAGTACTGTAACTAAGCTGGAGCTGCATATTCATCCTTTCCTCTTGTTCTTTCCTGGAATCCCCATGGCTTAATATCTCACTCAACAATAGACTTGTACAGGGTCCAACTGGTTGTTCAGGGACTGGAATCACATTGGTTAGCTCTGATAAGCCAAACGCTTGTGTAAAACCGGCTCCTGCAGTAGCCTGTTGCATGGAAAATAAGAAAGGTTCGTTCAAGAACTCGTTCTGAGGCTGATGAAAGTAGGTCTGATTCACAGAAGCAGTTGGAGAGTTGGAAATATCGATGACATTGTAGTACTCAAAGAGAGAGTACTGCTGTTAGCTCCTTTCGGTGAAGATTTCTCGGATGAGGAAGATGAAGAGACGGTAAAGTGATGGAGGGTTTGTTGGTTTTGCTGGGACTGATGTTTAGAGTTTTGAAGATTGCGCATCTTGTGTTTGCTTGATTTTCTGTTCTGGAACCAGTAAAAGACATTGGCATCCCCTACTTGGCCATACTCTTGCAGTTGAGCTCTGATTTTCCTTATCTCATCCCTAGGTGGGTTAACCATCCCGGAGTTGAATATGGCTTCCAGTATGCGAATTTGTTCAGGCTTCGGGTTCCATCTCGGTTTAGGCTCCGGACTACGCTCTTCACACCCTGCAACTATTGCAGACGACATTATCATCTTGTCAATGATTCAAACAACATAATTTTCCTAACTAGGGTCACGTCAACATAAAATTATGAACAACATCAGTTTCAAAGAAGCAAATTAATGAGAAAAGCGACATTTATTTATGTAGGTAAAGACAAATCCATGATGTCTTACGTAGAATTGTTCATGAAGAGAAGGCACCTTAGATTAAGCCTCTCACTTACCAGAGGTGTAAGGCATTTTGGCAACCAGTTGACATGAGAGATGAGTTGATGTCATGCTGCCATTGGTGGTGAGTATTGCAGGGCTTGGATTTGAACATGCTAGGCCAGTGTCTGTTTGATGAAGACATGATGATGCTGGTGACAATGACCAAAATCTAAGTTAGATATCTAATCCAAAGGAGCCAGCCAAAAGCGACAAAAAGAAAAGAACACAATTGCCCTTTTGTTGTTCTAGTTTTTGGAACTGCTTTGCACTAGGGCAGCATATTTAACATCTCTTCTTATAGGCCTCCTCACCTACTCCTGTGATTTTTTTTTCTCAATTAAATAAACTGTCATGAACCATATTCCCATCTCCCAAAGAAAATAAATAAAAACATTTAATAAATTTTCTTTCTTGATAAATTAATCCACGTAACTGGCAAAACCCACAACAGGAGTCCCCTTCAAGAAGATAAACAAGAAAGGAAATCAAAATAAATGAAAAGGGGAAGATTGAAAGTACTCTCCCATATCGTTCCTTACAGTTTTAAATTGTTAAAACAAAAAAAAAACTTCTTTTCCACTCAAAGTACGAGCTGATTCCCCGAAACAAGAAGCAAAAGGGATCAAGTATATCAATACATGCTTGGTGTTTAATTAGAATCTTCCATCAATGGTGACAGAGAAAGTGAAGTAAGGTTTGAAGACTCCAAAGAGTAGAGAGAGAGAGAGAGAGAGAGAGAGAGGAAGAGGAGAAAAAAAGGGCTTTTTCGTTGATTTTTGCTTTAGAGAAATGGGTTATTCTGGTCAGCTTGTCTCTCTTATTTTGTGTGTATATATATATATATATATATATATATTGGAGTTCTCTTCGGTTTCTGCTTGCACTGCATTAATGGAAGGGTGTAGGGGGCAGATGTAAGCATTGGATTATTCTAATGGAAAAGGTTGTTGAAGAATAAATAGGGGTGTTTGAAAGTCAACAAGAAGGATGTATAGATTGTAGGGTTTTTTATACTTTGATTGGTATCAGAGTGGTGGGAGTGTAATTGCAACTAGTGGCTTACTTTGTGCAAAGTAGGGGCCGAGAGCCATGGAATATAGATTGATTGACTCGAGGGCTTTATTTATTTGCGTGGTTTTTTTTTCTTCTACTTATCTTCAAACTTTAATCTTTCATATTTATGGGCTTTTTCCCGCATATTCATAGAATCATAGTGATTTAACACTATTAGTTCCATGATTTATTAAGAGTGTTGAAGGGGACAAAAACATTTGTGCACTCTTATTCAAAGGATACAAGTATTTGGTACTGAAAGAAAATTGCGGGGTAATATGAATTAGCTACTGATTATCATGGCACTAAATGCTTATCCTCCTCCTTCTGATACATTAACACACCTTTTTCTATATCATTTACATGGTGGATCACCCTGTTTTCATGGCTTGGAAAGAGGCTAGCGAAGCACGCTCTTGACTTGTAATTTGGAAGAGTGACACGTGAAAAGATGACCGAAGCAACAAAACTAGAGTGTCCATGCAAAGAATGAGGATCGATTGTTTGATGAATAAGTAAATTTGGGTGTCGGTCCTTTTCCGACATGAAATTTGTGCACCAAACTTAGCTGCTTGCCGTTTCATCCCCTTCCACATTTGCATATTAAATCCCTTCCCTTTATCATTCCTTCTTCTATAGTTCCGTGTTTCTTTTCCCATGGACTTCTACTGCAGGGAAGCTTGAGATTTTCATTCATTATTTTTTTGTTTAACTTCTTTCTAAAGTTTTGCTGCACTTATCTAGTTGATTGACAGGCTATATTTTCATGCTGACATCCTGAGATATAATTAAAATTGTTTTTTTAATAACTTCAAATTTTCTTTTAAAAAATCCGTTTTTAATATATAATTAAATATGTGTTGTGTATTTAAAGTATAGAAAACATGAAGGTACCGTGTAATACAAAGAAGTGAATTTTACATTGATTAAATATTAAAATTTTAAATTTTTATTTGAACAATTGAAGATAATATATATATATATATATGCTGTTATTGTTGATTGTCTCACTTATGTTAATATTAACATGTCTCTTGATATATGATAAACGATAAAATATAATCGGGTGAATTCACGAGATAATGTTCTCGAATTTTTTTTTCACGATATGGTACACATTCCAGATTAATTCCAGATTAATTTTTACTCCTTACTAATTTACACATACAATATAAATAAAACAAAATATTTTTTTTAAAACAACACTAAATATTTTTAAACACAATATTTTTTTAAACAAAAATTATCTCGCACAAATATTATATAATCTAATATAAACTTACTATCTAACTAATTTACACATACACAACAACAAAAAATAGACAACAAAAAATAATAAATTACTCACGTATTTATGCCTTCCTCCTTTCCTTTCTTTTCCTTCTTTGTTTCTTTATTCGAATCAATTTCAACATGGGCAAATGTTGTGGAATAATGCCCTGTATGTGTAAACCGTTTATTTATTTAAACAGCAATAGCTCCCACAAATTAATTTTAATAATCTAATATATATAATATAACTTAAACTATAAACTATTTCTTTATTATAATATAACTTAGTTAAAATAACACACTAATTAAGCACTAATTAATTTTTTTATAATATACTTCAACTTCAATGAACAATCTAATATATGTTTAAAGACACTAACAAATTAATTAATATTTTTTTATATTTAATAACTTAAACTATTAACTAATTAACTAATTTTTTTTTATATAATAAATATATAACTTAAACTAACCAACTAATAATTTATACTAACAAACTAATTAACTAGATTTTAGTTTTACCCTAAACCCTAAACTAACAAACTAATAATTTCATATAATAAACTAATTAAACAATAAAAATTACCTCACAAACTATGTTTGATCCTTATCTTATTTCTTCTTCTTCCTTTCCTTCTCTCGACAAAGTTTATATGTGCTTATGCTTATACTCCTGGTTGTTCTTCTGCTCTATCCTAAACCCCATATCATTTATATAAGCAAAAAATCGTTGTACATAGTCATTAAATTTGACTATTGAATAAAATATTATTAGGATTGAATCGTATAACTATTGAGCATTGAAAGTCTTCAATTGAACAGCAATATTTGCTGTATTTAACAGCTAAATTAACGCTGCAATCATACAGCTATGGATGCAACGCATGCAGCTACGGATGCAGGAATCTCCCAGCTAGCTATGGATGCAACGCATGCATGAGTGATACAGTTAAAGCTTGGTCGTTGCATGCATGAGTGATACAGTTAAAGCTTGGTCGCGATGCAGGAATCTCCCAGCTATGGAGACTCCATGGCGACCTACCACCTACCCTACCACCTACCATGTCGTCGGGACTCCATGGCGACCTACCATGTCGCCGGCAACCTAGAACCAATCCTTAGGCGCCCCGAGTGCCCCATGCATGAACCGATCCTTGGTCATCCTTGGTGCATGGCCCATGCAGAGGTTTGCCGAGATCAGACCACGTGAACAAAGCGCAGCGCGACCTATCCCATGCCTCGTGCATGGCCCATGCATAGCACCAAAGCAGCATCAGCGAGCAACAGCGGGCACCAAAGCAGCATCAGCGAGCAACAGCGGGCAAAGAACCAGGGCAAATAATGATGGACGCCGGGCGTGCATGGCGACCTTATAGGACGCCGGGCGTGTGCATGGCGACCTATAAGGACGCCGGGCGTGCATGGCGACCTATAAGGACGCCGGGCGTGCATGGCGACCTATAAGGACGCCGGGCGTGCATGGCGACCTATAAGGACGCCAGGCGTGCATGGCGACCTATGTTGCCACTGTAGAATTTACCCCATTCGAACAATTAATCTGGCCAGTGCATCATCTCGTAAAATATTTTTTTTGAATCCATTATGTCGTGAGTTTTACCCTATTTATACACTACAATCATCATATTGCTCTCATCCTCTCTTCTCTAGTTCTCATTCTCATAAAAATAATATAATTTGAAATTTATTCTATTATTCTGTTTTTTTATTAGATATAAATTTTATTAAAAAAAATTAAACTAATTAACATAATAAAAATAAAAGAAAAACTAAATTAAAATCTAAAATTACATTCTTAATCTTAAAATCATAAATAAAATGATTTGTTATAAGATTAAACTTTACATTAAACTCTATATTTATAAATTGTAATCTGAGCATAATAATTTGAAACCAAATATTATAATCTTAAATAACGCATACCAAACGGTGTCCAAATCTTTAGCAACCTGAAACGGAAGCAGTGTAATGTGCAGGAAGAAGTACTTGTTTGTTTGGGCACATACTTTGGCCTTTATATGGCTGTTTTTGCAAACGTGTGTAGGGGGCTTTGTCTGCGTTATTTATTTATTTTTAGATAGTATACGATAATTACAATATAATAATTGTTCAGAAAATTTTAAACAATTGACAAAGTACATATTTTGGAGATATAATTGTTCGAATTCGAAAACTTTAAAGAAAATAATATAATCTTTTTTACTTTATTAATTCTCTTTATTATATATCGATGAATGGCTGAGAGAGAAGCCATACACATCAGTTCACATATAAGGGTCTTTCCTTTAAATTATCTTTGCAGGGGTGTGGTCATGGGGGGTGCTGCAATTCCCTAAATTACAAACCTGCATTATTTTTATTTATTAGCACTTCATTCTACTTCTGCGTCATTTTTTACTTTCTGCTCATCTTTTCATCTTTACCCGTTTTGTCTATCACAAACTTTTAAATGAACTAACTCTTCCTTCTCATATTTTATAGTATAATATTTAAAAGAAGGTTAAAATATATACCACTGCCGGAGGTCTTTCACGGAAACTACTCTCAATCTGACGTTGGGGGCAACCTACTAACTTACCTCCCCCTCATCACATTACATATGAGAATAGAGTCAGCTATTTATTTTAAAATATATACCAAGACTCTTCACTTTTTGCACATTTAGAATTTAATCTCTTTACTTTTATTTTTTGGAATTTAACTGTTTTACTTTTTGAATAAAAAAAAATATAAGTACAATAGTTAACTCCGTTAAAATTATGTTATTAAATTCAAGTATGTTAGAGCATCGTTTTGTTGGTTACACATGGCTTCAAAATTAATTTGTATTTTCTTATTTCAAAAATATCATATCAATGAATTTAACAAAAAATATTAATTATAGTAAATTAGATGTGAATTTTTATAAGTAACAATAAGGAGATTAAATTCCTAGAAATAAAACTCGGAGAATTAAATTTTAAATATACAAAGAGTATAAAGACTTGAAACATATTTTGATTTCAAATATATAATTAAAATTCACTATAAGAGAATTCAACACGTGAATGATATATACAAATATTTTAGGTTTATATATTAGAAAGGTACTTAAACATAGCTTATTTAAGTAACCTTTTATTATTTTTGTATTTAAATAAAGTCTTTTCTTTACTGTTTATTCATAAAAGCCCTTGTTTTGATTGGTTGGTATTTTCTTATGACATGGAATTTAAGTGGAAAAATGAGATGAAAATTAATTGTTGTCATGAATACATAAGTAAAAAATAAAATAAAATTATTTTCTTGAAATTGATTGATTTCTTCGGATGAGAGTTGTTTCTCTTTTTTGGATTGGCCGAGTTCCAAAACATGTTATGTTTGGGACTAGAAAACTCCACCAAGTTAGCTTTATAAGAGAATTCTTTTTTAAGAATATAATCTTTATTTGTAAGACGTTTTGTTTCTTCATTTTTTACGTGATAGATCAATTCCTTATATATCATATTTTTTTATGTATAAAGAGATTTCGACAGTCGGACCAGGATTTGGGCAACTTCTCAATCAGAACATTGGCTTGAAGAATTTCACACATCTCCATTTCTTCGAGTAGGATATCCGAGACTAATTTCTAGTAGGAATGAACTTTTTCAATTATTGGCTTGTCCTCGGTCATTTGAAATTTTAGCTACTCTTTAACACATTTTTTTATTATTGCATCATTGATTCCGTACTTTTTTTTCATAGTTTCCCAGATTAACTTGGTAGATTTGTCTTTGATGAACAAATCAAAAAGACTATTAGTCATGTGACTGAGCATATAACCTCTAACCAACTTGTTGTCTCTTTGAAATTTGGCTAGAATGGCAGTATCTGTATTGTTGGGACCGTCGAAGGAATTGTAGCTTCAATAATGGCAAATGGGTTGAACATCACATAATCAAGCTCTAGTTGTTTGAAGAAGATGACCATTCTTTGAGACCAATAACGATAATTGATTTCATCTAGGGGCTCGAAGTTGGATAAATCGGAGATGTATTTGTTGATAGTGAGAGACATGTTGAAGATAAACAATTTATTTTTAAATTGTAAGAAATAAGCTCTGAAAAAAAAACGAATTAGTAATGTCAATTACAAAATAACCAAACGAAGAAGAAATTGTTATTGGTCGTGATAGTCCACTACTTTAGAAGTGGACTCGTTCCGACCAATACAATTGCAAAGTGAACGGTCATTCCCAAGATTAACATAACCCTCTTTGATTTGTACATTCGAACGAAAAAAATAAAACTTGTTGATTGCTCTTTTCTTAAAAATCAAAAGACAATTGAAAAAAATAAATAATAAAAAAAAATCGATCGGCTAGCAAAGGTCAAAGGGAATAGAGCGACTGCTTAACAGAGAAAGAGGATTGGAAGATGCTTTAGATGAGTGATGAAGAATGAATAGCAACCTTCCTTATATAGACTTAAAATAGGGACATATCTGAAAGAAATCGATAAAAATATCCTAATTGATTACCCCAAATCTCGTCATAAGATCACAACAGAGTTTAACTTCCAAAATTTGAATAAATAGGAAACAAAACTAGAATTTTATATTTAAAGATTTCATTGATCTTGAGTTTGTTAGTACTCACATTAAAATCTTTTTTTTTTCTTGAAATTTTTTAATTTTGATAGTTTACTTCATACTTGATTTTATAAATGCATATTTATCATAAAATCTTTTGAAATTATTAAATTTATGATAAAATAACAGATAATAATTTTTACTTATATGTTTGATTTTTAGTTTATTACCCATAGAAGTCTATTGATTTTTACTTTATTAGTATTCACAATAAAATCCTTTCTTCTATGAAAATTTATTTTTATTAATTTACGCACGAATTAAGTAATTTTTGTGGTAAAGAAATTGTTGTTGTTTCTTAAGGTCTCGAGTCCAAGCATCATGAATGCTAATGGTATAAGTGTTCAACGTCAAATGGTTGAAAAAACATATTTACCTTGTATTTATTTTAGATTAATAAAACTTTCTTTTATTAGTTCACTTCACAATTGATTTTATAATTGCATATTTCATTTAAATCTTTTAAAATCATTTAATTATTGATAAAATAACAAATATTTTTTTGATTAAGTAAAAAGATATTATGTTATCAAGATAAATGTCAGAATTCAAATCCATATATAGGAAATATGTACATTCTTAACCACTTGATCAATTAATTAATCTTAAATTTGATTTTTACTTATCTTGTCATAAGAAACGATCAAAACAAAAACTTTTATGAATAAACATTAAAGAAAAATGAATTATTTAATATAACATACTGTAAAAGCTTATTTAAATATGGATGAGTTGTTTGGTTTTAACGTAAGTTTTTTTTTTAATTAATCATCGGTATCCGATTAAAAGATTTATTGATCGACTAATCTAGATCGGGTACCGCAGAGATAATGGCAATCCTCCTAACCCAATTTGCTCCATTCGCAAACACTAGGATTCGAACCTCTGATCTTACTTAAAAAACCTAATGTCTCATCCCATTAGATCAACTAGTTATTGGTTAACTTAAGTTTATTAAAAAGGAAAAAAGAATAGAAGTTGAAAGCACATGATTACAATAAATGGAGTTGGTATTTAATCCATCAAAGGCAGCATGAAAATGGGTAAGGTAGGAAGGCGGTGAAGAGAACAGTTACTTAAATGCCTAAATCTGCCTGCACATGCAAATCATCTTTTAATATTCCTAAACTATAATTCACACTCACCTTCTGCGTTTCTTTCCACATCTTAGCGGCAACTGCCCCCTCACCTTCATTCTCTCACAGAAGAAAAAAAATATTCACGACTGTAATTCACTGTACGAAGTTGATTACCTTTTTATTTGTAGTAATATTTCGTATTAAATCTAGTAGTTGACACTTAATATCACGACTTTCAACACATTGAAAACAAATTATTTAATATATACTGAATGCAATTAGGTTATACATCAACCAATTTTATTTTTAAAAAATTACTGTCGAGCATCCGTAATACAATAATAATAATAATTTGGATACAAATATGAGATTCCTAGTTATCTCAAGAGTTGCAACGATATGAGTGCACTTTATATCATAGACCCTTTGTATGTTTAATTGTTCTCTTTGTTCATCATAATCAACAATCTTGACATTCAATTAACCTCTTTTAATAATTATTTTCTTTACAAAAAGTGACTGAGATGAAATATTTCATTAATGCCACTATAATTTTAAAAAAATCTAAAATCCAATGTCATTATTAATTAGGAAAAATGATGGTTTACGTGTTGGATCAAACTCTAATATTTGATGTCAAAATATAATAATTGAAAAAGATAAGAAAATGAAACCTCTGAATCCCACTATGCCTGAATTATACTTTAATCCGGGAATAAAGGACACAATATCCTCTTGGGAAATTGGAGGACTTCCAAACTTCCTTTAAACTAGATTAGTTTTATGATGGAAAAGGAGAAGAAACGACCTGCAAAAAAGAAGAAGAGGAAACAATTTTAAAAGTGAACAAACAAAAAGACACCATTGCTTAAACTAGAGAGAACAACACTCATTTTAACCATTGAGGTCGGTTGATGAGTCATTTGCTAATAAACATTAACACTATATTAAAGGGTATATATTATACGTAATATTCATTTAATGCATTTAAATTTATAAACAAGCTTATAATTGTTATATTGAATATACGTGACAATTTTGTGTTGTTTCTAGGCGGTGCGAATCATGTTTGAAGTTGATTTTATGAGGGGGATCATAGCTTGCCCAATTTGGTTCCAACAATGAAAATGGGCACATTGGGAGCACAATTACATTTTTTTGTAGACATTTTCGTAACTGGTTTTGCTAATCAGACAGCTCCTCTATACCTCAAAAATCTTAGCCTACTGTATAATCTTGCAGTGCTGAAATTCACTAAGTGAGAAGTCATAGGTCATTGATTTGAATGATCAGTCCAATTTCACTGAAATTGCTAGAAGCTAGGATCACAAGGCTGTGCAGCCAATTAACTCACCGGCAGTGTCCCCATATTCTAAGGGAACGTATACCTATCTAAAATCCCACTGCATTACTATGACTTCTTTTTCTTTCTCGTGAAGTCATAATCAGCATGATGAAATCACCTACGTCCATCAAATATTCCTTGACCCCATCATTTACGCTGGAAAGGTATTTACTCATTTTCTCCTTCTCATTCTTGGCAGAACCCATTTTGTAGGCCTAAGTTGAGACTGGAGTAATTGGTCACTTAGCATTTGGGCCCGGCCAATAAATAAATTTAAAAACCTGAATACTAGATTTTGTATATTCTCTATGTGGTGTGTAAAATAAAAAAAAAGATAAATATTTTGTTTATTTTGTTATTTTTGATCATATAATAATTGTATATTTAAATATATAATATTTTTTATGATTTATTTTTATCTTTTAAATTATCTTCGAGATGATAATGCTAATAGACAAATATTCCCAACAATACACGTCCCTATTCGGCTATTTCTCCATTTTAAAATACAAAAATCAAGTCATTAAAAGTGATGGGGACGTTCCAAAGAATTTAGCCTTTAAAGTTTTAGGGTAAATTACACTGAGATACCACTGAAGTTTAGGTGATGTATAGTCTACATATAGAACTTTCAATTGCTTCAATTAAACCATCAAATTTTTATTCAATTATACCACTAACTTGGTAACGATGCAACGACGTGGATGCCACATCAAAATATCATTATTTTAATCGTACTATCTTGATCCAAAATGATGTCATTTTGATGAGAAGAATTAAAGAAAATCAGAAAATGCACCTGACATTTTAGTGGGCTATTCATTAGGGCGACTTGCAAACGAAACATGCAAATGAATTAGCCGGAAAGGGTCTTGATTTTTATAGCCAACTTAATGATTGGTTGGGCCACATACAGCCCAATCCCCTGTCTGGATTTGAGTGCTAAATTTAATTTAGTTTTGATAAAGCTTTCATGTTGCTCAAGTATGTAGATTTAATTGTTAGGTATTAATTGAAATTTTAATCAGTTTAATTTTATTGTTCGATAATTATTCATTGATTTAAGGTTGTTTAGTATGTGGATAGCTTTATATTTGTAATTGATTATGGTAAAGTTTTCATGTTCTTTAATATTTGGATTTAGTAGTTTAATTAAGTTGTTACTAATATATTATTCAATTAAATTATTATTTAATATATATTAGATTGAATTCGTGGCATAAACTAATACCAATATTATTAGAGAAAAAACCCCCAAAATACTATAATTTTAAAAACAACAAAATATACAATTGTAATAAATGTTTCTATGGATAAAAACCTAGAGTTACAGTAATACATGCAATCCTGCAGACAGACAATCGTATATTCGTATACAGTTAAACTAATATTATGCCTATGAATTAAAGAATCTCAATATACACCTGTAACCTTCTCGTATCTTGTATCCCTTCAGATTCTCCGAGTCAAAAAGATGACAACAAACTCTCCAAATAATCACTCCCCAGATCCTGAAACTCAAGTATATCATATCCATCCTCTGCAATACTTGCCGTCCTCTTTATATTAGGCTGCTCAACCATAAGAAGCTCACTGTTTTCCTCCCAATCTCTAGACTCTCTTTTCCGATGACTTGTGAAATTCTGGCCGAAGCTGGGACCTGCGCAAGCAGATTCGTTACGATGACAGTTAGTTGCAGGCAAACACCGGTTGACGTTAGTTATTGTTTGATCGATCCCCATAGCCTTAGCTACTCTCTCAAGTGGGAAGTTAAGATATGCCTTGGGGCCTCTAATTCTCAAAGCAGCCTTGTCGTAGGCCATAGCTGCTTCCTCAGCTGTGTCAAACGTCCCAAGCCAAACTCGAGCTCCTTTCCTCGATGAGTCCCTTATCTCTGCTGCATACTTACCCCAAGGCCGCCTCCTCACCCCCCGGTAGTGTCTCGTTGCCAGTTTCTCTACTCTCATCGGATTCGCTTTAAGCCCTCCGGTACTTATGTCTTTGACGGTTATATCGTTACATGATTGGTCTATGTTCCGTGGAGGAATAATTCCATCCAGAAGATCCTCCCAGGCGTCAGCTCCCATTGATATCCACCTCCCAAGACTTGGTAGCCTTTGTAAAATCTCCATGGATCCGTCTCTCCCATCCAGGCTAGGCAGATCTTCCCAGGATTTGGACGATGATTTCGTTCCTCTATCGGCTTCTTCTCCACCAATGAAGTTGGCCCATACGTTCTCCAGTAGTGACTGATCATCTGCTTCATGATGACCGCTTTCTACAGCCATCTTTCTAAATCCGCAAATAATAGGGTTTTGAGAATTGAGATATGTATATAACCTATAAATACTTTTAATTTCTATCTTTATCCTATCCCATTAGCGAATTCCAGTTGGAAACTTGTGCTCTAAGCGACTGAGGCGTTTAATTCATGGACTGATTTGGAATTCAAACAATAAAGAAGGATGTGGAATTGTGTGTTGTAAGGCTCATGTGGTTGGTCTAATCATTTGGCGGCTTAAGTTATGGAGATACCTGCACTTTGTCCGTCCTATAATCCATGATCAAGAACCCGCGGAAGCAGGAAACTGAGGAATCAATTGACATTTATACTGTTTAACAATTGACTTTTGCCATTTTATATTACTATTTAAAATCTTCAAAGACATAAATTGCCTCGGTTTCATACTTGAATTAAGCTCTAATTTCCCAGATAAAGGCTTAACCTGTAGTTTAAGCTACCGAAACAGCAAGGATAATGGTTATATATGTTTGAAGAAAACGAGGGTCTGAGTTTTTTTTTTTTGGACACACATCGTATAATCACTTCTTAAAAATGTTTGTTCCCATTGAGATTAATTACAGGTTTATGTTAATACTTGACACCCCATCTGTTGCTAAGCATATCTACTCAAGTGGAATGACTTTATGGCCATCCAAGAAATCTCATGCCAGAAGTTGAACCTTAATCACTGAAAATTAAGAACCCAACACGATTAAGCATATCTACTCAAGTGGAATGATTTGTGATTGTGAAGGGAGCAAATGTAGTAGTTTGCAAAATCCAAATTTTCTTGAGATCCAAGCATTGATATCCTTAATTAAGGAACAAGTTCCATAATAAAAATAGAAGGCCACACGATTCAACATTTTAAAAAGAAGAAATTTTAAAGTGGAAAGGGAGGAGAATTAAAGGGTTAATTAAAACCAAAGAAAGATGGGAGAGTGTTATGCAAATGCGGCGGGTAGGATTCGATGAATGGGGAAGAAAGCTTCAGAGACAGATCCTCTGTTTTGAAAATTGGATCGGACCGGCCGGTTCAACCGGGAACCGTTGCTTAGTCCGGTTCAATTTAAACCGGTTGAACCGCTATTAGTGAACCGGCCAGAACCGCTGAACCGTTCGAACCGGACCGGCTGAAAACCGGAAAAAACCGAAAAAAATGGGAAAAACCGGGATTTTTGTTTTTTTTTTAAAAAATTAAACCAAACAACGTCGTTTGTTAAACGAACCAAGTCGAACTCGAGTATTGCTGAGCTCGACTCGAACTTGAAAACTTTAAAAGTAAGCTCAACTCAACTCAAACTCACAAGCTAAAAATTATCAAGTTCAACTCAAACTCGAAATATAATATTGAAACTTGAACTCAAAAAGGCTTGAACTCAAAAAAAAAATTAGAAGCTCGATTGAAACTTAAAATTCGAGCTTGATTGAAGTTAAAGAATAATTATATAATTTTGTTATGATTTTTTTAACCTCAAATTTATTTTTTAATTATAGTTATATAATTATATTTATTATTTAATATGTTTTACCTTAAATATTATGTTGTACTTAATTTGAATCATTTTGTTTCACTTGATTTTATGGTTTTTAACTTATATATGTTATGACTTGCTTTGAATATGACTTGTGATATAAAAAATTATTTTTATTAAATATTTTTGATATTTTTATTTAATTTTTTAAATAATTATGACGTCATCCGATTCTTCCGACCGGTCAGACCGATTCGATGACTTGCTTTGAATATGACTTGTGATATAAAAAATTATTTTTATTAAATATTTTTGGTATTTTTATTTAATTTTTTAAATAATTATGACGTCGTCCGATTCTTCCGACCGATCAAACCGATTCGACCAGTTGAATCAGTGAACCGATAGCATGACCGGTTCGCTAATCGGTCCGATTCTGAAAACCATGGACAAATCAACGGATTTGATTAATGGGTTCAGGCGCTATCAAATCATTTGACTTTTGCATCCTTGGTTCAACCATTATTGTTTAATTCTTGATAAATACATATTCATTTATTTATTTATAATTAATATTCATTGATTTGTAAAATAATTTTCCCATTTTTTATTAACATTAAATGATTGACTTGTGGTTAAAAAATATTATTCGTGGCGATAAATAAATTATAATATATAATTTACTCAATGAATCATGAATATATTTATTGATAATAATTAAGTTCAAAATACATTTGTATGTCACTACCAATTCTTTGAAAAAGAGGTATTTCAGTTAATAATCGCTTTAAAATTATATATTAACATCTCGTATCTAATATATATATATACATATATTAAAATTATTATAACAACTGCATTAATTTTTATAAATATTGAAAACAATATTTTATTATTATTAATTTTATTAGGATACAGTAAACTTATTTTACTTATAATAATTTATTCTTACCGTCGTTATTAAGTTTCATTTTACAACATTCTTATTTTAATCATATATATGTGATTGTTTTTATGGACTACTAATTAAAAGATATATTAACTTTCAAGCAAATTGGTGGTTGAGTTCAACCTTCACAAGGAAAAGAATAAGATGCTTCAATCTTTTGTTGAAAATGGTGGTTCATGTGTCAACATTTAAATTCTTGCAGCTTACCACAAACTTTTACAAATATGCACTACATGCCATAACATATGTATTCTTTTTAATCTGACATATATGGAACTATGGTGTTTATCGAGCGAGTCGATGGTGAATTAGATAGTGCTCAATCTTTATTTGAAAATGGTGGTTTATGTGTCACCATTTAAATTCTTGCAGCTTACCACAAAGTTTTACAAATATGCACCACATGCCATAACATATGTATTCTTTTTAATTTGACAGATATAGAAATATGGTGCTTATTGAGCGAGTCGATGGTGAGTTGGATAGTGCTCAACTCGTGCTCGTTAAAAAAATTATTGTTCAACCCGATTTGTTGTTCGTTAAGCTCATTAAAATTTTGTTCGACTCGTGCTCGTTAAAAAAACTTGTTGCTAAACTCAATTCGTTGCTCGTTAAACTCACTAAAAATTTTACTTTGTTCTTTAACTATAGGTAAAATCTACTAATATATAGCTTAATATAAACATAAATTAAAAAATTTAACTAAAACAAAATATCGAAGAGTGTATGAAACAATTTCAAGATCTAAACTCCAAAGTACAAATCCACAAATACACTAACTAACATATTAAAATTAAGGTATCAATCCACAAATACATCAAATTAACATATTAAAAACATTTTTGAGAAGAAAAAGAAGTTCAACAATACATAATAAGTACTAAAAACAAGGAAATCAATATCTTTTCACTCCATTGTTGTTTGTAATCAATCTATTAAAAAAATATAAAAAAAATTAACGAGTTATTCGCGAATTTATTGAGTCAAGTTGGACTTTGCTCGAATTAACTCATTAACTCGAGGCAAGTTCGAATTGAACTTTGATAGAATTTTAACCGAGTCGAGTTCGAACAGCTCACGAGTAGCTCAACTCATTAATCATTCCAAGGAATGACTTGTACAAATTAAATTCATTGTAATTATTATAAAATTTTCTTGTCTTTTTATGTAAAGACTTGAACTAACATTTTTTTTTACTAATATGTTAATAATTAGGTAATATTATCTGTTTTTATAATGATATTGGGATCTCTGTCAATTCATATATAAGGGTCAGTGAATGCTTTGACCTCAAATTAATACAATGTCATTTTAGTCTTTTCAAAAAAATTAAATATTATAATATACCCTATAATATAATAGTATAATTATACTATTAATCTCATCAAAAACTACTAATTCTATACTAATGGGAGTTGATTTAAGTGATAAGTAACTTGATATCGCTTTATCAGGTTGTGTATGCAAAAAATTATCGCTAGAAAACTTACCCATCACAACCAAGTGTGCGACCTAGATCAATCTAAATTAGTTAAATCAAACTTTGGAACAAGGAGGGAAAAGGAAAGCTGTTTTCTAAAATGAAAAGTTGGGAAAATCACATTATTCTCTCCTTTTTTAGAATTTCTCCCATTAAATTATGCTTTCCATATGAGGGGCACTTGCTTCAACCGCAGAGTGGAGACACTTCGCAGTGGCCCATAAGCTATTATGGCAATACATTTTCAATCCGATTGGCTTGAAAATTTAGCTGTCTGTCTAAATATTATTAATAACTTTAATGTTTTTGGTGATGAATTCTTTTGGAAGCAACTAAAAAAATACAGGAATCTGCTCAGCAAGCACCAGCGTTTGCCCTCCCCGTAGCTCACTGCAGAAGGAAACTTCCTAGTATTATGTTTATGGATCATCATCCTCACCAATTCTCAACTGTTTTTTTATCTTCTCGTGTTTCCTCCTATCAAGTGGCTCCACATCTTTAGTACTAAGTATAAAACATAATATATATTTGATATTGAACGTCCCTTCACTAATTGGTACCTACCATCTTCTTATAGTTAATGTTCAGTACAATATAGTTACTTCTTATGTATAACATATTCAGCACAACTTTCACTGACTAATTTTGTGAAAAGCCCCTTTCTAGTTAATTTGGAAATATTTTCTGTATATTTAGTAGTTGAGAAGCTTTAGACTTATCTGGAAACGTTAGGTTTCCAAACTGCAACAACCAAACTAAAATAGAAACAGTGACGAATCGCACTGTACATTGACTACGCTGGTTTTGTCGAGAAACTTCAGCTGGTTCTTGAGCCTGGCCCAACTTAATTTTAAAAAAAAATGACACTCGCTAATGGGAGTGTATATAAAAACAAGCTTATCCTATATGCTCAAAAGTCATAAATCAGTCCACAATATATAATATTGCTCAATTCCGAAAATCAAAACTATCTGGTCACATGGAATCTCATGCATATTATCTTCCTTTTCTTGCTGTTTTCTCTCTCTGCATGTCATTTTTTTTCGTTGCGGATGTTGAAGCTTCGACATTGCAAGGCCCTTCACAACAACATTTCGTCTGTTTTTGTCTTTGGAGATTCGACGGTGGATCCTGGGAACAACAACTTTGTGCAGACCCTCTTTAGGAGCAATTTCCCTCCCTACGGAAAGGATTTTAGAGGCCAAACTCCGACCGGAAGGTTTACTAACGGGAAGCTGACCACCGATCTCATTGGTAGGTTGATAATTATTCATTGAAATGAATCGTGGTACTTGGTATTCTTTTATTTTGGCACGTATGTAGCATTATATGCTGCAAATATATGTGAGTTCGTTGTATAGCTTGCTTTGATTATTTTGGTCCATATGGGCAGCTTCATATAGGGATAAAGAATATTTACCACCATATTTGGATCCCAAACTTAGCATTGAGGAGCTGATGACAGGAGTTAGCTTCGCCTCCGCCGGCACCGGATTGGATCCACTTACAGCACAGATAGCTGTTGGCATCTCTCCCTTTCCTTTTTCCTTTGATATACTATAATTTATGAATTATTATTCGATATAGTAATTATAGAATCTCTGAACTTCGCAAATAAGATTAATAAATTCCTTTGTGCCTTATTTAGTTATTTTTTGTCTTTTTTAAATCAACTAAGTTTGAATATTAATTTTTGAATCCCAGAGCGTGATTTCATTACCAAGCAGCTAGAGTATTTTAAGGAGTATAAAAAACGACAGCAATCTGCCATTGGAAAGGAAAGGATGGAAGCTAATATCAAAGCCGCCGTGTTTCTCATCAGTTCTGGCACTAATGACTTCGTAGTAAACTATTTCACCTTACCAATTCGACGAAAGGAGTATTCTGTGTCAGCCTATCAACTGTTCGTGATGCACAATATGAAGCAACTCCTACAGGTTTGGCTTAAGAACTGCTACAATTATTAAGGATATCATAACATAATACTTGATTTAACGAATCAAAATTTCCTATTTATAACAATATAGCATCGAGCGTATTTTAATCTTGTAATTTTAAAATGAGTAGAAATATCTTCAATATTTTTTAGTGATATAAATAGTTGTGTTTAATATGTGGACAGAGATTGAAATTAATTATTTATTTTGATAATCTAGGGTGAATTCAATATAGTATATGTTTAAAGATTCTCAATATTTTGATAATGAACGTTCATACTCATGCATATGCGGTGCTCGAACTCGAGTCTCAAGAGATAATAACAAATCATTTAACTATTGAGATCGTTTGGTTTTTACCTAGATTGAAATTAGATTATATAAAAGTAGATAGAAAATGTATTCCTGCCATACTTTTACCCAAAAAGTCAACTAATCGAGCATGAATTAAAATTGGCTACATCCGTACAAATATTTGTTGGATAATTTAAAGCTAGTTAAGGCTGTATGATAAATGGGAGTCGAGTCTGAGGACTCTGAACCTACTTGTCATAGAAAAAGGATCTTTAGGAATGCATGGGGTCCTAACATTAACTACATGGTTAGTATCCGTATGAGCACCAGCCAATTCTTCCATTGTCTGACTTTATTTTATTGTAATCAACTTTATGGGTAGTCTTTAAGAAGTCGCTTAAATATAGATTTTCAAGCCCTGCAACTTGGAAGAATTGATTTTTATTAGTCAGACAGGATTTATGGGATGAAGGAGCTCGGAGAATCGCCGTTACAGGACTGCCCCCTATGGGCTGTTTGCCGGTTGTCATCACCCTCAATTCCGGAAATGCCACCCTGGAACGTGGTTGCATTGAAAATTTTTCTCGGGCCGGAATGGAATATAACCAAATGCTCCAAATTGAACTGAACTCCATGCAGGGTAGATTAGCTCATCTCGGTGCAAAAATCACTTATATCGACATTTTCACACCATTGGTTGACATGATTCAAGGCCTTGGAAAACATGGTAAGCATAATCTTCTATTTTGTCCTAAAAAGCATAGTGGTTTCTTCTTTGCAATTATATTTCCATTTTCCTCTTAACTTCTCTGTAGATTTCGACGAGGTTAGCCACGGTTGCTGTGGGAGTGGTTTCTTGGAAGCAGGATTTTTGTGTAATCCGGAATCATTTGTGTGTTCTGATGCGTCAAAATATGTATTTTTCGATTCAATTCACCCTACTGAGAAGACATACACAAAATTATTTGAGGCTAATCGTTCTATCATCGATTTATTGATTCGGGACTGATATCTTGTTGATTCATCCGTGATATAATTAAAATTAGCGCTAATATTTCTCTTTTTTTCTTTTCTTTTGCATGTTCTGGTGAAGTAGTCCATTAAGTGATGGGTCACATTTAATTTCTTTTGGCCACATGTAAATTCAATGCAACATAAATTATTGAGAATTTTATATGTGACTGAAATTTTCAGTAAAAAAAAAAAGCTTTATGAATCATAACTAGAGCAGATGCGTTCAACTATTACCTCTGATGCAAAATTAATTCATTTTGTACACTAAATTAAATTCGTCTGCAATTAGATTTATCATGTTTTGGATATGGCGCATAGCCAGGGATAGAGCCATTAATGGCTTGGGTTGTCACACTTTTTTATATAATAATATTTTAAGTTTTTCAATTTAAATATTAATTAAATTAAAATAATTTCCCTTATACTTTTGAAATTTAAGTATATATTAGATTTTTATTTTATGTAAAACAACTTAATTGTTCTTATAGACGACGTCACGAAAATAATATAAACGTAAACAAATTATATTTTTTTCAAATAAATACTATTTAATTTATTGCTGATGATGAATCTCACACACCATTGATAGATTATACGACGTCACATCATTAATAAATAAACAAAAAATCGATTAAAGACTTATAAATAAACGAGTTCGTATACTTGAGCATAGCACGTGAATAATTGTATGCATAACTTAAAATCTATATGGTTTTCAATTATATATAAACTCAAATAAATTGTATAAATATAATAATATTTCACTAATATCTTTATCTAATGCACGAATGTATAAATTATGCATATGGATGATATTAATATATTATTGTTATTTTAAAGTAAAATTCACGAAATAAATATAATAATATAGATGAAGATGATATTAGTATATTTATATATTTTAATAAAATTAATATTAAATTATTTTAAAAATGAAAATATTTATTTTATAATATAATAAAATTTTTATATTTTTTAAAATAAATTGTATAAATATAATAATTTACTTACATTTTATATTTTTTTAACATTTTCTTATTAATAAGACATTGACATATATCATTATCTTATTTGAAGATATTAATTTATTAAAGAATAATTTTTTTAATGTGTCATGTCAGGTTGTCGTTATTAATATAATAATATTTAATAATTTATCGATCAAATACTATCAATAGTTTAATTAAGTGATGACAAAATAATACTATCAATAGTTTAAATGTAACTTTTTAAATTTTAATGATAGAAAGAGAAATTAATTCAAATTCTAATGAACGTTGACGTTATTTACCTGATAAAAAATTATATTTGAGAAGGGTGAGAGGTAAGCGGTAACGGGTGAGGTACTTGCTTGGGGTTTAAATTTGGTATTTTATTCATGGTCCAACTTGTTTTAAATATACAATTATCTACAACTTTAAGCGGTAGAGAGTGTTCTTCAAGTCGTGGATCCACCTAAAGTTGTAGCTAGGCCATGAGCTGTTTCCGGAGAGATTCAATGGCCTGGCCAGCAATTATTTCATACATTCTTTCAGTGGGATGAACAGCATCCCAGAATATATATTTTGATGCATCAGCACATGTGCTCATGCCCTTGCATGTATCTCCATACTCTACAGTCCCCGTCCCGCAACACCCTTTGGATGTCTCAATCAAACCTGTCATTTTTCAATCCCCCCCCCCAAAGAAAATTGATTAGTATTACTACCTTATCTTCTGCATCTTTAACTAAATGAAGAAGAAATAGAAGGGATAGATTAAAAGCTAACCATGTTTTTCTGGGTTATTGACAGCATCCTGAAAGATACCGTAAGCGTCGACGTAGCCAATTTCATCCCTAACGTTTTCCTGGCGATATTCAACTTCACATTTAGCTTGGAATTGAATGATGAGGAGAAATTGTTATACTTCTCCACACATGTTTCCTGGTTCATTAGAGTCTTGATAAGGGGCATACAACCCAGGGCAGGCACCCCAACTACCACTAATCTTGTAATTCCAAGACTTCGCATCGTCTGTAAGAATAAGAAACCAACAGATCTGTAAAGTGTAACTCTTTCAACTAATCTTCAAGTGTAATGGAAGTTCAGAATGGTTGAATGTTAGTGCTCAACATAAGATATAGACTATGTTATAGCAGAGAGAGAGAGCAAGGCACCTTAACGTCTTCAGACATACAAGAGGCCAAGTAATTTTGATACTCTTCCAAAGTATACTGCTTGGGGCGAATGGGTTCTAAGTAGTAGTTTTGAAGAAAATCATTTGTGCCCATACTCAACACAGCTACCGCATTTTTTATAATACTTTCTGCTTTCCTCCCTCCAACCATTTGCCTCAACCGCATCTTATATTCCCTGAAATACTCCAGCTGCTTCGAAAGCGGCAGCACATTCTGTTTCACCAACAAAAACCAAAAGGGAAAATATAATATATACATATATTTATGGTAATGAGAGGGACGAAATTTAAAACTGACAGAGAGATTGGCAGTGAGCTCATCATAACCAGAAGCAGCAGATGCGAAACTAACACCGTGTAAGATATCAACTGGTCTCAATCTCTTGTGAAGGAAGGGTCGAATTGCTTTAGAGTAACCCAAAGCTTCAGCTGATCAATTATTAATAAACAGAAGATGAGATCATCAATATTAAACTAATCATGCATGAAACAGGGAATATTTGCAGTTTTCACTGCTTTTGAATTGACAAAGATGTTTGGCCAAAGAATATCGAAGGTGATCGACTAAATAGTTAGCTCCAAACAATAATACAATACGAAGCTTGTCATCAGCTGCAATCATATATGATTTTTAACATATGAAAGCATCATCGGTAATTGAACCAACGATTTGAAAAAGGTTTTACGTAATACCGCCTACCCGAGACGGGATTTTTTGTACCATGATAAAATATATACGAAAGTAAATTACCAATAAAATCTGTGGCTAGCCTTCCATTGCTGAAGCGTCCAGTTGGGCGGCCTCTGAAGAAGTCTTTCCCATAAGGGAAGAAATTACCCTTCATGGGCGTCGCGATATAGTTGTTGTTGCCTGGATCGACACTCGAGTCTCCGAACACTACCACACAAGTCACGTTGAATTTAGCTGCCAGTAGCTTTACTTGTTGATTATCCAAACCTCCTGAGAGCAGTGGCATAACAGCGGCCAAGGCTAGCGCCAAAACAACTGCTCTCCTCGCCATTTTTTGGAGCTATATCTGGCTTGCTCAAGTTTGGAAAGGGAACCACCTCCGGTATGTTATTCTTTCACTGATGAACTTGCAAACTTAAATAGGCCTCAGACGGTCTGGTTGGTGTTGGTTGAAACATTTAACAGCATCCACCAAATTAGAGAGAATTGCTAGGTAGAAAAATAATTGCATTAAATATTGGCTTTTAACACTTACTGCCATAATACTGTAGGACTTGTAAGGTTGATAATGGATGTTCTATTAACCAGATTTTTAATTTTCCACTCGGTGGAAACCACGTTGCAGGAAATGAGTACGTAGATGTTGAGGAGGATTGTAATCCAGCGGATATCAAGTCATACGAATCTTTCCAGTACCTCGATTCCAAAGTCATAATTTGAACAGTGATTCAATTTTAATTTAAAATAAAAATCATATTACATGAATTTGTTTAATGAAAAATAATTTAAACTCTCATAGTCAACTTTATCCTTTTAATTATAAATTGAGCTTTAAACTTCTCTTTGTAAATTGTCAGATGAAAAACCCTAGCGTCTATTGTTTCCTCCCCTGGCAGCATTTTTTTTTTTTTCACTTGGTTTCAAAGGTGACTGACACAAGACTTAGTGATGGTAGTCGATTTCCTGAATTCTTGATTTTTCATTTAATTTTTATATGCATATTTACGTTTTGTATTTTTTACTTTCTAATAATTATGTTTGTATGGTATGTTCTTTATCGTTTGTCTATTTTTTTAAGGTTGTATTTTATATCGTCTTAACTGATCAAGATGATACATATTTGTTATTCCGTTGATCTTCCCTACTTTGGACCCTCGGATTGGACTTGGACACGTGATTTGCGTTCATAGATAGTTTCTCACAACGCTCGATTCTGATTTGTTGTTATCGTTGGTCTTTTACTATTTTAATCCCATGTTGTGGTTCATTTCTCGATGCAGTCAAATTTATTCGAATCTATATTTTATTCGAGTTTCTTGGATGAGTTTTAACTTTTTCATTGTATAATCATTGAATGATTTCGAGAAACTAATTTATTGTATTAATTGTTATTGAAAAATATTCTAATAATTGTTTAGTTTTTGAACTTCTTTATAATTTTGAATATCTTTTTCTTTTTAATAAAATTAGGGGCTCTATTTGAATAAAAGAACATTGAATTCCATTATTTATATCTGTTCATTTCAAATTTAGAGGTTTGAAATTGATTTATTTTTTAATAATAAATTAAAAAATTAACCAAGTTCAAGAACTAGATTTAAAATCAATTCACTCAATAATTAAATTATTTAAATTCAAATATAATGAAATGATAAACCAAACTAATCCAAATAAATTTTAATGTTTACAGTTTAAAAAGTTTTTAAATTGATACTATTTTATAATTATTTTTTAATTAAAAAAATCTATGCCGAATATAGATATATTTTTAAGCAAAATAAAAATCAAGGTTTGGTTTTGACAACATATCATGAGTAATTAATATCTAAAAGGCATGTTATTAGGTGAGGTCCTTATTCGCCATGTAAATTCCACCAAATTAGACAACCATCAGCATGAAAAATGATTGTGTGAAGATTTAATGATAGTCTGTATAGAAATCAACATAATTTAGTATATGTGAGAAGTTATTCTAAAAAAAATTAAGGAAAAGAGTAGTAAAAAAAAGTAATAGTCGATCCACAAGGACTTAGAAAATTCTCAAATTTAAGTTTGAGTTATCTATGATCCAAGCAATCTGCAATAAAATAGAATAAATGGGGGGGTTTTGATGGAAAAAGAATTGGATAGGAAAAAGTAATTTATAGTGAAAATAAAGAAGATAGAAATGTAAATTTGAAAATAACTATGGTAAAAAGCAGCCTCAAACATCGCTTTGATTCAATTCGTTTCTGATCATTGAAATGGATTTTTACTTCGTGATTCACATCGGTTACAGTTTGAAATGCTCAAACCTTATAACTTGCTTTTCACTTCTGTAATCGATTTTCCCAAGGCCAATCTTTGGAACTCAAGCTTTTAATTGAACCAACTATGATAATTGTCCTTAGCACAAAAATTTTAGTTTGGAAAAAGTCCGACTCGGACTATGTTGTGTCGCTGAGAATCGAATCCGATCTCAGTTTTCCTTAACAGATTGCCGCTAAGTGTGTTAACAGGAAATCGGATATACTACTCACCGATCTTTCCTCCAAACTTTAAATCAGAACAACATTCAAACCAATGTCGATTTATTGAAATGAAAGTGTTTTGATTTTAAAGGATAGGTCGATTACCTATCCAAGTTTCCAGAAAAATGAGAATGACATCCTAAAGATGTCAAGTGCTTTTCAATTCTCACATATTGAATCAAGTCATTGCTTAGCCTTTTGACTTATAGAAAATTAGCTAAGCATGACAAGAGTCGTACTTAGCATTTTAAAAAATAAAATTAAAAATAAAAATAAAAAAATGAAAACGAAAGAAGAAGAACAAAACTTTTTTTATAAAAAACGAAATCACCGAAAGTTACTGAATCTAAAAACAAGTGTGTTATGAGTCTTATCCCAAGGGTATTTATAGCTTCTAAAATCCTAGAAATATGAAAAAATAAAAATAATCCTAAAGATAATTTCAAAATGTTTTCAAATTCAAACTTTAAATTTGAAAAACAAATTCTCTTAAGATATCTATGCCCGTCCACCTTTTAGAAGGTACTACTAAATCTTCTAGAAACTGCTACTGACTGAACCTTCTAAAACATACACTCATCAATATGAATTAGTAAAAAAATAATTTCATTTATTTTAAGGCTATATTAGTATTTATTTGAATTTTTATCATCATTCCAATTTTAAATTTATAGTATACTAATTATGCTTTATATCACATAAATTATTTTCAAAATTATATAATAATTGAATTTTTTTATGTTACTATTTTTTTGAACAATTTCTATTTAAAGGGGGAAAAATAAAATTTTGTTCATATGAATATTAATCCTATAACCAGAAAGAAAGAGTGTGAACTGAGAATTTTAACCATTACTTTAGAAATTGTTAACACCTTAAGTTAAATCTATAATCAAACGTAGTATTAATGATATATAGTGCTTATTAAAGAGTAGAGCAAATAATTAAAGTGGACCTCTCCTTGTCCAAGAACATATTATTTAAATTTGGATCCGTTGGAAATTTAAAGGGTGGAAACAGTGTAAAATGTTGGGTATCTAGCCGTTGCCATATATATATATATATATATTTGGATAAATTGAATTTATTATTCAAGAACCAAAGTCTGGTACAAGCACTTCCAGTAACAGATACGAATCAAACTAATTACAGCCTACATACAGAAGAATTATCGGTTAACCTATACTCAAGCATTATAAAGTTGAATATTAACATAATTTAATTGGTTAATTTTCTTTTCTCTGAATTGAATCCCTACTATCTCTTTGATAGATTTAAAGATATCTTCAGGTGGTCTGAAGCATCCTTGAAAAAGACGCTTGTTTCTATTGGCAACGCGTTGACACATATAAAATCGAAAATGCTGGCTCCAAATCATCTGATTTGCTTGCCCTAAATGCCGGATTGGTTCTAACCAAAATGTAGCTTATTGATTGCGTTTGCACTACTCTTTGGTTTAAACTGGCCACGCCAACTACCACAATATATATATATAAACGAACATAAAATTTTATATTAGGTGATGCTTTTTTACAATTTTAGGAGGGAATAAACTTATAAAATTTCAGGGAAAGAAAACATATTGTCAATAGAACATACATAGAAAAATTTAAAATATATGATAATTTTAAATTTTTAGTGACGACTGTCCCACTCATTGTATTGTGTGAATTCATGTATATAAATATATATCTTAAAAGCCGCTCAATCCCTACTATGGTGTTGGATTCATGCTTCATTTGGATGATCCACGTGAAGTTTAGTCTAATATATTTAGACCACATTAAATTAAAAAGTCAAAATTCAAAGTTAAAAATTATGGATCCTTTTGATCTTCATCGTAGGTAAACAAAACAGCTATTATCGTTTTCAGCAGTGGATGCACTAAGCTGCTAGGACTCAAGTGTATCTATTTATTTTGGAGAAATAATTAAATTTAGATTAATATGTTAAGCGAAAAAATTATATACCCATCCTTTTTTAAGAAAAGAATATTAAAATTTGGGATCTTATTTTTTAAATTTATAGGTTTTCCATTGAATTTTGAAGCCCTGTTGGTCATGCACTGTATGGATTGAATTTCTGGCGGCAGAAGTAGTTGTTTTTAGTGTTGTTCCGATTTTTTTGGTTGTCATAATGCGTTAAGCTACTCGACCCAATAAAACAATAAATGCAGGGCGTGAATACTTAATATTAGAAAAAAAAAACCTATTCATGAATCATGATATTTATTTTCGTAAAGTCGTTCCATTTTAAATATTGCATTATTTTGCTTTGTTTATAACTGAATAAAAACTGATAAAAGCAAGGTGGGTGTCGAATACAACAAATAATAATATTTGCTTTTAGAAATATAAATTTGTAGTAGCGGTAAGCAAGGTCAAATCCATAGGGAATGGATAAACTTATTTTAATGAAAATTAAAACAAATAAAAGGGATTTTAAAATTGATAAAAAATCAAAAAGAAAAAGCATTTAAAATCAACTAAAAATTTAAAGAGATCAATATCAATAAAATATCCAACTAAATGTATTATTTCAGAATTGGTTCAGAGAATTGATCATAGATGCAATGATAAAATCTTCTACTTTTCACTAAATTGTTTATGGTTATTAAGAAGCTCTAACAACCCGTCTCTCCTTAGTTTCTCGATAATCAAGAGAAGCTCTTTGATTATTTCCCTTGTTAATGAACAATCCTAGACAATCTCTTAAGATTTAATCTACCAACAACATTAACCACTAGAGGGACCACCAATTCTAGCCAATGAATACACAAGCGCGATTCATTTAGACTAGGTTATATACCTTCATAACATAATCAAAATCAACTATGTTACTTTATCACTATTATTAGAACGTTTAAACAATTACGGATTTAAAGTTCTAAATGACAATTTATCAACCTGATAATTGAACAACGGGCCCTTTACACAATCAATCAAGACAATAATTCTTAATAAAAACAGAAGATATATAAATAACAAAGAAGTAAAAGAACAATGAAAATTATTTAGATCTCACAATCCTTGAAGAACCAAAACTTCAATTATCCTCCAGTTGGAACAAAAGTATTTAGCCACTCATAATTGAAAGAACACCAAAAGAAAAACTTAAAGAAAACCTAATGAAAATTTGATGCCCTAGCTCCCCTTTTATAAGGATTTTCCGACTCTAGATAAGGAAGTTTCCCTTGAAGAAGATCCCACAAAAATATGAATTTTAAATACCATCATACTTTTCTAAAGATAAGAATAATTCAAAAGAGTCTTCCAGCCGTCATTAAACTCTTTTTCTCTTGTAAATTCGTAACCCTAATTTAGGGTTGTACATACTGGTAAGGCGAGCCCACGCCTTAACTGAAGACTTCTTATGCGATAGCTCATGATGAATAAGCCGTGCCCATGCCTTATGTGAAAACCTCTTTTGGTCTTGTCAACTTTTTGAATTCCGATTTTTCTTTCTTAATTTGGGGATTTTGCGAAGATCATGTTAATCATTAGATTTTCAACTTGTTTTATCTAAATCTTCAACCTAATCCACAAAATACGAAATATAATTAAAATCCATGATTTAAGCCATTTTAGTTATTCAAATATGAGGAAAATATCATAGAATATATGTCTAATATGCATCTTATCAAAGCATTAGAAATCATTCACATAATGCGTGTGATGTAATCTATAGTTTAACAAAATAATTTGATAAAAGCAAAACAGGAGATTAATATTAAGTTGAACATGAATTTACAACTTGATTTTTACCATCTTCTATTCTTTTTAAGGTTTTACGAGCGCAATTATCGTGAAAGCGTTTTCTAAAGCACACATAACAATAACTACTTCAAATTTTGACTCTAAATCTGAAGACGCTTTATGATTTTGAAGGTCAAATATGTCCGTTTTGGTAGTTTTTTTTTGGGTACACTCCGTTTTGGTAGTTTATGTAAAGGAAATAGTAACTTAAAATGAAACAGGAGCATCAGTTTAATGGTGAAATCTACCAAATTTCCTGCTAAGATACTTCAAAAAAAGAAAACATTTGAGAGGTAATGGAAATAAAATGTCCCATCTCCCGAGCCCCGATTCAATTCTCTAGATATGCACACAATCCCAATCAATAAATAAAAGAGCCTACAACTCAAAAGCAATCTGAAAGGGGGAAAACCAAAAAAAGGAGAGAGGAAACAAGCTGCTTCACATGTGCATACTACAAACTTTCCGTTTCTCTCCATGTCTTCTTCCCCTTTTGACACCAATTGAGCCCATTTTGTCCATAGCCGCCGAGAAGGCCTGGAAGAACTTGGCCTTGTCTTGACCAAAAGATTGTACTATAGGCTTCGTCCTCTGGTCCAAAAACAGACCTTGGTCCGAAGCTAAAAGCCCCAATTTGATCTGTAAATTTGCGTAATAAGCATGGTCGAATGCAAATGGGGTAGTGACGTCAATGGAGCCACAATGTCAGTATTGCCAGCAACTTGTGGGCATGACATTTTCAGGGCCTTTAGTAGCCTTGGATCAATGGAGGGATCAGCCTGCTTAGTGCCTTTATAATTGTAGAGTCGGTCCAAAAAGTTATTGCAGTGGGCAAAGCCGATAGTGTGCGCTCCCGAGAGCACAACCAGTCCTGGATACTTAACCCCTTCGAGCTAAAGAGTTTGATCAGTTGATCGACGCTTGAATTTGCATGTGGGAGGTTGTAGGGTACCCTGGATGCCATTGATATTTTCCCATCCCACCTTCCTGTCTTCACCGGGTAATAAGGTCCCCCAGCCTGGAGCACATTTAATTTCGATATCAGATCATCATAAAACTAATGCCCAATAGATAATAATAAAACCAACAGATTCGATTTTCTTAACATTGATAATGATATAATAAAATCTAACAATCTTGGATACATAAAGATCAAGTCAACAGCAGGCAGGACAAGCTTAGCGGTAGATCATTGTCTGTAAATGAACAATTTTCGTTGCTGACAAATTAGGCCCATAAAACATGAATATCTTTCGTGTCTTATTAGAACACAGCGTGAACTGTTCAAGTATAGCTGTACTGCAGAAATAAGTATATAAAATTTTCACCAATCCTTCGGCTCTAGAAGCATCAGCCAAATTGGAAAACATGCAAACAAATATAAATTAATTTCTTTTTTTTCTCTTCTTTTTCCTTTTGTAACAGAGATAATATCAAATGCATGTGAAGCAATCGACAGTAAAAATGAGTGAAAATGGTTGAACTAACCAAATGGATAAAATCTCTGTTGATATTGCAAGAATATCAGCGCAAGAAACAATGCCAGGGCATTTGCTCTCCACCAATGTCTTGGCTCTTGTTATTGTATCAAACCCCTCTGTTCTCAGGTCCTTGTTGTCCTCTGCATCTTTCTCTGCTAATATTTTACTTCCAGGCTGTGTTGCTATAAGGATAGACGCATCGCAGCCCTACAAAATATAACATAGATCAATCATCTGCTAAATCTTATCTGGTTGGAAATCCCAGGGACCATTGTAGCATTGATGCTAATATTTGCATGTATGTGTAAAAACTAATCAATAACTGCATATAATTAGCATTACTTCAACAAAGCAGTCATGGAAGAAGAGCGAATAGTTGCAGGTGCAGAGACAGGGGCTTCTTGAATTGTTGGGAGTTGACGAGCTGTTGAGGCATGATTTTGCATGATAATTGACAGAAATCTGGCGTGGGCGGCGTTTGCCATTGGTGGTGATGGATAGACTATTGGAGAGTTTAGGGTTACAAAGAAAATGATGAAAAACAAGTGAAAACGAATAAAGAAGAAGAAGATGGAGAAAGGACAGACATGACTGTATTGTTTGTTTGGTCGGCAGCTCAGGAAAAATAATGCAATAGTAGTGGAGAATATAAAGGTGTTAGACCAGGTGTAAATATGCTTGGAGTGGGACAAATTGCCTAAACCATAAACGAAGATAATCAACTCCCGTGAACCCAAAAGTACATGAATGCTAGGGAAAAGGGGATTTTCAGCTAGTAATAGATTGCCCTTTGACACATTCTGATTATGACTAGAATATAAGCAAGGATCTGCTTATTCATAGCCATATTAGAAATCAATAATAGATATGTCGATGATTCCTCACGGGTTCGTGTAATGATTAAAATTCACATATAGGTTTACCTCTTCTATATATTTATTTATATATAACCATTAAGATGATATTGAACAGGTTTATGGTTGGAATTTGTAGATTTATATGTAATCTTTCTCTTACCAAGTGATTTGGTTTTAGCATCTTGGTAGTTAATTAACAGTGAGGACGCAAATACATGATATAAAAAAACCAGAAGGCTCGGTAAAAGCAGTGAAGCTAATGGTTAGAGATCGTACTGAACCCCACTAGCCAACCAAACCTTGAGCTCTTAAATGCAATGCATGTGCAAACGAGGGAAATCACCAAATCATAAATAACTCTTTTGATAAACAGATTAATCAGATTCAGAGGCATTTGCTTTTTATTCTCTCTCTATAGGTATGCGTTAATTGCTATTTTACTTACCCTTTTCAGTCATGTCTTGAGTGCGAGGTAACCTTTTCCCTGTGACCCTATTAAAGCTGCTTGCACCATCTCACGCTCGAATTTCATTTTTTCCCTTTCTTTTTGTACCCACTAAATTTTATACATTAGAATATACATTCCTAGCTAAGGTAAGCTCTTACTTTTGGCTTGTAGATTTGAATACGGATTGTCATTATGCTTATTTTTTTAACTCAATATTCATTTTTTGTCTAATTAACTCATATTCGAGTATGTTCTATATACTTTATGAACATATTTTACAACCCAGATTTTGTCACATTTGAACTTTGGTCCCAATTCCCAATGTGGTTTGAGTAAACGTATTTCTCTTTTAGAGAGTGGGTGAAACTGCAAAAAGGCAAAATGATGTGTCAGCATATAAATCAGGTGTGGTTGTGGCTTTCATGTGTGGGAGTAATGTTACATTTGTATAAAACCGATTTTTAACTGCCGAATTCTGTTGCTTTTTTCATTGTCTTATAGCCTGTTATGATGGTTAATCTGGTCCAGTTCTAACTTCCAGATAATGACCTCTTGTGACAGTTTTAAAGTCCATGCTTTCATTTTAAAAAAAATTATGAAAATCATGGGCAACTGAGATTGCTCGGAGTTTTCCTGTCAAAAACAGAAGAGCCAATGTTTCGATTATTGAAAAGACAAGTTGGCAGTGGCAAACTGGAACAATTTTTATTTAAATTTTTCGGCCAATAGAAACATTTTTTTTATTAATTTAATTAATAGGAAATTTCAGAACAAGGAAATGTGAAACGAAGTACATTGTCGTTAGGCTTGTTTCTTTAATATATTAATTAAACCTGATTAGATTCGGTTTGTCCGTCTTGATGGAGCCGTTCTTTTGTTGCCTTGTTGATGGTGGCCTCCTTGCAAGATGTAAATTTTGGTGGCCTAAACAACAAACTTTTTTCTAAGATGGGAAAACAGTTTCTGGTTTCATCTAATAAGACGATTGATTTATTTTTGTGATGGGTTAATTCATTAGTTTGTGATATTATTTAACCTATGATTCGACATAGGGATGTTGAAGCTGCTGAAGTGGCAGGTACTAACTAAGGCGGTTAGAGCAGTTAATTAGTTATGCAGTATAATTGGACTTTGATTGCCAATTTGGTTAGGCACAATGGGCTATAAAAAAAAAGCAGTGTTGGCTGGCCCGAAACGCTATTTTTTTTTTCTGATGGCCTACATTGTTAATATTCTTCTAGTCCAAGTTCCTTTCTAGATAACTAAATTCTACTTAATTGTAATATGCAGTAATTCTCCGATCAGCACCTCCGGTTGTCGTCAGGCACCGTTCATAAAGGGAAAATGTTTTCTATACTACAGTTGTCATAATCATGTTATGGTTTATTGTATCATTCCTGTTGTAGCAATGAATGCAGTAAGGCAAAGCATCTGGCTTTTGCAGTACAAAGAGCATTGGAAATGTCTTCTTGCCAGAGTTTCAATCTATTGGCCATTCTTGCGCTTGCATGGATGATTAATTGAAGGAGTTTAACAGACATTTTGGCTCCTGATTTCCAAATTTCTTACAACTGTAGGAACCAGGAATCCTAATTGAACATGAAATATGAACCAAACTATCAATAAAAACTCAGTCAATGATAGATCCTTTGTCATTCTGAGTTCGCAGCGGCATCACAATCTCAGTATCTGCTTGTGATGCATTGGGATTCTCCATGTTAGCGTGAATTGGGCTCTGATCATAGTCCGACGTTGAAGGGCTCCATTCATTGGTATCTGGTGGTTGATAAGGAGCTACTGAAGCTTTCTCTCGAATTGAAACTAGATTCCCATGATAAAGATATTTGGCAACTCGAACTGCCTTGATCCAGACACTCCCATCTACATCATCCCCTAGGCGATGGTAATATTTCTTTAGCAAGTGAACGAGGTAGTATAGCAAACAAATGGTGGATGTAGCCCAGATACAAGGTAGAGACCCCAGAAACTGCAGACACTCAAGCTATCGGTTTTGTTGGTGTCGGTTACATCGGCTGAACAATCTAGTGAAGGAGCAAACCATTCTCTTCCAATGACATCAGAGTTCCATTTTCAGATAACTTTAAATGGCTCTTGAAGCATCTTTAGCTATAGGAGAACCTTTCTGAAATACCTACATAGAGAATTACGCAAGTTCTTTCTCAGTAATTTTTTTTTAACTTTTTTAATCTTTTCCTAGTAATTTCTTGTATTAAGTTATAGTAATAATATAATGTACTCACAAAGCCTAGACCACCAAATCTGTAGGTAGGTGTGGAAGTGGTGAATTGGTTGCAGTACTGACGAAGGAAAACTTTTCCATAAGGTAGTTCAAGAAAGCAGCAGCAATATGGTTGCTTGAATTCCCCTTCATACTTATATTGACTGTTGACGTTTTCAATGTTAGAACTTTTAAACTCAAGTACCTGCTCCAAGTATGTCCTAACAAATGAATCTCCATCACAGCCAATTTTCAAGTTGGCCTTCTTTAGCGATTCAATCTTTAATATTTGGTCCCAATCGCTTGACAGTGAGCATTGATGTTAAGCTAGCGGTGTAGCTTGAGTTCAACCAGCACAACAAAGAGCCACACCACAACCACAACCGTGTGAGGTTACTATAAATCTTCTCCCCTGCAAAAGTCAAATCAAGGGAAGCATATGAACGGATGGTTTTAATTTAAAAGCTGAATGTAGGATTGGGGACCATTCATTTATTTTATCTTTGAATTTTATGCCATATTTTGCTGTCAGCCATAGGTTAGTCCAATTACCATTAATGCTCTCGTTAATACTATTCGAGAGTTCTTGGTTTGGCAATGAAACTTACTGTGAGCGAAGAAAAGAGAGGAGAAAGTGAACCAAAGTGCAGTTCCAATCTGATTGTTCCAGGGACCGCTAAACTCAGGGTTGGACTGGTGCTCCAACATCCAAACAATGAACATTGTGTAGATTAAGATGGAGGCGGTGACCAACCACATTTCCGTCGTGAAAGGTTTCAAGAAAATCCATGCCGAGTCCTCGGACTTTGCCGGAACTATCATGGACAACCCCGACTCTGCATATGGCTGAGTAAATTCCACATAATCGCCCTCGTAGCTATCTGCCCTCGTAGCTAGTATAGTATGTCACCGACAGCTGCATCATAAGTCTTCCATTGATTTGGTACACAAGAAGAAAAAAAACAAAAACCTCATAAGAAGAAAAGTATAACCGAATCATTAAAAAATCAAGGAAATTTAAACATAAGAAAAAGACGTTCAAGGGGTATTCAATTAAGTAAATAAGTTGTCTCGTTTTTTAATTTTTAAAACTGAATAGAAATATTATTAACAAAAAGATTGAGAAACATGAATTCAAAGATAAAGAGATATTACCTTGTTGTAGACTTGTTACAAGTTCATCTATGTGCCATTGTGGGGATCAATCGATAAGGTAGATCATAGCCTAGCTCACCAAGAACTTCATAGAAAAGCTCATGCAGAAACCATCATAGTGCTTTTGGCCGGGATTTTACCATCTTCAATTTACAAATTTCTCAAATGAGGTCTAGCTGGAACTCCAATAATCAAAGTTTTTTATCTGGGCATTGCCCATCCTTTTGGAACACCTAGCTTAGGATCACCAGCCAGTGACTCTACGAGCCAAGATTCAGATATATCACCAATAACCTGTTTCGTTTTCTCTACAAGGTTTCTTGAGAACCCGATCCTGGCAACCAGAATCCAACTCTTTATACTTTTTGCCAACCACGTTCACAATCCTTAGTATAGGATCATGCGACAGCTTGCCTTCTTTGAACATATTTCACCGCTTAAACCTGTAAAATTGCTTGAATTATTTTTTTCAACAAAGCACTTGGACTGCTTTCATTACTTTTTGATTCCTCCATAGCCTGCATAATGATTCCAATGCTATCATATGCCCGTAAGGAGTTAAGACCTGGTTGCAAATTATCTTCCTCATGATATTCATTTCTGAAAGTTGTCCGGAACTTGGGATAAAATCTCTTGTAAAGACTAGTATTCTCAGAATAGTAGGTCTTGATTCCTAAAGTACCTTCCATGAGGAAATTACTGAACTGTTAAAAGAGTCGAGGTAACTCGAGATGGTCTCTGTAACTATCCAAGCTGAGTTGGTTCCCACAAGTCCACTCTCCTTAGCTTTTTGAAACAAATGTATTGTCATTGAACAATAAAAACCCGGGATGAGTAGCTTCATCACCTCCCCTTGGACAACTTCATTCATATTAGGTTTGGCAGAGAAGAAAATGGAGGAAGAACCAATCGGTGTTCAATCTCGGAGCCCACATGTTGAAGAGTCTCAGAAAGAGCGAACTTCCCAGATTCACTACTAAAGGCATCGTCTTCGTAAATAACTATAACCCTTTTCCAGCTGAATAAACCACGATAGCCGCAATGCATTCCATTTGATGAGAATCTTCGTTAGCCATTGTTACCAAGAAGGGCCAGCGAGTGGTTGCTAATGGAGGTGCGATGGCCGGTTTTGCGAAAGAAAGAACTGGAACTTGAGCTCGGCCTCCAATATCACCAACCATAACTGCTTCTTCCCATGTCTCCAGGCCAACGATCACTTCAACTTGTTTTTCTTGGATCAATTTCTGAGCTGTTATCAAATTTAGTAAATGTTCCATTGAAATCTGATGATTCAGAGTTGAGACTAACACAAGGCAAGCATATTTATTTAGATAGAACAATGGCTTACCAGCAGTAGCAGCTACGAAGGGATTTCTTCCAGAATCCTGAATAAAGAGGGATAGTTTGTGATTGTTTGAATCGTTGTTATTGAAACTTTCAACCGCAACATCCAGTGCAGTTTTCTCTTCTCTTCCACTACGCGAATGAAAATCGATGATCGCACCGATTTTAACAATCTTGTTATCTTTCGTGGTCTGGTCACCATAAGAGAGGACGATCAGAAGAGATACGAGGACGAAGGAGAAAAGCCAAAGCTTCAAAATTCTGTTGGCAAAAGTGATACAGCGAAATCGAGGGAATTGGCATTTGAAATCGTAGCAAAAAGTATCGTCCATGTTGTTCAAGAACTCCTAAAAATATAGTATACGAAAGTAAAAGCTTTCTTATAGCATATATCATAATATGTAAAGACCGTCTGAACTATCAAAGCCTTTAAGTGCAAACAAAAATGTTGTTTTGGAGGCAGCAAAAAATTAAATATGGCCATCCTTGGACTTGGTCTGCCAAGAAAACACAAGTATGACTTCACTAGTCAATATCTATGCATACAACGTGAGAATTACGGCCAATAACCATTAATTACATTGAATCGGCACAGGAGATGCTACCACTACAGCAAAAGTGTTCTATAGCGGCGTTTCTAGGGAGAAAACGCCACAAAATTTAAGCATTTCACGGCGTTTATAAAAAAATTGCCAAAAAATATACTTTAGTGGCGTTTTTTTAAACAAACGACGTAATAGAGTAGTAATTTAGCGGCGTTTATAACTAAAACGCCGCAATAGAGTTGTTTATAGTGACGTTTCTTCAACAAACGCCGTAATAGTTTGTTAATTTTGCGGCGTTTGTATAAAAACGTCGCGATAATGTTGTTTATAGTGGCGTTTATTCAACAAATGACGCTATATAGAAGTAATTTAGTGGCGTTTATCAAAGAAACGCCGCAATAGGGTTTTTTTAGTGGCGTTTGTACAAAAAGCGTCGCAATATAGTAAACATTTAGCGGCGTTTTTACTACAAACACCGCTAAATGTTGTTTATCGTGGCGTTTTTTAGAAACGCCACTAAAAAAACCCTATTGCGGCGTTTCTTTAAAAAAATGCCGCAAAAGGGTCTATAAATGCTCCACACCTTTCTCCTGCCCAATCCCTAGAATCATTTCAACGTAGCTTCCCTAAAAGGGATTTCTCTGGTTCAACAACGGCCCTCACACGATTCCATCTGTAACATCCTAAGTAACGGGTTAGTGACTAAATTGAAAAAATTCAGAATTTGGTGATTAAAGCAGAATAAATATATATAGGTTAAAAATAATTGTTAGTAAATATGAAATGAATTTAAGGACAAAATGGTCATTTGCAAGGAAAAGATAATAATAATTAAAAATTTTAAGGGGTTATATTATAACCCACGTGGGGCATTAGTAGGAAACAAATGTTTCCAGAATCCTCTCATCTCTTCTTCCTTCTTTCTTATCTTCACTTTTCTCTTCTTCCAAACGTGAAGACCAAGTTTAAGGTAAGAATCTGAACCTTGGTAGTTTCTTTGATTTTTAGATTGGAAATGGAAGTTTGGATGTTATATAAGCTAAAGGAAAGCTTATATGACATTAAGACAACAAGATAAGTGTTTTAGGTATAGATTTGGAAATGAGTTTTTAGATGAAATTTTGATATGGATGAGTTTTTAAAGTTTGAATAAGATTTTTGACTTGTCAATAAGTTAATTAAGAAGTATGAGGTAATAGAATTGAAATTAGAACAAGTTGGAATTTGAGTAAGATTCTTCAATTCTATATGGATGATAGTTTTTTTTAGTTTTAGAGGTATTGAATGGATAATAATTAGTTTAAGTAAGTGTATGAAAGCTAGAGTATTAAAGGGAGTGAATAGGTATGTTTGAGCTGAAATGAGATGATTTTCGAGCTCAAAATAGGATTTCTGGGCTAGGGGAATCGGTACCCATTCAAGGGAATCGATACCCCCTCAACGAATATGAATTTTCAGAATGCTAGAGGGGAATCGATACCCCAGGGGGGGAACCGATTCCCCCATGTAAAAAAAAGAGAAAAGAAAGAAAGACTAAACTATTAATTCCTTAAATTGGTAAGCTATTAAAGATTAATTTCAGACATAGACATCTGATGATCATCTTGAAAATTATGTTTATGTAGATACCGAGCCTATACGAGTTCGGGAACAATCTACAAGTAGGATCGATCGAAGAGAAGGCAAAGAAATATAGGTGAGTGCATATGCATCATAATTATAGAAATATACTCCATTCTAGACTTGTGATAAGTCTAGATTTTATATCTTGGCACATGAGCATATTTTGTATTATGAGACATGACATGAATTCATATAAAATGCATTATATGACATGAATATGCAAGAAAAATTATGAGCTATGTGAAAAGGTAAGAATTTACATGTCTACGCGATATAGACTACGTGAAATGTAAAAGCCCATGTTATGTAGATGAGAACTATAGGTATAGTTGGCATGCCAAGGGTAGAGGGTCTACGCGGTCCTTCGGGACAAAATTCTACGCGGTCCTTCGGGATATATATATATTCTTTGGAACATGTGTGAAGTCTGGTGAGACACATATGTGATCCCTAGCATTTGTATATGATTCTTAAGGAATTCTATGTGGTCCTTATGGACATTATTATATGGCACTTCGGTGCATTTATACGAGTTGTGGTGACAGCATAGTGCACAACCTCACATTACTCAGATACCTTAGGTTCTCAATATGATATCATGGGCCAATAAACTTATTAATACAGATTCATGAATGTTAAAGTCATACGCTTACAGGTATGGATATTGATGATGTAGACTACATTGATTAAGTACATGTTTGCATCTCATTTCATATGATTATGACATTTTCATTACATTGCCTTGTTATTATTAGTACATTGCCTCACTAAGTCGATGACTTAGCGTGTGAGTGTTTCACACGTAGGATTCAAGAAAGTAGACGAGACAGGTGAAGCAGCTTGACAGCATTACTCCTGCAACCACCAGATCAGAAGCAACTTAATCAGTAGGTCATTTTGTTATGTAAATGGCAGTTGGCATGTAATTAAAGAGTTAAGTTGTGTATGCTCTGAATATTTTGGTAAACTTATATTACAATATGTATATTATCGTATTTTCTTAATATAAGTTCAAATATTTTGCTATTATTTGTTAAAGAGTTGTGTTTTAAAGTCAATGTAGTATCTCTGACTCATATTCGGGTCGGGTACGGGTTGGGGGTGTTACATTTAATGGTATCAGAGCTATGGTTTAGCCGATTCTAGGCATGAACCAGAGTCTATAGAGTCTTTAAATGGAATACATGCCAACAAATAATGAGAACTTCTGATCTGGTATAGTATGAGTATGCTGTTTTGCTAATAGAACAATGTGCTTATTCTTATTAGATGTCCGAACATAATAGCTCCCGAAGTGAAGCGGGAGAAGATAGGCATGCTGAAAGCAGTAATTCACCTGCCCTGGCCAGGCAAGGTGAAGAACAGGCATCTCAAGGAGTGCATGTGCAAGATCAAGATACGTTCTTCAGAACGTTACATGCTATTCTGACGCGTCTTCAACCTTCTGCTCCACTAACTCAAAGAATAAATGTAGCAAAAGAGTTGAGAGGTTTAGGAACTCCCGAATTTAAGGGAGAAGCTGAGGAAGGTCTAGTGTCAGCGGATCTTTGGTTGAATGATTTGAAAATCATGTTAGATGGTCTCCACTGTTCCGAAGTGGAGAAATTAGATGGAGCTGTGTCTTTATTGAGAGGTCAGGCGAGGATATGGTGGACGAACGTCACCATTAGGATGTCAACTGACCAGTTGACTTGGTCTTTGTTTTTAGAAGAATTTAAAAACAAGTATATTGGAGATCAGTTTATCCGACAAATGAAGCAGTAGTTTATGAATTTGAAGCAGATGAGCCGCTCTGTATATGAGTACGAATGTGAGTTTAATAAGCTGAGCAGGTTTGCAGCTGAGCCTGTGCCTACTGAAAAAGATGCTTGCGAATGGTTCGTGGAGGGCTTGCGCCCTAGACTTAAGGAATTGTTGATAGTATTAAACTTGTCCTCGTTCCAGGAGGTGATTAATCGTGCAAAAGCTCTTGAAAGGGCTCAGAATGAAAGATTTGGGGAATCAAGAGTTCAGACATCAAAGAGGACGACTACTTCTTCTAGCTCAGTACCATCAAAAAGGGGAAGAGACTTGGGATTTCGATCACAAGCTAGATCAGAATCAGTTGCATCGTCTGCTAAGGGAGCAAGTCAGGCAAGACCTAGACAAACGCAGTCAGTGGAATCTGGTACTGGGAGATCTACTCCGAGTCAAGGGAGACAGTGTCAACACTGTGGGAAAAACCATTATGGGGCTTGTCGTATGGCTGCTGGGACTTGTTTTCGATGCGGAGACGCCGAACATTTTATCCGGGATTGTCCATTGATTGTTGGTGAGCCTGCACCATCTGGAAGAGTTGGTTCTTCCTCACAAAGAGGACGAGGAAGAGGCAGAGGAAGGAACCCGTCTGAATTCTCTGCTCAACCTGAAGTTCGATCCACTGCTCGGGTATACAATCTAAAGACAAGTGAAGACCGTGATGACCCTGATATTATAGCAGGTACTTTTCAGTTGTATGATAAATTAGTATTGGTGCTGATTGATCCGGGTTCTAATTATTCTTATATTACAAGTAAGTTAGTAAAGGAGTTGAGGATTCCTATAGAAGCTACGAGTAATGTGATGATAGTAACTAATCCGTTAGGGCATAGTACTCAGGTGGACAAAGTCTGTAAGGGGTGTCCCATAAAGGTTCAGGGAATTGAATTCCCTGCTAATCTGATGGAATTACCCTTTGACGAGTTTGAAGTGATTCTGGGAATGGATTGGTTGTTTCATTATTATGGGAATGTCGACTGTAGATCGAAAAAGGTAACCCTGAAGAGTCCAGAAGGAATAGAAGTTAATGTGATCAGTGAAATGTGTAATCCTTTAGCAAATGTAATATCAGTGATGTCTGCCAAGAAATTATTGCTACAAGGATGTCAGGGTTTTCTTGCAAATGTGATTGATTCAAGAGCTCAAGAGAAAAGGTTAGAGGAGATTCCAATAGTTCGAGAGTTCCCTGATGTTTTTCCTGCTGAATTGCCAGGATTACCTCCGGATAGAGAGGTAGAATTTCAAATTGAAGTAATGCCAGGAACTGCTCCAATTGCAATGGCACCTTATAGAATGGCTCCAAAAGAATTGCAAGAGTTAAAGAATCAATTACAAGAGTTGCTAGAGAAGGGATTTATCCGACCAAGTGTATCGCCTTGGGGAGCTCCGGTGTTATTTGTTAAAAAGAAGGATGGATCAATGCGTCTTTGCATTGATTATCGACAGCTCAATAAGGTGACAATCAAGAATAAGTATCCCCTTCCACGTATTGATGACTTGTTTGATCAATTAAAAGGAGCTTCGGTATTCTCGAAGATTGACTTACGTTCCGGTTATCACCAATTGAAGATTCAGGAAAAAGACATTCCGAAGACCGCTTTTAGAACGAGATATGGTCATTATGAATTCATTGTAATGCCATTTGGAGTAACGAATGCACCTGCCGCTTTCATGGATCTTATGAACAGGATTTTTCAGCCCTACTTGGACCAGTTTGTTGTTGTCTTTATTGATGACATACTGGTGTACTCGAAATCCCATGAAGAGCATAGCACACATCTGAGGATCGTCTTGCAAATTTTAAGAGATAAAAAGTTGTATGCCAAATTGTCCAAATGTGAGTTCTGGTTAAAGGAAGTAATTTTCTTGGGGCATGTGATCTCGACAGTTGGGATTAGAGTAGACCCTCAGAAGGTTAAAGCTATAATGGATTGGGAAGTTCCTAAGAATGTGTCTGAAGTTCGGAGTTTTCTTGGACTTGCCGGTTACTATCGAAGATTCGTTAAGAATTTTTCGATGATTGTGTTGCCTCTAACAAAGTTAATGAGAAAGAACGTACCATTTGTTTGGACTTCGGAATGTCAAGAAAGTTTCGAAGCTTTAAAGAGAATTCTGACGGAAACTCTGATATTAGTTCAACCGGAATCTGGTAAGAATTTTGTAGTATACAGTGACGCATCCCATAACGGGTTGGGGTGTGTATTAATGCAAGAAGGAAAGGTGGTAGCGTATGCATCGAGACAGTTGAAACCACATGAAAGGAATTACCCTACTCATGATTTAGAAATGGCTGCTGTAGTATTCGCTCTCAGGATTTGGCGTCATTATCTTTATGGGGAACGTTGTTACTTATATACGGATCATAAGAGCTTGAAGTACCTGATGACTCAAAAAGAATTGGATTTAAGGCAACGTAGATGGGTAGAGTTCTTAAAGGATTATGATGTGATAATTGACTATCATCCCAGAAAGGCTAATGTGGTAGCAGATGCTTTGAGTAGAAAGACGTTTGCAGCCTTACGAGCTATGGATGCAAGATTATCTTTAACGGGAGACGGTGGTCTTTGTGCAGAATTAACCCTTAAACCAGCATGGTTGGAACAAATAGGAGAATTACAAAGTAAAGATGAAGTGTGTTTGAAAAGAATTGAACAAGTAAAGAACAAAGAGATTAAAAACTTTGAGATTAAGTCAGATGGAAATCTATATTGTAAAGGAAGAATTGTAATACCCGACAATGATGACTTGAAGAAAGAAATTTTATCAGAGGCTCATTGCAGTCCGTTAACGATGCACCCGGGTGGAACCAAGATGTATATGGATTTAAAGAATCGATTTTGGTGGTCAGGGATGAAACGAAGCATCACCGATTTTGTGTCTAAGTGTTTGATATGTCAACAAGTCAAAGCCGAGCATCAAGTTCCATCAGGATTATTGCAACCGCTTTTCATTCCTCAATGGAAATGGGAAAATGTTACGATGGATTTTGTTTCGGGGTTACCCTTGACTCCGAACAAAAGAGAATCAATCTGGGTAATTGTTGATCGATTAACTAAGTCAGCGCATTTCCTTCCGGTTAGAACGGATTTCTCTATGGAAAAGTATGCAGAGCTGTATATTAGAGAAGTTATTAGATTGCATGGAGTACCTGTTTCCATAGTCTCTGATTGAGACCCTCGATTCACTTCTAGATTCTGGAAATCTTTGCATGGAGCGTTGGGGACTCGTTTAAACTTTAGTACGGCTTTTCATCCTCAGACTGATGGGCAATCAGAGAGAACTATTCAGATATTGGAAGATATGTTGAGAGCATGCGTAATGGAATTTAAAGGATCATGGGAAAAGTATTTACCGCTGGCAGAGTTCGCTTACAACAATATCTATCAGTCGAGTATTAAAATGGCTCCCTATGAAGCTCTTTACGGAAGGAAATGTCGTACGCCTTTGAACTGGTACGAGCTCAAAGATAAAGAAGTGCTTGGTCCTGAGTTGATTCAGGAAGTAGAAGAAAAGGTCCAAATAATTCAGAGTAATCTCAAAGCTGCAGCAGACAGACAAAAATCATATGTAGATCTAAAAAGGAAAGAAATTGAATTTCAAGTTGGAGATAAAGTGTTTTTAAAAGTGTCTCCATGGAAGAAGGTGCTAAGATTTGGTCGAAAAGGAAAATTAAGTCCTCGGTTTATTGGACCGTATGAGATTGTAAAAAGGGTGGGACCCGTAGCATACCAATGGACGTTACCACCAGAAATGGAAAAGATTCACAATGTATTCCATGTCTCAATGCTTCGAAGATATCGATCGGATCCCTCCCATATCGTAAATCCAGAAGAGATCGAGGTACAACCGGATATGACTTATGAGGAAGAACCGATTCAAATTTTAGCTCAGGAGGTTAAGCAATTGAGGAACAAGACTATTCCTTTGGTTAAAGTGTTGTGGAGAAATTACAAAGTAAAAGAAGCAACGTGGGAGCGTGAAGAAGATATGCGACATCAATACCCTCATTTGTTCGTGCAATGAAAATTCGAGGACGAATTTTCTTAAGGGGGAGAGATTTGTAATATCCTAAGTAACGGGTTAGTGACTAAATTGTAAAAATTCAGAATTTGGTGATTAAAGTAGAATAAATATATATAGGTTAAAAATAATTGTTAGTAAATATGAAATGAATTTAAGGACACAATGGTCATTTTCAAGGAAAATATAATAATAATTAAAAATTTTAAGGGGTTATATTATAACCCATGTGGGGCATTAGTAGGAAACAAATGTTTCCAGAATCCTCTCATCTCTTCTTCCTTCTTTCTTATCTTCACTCTTCTCTTCTTCCAAACGTGAAGACCAAGTTTAAGGTAAGAATCTGAACTTTGGTAGTTTCTTTGATTTTTAGATTGGAAATGGAAGTTTGGATGTTATATAAGCTAAAGGAAAGCTTATATGACATTAAGACAACAAGATAAGTGTTTTAGGTATAGATTTGGAAATGAGTTTTTAGATGAAATTTTGATATGGATGAGTTTTTGAAGTTTGAATAAGATTTTTGACTTGTCAATAAGTTAATTAAGAAGTATGAGGTAATAGAATTGAAATTAGAACAAGTTGGAATTTGAGTAAGATTCTTCAATTCTATATGGATGATTAGTTTTTTTTAGTTTTAGAGGTATTGAATGGATAATAATTAGTTTAAGTAAGTGTATGAAAGCTAGGAGTATTAAAGGGAGTGAAATAGGTATGTTTGAGCTGAAATGAGATGATTTTCGAGCTCAAAATAGGATTTCTGGGCTAGGGGAATCGGTACCCATTCAAGGGGAATCGATACCCCCTCAACGAATATGAATTTCCAGAATGCTAGAGGAGAATCGATACCCCCAGGGGGGGAACCGATTCCCCCATGTAAAAAAAAGAGAAAAGAAAGAAAGACTAAACTATTAATTCCTTAAATTTGTAAGCTATTAAAGATTAATTTCAAGACATAGACATCTGATGATCATCTTGAAAATTACGTTTATGTAGATACCGAGCCTATACGAGTCCGGGAACAATCTACAAGTAGGATCGATCGAAGAGAAGGCAAAGAAATATAGGTGAGTGCATATGCATAGCATAATTATAGAAATATACTCCATTCTAGACTTGTGATAAGTCTAGATTTTATATCTTGGCACATGAGCATATTTTGTATTATGAGACATGACATGAATTCATATAAAATGCATTATATGACATGAATATGCAAGAAAAGTTATGAGCTATGTGAAAAGGTAAGAATTTACATGTCTACGCGATATAGACTACGTGAAATGTAAAAGCCCATGTTATGTAGATGAGAACTATAGGTATAGTTGGCATGCCAAGGGTAGAGGGTCTACGCGGTCCTTCGGGATAAAATTCTATGCGGTCCTTCGGGATATATATATATTCTTTGGAACATGTGTGAAGTCTGGTGAGACACATATGTGATCCCTAGCATATGTATATGATTCTTAAGGAATTCTATGTGGTCCTTATGGATATTATTATATGGCACTACGGTGTAATTCTACGCGGCACTTCGGTGCATTTATACGAGCTGTGGTGACAGCATAGTGCACAACCTCACATTACTCAGATACCTTAGGTTCTCAATATGATATCATGGGCCAATAAACTTATTAATACAGATTCATGAATGTTAAAGTCATACGCTTACAGGTATGGATATTGATGATGTAGACTACATTGATTAAGTACATGTTTGCATCTCATTTCATATGATTATGACATTTTCATTACATTGCCTTGTTATTATTAGTACATTGCCTCACTAAGTCGATGACTTAGCGTGTGAGTGTTTCACACGTAGGATCCGAGAAAGTAGACGAGACAGGTGAAGCAGCTTGACAGCATTACTCCTGCAACCACCAGATCAGAAGCAACTTAATCAGTAGGTCATTTTGTTATGTAAATGGCAGTTGGCATATAATTAGAGAGTTAAGTTGTGTATGCTCTGAATATTTTGGTAAACTTATATTACAATATGTATATTATCGTATTTTCTTAATATAAGTTCAAATATTTTGCTATTATTTGTTAAAGAGTTGTGTTTTAAAGTCAATGTAGTATCTCTGACTCATATCCGGGTCGGGTACGGGTTGGGGGTGTTACACCATCCGACGTCGTCTTCTGTATATCCCAGCGACCAAATTTGCCATATCAGTAGCGAACAATTATCTCAGGATTGCACGGTTTGATCCCTTCTCTCACTACTGAACTTTTTCATTTATTTTTTGTTGGTATTCTAAAAATGGGGAAAACCCAGAAAGCTAACGTAATGGAGAAAAATAATAGCTTTCAAATAGGAAAAAAATATCTATACATATTGTTTTACTGGTTTACTGCTTGGGAGAAGTGTTTTTTTGCTTTCGAATAGAAAAATAATTGCTTTCTAATAGGAAAATAATACCTTCTGAAAGCGTGAATATCTATACGAAGAGCAGGTGTTGCATTTAGTAAGAGAAAATATAGTCGGAATGTCCACGTGGCGTCTTTGCTCTGACGATGGATCAAATTATCATTGGGAGGCAATCAGTTCGAACTTGCTGTCGAAAGTCGCTGATTACCCGAAAGGCCCTCCTATTGCAAAATACCCTTCCATGGCCGATCTCCTAAGTGAAGGTAATAATTAATCACTGAAATTTTATGCCACTATATTGTTACATTGAACTACTACAAAATTTCATAGATCGCATGCATGTAGGATGTTCAAAGCTTATTGAGAACGATGATAGAGGAGTTGATAAATACCCGATGATTAGAACCGAAATTGGTAACTCAATGGCGTTGAAAGAATCTTCAATTGCAAAAGCATTATCTATCTTCAATGATGACGACGTTGGCTCTACTGATAGTCCAAGTAAACGTTTCTATCTTGCATTTTAATTTTTTTTTAATGTTTGAATCAGTTCCAAGGCACCTCCAATCAAGTTTCATACTGTAGGTGGAAGGTCGTTATCTGTTTCAAGTGAAGCACTGAAGCGCGCACGCAATCTTCTTGGTGAACCGGAGGTAGGGGATTTATTTGGTGAAATGGATGAAGAATTTCTCCATATAGAGTTTTCACGGGGGAAAAACTTAACGATGCGTCGTGAAACAAAGAAAATAACTTTCTTACGTCATTTCCCCACGAAGGAGCAATGAAGACTAAATTGTAGTGAACAATATGGTGAATACTGTTTATGCATAACTTTAATGTTTCTATATTTTAATGTATTTTATTGTTAAGTATTTTTATGCAAAACTTCTGTCAAAATTAAATGTATGATCGTTGTTAATTACATAAAATTACTACATCAATGTAAATTTAGTATATGTAGACTAGGATTATTATGTAGATTAGTATTTTTATTAAACATTTGCTCTCTATTTTTATTTTATTTTAAATTTTGGATTGTATGTAAATGTTCACTTTTTTTTCTTGTTTTTGAATATGCGGTTCTGATTAGTTTATGGATATTAGGATTAATGTTTTTAGGAGATTCTTTTAAATAAAGGAAAAAATTAGGAAAAATTAGGCTACAAATGTATTTTCTCATATAGCGGCGTTTACAACCCAAACGCCACAAAATGAAATTTTTGCGGCATTTTATTAAAAAACGCCGCTATAGAATAAATTTTAACGGCATTTTTTTAGTAAAAATGCCGTAATAGGGTTAGTTTATAGCGGCAGTTTTTGCATAAATGCCGCATAAATATGATTAATTTAGTGGCGTTTGTGATAAAATGCCGAAATAGCAATAAACTTTAGTGGCGTTTTTGAGAAAACGCCGCAATATCCTTATACTTTAGTGGCGTTTGTGACCAAACGCCGTTATATCCATGTTATTTAGTGGCATTTATAGGAAAAATGCCGTAATAGTTTTGTCATTTAGTGGTGTTTTTTAATAAACGCCTCAATAGTTTTGTGTTTTAGGGGTGTTTTTGTAATAAACGTCGTATAAGTTTGGCGTTTTAGGGGCGTTTTTGTAATAAACGCCGCCATTGTCAATCGTTATATCAGATATCCCCAATTCTGCCCGATCCCTATTTTTTAATTCATGATTTTCTATCGATTGCCACTGCGTCTTCATCAAATCGGAACAACTCACCACCGTCGAGCCTCTACTGACCAACATTGCGCCAACACTCATCATCATCGCGCCACCGGTCACCCCTCGGTTTTTTATTCCGGCTCAATACCTCGCTTATATCGCTTTGCTCAGTTCATCTTGAAAAACCCATCGGTTCGAGCTCTGCTCTTCTGTGGATAAACCCTAGGCGCTCTTCATACCCTTTTTCTTTATGTTCCAGTACATGCGATTCTCATTTCTTATAAGGTGATTTGTTGATATATGAGAAAAAATTATTACAACTTTATTTCTTGTTTTAATTTAATTACTGCATTTATCAGTAATTTCGCTTTTGTTTCCGCTGTTTTCTGTTGGCTTGAATCAATTTAGACTCCATTTAAATAGTTATGAGTTATATTGAAAGTTACTTTGACATTTAGTTTCTGATTTTTGTAGGGAAGATTATATATACTGATTTCTTTTGCTTGTCTGTAATGTGTTCCGTTACGAGTTTAAAGTGTTGTATTTTTTTTCAAGAACTCGTGACAATAGTAGGTGCATGTATATTGCTCAAAGCTAGCTTTTTTTCCTTTCCCTTCCCATTCGAAAGAGAAACACCCCATATTTGAAGTAGATATTTTCTGCTTATATTAGATTTTAATACTAAATACAAACTTCACCTTCATCCCCTCTTTTGTTATGTTGTTAATAAGAACATTTTATGCAAGTCTAGTCTTATAAGAAGGATAACCCTAGGCTCGATTGTATGGAGGGATGTTTATTATATTTTTGAGGTATTATTATTAAATTCAAAGCATGAGAAAGAATGTTTCAATTCTCTTGATGACTATGTAACCATAGCTTTTGCTGGATGTCATTTGATTATCTATGGCTGGTAATTGAGGTCTATCGATAGTTACTTCACTCTTCCACTTCATAAGTTCCCAAATATAAGTTCCCAAATATAAGTTGATATAACGAAGGTGACTACTAGTTTTTGCAGGGGTGTAGCTAGTTCAGCACAAAACGGTGATCATCGCTAATAATTAATGACGATACCGTCACTGTAATCCCCTTATATTCTGGTTTGATCTATATTCTTTAACGGTTTCTCACTTTACTGTAATCTGAAGAAATTCTTATATGTTGTATTTCTGGTTGCATTTCTTGAACTTTTGTAATAATCATTAACATGGAAGAATATATAAACGTTTAATTCAAATAATATAACATTGGATGATGTTCTAATTACATGGTATCTGTGTTTGATATTCAAGTATGATAGGAATTTGAATATGGTTTCTAGAGTATGATCTTCGAATTATATGGTATGGCTTAAAAATTGGTGCCACCACCATTTCATCGTTGTCATTTCTTTCTTTTCATTTCAAGAACACTGAAGAAGTGATATCTTTTTTATTATATTCTGCAGGTAGGTATTCATAGCGAGACCATTTAAAACCAGATTATTAAGGTAATTTAATTCATATATATCTATATACAGACTTAAGTTATAAGTATGTCTTCATTGATTTTGAACAGAATAGTGTATCTTTAATATTTGTTGTATCATGACTATCATAAAAATGACTCATTCTGGTACTCTAGGTGAACCTTGATAAATATAGGAGTGAAATTGATACTCAAGATTTGCATATCATTATTTAAATAGGGGTATCTATACCAATTGAAAAAATATATTATAGGCGTCGTTTGAAATGAGACACGAGTTAGTTGTTTAAGACTAATATAAAGTACTAGATCCTAGAATGTTGAAAATTACATGAAGGAGTATAGTTAACATCTTATAATAAATTGAAGGACAATATATGATAGTTTAATGTTTCTGTCAAGTGAAACAAGTATTTTATTGTCACGATCCAATGGATGACGGTTGGTATGTTGTGCTTCGAAATACTCCCAGAGACTTGATAGACATCGGGGATAGAAGTAGAGATGACATTGAAACAAGATCAGAGTGTTTACCTCTACTACCACAAAACTTAGATGAAACTATCAGTAATACAACACAATTTCAATGAGTTCGGGAGGACGTTGATGAAGATATTTATGACAACTGACATTACATAAGACTGTTGTACGATTTTATATCTTCATTTATTTATTTATAATGTTATAACCCTTAACATGTTGTCTTTCAATGTATTCATTAATTAAATCATTTTTTATTACTCATGTTTGTTTATTGCAGATATAATGCCGAGGAGAAAAATATCTGATTTGTGGGTTGTTCGAGCTTCTGAAGACCATGAAGAAAGAAATAACGAGGAAACGAATGCACCTGAGTCTTTCGAAGTTCCTGAAACTGTTGAAGAAGTAGAAATTCAAGGTAATCTTTGAAACTTTATTTACTACTTTGTTCATTTTCAAAACTGACATTTAATAATTTCTTATATAGTTGAAAATGCTGGAACGTGCAAGACTTGAGGACGTACAACTTTAAAGGAATTATACCAACTTCCTCCTGGGCATCGTGTCAAAGTTTCAAGAAACGATGCCGGTCAACCTATTGGCCCAGAATCACGTCTTCTAGCAGGTTACTTAGGCATAGTTGGACGTAATGCGAATCTGTTACCGATCAATTATGAGTCATGGCGTAAAATGCCTAATAGTAACAAAAATCAAGCGTTGGATTTTGTTAAGGTAATAATGTCATTATAATAGATACTCTATATAAATTCAATACTAATTTATACTTACGGTGCACACTTATTTGTTGTATAGGAGAAATTTGTTTTAGAGGTCTCTGACGATTATGTGAAGCAAGCATTAGGGAAGAGATGAAGGGACCACAATAGCTCCTTAAAGAAGAAATACTTCAAGAATGATCTCAGCCTTGAAGAGAAGTTGCAAACAGTCCCACCAGGAATGCTCAGGTACCAATGGGAAGATGCAGTCAGATTTTGGAGTTCTCAAAAAGGACATGTATGATGTATTTTTCATAAATACTTGTAAAAAAATTTAAATCATCATTATAAGTGGTTGTTTGACATTGTAGGACCTAGAGCATGTTGGTGTTGCTAGCAGGCAACAACAAAAGTTTACGCACACAGCTGGATCGAAGAGCTTTGCTTGTATAGCTCATGAGGAGGTATTATAGATTATTGAAATAGTTTTTTTGTATTCCATGTACATACTAACTCATAGTAATTACATTATGGTACATTGTAGGAAAATACATCCGGTTCTAAAGTTGGTCGAATCCAACTCTTCGACATGACACATACGAAGAAGGATGGCACTCCTATGACTACTGACGCTGCAGAAATTATGGTACGTTTATTGGGTAGATGTTTTAAATTTACCTGACTTTATTTATATTTTTACCATGATATTTTTTATTTTAATTAATTATTCACTTTATTATTAGGAAAAATTGAGGGAGAAAAGGGCAGAGTATCATGCTACTGCTTCGAGTCAAGGTATTGTTAATGATGATGACATTGAAAACCAAACTATTAATGACGTTTTGGGTCCTGAAAGATATGGTCGGGTGCGTTGTCAAGGATCATTCGTTACTCCCACCAAATATTTTGGATCCAGTTCATCACAGTACATGTCATCACAGTCTCGATCTTCCCAATTAGAAGTTGGTCATTTAAAAGAAAAGTTGGCTGAGATGGATCAACAAATTGCTAACTTGAAAGCGGAAAATGAAGCAAGGGAAGGAGAGAGAGCAGCAGCGGAAGCAGCTAGAGCAGCAGCGGAAGCAGAGGCAGCACAGAGAGAGGCAGCGGCAGAACAGAGAGAAGTAATATATCAGCAGAGATGTAAAGAATTTGAAAAACGACTCAATGATATGATGCTGATGATACAAAAAACGCAACCTCAGAATCCACCATCGTAGCCTCATTTATGTTATGAGCATTATGTTAATGTTACTGAACCGTGTTTAACTTAACTTATATTACGTTAATGAAAATTTTTATTTATTATATTGGATTTGATGTTATTGTTGTTTTGTTTGTTGGATAATGGAACAAGTTGAAAAAACATATTTGGGGTATTAAGCATAATTTTTAGAACTGTTAAATTCTGTGTTATTTAGCGGCGTTTGTAACAAAAAATGCTGCAATATACCATACATTTAGCGGCGTTTATGATAAAAACGCCGCGAAATCGCAAGACATATTGCGACGTTTTCGACGAAAATGCCGCTAAATCTCAAGACATATTCTGCGGCGTTTGTAGGAAAACGCCGCTAAATATCAACATCTTCTGCGACGTTTGTAGGAAAAACGCCGGGAAAAATAAACATCTACTGCAGCGTTTGAGAAGAAAACGCCGCTAAACATCAAAGCCTATTGCGGCGTTTGTTGAAAAAACGCCGCTATATGTTGTCATCTATTGCGGCGTTTTTTTGTTAAAAAACGCCAAAAACGCCGCAAACTTTAGCGACACTATTTTTAGCGGCGCTTTTAGCGGCGTTTGTCTTTACGTCGCATGTGTTTTTAGCGGCGCTTAAAAACGCCGCTATAAGTAAAAAAAAACACCGCAACAAGCCACTTTTGCTGTAGTGTACACTTGTATATCCCACGAAACTTACCCCATACGTGGACAACAAATAAATATTTTTAAGGGTAAATTACAACGTTTCTCACTGAATTTTACTCTCTCCATTGTTTTACTCACTAAACTTTTAATTTTTCCAATTTGTTGATTGAACTTTACATATCGAATTATTTTACTCACTCAACCGTTTTCTTTTAACGGTTAGATGATGTGGCTTTTTTATTAATATATAATGATGATGTATATATTTAAATAAAAATAAAATAACAATTCTTAAATTTTATTCCTAAACCCTAATCCCAAATTACAACTCTACCCCCACCCCCACTCTCCAACTCCCACTGTCATTCTATATCTCATTTTAGCTCGCGTTGAAGCTTTAAAAAAGCTATCGTGGATTTGATTTATGAAACTACCTTTTACTCTTGAATTTGAATCATTTCCTTTACACCAATGGAGAATATTATGTAGCAAAAGCTACTGTAAACCAAGGCTTTAAAGTTTATGTTCAGTTGTTTGAGAGGGTCAATCGATGATGCCAGGCCATCGATGAGCTCCGTCGTCGGTGGAAGAGTGTGACTGTCAACGATGAATGACAAATATCTAAAAAAAATCGAATCTTTCAACGTTGGATCAATGAAGTTTAAGGGATTTTTAGGTTAAATGAACACCAGTTTGCGTTCAAGAGGACAAAACGAGTTTAGTGGAAAATTTTGGAGCTTAGTGGCCATTGTCAACGACGACAGACGGTGGCCGGCGTGGTGGTCGACCACGACAAACGGTGGTCAGAATTCTACCATGTTGAGAGAAAATGAAAGAAATAAAAAGAAGGAAAACGAAATAAGTGAAGGAAATTTCAAGTATATAGATGCAACACGACGTCGTTTTGGTAGAAATTTAGTTTTTTAAACACGAGGTCGTGTTGATGTCATGTGTCATGTCATAACGCTATTAATTATTTAACGGTGGGGTAACCAAAACATGAGTAATATCAAAGTTTAGTGAGCAAATTGAAAAAATTAAAAGTTTAATGAATAAAATGAGAGAGAATAAAGAATGGTATAATTTACCCTATTTTTAAATTTAGGACTACATTCATTCATTAATTTACAGCTTGAGGTTAAGACTAAATAACAGCCATGAAAGAGAATTATTCTGAATTTATAAGTGAAAAATAATAAAAAATAATAAAAAATAATATCAATTAAAATAAGACAAATATATAAAATGAGATTTAAAGTGACATTTAAAATCCTTCATTAAATTTAAATTTCACTTAATTGGGAATCAACGTAAATAGTATGCTTGGCCTTAGAATTTTTGTCCCGACATGTTTTCTTATTCGTTACGTATATTAATTATTCTATACTTATATTGGTTACATATATTTAACCAAAAATACATTAACATTTTACTTATATAAAAAGTAACATCTTACATACGAAAAATAACTATAAAAATGGATGTCCCTTTTTCCCATATGTATGAGGTAAGGGGAGGTAAGATAGTAGGCTATCCATAACACTAGGTTGAGAGCAGCTTCCGTAAGAGACCTCCAAATTATGAAACTATAAAGTAATTCATAAACAATCTTCATAACACTAAACCTATTAATTGATAATTACTTCACCATTATCAAAAAAATACGTTGAATATTTGCATTTAATTAATTATGGAAAGTAAATTTTTTGAAGGAAAAGGTAATTATTTTAATATTAAACATAAATATTTAGCCTAGTTAATGTTAATCAGGGAGATTAGTGCAAGATCCGGAGTGCATGTTATAAAGAAAAATAATTCAACCACTTCATTTATCTGGGAAAAATAGCTAAATGAGCTTTGAATTGAATCACTCTCAAAGAGTAGTTTTCGTCACTGTCTCTCTAAATCTTGAGTGCCAATTATTTCATCCCTACAACTTTGAAACCTTGTTGACGATCTCTCCCCACCAAGCATCCTTCTAAAGGAACCAAATCTTGACCTTGACCCTGACCCTGACCCTGATGCTCCACCTTCCTTTCCCTCTTGGGCAGCACCAATGGACGCGCTTTCCATTAAAGTAGGAGCCGTGGGTTGAACCCTGCTGCACAACTCTTTATCCTCTGCCGCCTGGACCGTCGGTTCAGCCTCCGTGCGACATATGGGGCACGTTGTATGTGATCCCAACCACGTATCTATACACTCCACATGAAACATGTGCTTACAATTTGGTAAAAGCCTGACTGTGGACTCTTCCGTGATGGTTCCCAAACAAACAGAACACTCCATGGACTCGTCATGGTCATCAACCTGACTGGTGGTTAGCTTGTACGTGAACATCGGCAAAGTCGCAAGAACCAAAGGGTCGAGCCCTGACTTTGGTGGATTCATGATGGAAGTTTCATAAAACGCTGCAATTCGAGTCCTCGGGAGATTAAGGGCAGCTCGCCGTCTCCTCTCTTGGCGTCTCAGAAGATACCTTGTGTAGAGATGGAGCAAGATTATGATAATCACAACTCCGAGTAAAGAGGCTATTGCCGCGACTATCAACTTGCGGCTGACACCAAATCCTCTATTATCATCATCATCTGAACCCATAGTTGCTTACTTCTCTCTTCCAATGGAAGCCGAGGGAGGTGTGTTGTTTAGCTTAACAAATGCATATATATATATATATATATATGTCAATTTCTCAAGAAGAGCCATTAATGTGAATTGTAGGAATTTTCCTAAACTTTTAGAGGTGGAAGCTTTTGAAGATAGGTAGCCACGCTTTCCTTTTGACTTTAAAACACTCTCTTAACATTGTTTAGGAATCCGTGTTTGTTTTCGACAATATAATATTATGAGGCTAAAACATTATAATAATGCGTTAGCTGATCAATCAAGCGAAACGAAAGACTGAAATGTTTATTTATTTGGGCATGAAAAGAATTTTTGTTTTCAGATGTAAAATCTTCAACCGCCCGCAGGTAAATGACTGCTGTTTATCTAACCCATTACTGATTACTTTATTCACACTGTTTTCCATGTGCAGACTAAAATATTGAACTATCAGTTTCAATGATCAAGTCTTGATATATGTGCGTTGAAGGTCTCCGGTTTGGGACTTTTTTGTTATTTTCCAAGTCAGCTTGACGAACGTTTGCTTAACAGTTTAACATCCGAACGTCCGATTCAATCCGGTCAACATTCCACAAAGACCCAGCTATACCATAAGTAAACTCGTACCCAGAATGTTCCCAACTCCATTCACTATCCCAACAAAATAAAATCTGCAGAAACAAATGTTGTGGGGGGAGAAATCAGTGAATCATAGATTCACATAGGTCACCTTTTTCTGCACCAAAAAAACAAGTCATTGTTAGTTAAATTTTCTTATATTCCATCATCTCTCCTTTTGTTGAATGTTCTTAGTAAATCATAATAATAAAACCAACCAACACGACAAATTTCCCCAGTTCATAATTCACATCAGTTGTTGAGCCCTTGATTGACGAGAGAGAGAGAGAATTAAAGAACATATTTTTAATATGATTTCTCTTAATTTTTCTCTCTTCCATTGGACCAGCTTTTGATTATTTGTGAGACAAAAAACAAAAATAAACAGAAGAAATATAAAACGAGAGGAAAAAGCTGGTAAATGGGCCATGACAATGCACATTCCACACCCACCCTTTAATTATTCCTTTCTTTGATCTCAGGCTTTCCTTCTTCTTTACTGCAACTCGTACTATATTTGTTCACCACATTGCCCTTTATCTCCCAAAACCTTCACTTCACTCCCTTCCTCCAAAACCAAAAGTACCTCTTTTGACAGCTTTGTTTGGTATGTTCTTGCTAACTCGTATTTTGGTTTGGTTTCTTATAGATTCTTGTTTTGTTTGCTTAACCAGTGGAAAAAATGGTTATATGGGGATGCGGGATGCCCCATGATTGGGAGGAATCCTAGGATCTGGATGATTACAATTTAGAAACTAATTTATTGTCTAAAAATCAAATCTTTGGTTTATGATATTATGGAGTTAATGTAGCTGCTGCAATTTCAGCTTGTGTCTGTTAGTGGTAGGTGGGTTGACTTTGATTGTTGCCTGGTTGTTCATTTGTGAAAGAGCTTGCTGATTCTGTTTAGTAACTGCTAGTTATTTTCCTTGAATAAATGTTCCAATTCAAATCAAATCAGGTTCATAGCATAAAATTCAAAATTTTTTGAATCTTTTCGGTCATGCTCTTTTAAGAAACTGAATTTTTTGTGTTCCAATTTATTACTGTTGTTGTTTCTGATTATATTTGCTCTGGAAAATACTGCCAGGTTGATGCTAAACTGGGTAGAGATACTTACTATCAGCAATGGGTTCTGGAAATTTCTTGAAGACAATAATTAATAGAGTGAAAGATGATGGCTCAAAGCAAGTAAAGGTATATATACCAGATTCATAAAGGTTACTTAACAACCCTTAACTAAGCAATGCAATTCTCTGTATTCCAGTGATAAATAATTAGTTTGCAATTTGAATCCTTGGGGTTTAAATTATCCATGATCTAAACCTTTGGAAGATTGTATTTCCCATAAAATGGTTTTTTAAAGCTTTTACAACTGAAAGTGTCGTTACCAATTATTCATTACATCTTTCTTGATAACGTTTGCCTCCTCCAATTTATCTTTCATTTGTTCCCTTTATTGAGGTGACCTTAACCTTGTAATTGGTCTCATCTACTTGGGACAGGAACCTTCTGCTTCTACTAAATCCAATGGCTTCAAATGGAAGAAACACCAGCGGAAGGCATCCTCTAGAACGAGTTTAATTAGCAAAAATCCCAACACTCTTGGCATGCCAATTGAAGATTTAGCAGCGAAACGGATTCAAACTGCATTCAGGGCCTATACAGTATGTTGATTTGGAAGTTCTATAAATAAGATCGTAATAGGTGAAAGCTTTTATATGTGCATGTCTTTGCTTGCATTGGTGGTGATCATGTCTAAGTGATGTTTCCTCACAGAGCAAACAAGAAACCTTTACAATTGTAATTACTGTCAATTTTTAGACAATAGCATTTGTTTTGTTTATGAGGTTAAGTTTTGCATTCTTCTTTAGATGATACATTACACTATAAAAATACATGTATGACCTCTTTTAAGATTATATCGGGCTTCAAAAACCTGACAATAGATGGTTTGCACACTGCAGAGATATTTTGGTCATGGCATCACTTTAATAAGAATCTTCTTACTCTCTCTCTTTGCTTCCCCATAAATTCTAGTTTCAGATTCCACCTGATTTTCCTTATTTACGTTTGGTGATTCAACCGTCTTGTATTTCAATTCTCTAGCTGCAACTAGATTCTGCATGTTGCATCATTCACTGTTAACTGGATCATCAAATTGGAGTGACTAGTGAAGTGACCTTCTCTAGTCTCTTCAAAATGAATTTGTGAAATTATTTCTAAAATAGGAGCAATATAGGCACGTAGTATGTGATAATCAATTGATATCAAGAGCATGTGCCCAACTATCTCCCCTGTTTCGAATTTGTTTATAAGTTGACAATGCAAGTGTAGTTTTGGTTTTCCTCTTTCTCCTTTTAATCCACTTGGAGGTAAGATCATATGCTCGCCATTAAGTTGGTAGAATGGTTTAATAATTTCTTTTTGCATGATGCAGGCTAGAAAACAATTACGTAGATTGAAAGGTACCGTAAGGTTACAGGCTCAAACCCTAAATGTTTCTGTCAGAAAGCAAGCTACAACAACATTAAATTATCTTCACTCATGGAGTAACATACAGGCCCAGATAAGGGCTCGCAGGCTCTGTATGGTAACAGAAGGCCGTCTCAGACAGAAAAAAATAGCAAATCAACTAAAGCTCGAGGCAAAACTACATGACATAGAGGTTGTGGACAATTAGCATCACCTTATTTTCCTAAGTATCCTGCTTTACACCTAATGATCATTGATGGGTATAAATTAAAAGCTTGCGAGGATTTGAGTATAAGAAGTTGACACCTAGAAATCTGTAGGAATGGTCATTTGGCATGCATAATGTGGTATAGAATCAACAGTAGTTTCTGTTCAGCCCAAGTCACCTGTTCATTTTCTGATCGAATCTTTTGTTATAATTTGCTGTTCTAAATTGTAACAAACCAGTCTAAATGGTAATCACAAGAAAATTATTAAGGTTTAAATTTGTGATGGCCTAGAGCATTGACTGCAATGATCAAGTAATCTATTTTCTTGAGTTCTCTTGTTGTTTAAATAGTTTCTGGTTTTCTTCCCATCATATCTCTTTGTGCCTTCTTTGCATGTATGTATCTTAGTAGTATTTTGTCAATTATCAGCAACTCATCAAATGGAGATTCCAACTCCTGTATATTGCAAGCTCATTTGATGCTCCTGAGTCGTTAATGGTATGAATAGTTAAGATTTGGTATGTCATGATATGGATCTTCTGGGTTCTGTTTATGCAAGCTGCTTGTGGAACAATTGAAGTAGGCTCATCCTGGTCCAGAGTCCTTTTGGTTCTTCTAGACTTGTCTTCAAGCAGCATTTGTTATGTCATACCAATCTGTTTTATCCTTTCCATTTTATAGTTTAAAATTCTTAATGTTCCATTTGCCAAAGTATCTAAAACTTTGCTCCTACCACGTGATGAAAGCCTCAGGATATCTTTGTTTTCTACTTCCATTTAATCTGCCAGTTCGAGACTGGCTTATTCGGTTCTCTCTCTTTTAATACTAGTTTAAATGGATGATAGGTAGAATGGTCTTGTGGTCCTGACACAATGGAGAAAATTCTCACAAAAATACATCATAGAGAAGAAGCAGCAGTTAAACGGGAGCGAACTATGGCATATGCGTTTTCTCACCAAGTATGCCCTTTTCTGAAGCTGTAAGTTTTGTTATTTTGGTGAAAGTTGTCTAAGCAATAACTAACCACGGCATATACATGATTTGTAGTGGAGGGCCCCCAGCTCTAACTATAATGGGATTGGCAATTACGAGCTTGCTAAAGCCAATTGGGGTTGGAGCTGGGTGGAACGCTGGATTACTGTTCGTCCATGGGAGAGCCGCCTCCCTACTCAGTCCATTATCCCTAAGAAACCACAGAGCAGACAGATAAACAAGGCTAGTAAAAATTCGAATTCACCAAAACCGAAACCATCCGTATCAGCGAAAACCCATATTTCCAATGAGAAGGAAACCATGAAGATGAAGCCTAGGAGGTTGTCTTACCCTGGTGCTGAGAAACCAGCTGCACGTCAACAAAGCACCAAAGCTGCAGAAGTGAACAATAAAAAGGGAGTGATAGCGATTCAGCAGCAAGCCAAAGACTAGACATAGATCATCCATTTGGTTTTCAAAATTCATGTTGCCACTAAACTTATCGGCTATGCAAGTGAGCAAAATCCTACTTTCTTTTACTTAGGTATTGAAAAATTAATGTATTTATATCTTCTTGGTTTTGTTTCGTTTTTTGTATATGAAGTGGTGAGAACTGAAAAAAATGACATGCTTGACTACAAAACTGTCAAACCTGTTGGTTTTGGTAGCAGAACAGAGATGGTGATTCTTTACTATGTGATATTTTTGTTTTGTTTTCATTATCTTCTGTTATGTTTCAAATGCAGAAGTACTGGTGCAGACATTTTATTTTGCCTGAATCAGTACTTAAAGGGTAAATCAACTTTATACTAGATTCTTTTGAAAGGATGATAAGTATCCGCAGCAAGAGTAGGAGTAAAATATGTTCCCCAATTCTAAACGAGGGCTTGAAATGAAGAATCTTGAGGTGTGAAATAAAGCATGTATTATTCAACTAATAAGAAAGATTATAGCAGGACAAGATTTATTGTGGATTGCTTGGGTAAGAGAGTATATGTTGACGGTGTTTCTATATGGTATGCTTCTCTAAAAGATTTTAAGAGAAGAGGCTGCACCTGTCATTGCCAATCGTAATGTGGGAAACGATTGTTGGTATTATCACTGTGACACGAGGCGTTAACATTGACTGGACAATTAAAATAAGAAACAAAAGAATAGGAATTTACAAATTATGCCATGATAAATCACTGTCTTAAAAGTAAATTCGTATCGATTGATGTAATTTTTGCATTGGACGATACCCCAAGTAACAGTCTCTAAAAAAATATGGAATGAGAAAGTTCCTTATAAATCAAAGTAAAAGCATTTCTATTTCCAATGCATACTTTTTCATCTCTTAAGTAATACTAACAATGATAAGGTAACTCAAGGAACATGTTAAAGTTGGACTGAAGAAAATGATTTAGTATCCTTTACATATACCAAAACACTATTTTATCACTTGGATGACAATCTTAGCTGTATTTTATTAGTTCATTTTATTTAAGAACTTACGGTCTTCAAACTAAGCAATGAGACAAACAAACCAGAGAAGCCAACGTGCTAGCAATTACTAGTCGTTTAGCATCTTTTCTATGATAAATCAGTTCACAACTTAATACCCTTTTCGTACCATTGAGAATAAAAACAGTGAATTTACACACTTTTTTAATTTAATCACAACCCCAAAGTCCCACTATTTGATCCATTCTCCAGATAAAGTCCACTGGAATATGACAAACAAACTTGGCCCACACTAACATCAGCGGACTTTCCGTTTCACTATAATTTTGAATCTGAGTTGATGAATATTCATTTGCCATGCCAAACTCAAGTATATTCTATGTTATAGTCAGCAGACCACTACGATTTATAGTGGCTTTGACATGTGCTCCAAGGTTTCAAGGGAAAAATATTAGATGACATAAGTTCCAGTTCTAATAACAACAAAATAAATTATTAAAACAGTCTATTATTCTCATTATTATTATTATCTAATTAATTAAATTCTGCTTTTGTCTCTAGAAGAAGCCGAGAAGACGCGGCTCTTGCATGCAGCAAGCGGATATGTACTTGTACAGTTAAGTTGAACTCGAGCTTCCCTAAAAGCCTACTATATGCCTATATATACTACTTATTATTCAAAGCTTGGACGGACAAGAAAATGGCTCACTGGCGATCTCTTGCATTATGCTTGATACTGGTATTGTACTTGGTTTCAACGTCTGAATGTCGACTTCTTAATCCAAACATTGAGGGGCGGAATCCGACCGCATCGTCTCGAATGTTGTTCGTTGTGACTAGTTCAGGGAAGGTACTGTACCATTTCACTACAGAGATGAGAGATGATTTGTATAAAAACAAAAACCTCTATGACTCTAAACGTCTTAGTCCTGGGGGTCCTGATCCTGCACATCACTGATGTAAATCACTTGGCAGTACTGATTTCATGTACTTTCTGATGATGAAAGAAATAAAACTGACATATGAGAATTGCTTTGTACTGACAAAATCTGTTGAATGAAATGGGAAATCATCAACAATCATGTAATGCTATGTATTTAATGTTTGGATATAGTTTGTGTACTTTTTCTGGTTATGCATTCTGTGATTTTCATATCCATGGCGAGTTATTTAAGAGAGCGCTGTGCAGGATAATTTTGATAGGAGAATTTCTTGGTTTGGCAATTGCTAGTTGCTAAGGATATTAAACTGACCGTGTTGCATCTGTACACATGGATCATATAAATAGGATTCAAATGCTTTCCCAAAAATATGCTGAGCGACGACTATGTTATACCTCGGAAAATACCACTTTCCACCAATATGCCAACAAGTACCTCCAAAAGGATTTACCGGAGAGCATGAGTCCCCGACATGACTCTTATAAAAAACTCTTGATGAACCTAAGAGATTTGTTCTGATCAAATCTATTAATTGACTGCTACGTTTATACACCCGGCCAACCTATATATAGTAATCATAATCTTATTAGACATGACATAAACATTGCAAAGAGAGTCATTTCACGACCAATATATAAATTTCATTAATAGACGTAAGGAGGGAAATGTTTTCTTAAGGAAAGAATGACTCTCCTTCAATCCTATTCGACTAAAACTCTTCATCAACGGACTCGAATAGTTATAAAAAACAGTAGTCATTTTGTATCATTGAGATAGAGTTAATCTATTATCTATACATGATATTACAGTGCGAATATATCAAAGCAATACTCGGATCTCATAATAGGATGATATGGCACAAACTTGGCCCATAGGGTTGACTTACTTTTAGTACTACAACGTATGATGGGCATGCACGGTCATAGAGCACTCAAGAACCCAACAACGCCATCATCAGCGTGCCACTTTAATTTGATGTAGTGGATTTCTCGAAAAGTAACTCGAACATGAGACGTGACTCTTCGACATTTGCCTATTGGATAAGGAGAAAAGCTAAAACCTAGTTGCCTTTCTTAAATGCATTGAAGATTGGCTTACTCTAATACAAGACAGATTGAAACATATACCAAATATTTCTAAAAAGCATTTGTATGCGCCACATACGTTTGCAATTGTATGAATTTATCATGCATATTGGATTTCACAATAATCATGACATTGGAGCCATTGGTCAACTAATAGCATATCGTCAATTTCTCTGGTCTATATATACTGTACACCACCTCTCTCCATATTGAATAACTTCTTGTTAAAGTCTTAAACACCCACAGATGGCCAGCTTGCGGTTTTGTGCATGTCTGATCTTACTGGTATGCTATGCGATTTCGAAGTCTGAGAGTCGACTTCTTAATACTTACATTGATGGAAGGGAGACAACTAGGTCTTTCAAAGCATTGTCCATTGCTGCTAGTTCAGGTAAAGTGTACCACTTTAGCGTACCAGTCGTAGACCAAGAGACGAAGAAGTTGTACGAGTCGAAACGTCGTAGTCCTGGAGGTCCTGATCCGCATCATCACTGATCAACCAATTATAATTAGCAGTAGCGGCATGGCACAAAATATTTAGTTACTGTCTGACGATATAGGAACAAAATTTGTCATTCCAAACATGTGGTATTGACGAAATAAATCGAATGCAATAAGTGCCAAATTACTGTAACATGTAATCACTATTTAATGTCATATTTCAGAGAAATGTTGCATCTTTTAATTAAATCATTTTTTTTGAAAATTATTAATTTTAGCTATTTTAAAAGTATAAAAATTAAAATGCAATCCACAGGGACTGTACAATACACTATGGTTAACGAAAATTTAGAATCCTTAGCAATCTCTTGTTTTATTAGCCTTCTTACTTTCTTGAAGGAGGATGGGCTTGGATTCCTAACTTCTCATTAATAAATTTCTCGAAAATATAATGCTTATAAAAATCTGTTCAACAAAGAAGTGATTTGGTTTTGTAAATGTACCCATGCACCTTTACCAACATTTGTGCACGAAGGAGATTGAATATGGTAGCAGTATGCAAAGTCAAGATTTGGTAGCTATGGATATAATAAATTTACACAATACAAACTATCTAGAAAATATAATTGGAATATGATATTAAACATGAAAATGAGTTTCTTTGACCAATTTGATAAAGTTTACAAATGTAAATGATCAAATCTGTTAAATTATTCAAATCTGTCAAAGTTTACAAATGTATTATTATATCGACTTAATGATTACAATATCAATAATTCCATTAATAATTTAACGAAAATGACCACATTGATACAATTTTGTAACTTTGGTGACTAAATTTATAAGCACACCAGTGTAGTTTAACCTAAAATTTTCAATAATATTTAGTACCAGTTATTTGGCTGTTTGGTGGGCAGTTGCAGTAGGGTTTAGGCGTATCAGATTAAAAATCCAGCAAGTGTAGGACATAAATTGATACTGAAATGATCTCCAAGTACAATGATTGTCTAATTTTATTAAAAGCATGAGCCCACAAAGAATTGGAACAAGAAAATAGTTAGGTCTGCTAGTTTGTTTAGACTTTACAGTCCAACATCACTTAACAATTGCTTGAAGACTGGTTGTTTTTTTTGTCTGCATACAACCTGGATAGATGCTTAAGAGGGATCTGAATTGTGAATACTTTAACAAGCTTTAAAATGCTTTTGAATATGGAAATGAAAATGGGAGAAGCATTTCCGCTCTATCTTCTTAATTTGATTATTTAGCCATTTAAAATGGTACACTTTTGCTGCCTTTTCAAACCTAGAAAGTTGCTGTATAATATTTATATATGTATCACTATAGCAAAACAGGTTTTTTGCAGCGTTTTTTTTTACCTTTAGCGGCGTTTATAAGCGCCGCTAAAAACACATGCGGCGTTAAGACAAACGCCACGAAAACCGCCGTTAAAAATAGCGTCGCTAAAGTTCGTGGCGTTTTTAAACAAAAAACGCCGCAATAGGTATTGATATTTAGCGGCGTTTGTGTGACAAACGCCACAATAGGTGTTGATATTTAGCGGCGTTTGTCAGAAAAATGCCGCAATAGGTGTTGATATTTAGCGGCGTTTTTTAGATAAACGCCGTAATAGGTAATGATATTTAGTGGCGTTTTTCTCTAAAACGCCACAGTAGGTGTTGATGTTTTACGGCGTTTTTCCACAAACGCCGCAATAGATGTTGATGTTTTGCGGCGCTTATTCCACAAACATCGTAGTAGATTTTGATGTTTTGATGCGTTTTTCTCACAAACGCCGCAATAGGTATTGATTTTTTGCGGCGTTTTTGCTAAAAACACCGGTAAAGTTCTGTATATAGCAGCGTTTCTAGGATACAAACGCCGCTAAATGTATGGTATATTGCGGCGTTTTTTGTTACAAACGCCCGCTAAATAACACAAAATTAACATTCCTAAAAATTATGCTTGATTACCCCAAAACTGTTTTTTCAACCTTATCTAACAAACAAAACAATAATAACATCAAACTCTATATCCATAACAAACAACATCAAATCCAATATAATAAATAAAAGTTTTCATTAACGTAATATAAGTTCAGTTAAACAAGGTTCAGTAGAATGCTCGTAACATAAATGAGACTACGATAGTGGATTCTGAGGTTGCATTTTCTGAATCATAAGCATCATATCATTGAGTCGTTTTTCAAATTCTTCACATCTCTGCTGATATGCTGCTTCTCTTTGTGATGCCGCTGCTTCTCTTTGTGCTGCCGCTGCTTCTCTTTGCTGTCTCTGCTTCCGCTGCTGCTCTCTCTGCTTCCCTTGCTTCATTTTTCGCTTTCAAGTTAGCCATTTGTTGATCAATCTCAACCAACTTGTCTTTTAAATGACAAACTTCTTGGTGGGAAGATCGAGACTGTGATGACATGTACTGTGATGAACTGGATCCAAAATATTTGGTGGGAGTAATGAATGATCCTTGACATCTTTAATAGCTTGGTTTTTAATGTCATCATCATTAACAATACCTTGACTTGAAGCAGTAACATGATACTCCGCCTTTTTCTCCCTCAATTTTTCCTAATAAAGTGAATAATTAATTAAAATAAAAAAAAATGTCATTATACAAATATAAATAAAGTCAGGTAAATTTAAAACATCTACCCAAAAAACGTACCATAATTTCTGCAGCGTCAGCAGTCATAGGAGTGCCATCCTTCTTCGTATGTGTCATGTCGAAGAGTTGGATTCGACCAACTTTAGAACCAGATGTATTTTCCTACAATGTACCATAATATAATTACTATGAGTTAGTATGTACATGGAAAATATCGCAAAAACTATTTCAATAATCTATAATACCTCCTCATGAGCTATACAAGCAAAACTCTTCGATCCAGCCGTGTGCGCAAACTTTTGTTGTTGCCTGCTAGCAACACCAATATGCTCTTGGTCTTACAATGTCAAACAATCACTTTTAATGATGATTTACAATTCGTTACAATTATTTCTGAAAAATACATCATACATGTCCTTTTTGTGAACTCCAAAATCTGACTGCATCTTTCCATTGGTACCTGAGCATTCCTGGTGGGACTGTTTGCAACTTCTTTTCAAGGCTGAGATCATTCTTGAAGTATTTCTTCTTTAAGGAGCTCTTGTGATCCCTCCATCTCTTCCCTAACGTTTGCTTCACATAATCATCAGAGACCTCTAAAGAATATTTCTCATATACAACAAATAAGTGTGCACCATAAGTATAAATTAGTATTGAATTTCTATAGAGTATGTATTATAATGGCATTATTACCTTAACAAAATCCAACGCTTGATTTTTGTTACTATTAGGCATTTCACGTCATGACTCGTAATTGATCGGTAACAGATTCGCATTCCGTCCAACTATGCCTAAGTAACCTGCTAGAAGACGTGATTATGGGCCAATAGGTTGACCGACATCGTTTCTTGAAACTTTGACACGATGCCCAGGAGGAAGTTGGTATAATTCTTTCAAAGTTGTACGTCCTCGAGTCTTGCGTGTTCTAGCATTTTCAACTATATAAGAAATTATAAAATGCCAGTTTTGAAAATGAACAAAGTAGTAAATAATGTTTCAAAGATTACTTTGAATTTCTACGTCTTCTTCAACAGTTTCTGAAACTTCGGAAGACTCAGGTGCATTCGATTCCTTGTTATTTCTTTCTTCATGGTCTTCAGAAGCTCGAACAACCCGCAAATCATTTATTTTTCTCCTCGGCATGATATCTATAATAAACAAATATGAGTAATAAAAAAATGAATTAATTAATGATATATTGAAAACAACATGTTAAAGGTTAACATTATAAATAAATAATTAAGATATAAATCGTACAAAAGTCTTATAATGTCAGTTGTCATAAATATCTTCATCAACGTCCTCATGAACCCATTGAAATTGTGTTGTAATACTGATAGTTTCATCTAAGTTTTGTGGTAGTAGAGGTAAACTTTCTGATCTTGTTTCAATGTCGTCTCTACTTCCATCCCCGATGTTTATCAAGTCTCTGGGAGTATTTCGAAGCACAACATACCAACCGTCATCCATTGGATCGTGACAATAAAAGACTTGTTTCACTTGAGAAGAAAATACATATGGTTCATCCATCAAACGTTGACCCGTGTGAATTAATCGAGAGAAATTCATCATTGTAAACCCGAATTTATCTCTTTTTATACATACGTTTACATCAACCCAATCACAGCGAAACAATCTAACTCAATAATGTTCGTAAGATTTCCATAATAATCGACCTCTCCCTCATACGGATTTATTGTCCCTTACAGTACATAACTTGTAGTTGATGAAGTAACTACTACTCCACAATTTTGTGTCCTTCTTAATCTTTCACGAGATTCATGTGGAACCTGAACCCATTAATGAGGAAGGCATTATATCTTTTAACTATCTATCGGACCTTGAGAAAGCCATTTAACTTCTTCACTAACTTCTCTCCCACTCCAAACCTATTACACATGAATGGTGAATTAATTTGTATTGACGTCGATATAAAAAGCAAGACATATATAATTTATAAGTGTTCCGTAAGATTTAGTTGCTTACCGTCTGGCCTAACCATTCATGAAAAGTTTCTGTGAATAACTTATGTAGCTCTCGCTGATTTAATCTTCGGGAGCGTGCTCGAGATCTCAATACTTCTTTAAACTCACTATAAAGAATATTATGTCGTTAAAAATTGATAAATATAAAAGATAAAGAGATTTCATTAGGATTGGGTCCGAAAGACTTACGTGCGAAAGGGATCTATTGAATCGTGATGGAAAAGAACATATCGATGTGCTTGTACCCAAGACATGTCATCTAAGTGTGCAATTTCAACTTCCCTAATGGTTGACCATAACTTCCAAGAATAAGTTGAGGTAAGTCATCAGTACTTAACACATAATTTTGATTTGGTCTATTCCATCTTGTTTCAACATCTTCCAAATATCTAGAGCAAAATGTCATACATTCCTCTGCCAATACCCTTCAGCAATTGATCCTTCCGGATAACGCTTATTACGACAATAAGACTTCAACTTGCCCAAGAACCTATACACAAAACAACATACTACGTAAATACATTTGAGTGAGAGGTATAATCAGTAGTAATTTGAAACATGTAATTCAAATAAAACCTATCTATAGGATACATCCATCGATAGAAAACTGGACCACCAACTCTTGCTTCGTGAGGAAGATGAATTAGCAGATGCACCATAATTGTGAAGAATGAAGGTGGAAATATCTTCTCCAAGTTGCATAAAGTCAAGGTGACTCGATCTTGTAGTTTATCAAGTTATTCAACCATTAGAACTTTCCCACAGATGGCTTTCATTATATTAGAAAGTTCAATGATACAAGACGTCACCTTACTCGACATGAAACCGCGAACAGCTACTGGCAGTAAATCTTGCATTAATATATACGATAATCATGTGACTTTAAACCATAAAGTCTTCGATCTTTAACACTGACACATAGAGAAATGTTTGATGCATACCCATTTGGAACTTTTATATCCTTCAACACCGTGCAAAACACTTCTTTTTCTTTCTTCGAAAGAGAAAAAATAGAAGGCGGCAAGAAATTTCTTCCATTTGGACGTAATTACGGATGAAGATCATACCGAATTCCCATGTCCACTAAGGCAAGTCGACTCTTAAGATTATCTTTAGATTTTCTGTCATCATTCAGAATGGTCTCGATAATATTCTCACAAACATTCTTCTCATTATGCATTACATCAAGATTATGTCTCAAAATCTGCTTTTTCCAATAAGGCAACTCGAAAAATGTACTCCTCTTTTTCCATAAGTCTACCTCGTTTGGATCATCCTCTTCATCAGTCTCATCATCAGTTTGTTCGTCAACTTCAACCTCTTCATTGACTTGCTTTGCCTTTTTCTTTGATTGTGCACTACTTGGTTGATTCATCTTTCCATAAGTAAAATTGATATTTTTCATCATTCTGAATATTTGAGAGCCGGTTGTTTGGTCAGGAGCATTTCAAAACTCTTCAGCACCATTAAACATATTCTTTTGACTTCTAAATCTATGATTATCAGGTAACCACCGACGATGTCCCATATAAGAGAACTTCTTTCCATTAACCAACCACTTCGAACATGTTTCTACAACACAACAAGGACAAGCGTAACGACCTTTGGTACTCTAACTCGATAAATTTACATACGCAGGAAAATCATTAAGTGTCCATAATAAAGTCGCGCGTAAATTAAAGTTCTCCTTTGTCAACACATCGTACGTTTCGACCCCTTCCCATAACTGTTTCAACTCTGCAATTAGCGACTGCATGTAAATATCAATATCATTTCTGGGGCCTTTCTCCCCAGGGATTATCATGAATAAGATGAAAGATGATTGTTTCATGCAAATCCAGGGAGGTAAATTGTATGAAACAAGTACAACAAGCCAAGTACTATACGAAGTACTCATAATTTTGAATGGATTAAACCCATCAGTTGCAAGACTGAGCCTGACATTTTGAGGATCTCTCGCAAAACTTGGATACTTGTTGTCAAATGACTTCCAAGCTAAAGAATCCGCTGGATGCCGTAATAATACATCATTGGTTCTGCCATCATAATGCCACCTCATAGACTCAGCAGTCTTGGAGGACATAAACAATCTTTGTAGCCTAGGTATGAGAGGAAAATATCGCAGAATCTTAATCGGTTTCTTTCTTGATTGTGCTTGAGCTTCATCCTCAGTAATATTTTCTGCCTCCCTAATCATCCATCGAGATTTTCCACATACATGGCAAGAGTCCTGATTTTTTCGATCACCCCAATACAACATACAATCATTCGAACAACTGTGAATTTTGTCATATCCAAGACCCAAATCTTTTATTATTTTCTTCATATCTTTGCATGATTGAGGGATTTTTGCAAAAGGAAACACTTCTCCTAGTAACTCTAACAATTGCGTAAAAGAGTTACCAGTCCACCCTCCCAGGCATTTTAAGTGGAAAAGACGAATGCAGAAAGAAAGCTTTGAAAACTTTGATCCCTCATAAAGTTGTTCATTCATTTCATTCAGCAACTTGTAAAACTTTTCCGCTTCTCCATTTGGCTCTTCAACACTTCCAATTCTTCTCATCTCAATGAAATCATTAACATCATTTTGACAATAATTTTTTGTAACATACGGTTGATGAGTGTGCATATTAAATGCATCTCGTAACATCTCTTCCATGTCATCTTCTCTAAAATTTGGATGGTGAGAAGGAGCAGGATAAGTCGAATAACTCGTGGAAGTAGATCTATCTGATACAAACTCTCCATGAAAGATCCATTTTCTATAGCCCTGAACAAATCCAAAAATAACTAGATGCTCGTACACAACTTCACGAATGTGCCAGTTAATGTTAACACAGTTCTTACAAGGGCAAAGAATCATATTCTCTTGGCTTGCATTCAGAAAAGCTAAATTTAGAAATTTTTCGACTCCATTTCGATATTTGATGCTTACCCTTGAAAAATCAATCCAACTCTTATCCATTTCGTATTTCTGGAGTTTCAAATTCAAATGTTACATTTAATGAGCTTGGATTTTTGTGTTTTTAGCACGGTGAGCAAACTTCAATGTATTGTGTGTCTCTTATATGTTACTTGATGATGGAGTGACAGTGCAAATGAGCTGAAATTATAGACAGAAAATAGAAATAATAAAATGAGAAGTGATAATCATACGTTGTAGCCAAACAGGAACATAGGTGAACGCATCTAATTGCTCCAAAAACAAGAAAAAGTAAGAAAAAGTTGTGAATAAATATTTCATAAATAATTTATGATTGCATCCAAAAATCAGAGAGATATTGAACTTGTACAGTGCAAACCACAATGAAAATCCAGCAGTTTAGTCCAGACTTAGTTAGAAAGAGATGTTGAACTTGTACAGTGCAAACCATGATTTTGCATATCAATCACAATGCCAAAATCGACCAAATACTAGAAGACATTACAAGAATATTATGTTATCAGACAATAAGAAAATTTTTAATTTGAATTTATCTCATCATTAAGAGATACGAAATGAAAGAGAGAATAATGCAAAGCAAGCCTAAAATATTGAATTAATATGTGTAAGGTTGTTAGGACAATATATATGATATGATACAACAAGGGTTTTAAGCATATCTAGTGTTGTTTAGGGAGAAATAGTAGCAAATCAACCAAACTAAGGCTAAAAAGAAGGTAAGAAGTTGGAACTCTTGGAAAATGTAGGACTAGACTTCAAAACCTATTAAAACATAATAAACAAATAAAGTAGAACAATAATGGATAGTTAAATACCAGAAATGTTGGAAGTAGAACACAACGATGCTCTTGTTATAGAACTACTTGCGAATGCGATGCTCAAAATCCGAAGGACCTACTTGCAAATGCGATGCTCTTGTTGGGAACGGAAAAATGACCTGATACAAATTGTGAAAGAATCCTTTATCATACACATTTAGCACATCGAGTTGGGACCTTGAACTGATTGCATACACACAACGATATATAATAATCGAATACATCAGATGAGCATCAACAATCAAATGGCAATGCAATGGTTCAGTTGTTACTCATCAGGGAAATAAGATTTTTTTTAAAAATAAGCTAAGGCAAAGTGTTCTTACTATATGATGCAGTCGAATCACTGGAAGCAACATGATTAAGAAAAAGTTTTTAACATATGTAATGGAAAATAATAATAAATAAACATATGCGACTAGAAACAATACATTTAACAAGAAAGACCAGTGAATTGGAGTAACTGGTCGAGCAGCATGTATACGCTAGAAACAAATAGTACAATGATAGCTCAAACCCCATTATATGGGATGAGAAAATTTGGTTAATTGAGAGGTAAAATGTACTAATGTGGAAAGGCAAACATACCACAGCCAGATGTTCAGGAATAAATCCTGAAAATCCGCTCTCAATATCCCCTCTAGTCCCTCGGAAAATAAAACTAATTGTTGCAGAAAAACATGAATTCCACTAGTCTAAAAGGCAGCAAATACAAACAAATTCTTCTCTTGGAACCTCTAAAATCCTATGATATTAAAAAAAGTGAATACTGTTACAAGTCATTACAGTCAAACAAAGCACATATAGCAAGTAAATCATGTTTAACAAAAATGAAATTTACTCAATTGGAGAACTAACCGATGGAACGAGTGTGGATTATAGCTTCGAGTGCACTGGGGTTGGACCCTTGCTCAATGAAGCCATTGAATCCACAAAACTGGTGAGTAAATCGGTATTAAATGTATGCTAATGGACTAATGAAAGTAATGAAACTACATCACACGAATTGCTTGAGATTAGGTAATGACTGTACACACCTTGTTTCAAAGCTGAGCTTGAGATGGTCAGAAATTTGTGACTAGAAACTGACGACAACGGCTTGATGTGCCACGATGTTGATGATTGGTGACACAATGGTGGTCACCCACTACGTGATAGTGGCGACTAGTGCACCGATTTGTTAAGTATGCACTGCTAATTCGAGGAAGAAGATTTGGGGATAAAATAAATAAGGGGTTTGGGCTTCAGAATTGGGGATATATGATAAATTAAAGGACATTTGCAATGTTTATATTAAAAACGCCACAAAGGAACTATTCTACTGCGGCGTTTATTACAAAAACGCCACTAAGGGACACACTATTGCGACATTTATTACAAAAAGCCACTAAATTACAACTCTATTACGGCGTTTATATCAAAAACACCACTAAGGAACTATTCTACTGCGGCGTTTGTTACCAAACACTACTAAATTAAGAGTATTTTACGGCGTTTGATTGAAAAACGGCGCTATAAATGACAATATGCAACCATTTTGCGGCGTTTTTGGATACAAACACCGCAAAATGTCATATTTATAGCGACGTTTTTGGATACAAACACGCTAATTACCTTTTATTTAGATAATATTAGTGGATTTTACATATTCCATTTCTGCTGTACATCAACTAAATTGACTGATATATGTATAAACAATATATGGTGAAACATTAGTTGATTTTACATATTAACAACAACCATACATTTTAATTAAGTCATAAGTTATGCATAAAAATACTTAACAGCAAAATACATTACAATTTAGAAACATTAAAGTTATGCATAAACAGTCTTCACCATATTGTTCAATAGAATTTAGTTGTGCTCATTCGTGGGGAAAGGACGTAGGAAAGCTGTTTTCCTTGTTTGACGATGTATTGTTAAGTTTTTTCTCCGTGTAAACTCTATATGGAGAAACTCTTCATCCATTTCACCAAATAAATCTCCTACCTCCGGTTCACCAAGAAGAGTCCTTGCGCGCTTAAGTGCTTCACTTGAAACAAATAACGACCTTTCACCTACAGTATGAAACTTGATTGTAGGTGGCTTGCGAACTAATAAAAATTAAAATAATTTAATAGATGATATAAATGTTTACTTGGAGTAACAGTAGAGGCAACTTCATCTTCATTGAGGATAGATACTGCTTTTGCAATTGAAGATTCTTTCAACGCCACAGAGTTACCAAATTCAGTTCTAAACATCGGGTATTTATCCACTCCTCTGTCATCGTTCTCAATAAGCTTCGAAGATCCTATATGCATACAATCTATGAAATTTGACTGAGCGTAGAAAAATAAATTATAGCGGCTGAAAGATTCATAGATAATTACCTTCAAGAAGGAGATCAGCCATGGAAGGGTATGAAGCAATAGGAGTTCCTTTCGGGTCATCATCCAGTTTCGACGGCGAGACCGGACCGATATCCTCCCAACGATAATTTGATCCATCATCAGAGCAAATACGTCACTTAGACATTCCGTCGATTATAATTTCTCTTACTCAAGGCAACACCTGTTCTCTTTTTCTTAAATACGTTAGCTTTTTGGGTTGTCCCCATTTTCAGAAGACCAAAAAAATGAAAAAAGATAATTAATGATAAGAGAGATCAAACCGTGCAGTTATGTTATAGTTCGTCGGTGAGAGGCCCGATTTGGTCGCCGGGACATACAAACGACGACGTCGGTAGGAATCGTTTGAGAGCTATTGTTGTTCCAGAGAAGAAGCTTTGAGAGAAGAAGAGTTTAAATGATTTTAGGGTTTGAGTAGGAGAAAATGAGGACTATATATTTAACATTTTGCGGCGTTTATAAAAAAACGCCACTATTGATTACATTATTGTGGCGTTTGTTAAAAAACGCCACTATTGATTAAAACTATTGCGGTGTTTTTCTAAAAATGCCACTAGTGATTAACATTATTGCAGCGTTTGTCTAAAAATGCCACTATTTATTATCACTATTGCGGCGTTTTAAGAATAAATGCCACTATATGTGTACTCTATTACGGCATTTGTGGTATAAATGCCGCTAATTTATCGATCTATTACGGCGTTTTGGCTAAAACGCCACTATATGTTAATATATTACGGCGTTTGTGGTATAAACGCCGTTAATTTACCACTTTATTGCGGCGTTTGATAAAAACGCCGCAATAAACCACCATATTGCGGCATTTTTACAAAAAAAGGCCACTATATGTCAACTCTATTGTAGCGTTTTTACAACAAACGCCACTAAAGTATCAATTTGTGGCACTGCGATTGTAAACGCTACTATATGTTTAACTTTTGTGGCGTTTTCTCTCCAAACGCCGCTAAAAATACCGCTACATATTAGTTTTGCTGTAATGTATGTATTGTTAGATGATAAACATGCATGGTTAGATTAGAAAGCATGACCTACTAATTTAGTTAAAGGAAAGCAGTCTTTTATGCATTTTGGATAAGACAGTATCCGTTTTTCTACAAGTGGAATCACCCCAGCTACGATCGGGTCTAGTAGCTACAAGGAGAAACTATAATTATTCGCCTTAGCTGAATTAGCATTTATTCGTTTGTATAAATTAGGATAAATAAATAATATTGAAAGTAATTATAATTTTGAGTAACAAGTGACAGTAGTAATAAACACTATATATACTTCAAAAAAAGATAATACATAGGATAGTTAATAAGTTATGAATCTCGAACAAGTTTCATCAACGAATATGAATCATGCATAAAAAAATTATCACTTTACGATATCATATTTTCTAAATAATTATGAATCATAAATATTATGGGAAGGAATAATCATAAACCTCAAACATGTTTTATCAAACAGAATAAATATAACTTATTTAAAATATATAGATTAAACTTGATATAAAATATAAGATAAAAATTAGTTGATCTTTTTTTCCCATATGTAATAGGGTAAGAGGGAGGTATGATAGAAGGTTGCCCCCAACGCCAGGTTGAGAGCAACTTCCGTGGAGACCTCCGAATTATGAATTGAAACTTCAAAAATTCAAGAGTAAACTACATGTTTAGTATCTAAACTATTAATTTTATTTCGTTTTAATACCTAAACTTTCATTTGTTTCAAAATCATACATAACGTTTACTTTTTTTTTCATTTTAGTACATTGCCGTTGAAAACTTAACAGAACTGCCGCAATAGACTTTTTATGAGTAAATTACATCATTCATCACTTAACTATCTTCTTACTCCTATTTTGGTTACTAAAGTTTAAAATTTTTCAATTTAACTACTCAACTTTCAAATTGCTCATGTTTCAATCACTCCAATTTATTTTATTAATAATTTTTGTATCATGATATTTTTATTATTATTTTATTAATATATAAATAAAATTAAAAAAAATTAAATTTGAAAGTTAGAGTGATTAAATTATGAGCAATTTGAAAGTTAAGTAATTAAACTAAAAAATTAAACTTTAGTGACCAAAATAGGTGTGAGAAGATAGTTGAGTGATCCATAAAAAAGTGTCATGTTGTAATAGTTCCGCTACATTTTGAACGTGAGGTACCAAAACAAATTAAAAAGTAAACGTTAAATATGATTTTAAAACAAATAAAAATTTAGGTACAAATAAAATAAAACTACTAGTTTAAGTATTAAACGTGTAGTTTATCAAATTTCAGTTTCGATAGATTGATAACAAATTTAGTATTAAACGTGTAGTTTATCAAATTTCAGTTTCGATAGATTGATAACAAAATATGATTTATTCAACTCTTGCATAATAATATGATAATAAAGAAGTGATAAACTAATTCGGGGAAAAAAATATATGACTAAAATTCGTGAAATGAATTTATTTTACATTATACGTATATATAAGATTAGTCTAGAGCACATGTTGCACACCGAAACAGACTACTATTATAACACACCGATGTATACCATTAATTAAATTATCTTATTAAATAAATATAAAATAATATAATGATTTATCCATAATTAATCATTTATTATTAGTTAGTTTGAATTTTAATAGGAATATAATTAAATTTTATTTTTTTATTAAAAATTATAATTATTTTAGAAATTTTTATTTGTTTAAAATTAAAACACTTAATTTATATAAACTACATATTCATCCCAACAACAATCATCAAAATCAACCATCGATGATTTTATTCATCATCAGAAAATCGTATTCTTCAACTTATATTGCTGCCAAAGAACTATATCAAAAGGAAACTAGTCTTTCTCTTAACCAAACATCGCCAAGCTCGTCTTTGCCTTGCAACACTAACATTGACATTCCTAACTTCTCTAATGGCAGCAGTGATCTTAAATATAAATAAATATAAAATATATTATTTTCATATATAAATCACCGACCCGATCTGATTTAAATACAAAATTATCCCTTTATATATATATATAATATTTAAGATGACCCGTCTACTAAGATTGTTGTTGCACTACAAGATGATCTCCCGCTCTCGCAGACTGTAAATGATGGAAGTTAGGAGCGTAGTCTAGCTTCATTGGTTTTACTCTTGTTACTAAAAAAATGCAATAAATTATTATAAAATATATTATTTTAACATTTAAAATATAAAAATTGATTATAAATATATTGTTATAAAATATACTATTTATTATTATTATTTTAAAGTATCAATATATTTGATCGAATTGGATTGAGATCGGAGTTTTGATCTAAAAATCGAGACAGATTTAGACGAGAAAAAGACTAATAAGCTTTACGCGGGTCAAGGTTCAATAAAGACGTTGAAGAAGTGGTCAAAATAGATTTAAACTAAATAATACTAAAAGACTAATTGTGACAGGTCGTTTATTTTTTTTATATTTATTTAAAAAATAATTTAATTAATAGTGTGCATCAATGTATCACATTAATAATATTTTTTTTTGATACACGATATGTATTCTAAAATTTTCCGTATACGTGGTGTCCACAAGTACCAAAACCGACTCAAATCCACTATCATAAGCAACATGTAATTAATTTTTCTTTTTGTCATTTATCTGGTCAACGAATATAAAGTACTTGTAATAAATAAATAAATAAATAATGGACCTGCCCATATCATGTTTGTCAATCTGCTAATCCAAGTTGGACTCGGATTCCATTCTAATCACTTTGTTAAGCTTCTGATTACATGTGATATTTATCGGCGATGGGTCATGGATAAATTTATTCTATTATGTTTTTAAAATTGTATAATTAAATTTAAAGTATCATGTTTGTCAATCTGCTAATCCAAGTTGGACTCGGATTCCATTCTAATCACTTTGTTAAGCTTCTGATTACATGTGATATTTATCGGCGATGGGTCATGGATAAATTTATTCTATTATTTTTTTAAAATTGTATAATTAAATTTAAAGAATAATTTTTATTTAAAAAATAATATGATTAGCAAGTAGATGTGTCAATAGTTATGAAAGCCTCTTAAGCATGAAGATACCAAGGAAAGAGTGATGTCCACAAAATGACACGCAGGTCTCTTTCCTGCGATAGACAAGCCCAATCTCGGTCGAAACAAAACTCAATACTTTGAAGCTTCAACTTAAGATGTTAGTCCATAAGTACAGTCAAGGAACACGTGGCTCTTTCTCCCCTTTACAAAATTCTCATAAAGCGTGAGACGCTGCAACGAACAAATAACGAAATAAGAGATCCACAAAGCAAGGGGCTCAAAGAGAAAGAAAATCGCCTTGATTATAACCATACTGGATTTATCACTCTTCTGCTTACTGGATTCATCATTCATCAGAAAATCACAGTTGAAGATGCAGAAAAAAGAAACAAGAGTTGAGACCTTCATAAAGAATACAGAGTACAGACAACAAGAGAAAAGCCCGGGGTGCTCTAGAAGAAGACAAAGAAAGACCATGTCATTCTTTCAGCCGATTGGAGAATTGAGGGATTCCAGATATGCTACAAAGAAATTCAAGGCCTTTTCTTACATTTTAAGATCAGATCATAGGTTTTAATTTGTATGGTTGAAAAGAGTACTTCACCTATCCGGTTCTTCAATGGTTGGTAATTCTTTTGTTTATATGATGGCTAAAAAGGATACGAAACGACAAACGGCACAAATAATAACAATAAAAAAGAAATTCCATTATGTTGTCAAGGCTAACTTCACCAACATGCGCTATATATATCTAATTCTTCTGGCTGGGATTGCTGCAAGAAAATGGCAATTACCAAATTTCATCTCTACCTTGTACTGTTACTCGTTTGTTTTCCATGCTCAGACGGTCGTCCACTTGGTCCGTACACAGTATTAGAGAATTAATTATAATAGATTTTATCTATATTTTAAATTATTGTAATCAATTATGATATTTTTGTAATTAGTTGTAATCCCCTAACTCTAGGCTAGTCTCCTATTTATATGCCTTGTAATTAGTTGTAATCCCCTAACTCTAGGCTAGTTTCCTATTTCTATGTGTCCAATTTTATGTATATATATTCACTCTTAATCAACGGAAAACTCAAGCCATTGTTTCTCATTACTCTTCTCTCTATTTCAACATGGTATCACGAGCCTAATCTTCCTGAGCATATTTTCTTCTCCTTTTTTTTTGGTTCAAAAACACCACGATCCTTCATATACATATATCTAAAACTACGCCACTAGTCCCTTCAATGGCTTCCCATACGACTTCCTCTTCCACCAACGATCTTATTACTATCCAAAATTCTCAAGATCCTCAACATCCTCTCCTTACAATAAATCTCTCCAATATCACCAAATTGTCATCCACCAATCATCTCACATGGAGCCTTCAAATCCAATCTCTTCTTGAAGGTATGATCTTCATCACTTTATGATGGCACTCAACTCACTCCACACCCCCCATCACCGTCAATGGTGTTACATCTCCAAATCTGGCGTACACAACCTGGAAGCGTCAGGATCGTCTCCTTTTTAGCGCTCTCCTTGGTGCCATCTCCGTTTCATTGCAACCGCTTATTGCCCGCACCACCACTTCCCTTGATGCATGGCAAACCTTAGCTAATACCTACGCCAAACCATCTCGTGGTCATATTAAACAATTGAAGGAACAATTAAAGCGGTGTAACAAGGGCTCAAAATCAATTAGTGAATACATGCAAGCGATAAAGACTCGTGCCGATGAGCTCTTCTAGGGAAGCCATTGATGATGGATCTTATTGATCGGGTTCTAGAAGGTTTGCTGAACTTCATGAGAAACTTCTCAACAAAGAAACATCTCTTCAGACCGCTCACCCACCTTCCCTATCACTACCAGCCACGCAAATCCCACGGCTTTTCGGAATCGTCCAAATTGGCGTCCACAGCCACCAATTCACAACAATCAGGCCACCACTATACTTTCTCCTCATGATCAACGCCACCCAAACCTTATTTGGGTCATTGTCAAGCATGCGCACTCAAGGACACACTGCCAAACGATGCCCGATGTTTCGGCTTGTCAATAATCAACAATCACCAGCATCTCGTCCTCAAGGCTCTCAGGATACGCCCTTCCACACCCTGGCAACCACGAGCCAATCATACTATTCTGGGCAACAACACTACACCACTTGGCTGCTGGATAGTGGAGCATCTCACCACGTTACGTCTGACTTGAGCAATCTCTCTCTTCATAGCTCGTACCAAGGATCTGATGATGTCATGATTGGCGATGGATCGGCCCTTCACATAACCCATACTGGTTCTACCACCATACCAACTTCCTCTCGCACCTTTACTTTACAAAATGTCCTTTGTGTCCCTTCCATGAAAAAGAACTTAATTTCGATTTATCAATTTTGCACTCATACCATGTTTCTGTTGAATTCTCACCCTCTGCTTTTCAGGTGAAGGATCTAAACACGGGGACAATCCTTTTGATGGGTGAACCTAAGATGGCGTATATGAGTGGCCGACTACATCCCCTTCAGTTTCCCTTCACCATTGCTTGCATTTCCAGTGTCAAGACCACTTCGTCCGAGTGGCACTCTAGACTAGGTCATCCGTCATTTACTATTATGAAAATATTGTTTCCAAATTTCCTTTACCATTGTCTAGTCCGTTATCCTCCTTCACACATTGCAATGCATGTTCATGCATAAAAGTCATAAATTCCATTTTCTTCTTCTACCTTAACTTCATCTCACCCGCTTGAACTTATCTTTTCTGATATCTGGACCTCTCCTGTTATTCTGTTGATGGTTTTCAATACTATGTTATTTTTGTTGATCATTATACACGATATATTTGGTATTATCCCCTTAAACGAAAATCTCATGTGCATGACGTCTTTGTACGTTTCAAGGCATTAGTCGAAAACCAATTTAACACCGAATTATTACCCTCTATTCAGATAATGGTGGTGAATCAAGACCTTGATCGTTTTCTCTCCACCAATGGTATATCACATCTTACTACACCACCCCATACACCAGAACATAAGGTTTTTGAACTACGTCATCGACATATTGTTGAAACTGGTCTATCTCTCCTACTCATGCATCAATGCCTTTAACTATTGGACTTACGCCTTTGCCACTGCTGTATATCTCATCAACCGTATGCCCACACCCACACTACATTTTCTCTCCTTTGAGAAACTCTTTGAGTCTCAACCCAACTACACTAAACTTCGGTGTTTGGTTGCTTATGTTATCCGTGGCTTCGTCCTTATTCTCAGCACAAACTTGACTCTCGTTCCACTCCTTGTGTTTTCTTGGCTACTCTTTAACACAAAGTGCATATATTTGTCTCGCTCTATCCACTTCTAAAATATACATTTCTCGTCATGTCAATTTCTTGAAAACTCATTTCCCTTTAGCACTCACCAAATCCATCTAGCGCGTCCCACCCAGAGATCATTTCCAAATGGCTTTCCCCGGTCCAAATTTTACCAATTTCAAGTGGCTCACTCAATACGCCTCCACAAAGGGATTCCTCATGTCATCCGTCACAAAATACCAAACAGACCACTGCCCTTCCTCATCATCGACCGTCGATCCCTATCCATAGACCTCCCTTTACCCGAACACAGCTCGGTTAATCGCCAAGAAACCATCGTCGACCATTTACCACTAGAACCCACAATTCTGAGACCTCTTCTGCAATCATAGCGCAACCCACCCATCAAATACCCATCCCATGACCACTAGATCGAAAAAACAACATCCACAAACCCCTAACCAAAATAAACCTCACTGCTATCATTTCTCAACCATCAGACATTGAGCCTCATACTGTTTCTCAAGCCCTAAAGATCCCAAATGGAGAAAAGCTATGAATGATGATTGATGCTCTTGTTCGGAATGGAACTTGGGAGCTTGTTCCATCTACTTCTCTGCAGAATCTTGTTGGATGTAAGTGGGTCTTTCGTATTAAACGGCTTCCTAATGGTTCTATTGACAGGTACAAAGCTAGATTAGTTGCCAAAGGCTTTCATCAAATACCTGGAGGGATTATCATGACACTTTTAGTCCGGTTGTCAAGCCGACAACAATACGACTTGTTCTAAGCCTGGCAGTCAGTAGAGGTTGGCAATTGCGACAATTGGATGTTAATAATGCCTTCTTCAGGGCCATCTTTCCGAAGATGTCTACATGGCCCAGCCTCCAGGATTTTTGATAAAGACAATCCAACACATGTATGCAAACTAAAGAAGGCAATATATGGACTCAAGCAGGCCCCACGGGCTTGGTACCTTGAACTTCACCAATTCCTCATTGAGTCTGGGTTCACAAACTCTCAAGCGAACTTCCCTATTCATTCTTCACTCAGGTGACAGTACTATATATCTACTTGTTTATGTGGACATTATTATCACAGGCACCAACACCAATATTATTCAGCGCTACATTGACCTCATGGCACAAAGATTTTCAATCAAGGATCTTGGCACATTGTCTTATTTCTCGGCATTGAGGTTCTAACTACTCCATCCGGTCTGCTGCTTACTCAAAGGCGCTACATCACTGATCTTCTTGCCCGGACAAAAATGATTGGTGCAAAACCGTTGCTACACCACTTGTTACAGATGGAAATCTTACACTTCATTCAGGTACAGCTCTAACTGACTGCACAGAATATAGAAAATTGTTGGCAGTCTACAGTATCTTTGCCTCACTCGCCCAGACATAGCATATGCTGTCAACAAGCTTTCTCAATTCATGCATCGCCCGACGTCTGAACATTGGAATGCTGCAAAACGACTGCTTCGATATCTATGTGGCACATTAACTCATGGATTATTCCTTCACAAGGCAAATCCACTTTCCCTTCATGCATTCTCAGATGCTGATTGGGCTGGAAACAAAGATGATTATACCTCAACGAGTGCCTATATTGTCTATCTTGGTCGTCATCCTATTTCTTGGTCATCCAAGAAACAACGTACAGTTGCTCGATCCTCCACGGAGGCTGAGTATCGATCAGTTGCCGCTACTACTTCTGAACTCAATTGGATTTGTTCCCTTCTCACAGAACTTGGCATCACTCTTTCTACACCGCCTGTTATCTACTGCGACAATGTTGGTGCCACCTATCTCTGTTCTAATCCAGTTTTCATTCGCGCATGAAACATGTGGCACTTGACTATCACTTTATTCGGGGTCAAGTTCAATCAGGTGCTCTTCGTGTTACTCATGTTTCCTCAGCAGATCAACTTGCCGACGCTCTTACCAAACCGCTTCCATGAAGCCGATTCCAAGATTTAAGGGTCAAGATTGGTGTCTCCTCCGGAGCTCCATCTTGAGGGGGCATATTAGAGAATTAATTATAATAGATTTTATCTATATTTTAAATTATTGTAATCAATTATAATATTCTTGTAATTAGTTGTAATCCCCTAACTCTAGGCTAGTCTCCTATTTCTATGCCTTGTAATTAGTTGTAATCCCCTAACTCTAGGCTAGTTTCCTATTTCTATGTGTCCAATTTTGTGTATATATATTCACTCTTAATCAATGGAAAACTCAAGCCATTGTTTCTCATTACTCTTCTCTCTATTTCAACACACAGAGGGACGCAACCTGATTAGGTCCATTCGAGCATTGGCTGCCAGGGAAGCTCATGAGATTGGACGGACCGAAAATGAAATCAATAACAACAATCTGTACGAGTCAAAACGAGCGAGTCCCGGCGGACCTGATCCCCAACATCACTAGCACTCATACTTAGTTTGATTGGTTCTTGTAATCAACTTTAAAAGATGGCATGAGATTTAATCGTAATATCCGTAAAATTTTGTAGCCTATTGCTGTTCTTAAGGTGTGGTAGTACTATTGCCTTTTAATTTAATTAATCAGATAAAAGCAGCCTATTGCAGTTTCTAAACTTTTTTTTACATCAGTAAAAGACGATTCCAGTGCAATAGGACTGAGGATCCCTCTGACGGGTGTGCACAGTGCCTTAATGATTCTATATTATACTGAGAATAGCTTCTGAAAAGCTGGAGTTAAGTAATTACAGATTAGGAATTAACATTACTGAAACCACTGTTGGACGGTGCTCAATGGCTGCATTAGTTAGGATTTTGAAGTGACCATGATTCCTGGATAATAAAACAAGCCTACGATGTCCTACTAGCCTACAAGTTGCATTATCTTAATCCGATTCTGAAATCTTCACACTGATAAATATTACAAAGAAGTGCATCACTACATGACCTAATATTACTCATTTAACCCATATAAAATCAGATTAAATCCGATCTTATCGGTAAACAAAACAAAGGATATTTAATCATGCTGCAGGCACCTTTATGTCACTTGCCAAGTTAAACAAATAGAAAATCCAAACTATGCCTTGCTCCAGCAATAAAGCAACACCCCCTTTTCGGCACTTTTTAACTGGCAAGCTATTAAAATAAAATTTGTATTCGCTACATTCTAAATATATAATGAGATACGTATGTGTTAGAGTGGAAGAATTTTTTTACTACGTATTCTCTCTCAATTTTTAAATAATAAATTAATACATATTTCAAATATATTTTAATTTACATCATTTTAAATATTTTAACAACATTATGAATTGAATGTAATGCTTGATATCAAAACTCCCACTCCCATTAGCAAATGGTCCAAGTTCGGTGTCGAATATGTGCAACTTAAAATATATTGTTGTTATACAGCTAAAGTAAGAGCAACTAAACCATGGAGATTTATTCTATTTCTATGTTTATCTCTGCATATTATGGGACGGAAAGGCAATGCTATATAACTAATAGCTTATCCATACGAAGAAAAGAATAATCAGAAGTTGATTTGAAAAAGTTTTATTGTCTCTTTCACTACATGGTTCAAGCTTATCCATTATGATTCTATGAACTCGTAGCACCATTTTTTAAGTGAACTCCAATTAATTGTGTTAACTGGAATTGGTGCTTTAATAGGATAGATAAGGGAGATCATGGAATGATATCCTGTTTATCTTGAGAAAATATTATTTTGTTTGTTACAGGACATTTATTTATTTCTTTATATTCAGGCCTAAAAATGAGATATAATCTTCTAAATATGTGAAAAAAATTATATAAAAAAAGTTAAAATACCTAACTTGAGCACATACCTTAAACTAAGACCAGCTCTTGAGTTACGGTACATGGTTTGCAGGATCCTCTTTATGCTTGAATCAAAGACCATTTATGTCTTTTAAATTCACTTGAAGTTCGTTGATAAATATCGACTCCCCTTCAATCTGCAATGGTAAGGGCAGAGAGTTGAGCTGAACCATTACATTGAGTGCACAAAACTTCTACAGGACTGCATATTTTAATGGAAAATGATCATTTAAATATTTACAGCTGCATCCATGCTCGTGTGGGTGGCAAGAAATATTAAGAATAATACAAAGGGGCAAACAGTGGGACGGAATGTAAGGACAAAAAAACAAGGTTTCAATTTTGTTTGGTAGCTTTCAAGAATATGTAGAATAGACAAAATCTAAAGTTCGTCCCAAGTATTGGACATTGATTAAGGCCAAAAAATCTTTGTCTTTACTTTACCCTATGGCTATTAACAAAAAGGAAAGCCCCGACCCTTGATAGAGATGAGACGTTGCTGGGTGTACTTCAAATTCCTTACTGGAGAAATAGACTCGGGCGTGCATTTTATGATGTGGATTGGTGAATCAAAAGAATCCAAACCTAAAGTCTGCATTTGTTGATACTCTGATGGACAACTCATTGTTAGTCACAAATTACTCAGTTCTTTGTTTCATTTGTGTTACTTTTGAAGTTAAATAACTACCGCATGATATGGGCAGGCTGATGTTAGAGAAGTAAAAAAATGAAAAGGTCCAGGCCTAACTTAACTATCAAATAAGGAAATTAATTAAGACTAGAAATAAGTCTTTTAAGTGTGTCTCAATCTCATTTAACGTTTCATGTCTAGGTTTCTCTTCTGAGTCATCGACCACCAGCATCTAAACGACTGGGATTCTACTGTTCCTTTGTCAGCTAAGAGTAACTAACTGGCTACATATTCAGTAACTTTCCAACCCTTGTTGTGTCACCAATGACAGTAAACTAGCTAAATTAATTAGGTGATGTTGATTGTTGATCTTATCTAGAATTGCAAACCAGCCAGGAAATTAAAAAAGGGTAAATTTAAAGGCAAAAACCTCGATTGCTCGAAAGGATCGTTATCTATATTAATCTGACGCTTATCGTATTCCCTGAGGACCTTACCAATAAATGATTAACCGGTGAAAGGGCTTTATAGTTTAATTACCTGAAACAATTGGTTGAATGAAAAGCTTATTTTTATTATCATTCGTCACTGGTCGGTGAGGTTTATCCACTAATCCTTCATGGCAGCCACATGAATGGCCTTGCCTAACATGCAAGTGACGTATTCTTGAGTTATCCATGCGCGGTTGTGAAGTTGCGAACCTTGTAAATCAAAATCAGAATCAGTAATAGACAAAAATGGAGTTTTAAATATTCCACAACTCACAATAAGCCAAAGTAAACGTTATGCCAGCTGCCAGCATGATCTAAATTCTCTTTACCTGTCAGATGACAATTTACAGTCGAGTGATTGATTAATGATCTCCTCCTCCACTTTGTAATGAACAATATAAATACGGAAAGCCTCTAAACTTTCCATACGTAAAAGCAGCAATGTCTATCTCTAGGTGTGTGGTATGCGTGATCACCTTGATTTTACTTTTGCGTGCAGGCTCTGAGAGTCGCCCCTTGGTGGAGAAGACGAATGTAAAACAACCCATAGAGGACTTGAGACGGTACCTGAATGAAGAAGCTAAGAGAAACGGGTATGTTCATCCTGAGAGAACAAGCCCGGGGGGACCTGACCCGCACCATCATCGTAAATAACTAGGTTTTTTATTTTGTTCTGGGAACACAGTTCATATCTCCTTAAAGCCTGATATATTTTCTCTCCCTCTCCTCTACTGAAAGATAAGTGCATCCAAATGTGGATTCCAATTGAGAAAAGAGGGACAGTAAACATAAAATGTTTTGTTTTATGTTGTTTACATACGCTTGTATTATTTTAGATGGGTATGAATGAGAATGTTCCGGTTTTTATATTCTGATGACTGGTAATAAGATATATTCTCAATATTTTACATAAATATGAAATTCTGTGATATATATATTGAAATCAATGAACTTTTTATAGAAAAAATATTCAAAAAAGATTATACAAAAGCAATCCGAATTGGAAAAAAAGTTGTGTTACATTGAGTACATATAGTTTTTGTTTTTACTTATTTCCATGTGTACAATAAATTGTTCCTACCACATTAACCATAGTTCTTACAATTATAATTATCTTTTCATTTTTTCCTATGTCATCATTTTGATAGGCTAATAATATTCAGTCCATTTGTTCCTTGGACGATTACTTGAAAGTTAAAACTTGATTGTATACGGGGTCGGAGCCAGAATTAAATATTGGAAGGGCCGAAATATTAGACTATTTACGAAATATATAAAGACTTATTAGGTATTTAAACTTGAAATTCAGCATGAACGAAGCGACCTTAGTGATTAAGGGATTATTGTTATCCTTGAGGTCCCGAGTTCAAATACGTATGTAGGGGTATGAGTGTTCATTGTAAAATAGTTGAAAGTATTTGTACAAATATTACATTGTATTCACCTTAAATTAAAAATCTCAAAAGACAACTTCTAATTTGTCTAATATTTAAACTTACAATGACTTAAATTGTAATTAGACCAAAAATTTGAAAGCATAGACTTATCATTCTTTAGTTCGACCCCTACTTGATTAAATATTTAATAAATTTTTATATTTTTTAAATTTAAATATTTATTTTTACATGAACCAAATTACTATTAAACCAAAATTATATCGAATATATCAATTTTAACATGGGCCGGGGCTCTTGGGTCCTAAGGAAGCTATGTCCCTGATTGTATCAATGACATAAAATATTAAATAGATGAGTAGTTTTCAGTAGTGTGGATTATGAATATAGGTTGGAAGAATTTAGATATTATATTAGATGTATCAATAAGATATTTTATATTTTTAAAAACAATAATTTAAATTTAAAATTTTAAGATGATGTTTATATGGAAATAAAATAAAACATTAATAAATATATAGTAACATGATTACCCATTATTTTCATACGTGCACTCGTTATCAGATTTATTTAGAAAGATGTTATTACTAATGATTGATAATTGATGTTTGATTATATGTTTATTATTAACATAACAAATTTCAAAGTTCCATTAAGAAATAATAAATACTGATAATGTATGTTTTTTTTTTTTTGGCAATGTGATAGATTATATCAAAAGATTCATGTATATATTATTTTGATTGGGAATTTAAAAAGACAAAAACTGAAACATCATTCACCCGTGTGTTGACAAAACCAATTATAAAGTTCCAAAGTTTTTGTCCAAGAGAAGGAGAAATTAGAAGAAACCAACTTCTTATAAAATGATTATGGACGTAATAAGATTAAAGCTAAGTGGGAAAAAAAGTTACGAGTCAGCGTGGAGCCAAAATCCAAAAAAAGTAAGAAATTCAAGTTGGAGTAGCAACAAAAATAAACTAATTTGGAATCAAATAGGTGCAGCGTACGTTACATATTTTATAATACATACACCGAAGAACACTATGTTTAGCATGTAAAGCGCGCGAAGAAGCATTAGTTTTCTCAGTCTCGCTCACATTGGGATGAACAAACGACAAAAATCAATGCAAGAATGGCATCAATTGAATTTTGGCAATATTTGTGTATTTCTTGTCTCGTAGTTGAATTGGATTTTGTATTGTATCCTCTTAACATTTTGCTCAACTTTGTTGACGTTTTAAGCACATGCCCCGAGTCCTACTCGGATGTTAAAAGAGGCGATATCGATGATGACTGTGCAGGCAACTTTTAATGGGAAATGAATGACCAAGCTAATATATAAATTTATATGAACAGTATGGAATGCTCATGTGGGGAGCAGAGACAAATGCATCAGCCTTTATGCAATTTGTGGGATAGTCCATATGAGATAACAAAAACAAATATCCCTTCAGGATTTGTCAACTCGACTACTATCCCCTGATGTGTGAAATTTTGGACGCTTGCCATGCATTTCCAACTATATATTGCAAATGGATATGTTACTATATAATGCTATTTGCCACCGCCACCGCCATGTTGGGAAATAATCGAGTAATTTCCCTATAACCAGATTCGTAAGAATGCGAAATAAAAGCGGAAAAATAATACCCGAAATTGATAACGGAGTTCAGCCAATTATGCCTACGTCTCCGGACTGCTGTAGATCTTTTACTAAAGAGAGAAAATTTACAGGTGTTTACAAAACACTCACTACTCACAAGAAAACTCTCTAGTATTGGGAGAAAGAAATGATTTGAGATGATTTTGAAGCTAAATGGGTTAGGGTATTTATAGTTGAAGCTTAAGACTAATCTTATAAATACCCTAAAGTCCAAGGACTAAAAATAATTTTCCCTTTCCAAAATCATCAAAATCATGTTGCCTAACCTAATCAATTTTGCAGCCCCATTTGAATTCAATAACAGCCCCATTTGAATTCAATAACAGCCCGACTGCCAATATTTTCAACAATCTCCCACTTGAAGACTAATTTTAATCTGTCTTCACACCTCGATCAATGCAGCAACATTTCTGGTATTGTTACTCTAGCATGTCAACTGAAGCTGAACACAACTTCAATTTGTTTGTAGTCACCGTCTTTGTTGACATAAGCGAGTCCATCTCATCTTTCATGGAAGACTCCCACTTAACTGAATCCTCCACCTGCATTGCTTCATTATAGCACTCTGGTTCACCATTGTCAGTCAGTAACAAGTACTGCAAAGAAGGCGAATAACGCTGGGTTGGTTTAGGAATTCTGGAGCGTCTCAGTTCTGGTGTAGCGTCTCAGTTCTGGTGTGTCTGGTTATTCTTGAACTGATTTAGGACTGATCTGAACATCATTTCCAGAAATCTCCTCAAACTCAACAAATTCCTTTGTTTCAGCTTTGGTATTGGAGCTACTTGATTCTATGGTTGACCTGACTTTGTACATCACATTCTCATTGAAAATGACATCTCTGCTTGTAACACCCCAACCCGTACCCGACCCGGATACGAGTCTGAGATGTCACATTGACATTTTAAAACCTTTATTCTTGTAAAATAACTGAACATTTGAACTTATATTAAGAAAATATGATCATATATTATTCAATTGTGTTTGGTATAAAATTTTGAGATAAAAACGTATTTATGAACAATGCCGTGAACAATAATGAACAGTGCCATGAGCAGTGCTACAGTGCATCGATGCACTGCTACAATACATCGATGTACTGCTACAGTGACTTTCGTAAAACGTTCATAAAACTCGTAAAATATTAACCGTTCATTACTATACATTTACATTTGCATAAATACGTTTAAAATATTACAAAACTCTATCATATGATTTTACAAACCGATTAGAACATATCGGATTTAAACCCTTTATTTATATGTCAACCACTATCCTTATTACAAAATTCATACTATACATTTCTTTTCCGATATGATCTTTGGAAAGGAGGAACTGACCTGTCTTGCATAACTTTTATCAATCTTCCTCTTCTTGGAACCTACGTGTGAAACAATCACACGCTAAGTCGTTGACTTAGTGAGGCATATAAAACATATAATAAAAATCATAAAACATTTCATATATTAAATTACATACATGCACATATACTATCATATTTCTATTCATATATCAAATCCACCCATGTACATATATGATTATTTTCTTCTTTATCATTATCCTATTATTATCATTAATACCTTTTATCATATAATCATATACTTATTGTTTATACAAATCATATACTTCATGTAATACATTTTATATAACTAAAACATATATCCTTGTAATTTATTCCACATAATAAATCACATATGCATATCACCTTTAGTATATTTGTTTAATCTCTTTATTAGCCCATGTACACCAGTGAGAACTTAATGTATATGAGTACATTGAGGTTGTGCACTATATTGTCACCACAGCTTGTATGGGGTCCTACTAGGGGCTATGAAACTTGTCCCGAAGGACCTATGTATTGTATTTGTCCCGAAGGACCACTCTTTAAGAACCATATACATATTACAGTGGATCAAATCTGTCTCAAAAGACCCTATAAATGTTCCAAAGGATACATATATGTCCCGAAGGACCACGTAGAACCCTCGACTCTTGGCATGCCATCTATACCACTAGCTCTCATATCATATAACATGTGCATTATCATTTATACATTTCATATCACTTGTTCTTTCTCTTCTGTCACATACCACATGTATGTGTAATCATATATCTCATATCATATCACAAGTGCATGTATTCATGTAGATCATTTCATATGGCTTTTATCATTTTTCATTTGTTCATGTAAACTTGCATGTCATATCACATAACATATATCACATGTTGTATTTTCTCTTAAGCATGTAAATCATGTAACATATAATAACATACATCCATTTCTATGTACTAATGTACAAATCATAATCACATAAATTTTAGAAATTACTTCTTACCATAGTAACTCCGTCACTGGCTCATCGCAAGTCAATGTTTGTTCAATAACCTAAGTACAAATTAAATTGCACTCACCTTAGCCTTGCTTTGATTCGATCCTAACTCTTCGATTGTTCCGGAACTTGTTTAGGCTCAATATCTACATAAACATAATTTCCAAAACAATTATCAAAAGCCTAAACCTTATAACTTGGTATTAATAACTTAAGCTAATTTAATGAACCAAAATTTCATTTTTCCTATAGGGGTGTATCGATGCACTATGGGTGCATCGGTACACAAAATAGCTTCGAAATATTCATGCATCGATGCACCCCTTAATGCATCGATGCACCTTCAAAATTTATCATAGTGCATCGATACACACTCATAGTGCATAGATGCACTTGCCCAGAATAAGCTATTTCATCCGAAAAATCATCAACACATCACCCAAATTTTCATGTATAAAATCCTTATTATGCTACTAAATTCATTTATAACAACTTTAACCAATTCCTATCATTCCAACACCTTATAATCTTCCGTTTTCATCCAAATTCTTAAGGCTAAGAATCATACCAAATTTCCATGTTATCTAACCCTCATTCTAACACTTCTAACTTCTTATTCTCATAGATGACAAGTCAAATTCATCTTCCAAATTCATTTAAACCTTTTTATTCAAAATTTCACTTAAAACCCCATTTTCTTTATTCTTCCATAACTTTTTATCTTTTGATTTTAAGATAACTTAAGCTTTCCTTAAGCTTAGTTATCATCTAATGATCAAAACTCACTCTTAAAATTAACAAATAATCAACAAAATATAAAAATCACCTTTGCTCTAGCTTGGACACGTTGGAGAAAAGAAGAAGATGAAGAAGATAAGTTTGGAAACTTATCTCTTCACACATGCATCACATGGGTATTATAATACCCACTAAATTTTATTTAATTATTTTTTTTCTTGTTCAATGACCTATTTGCCCTTTAACTCTTTCAATAATTACTAACAACTTTTTAGGAAATACTTTCAAATAAATCATTTAACTTTTCAACTTTTCCACTTTAATCACTAAATTCTGAAATTTTACAATTTGATCACTAACCTGTAGTTTGGGATGTTACAAATCTTCCATCCTTTTAAGAAAATTAGTCCTCGAATTTTCATTACACACATTGATAATAACATATCTCCTAATGTTCTTATGTTGTCTCCTTTACTTACACTTTCCTTCCTTTAGTTCTTCAACTAACTTTTTCCTTTATACATTCATATCATGTCACTTATCACATAAACAATAACATCCATTTCCATTACTCAATATCATAAATCCATCTCTAATTCCTCATAACAGTAACCAAATTCTTATTCCATCATCATTTGACCAAAATACAACTTTAAATCTTCTTCAACTGTGATTAAACATATACTTTATAAAATCAAACAATTTTTTTCATCACCTTGCATACTTTTCGTATTTCTATATCGAACTTATCATCTACACTTCCATATAACCTTTATCATAATTAACCCTTTAATTTCCTTTTTCCATTTAATTTCCTTATCTCTTTACTCCACCATAAATCAAAATCTCCTCGTAACATATTTCATATCTTTTCTTCAGACTCTCATACTCTTATCATATCGCTTATACTTATTACTGATTATCGATCTTCATCGCATCTTTGTAACTTTGATAATTCCATTTATTTATACAGAACCTTTTCCTTTACCATCTCTTGTACTGATATTTTCTTCCTTAATCTTATACAACTACTTATTTCTTTGTCTACATCATATCTATATGATCAGAATACACAACCAAATCTAGATTCATCATACTTAATTAACTTAGCCTTATATATTTTCCAAATCTTACAACTCCATCACCGTTACTATTACAGTTAATAAACATCAACTGTTCAATCTAGGGCACAAGCCCTAATCATCCAATCATATATCTTCTTTTCCGTCAAAATTTCCCTCCACGGTATCGTACTCAACTTTTCAAACTCATACTTTTACTCGTACACTGTACTATTCCTCTGTTTGAGAGTCAAACGTTGTAGTTTTCTTTGTCTTATAAATTGTTCACCAATATACTCATTCTTAAACTCATTCTTAAACTCTTCTTATCAATCCCCAGCTTTACTCAACTATATGAATCCTCACTTTCTTCACGATATCACCTTACTATGATCAAAATATACAACTGTATCCAATACATTTTCATCATGAAATTTTGTTAGCCCACGCTAACTCTTTCCTTCTATAATACAAACCCTTATCATATCTGTTGAAAACATTTTTGTGTTTCGATATAAAAAATTAAGTTTAAATGAATTTTAAGATTTTACAAATGATTTTCTAAGTATATTCGATTTAATTAATCGAATATCAAATTATTACTCCAAGTCTTTCAAGTTCGAATTCAAAACTTACTAAATGTGTAAAATTGTGTTTTATAATTAATATATTTTTGAAACAATTTTCACAAAGTATTTTGAACCAAAATCAAGCCTAAAATCAATTTTTCAGAAGTGATAACCGATGCACCAATCCATGCATCGATGCACCATGAATTAAATTGAACATCGAATGCATTTCATGCATCGATGCACATACCATGCATCAATGCACTTAGGATTTTATGGAAAACATCAAATGTATTTGATGCATCGATGCACCAACCATGTATCGATGCACTCTGGCTATTTTGAAACATCGAATGTGTAACATCCTCGACACCGGGTTAGTGACTAAATTGTAAAGTCTCAGAATTTGGTGGTTAAAATAAAATAAATGAATAGTATAAAGATTTACATGTAAATTATTATATAGGATATAATTGAAAGGAATAAAGAATAGAAGGACAATAGAGTAATTGCAAGGAAAAATAATTAAAGAAGAGATAAGTATGTATATAAGGATACACGTGGGTGGAAGGGGAGAAAACACCCAAGACTTCCAGAGTTCTCTTCTTCTTCTTTCTTCCTTGTGCGTGTAAACCAAAGCAAAGGTAAGATTTCTGATTATTGAATTTCTTGTTAAATTTAATATTGGGTTTTGATTATTAGATGATAACTAAGCTTAAGGAAAGCTTAAGTTATCTTAACATCAAAGGATGATGGAGTTAGGAGAGATTTAAGATTTGAAGTTCTTAAATGAAATCTTAAAATAGAGTTCATAACTAGAATTGAAAGTTAAATTTGACTTGTCATCAATCTAGTTAAAATATACGAAGTGTTAGAAGTGGAATTCAAACATGTTGATTTATTGATGTAATTCTTAAATTACATATGAATGATAGAATTTGGAGGTGATAGAATTTGGAGGTTTAAGATGAAATAAATGAGTATAAATTGGTTTAAGGATGTGTACTATAGTTAAGAATGAAAAATAGGATTAAACATGAAGGATTTAATACAAAATGAATGAATTTTCGGGTTCAAAAAGCGGATTCTGGGCAGAGTACATCGATGCATATTCATAGTGCATCGATGCATCAAGGTTAAAACACAGAAAGTGTTTGAAGGTGTATCGATGCACTAGGTAGTGCATCGATGCACTCTTTTAAAATAAAAACATCGAATGCAATTAGTGCATCGATGCATAAGGCATGTATCGATGCATCCCATTAATAATAAAACATGGAATGCATTTTATGCATCGATGCACAAGTAGTGCATCGATGCATACCTTCATTAAAAGAGGAAATTGGCATTTATCTTAATCTAAAGAGTGAACCATTAGAGTATATTAGCTATAATACTGATATAGATCCATGTGTGATTATGTAGATACTAAAAGTAAGCTTATTCCGGAACGATCAAAGGATTAGAATCGAATCAAAGCAACCTAGGTGAGTGCATACTATATGTATAGTAATGGAATAAGACTTGTGATAAGTCTAATTTCTATATTGATTTTCATAGTACAATAGTTGTGAACATGCATACATGATAATTATTGTAATACATGCATAAGGCATATATATGTTCATGTGATTGGATAAATGATGTATATATATGAATAGATTCAAATACACATGTGATATGATATGTGATATGAGAACATGACATGAGCTACATGATCACAAGAGAAATGACATGAACTACATGATCACAAGAGAAATGACATGAGTACATGAACATATAAAATATAAGAGTAATGCCCATAGTATACGATATGAGAGCTATAGGTGTAATTGGCATGCCAAGAGTCGAGGGTATAATAGTCCTTCGGGATGTATTGTCCTACGAGACATAGGGGTCCTACGGGACATATATGACAGTCCTTCGGGACGAATACTGAACTAAGGTTCGGTGCCCCATGAGGGAATTAATACGAGCTGTGGTGACAGCATTAGTGCATAACCTCAATGCACTCACATACATCTATTCTCAATAATATACATGAGCAATTGAAATACAAAGTAAATTGAAAGTGGTACAAGAAGGTAAGTTTTGTACATGCATGATATGATTATATATGTTATTGTGTAATAGATACATTCATATTGAAATGTCATGAAGGAAATGGTAAGAATGCATATTCATGAAGATATTGTTGCATATTCATTTATTGCCTCACTAAGTCTATGACTTAGCGTGTAAGTGATTTACACGTAGGTATCAAGAAATAAGAAGATTCGGAATAGCAGTGGCACGGACAGCAACATTACTAAGAAATCAGATCAGAAGTAATTGACAAAGTAGGTATTTTGTTGTGTATAAAGTGTTGGTATGTAATAAGTGGTTAATTTCGAATGCTCTGATCGATTTTGTATTAAGTGATCTCTTTTTGTAATTAAAGTATTTGTTTATGAAAGTTTTAAATTCCTGGGATTTTTCTTTAAGAATCAAAGTTTGAAAAGTCAATGTGACATCTCGGACTTGTATTCAGGTCGAATATGAGTTAAGGGTGTTGCAACATTGTTTTCCAAACGGTTCAAAAAAATGATGAGACCTTACCGAGGAAGAAAATTCAAACGAAATGAAGGCCTAAAAAATGAACCAAAATAGAATGACCCTATCATTTGCTATGAATGCAAAAAGTCGGGACATGTCGAATATGATTGCCTACAATTGAAAAGAAAGGGTCAATCAAAAAATAAGCACAAGGCTCATGTGGCTACATGGAGTGATAAAGAGGGTTCCGATGAAGAGGAACAAGAAGTAGCAAACTTGTGCTTGATGACATTCGGGGAAGATTCTAAGGTATCCTCATCATATGAATTTGATGATTATCTTATGATGATCTATTAGAGGAATATAATGGGTTGGCTTCGGATTATGAGAAATTATTTTTAAAATATAAAAATGATGTTTCAAAATTGAAAATGAAAATAAACTCATATCCAAAACCACAACGATCTTGAAGTAAATCAAAGATTTGCAAATCAAACTAGAAGAGTTTGAAAAGAAAAATTTAGATTTGCAAAATTTACTTTCAAAGGTCAATGATGATCATCAAAAGAAAATTGATGATCTTAAAACTTCTTTTGATAAAGATGGAACAAAATGTTTTAAAAATGGAGAAAATTCAAAATCCAACTTTGTTATAAAAAGTTTTAAAAACTACAATCATAGAGGTTCCCGAAGAACCTCTAATGGAAAAATCGTTAGAAGTATATGGGTTCCTAAAGGACTCATTACTACTAAAGATAAAGATATCCTACACAAATGGATACCTAAGGGGACTAGGATTTTGGAAACTAATGAATATGGACCCAAAAGAATTTGGGTACCAAAAATTAGAAATTAATCTATGTTTGTAGGAAAAGGAGCATTGCTACAAGGCACGAGAAACAAATTGAAACTCATGGTACCTTTATAGTGGATGCTCAAGACACATGACCGGAGACAAAAACCGGTTTATAGATCTTAACGCCAAAAATAGAGGAGAAGTGACTTTTGGTGATAATTCAAAAGGTCACATCGAATGTATAGGTACTATAGGTAATACCTCTTCCATACAAATTAAAAATGTTTTATATGTGAATGGATTAAAGCATAATCTCTTAAGTATTAGTCAATTATGTGATAAAGGATTCAATGTCATGTTTGAAACTAATGGTTGTAAAGTTATTGACATTGCATCTAATCGAATTATACTTGTTGGTCATAGAATAGGAAACATATACATGGCACATTTAGACTCTATTGATATGACTAATTTATGCCTAGTTGCTAAGGATGAGCATGATAGTTGGTTATGGCATAAGAGACTAGGACATGCTAGTATGAGTGTTTTGCAACGACTAATTCAAGGAAATTTAGTTCGAGGGTTACCTAAGCTTAAATTTGATAATGATAAAATCTGTGATGCATGTGCTAAAGGAAAACAAAAGCGAATTTCTTTTAAATCCATTAATGATGTATCAACTAGTAGAGTATTACAATTGATCTATATAGATCTTTTTGGGCCAACTAGGACTACCAGTTTGGGTGGAAAACAATATGCATTTATCTTGTTAGATGACTATTCTAGATATACTTGGGTTCTATTCTTAATTACTAAAGATGAAGCATTAGAAAAATTCATCACGTTTTCAAAAATAATCGAAAACGAAAAAGGTTACTCTATAACTAGTGTTAGGAGTGATCATGGAACTGAATTTGAAAATCTTGGATTTACTGATTTTTGTAATTCTAATGGTATTAGCCATAATTTTTCAGCACCTAGAACCCCTCAACAAAATGTAGTTGTTGAGAGGAAAAATCAAACTTTAGAAGAAATGGCTAGAACCATGCTTTGTGAAAACAATTTGCTAAAATATTTTTGGGCGAAAGCCACAAATATCGCTTGTTATGTTGTAAATCGAGTAATGATTAGGCCAATCTTAAAGAAAACTCCATATGAAATTTTCAAAAATAAAAAGCCTAACATTAGCTATTTTCATCATTTTGGATGTAAATGTTTTGTTTTAAACAACGATAAAGACAATCTTGGCAAATTTGATGCTAAAAGTGATGAAGGAATTTTTCTGGGTTATTCCTTAAATTCTAAAGCTTATTGAGTATTTAATAAAAGAACTTTAGTTGTAAAAGAGTCTATACATGTTGTTTTTTATGATAATCCCCTTCCGAGGAATGATTCTTGTTTGAATGATGATGTAGGTATTATAAATATAAATGACGTTGAACATGACGTTGGAGAACCATCATCAAAGGAAGAAACGAAAGATGAGGAAACTCAAGATCCTCTCGAGAATCCAACCATTGAAGAAAGGAAAGTATCTTACCCAAGAGAGTACAACTATGTCAAGGATGGTGAGATTATAGGTGATCCATCAAAAGGGGTAACAACTCGATCTTCTCTTAGAAATATTTGTAATTATGTTGCATTTATCTCATGCATAGAGCCTAAGAATATTAAAGAAGCATTAAAAGAACATTGGATTATGGCAATGTAAGAAGAGTTAATCAATTTGAGAGAATTAAAGTATGGACATTAGTTGAAAGACCTAGTAATAAATCTACTGTAGGTACTAGATGGATGTTTAGGAATAAGCTTGATAAAAGTGGTAATATAGTAAGAAACAAGGCTAGACTTGTTGCTCAAGGATATACTCAAGAAGAGGGCATAAATTATGATGAAACATACACTCCCGTAGCTAGGATGGAAGCAATTAGAATGTTATAAGCATTTGCATGTTTTCATGAATTTAAATTATATCAAATGGATGTTAAAAGTGCATTTTTAAATGGTTTTATAAAGGAAGAAGTGTATGTGGAACAAAATCCAGGTTTTGAAGATTTAAAATTTCCAAATCATGTTCTTAAATTGACAAAAGCATTTTATGGTTTAAAATAAGCTCCTAGAGCTTGGTATGAAAGATTGTCAAACTTTTTAATTGAAAAAGGTTTTTCAAAAGGGAAGGTTGACACTACATTGTTTTTAAAGCATAAATGTAAAGATTTATTAGTAGTTCAAATTTATGTGTTGATGATATAATATTTGGTTCTACTAATGATATTCTTTGCCAAGAATTTTCTAAGCTAATGCAAAGTGAATTCGAGATGAGCATGATAGGGGAGATCTCATTTTTCTTGGGACTCCAAATCAAGCAAAAAAAATATGGCATCTTCATCAATCAAGCTAAGTACGTCAAAGATATGCTCAAGAAGTTTGGACTGGAAAATGGGAAGCCACATAACACTCCAATGAGCTCATCGACAAAGCTTGACATAGATGAATGAGGTAAATGTGTGTATGTTAAATTATATAGGTCAATGATTGGTTCTTTGCTTTATCTAATTGCAAGTAGACCGGACATTACATTTAGTGTTTGCTTATGTGCTAGATTTCAATCATGCCCTAAGGAATCACATTTACTAGCTGTTAAGTGGATCTTTAGATACCTTAAGGACACTCTTAGTTTAGGACTTTGGTATCCTAAAGACTCTAGCTTTAGCTTGCATGCCTTCTCTGATGCGGATTATAGAGGATGCAAATTAGATAGGAAAAGCACCTCAGGTACTTGTCAATTCCTTGGAAATATGTTGATTTCTTGGTTTTCAAAGAAACAAAATTGTGTCGCATTATCTACCACTGAAGCGGAATATATTTCAGCCGGTAGTTATTGTGCACAAGTTTTATGGATGAAACAACAACTTTTTGATTATGGAATTGAAGTAGGTACCATTCCTATTAAGTGTGACAATACTAGTGCTATTTGTCTCACTAAAAATCCAATCCAACACTCTAGAACTAAGCATATTGAAATTAGACATCACTTCATTAAAGACCATGTCGTTAAGGAAGATGCAGTTCTAGAATTTGTTGATACTTTGCACCAATTAGCGGATATCTTTACAAAACCTTTAGACAAAGAAAGATTTTGGACACTTAGGAGAGAATTAGGTTTAACTGACCTATCTTCACTTAGTGTTTAAAATAATTTTAGCACTTTTAAGTATAAATGAAAAATGCTTATAATAATAATTTTTGATTGCATTCTTTGCTATTAGTTAGGGGGAGTTTATGTTGCTTGATGAGTTACCAATACCACTAGAGCCAATTAATTTAGCATTTTGAGTGTTTAAAACAGATTTTTTGACATTTTTGTGCTTCATGCATCGATACACCTAACAGTGCATCGATGCATCCTTGAATGTTCATCGATACACCATGAAGGTACACCGATGCACGCCTTGAATGTGCATCGATGTATCCGTTGGGTTTTGGGGTTTATAAGGCTTATTTTCTCTTTTATTTTCAAACCCTAAAACTAAACTCTCCTAGCCGTACGCCTCCTCTCCCTCTCCTACTCTCAAAATTGCTCCAAATCCTCAGTTTGATCGAAAATCTTTCATATTTATCTCTATATCCTGATACTATCATTAAATCGTGCAACACAACATCTCATTCCTCTCAAACCTGAAATTTTCAAGGTATTTTTCTAAAAACCTCTATTTTATCATATTCTAATCTTAGGACTAGTTTTAATTAGTTCTAGGATGAACATTATATCGGGCATTGAGTATTTGATGATTTCAAATTAGATTTTACAACCAATTTCATCAAAAACTTACAAATTTTCAAAAAAAAATAAATTAAAAAAATGTGTATTTCAAAATTCTGAATTTAATTTTTAAATTTGATGTTTTTGATTTAATTATGTTGTTTTCATATACGTATTATGATTTTTCAAAAATTATTTTCAAAAACTTGCCCATTAGGATTTAATTTAGAGAACCTTGAATTATTGAGGACTCAATTGAGTTTTGGGATTGATTAAATTATATGCATGTGTTCCAATATATAGGTTATATTCCTTTTTTTTTCCGATTCCTAAACTATATCTAATCCCAAACACCCTAGAACTTCATCGAGTCGTTCTCGTTAAACACCCTAGAACTTCATCGAGTCGTTCTCGTTCAAACCAACCTCTTAATCTCGTTCCTCCTCCACCTTCATCTCTATTAGGATCTTGTTTTAACATGCCTGAGCTTCGTAGAGACGAATTGTACTCTAGGTACATAAATTCTTTTCAAACTTATAGAATCCGAGAAGAGGATTCTTCTCTTCAAGCTATGATAGATATTGACTTTGAATACGTTCTGATTCTTAAAGCTTGGAAGTTTGATAAAATGTTTCAGCTCAAACCAATTGTTTATCAACAGTTAGTCGTATTTTATATTCCAATGCGGTATGTATTCAAAACGAAACTCAATATGGGACTATAGCCATTAGATCCTATTTTTTAGGCCAATATATTAATATTGACCCCGAGACTATAACTTTGTTTTGGGTTTGATGATGATGGGTCATATAATGAGACTGAAAAAGTGGAATATCTCAATGTTCCAAATTCTAGTGTTAGTACTCTACGATCTCATCATGATCGTTTTTTTCATTTGATGATCTCTTGGTAGTTTAGACCATCCGGAGGTAGGTGCTCCACTCTTCGTGCTAGGGATTTATGGTGGATGCACTGTATTAAAAATAAGATCAAAATAAATCTGCCCCACATTATTTTTAGCCAACTAGTGGACATCATAAACATTGTTCCTTCATAACATGTCGAAACATTGATTTATGGATGTCTTCTGAGTAACCTCTTTATCAAACTTGGTCTAGACGTCTCTCTCGACAATCCTATCCCACTCTAAAACCAAATCAATCTTACTTTCTTGAAGAAAGCGGATTGGAAACAAGACGAGGAAACCGGTCTTTGGGTATTTTGACCCAGTAAGCAAACCCCGGGAGCTAGCTCTTCACGAGCTGCTCCTAGCTCTTCTCGTGCTCCTCCTCCTCCTCCGGCACTGGCTGCTGACGATGATCCTGAGTTTCAACAACTTATGCAAGATATCAATGATCACGTTCCAGACGATGAGCTTGCACCGAAACCGGCACGGCAAGAAGATCAAATGCCACTATATTTTCGATACTTCTTGGAGTCGTTTGATCTAAGGTTTGCCTCTGTAGAGTCTCAGATTACTGAGTTTCAGCGGGAGATGCATGAACATATGGACGCGCTAACTCTTGAAGTTCGAGCTCATTATCCTCCTCCTCCTGATCCTCCGATAGAGTGAATTTGTTTCATTGTTATGTTTTCTTGGATTTTCAAACTTGGATTGATTTTGATGTTTCTGGATGTTTAAATTTGATGGTTGTGGATGTTTTGAATTTATTTGTTGTTTATGGATTTTAAACTTAATATTTATATATATTTGGTTTGAATTTTCATTATGAGCTTAATTTTATTTTTGCATCATTTACATATTAGTTTCATTATGACCATTTATGTCATTTCATATTTGTTTATGAATATTGATTATGGAACTAATGACTAATCTCTCTTTTGATTATGATCTTAGCAGTTTAAGCTATATATATATTTAATCAATTGGCTATGTTATTTCAAAACCTTGTTTAAATCGATTTTTAAGTCTATTTGATTTAACAAAAAGGGGGAGAAGTGTTAAGTGTTAAAATGTTAAAAGGGAGAAGTGTTATAGTAAGGGGGAGTAATTTTTCAAAATTGATTTCAAATTTTTAGAAAATCTTAAAATAACACAAATGTTTTGTTATATCAAAAAGGGGGAGATTGTTGAAAACATTTTTGTGTTTTGATATAACAAATTAAGTTTAAAAGAATATTAAGATTTTACAAATGATTTTCTAAGTATATTCGATTTAATTAATCGAATATCAAATTATTACTCCAAGTTCAAATTCAAACCTTACTAAATGTGTAAAATTGTGTTTTATACTTAATATATTTTTGAAACAATTTTCACAAAGTATTTTGAACCAAAATCAAGCCTAAAATCAATATTTTTCAGAAGTGATGCACCGATGCACCAATCCATGCATCGATGCACCATGAATTAAATTGAACATCGAATGCATTTCATGCATCGATGCACATACCATGCATCGATGCACTGAGGATTTTATGAAAAACATCGAATGCATTTGATGCATCGATGCACCAGCCATGCATCGATGCACTCTGGCTATTTTGAAACATCGAATGCACTTGATGCATCGATGCACTAAGGGTCCAACGATCAAAATATTTGAATTTTACACTGATGCACCGATGCACCATGGGTATGCATCGATGCACTGACACTCCCAACTGAATTTATTAATTGTTTTCACACTTAAACGACTATATTGACTCCACTAAGCGTCCCCAACGTTCAGAATCATTTGAAGGTGTATTTAAACAAGCTTAGAAGCTATTGATCAATAACAAGAAACAAGAATCAACAAGAATCAAGAGAGAATCAAAGAGAAAGCATCAAACCTCAAGTTTGAGCATTTCAAGCCTATTTTTCATTCAATATTCATTTTGCTTTCAAGAACACTACTTGTACTCAATTGTATTCATTTTTTAGTGTTCTTTTCTTTGTTCTAGAATTGTGCAAACAATCTTCCTTATGAGGATTTCCTTGTAAGTTTGCAAATTTGTAATATTCTCTTTGAGAAGGAGTGTTCTCAAGAATTGAGGTATATTTTTGAGGGAGTTGTAAGGTTATCTCTTTGGCCTCAAAAGAAAGAACAAATTAGTGAATTTGTTGGAAAATCCTTAGTGTGGATAGCTAAGGTAGTGGACGTAGACTTTGATTGAGAAAGTTGAACCACTCTAAATCGCTGTACAATTACTTTCAATTTTTTGCAAAAGCTTCCACCAAAATTTTAATTGCCAATTCACCCCCTCTTGGCCGATTCCGTCGATCAATTAACTCAACAATATCCACACTCTTGCTTATACACCATACTATTTCTTTGTTTCAAATCCATAACTCTGATTTCAATCATTCTATATATGTATCACTAATGCACTTGTTGTTAAACTCTTCTACAATTCTAACCACGTCATTTGATCTTTTAACGTTCTTATGATGACATTTGTCCACCATACTTTAGCTTTCTCTCATAATAATGAAACTTCTCAATTTAAATTCTCCACTTTGGAGAAATAAAAATCATCTAACATTATCTTCATATCATTTATTCAAATGTCTGTAACAACATAACCTTTCTCAAATTCACCCTAGAACTCAGGTGCTCTTAACTCTTTTAACTATTTCGATACATTCATTCTATGAGTTAACGAAGTATACAATTGAAAACACATCAGAATATCATTCAACATCATGAATCATTCTCTAATCTTATACAGGCATTCCCTAAGGTTTTCGCTCTTCTCCCTGCCTAGCCAGGGCAAGTGAATGCTATTACCTTCAGATCTATCGCCTTGTGCTTCACTTTGGAAGCTCTCATATATTCATGTGCTTCACTTTGGAAGATCTCATATATTCATGTGCTCATATCATTTCTTTTATCACATATCACGTGTGTATATGATCATCCAATTCATATCATATAGCATATGTCATTTGCATATGTTCACATATCATCTATCATTTTATATAAACATATATATCTCATAAATAATTCTCAGATATTCATTTATCTTATATAACATAACAATTTAACTCTATTAACAAGACATCACACTCCTTACCCTATCAGATCAGAAAATTTTCCACTTTGTGTTGGCATGTATACTTTTTAAAATACTTTTAACTTTATTTTTAGCCTAGAATCGGCTAAACCGTAGCTCCGATACCATTAAATGTAACACCTCAACCCGTACCCGACTCGGATACGAGTCCGAGATGTCACATTGACATTTCAAAACCTTTATTCTTGTAAAATAACTGAACATTTGAACTTATATTAAGAAAATACGATCATATATTGTTCAATTGTGTTTGGTATAAAATTTTGAGATAAAAACGTATTTATGAATGCATCGTGCTACAGTGCATCGATGCACCAAAATTTCGAAGCAAAATTGTGCATCGATGCACTGCTACAGTGTATCGATGCACTGCTACAATGATTTTCGTAAAACGTTCATAAAACTCATAAAAATTTAACCGTTCATTATTATACATTTACATTTGCATAAATACGTTTAAAATATTACAAAACTCTATCATATGATTTTACAAACCGATTAGAACATATCGGATTTAAACCTTTATTTACATGCCAACCATTATCCTTATTACAAAATACATACTATATATTTCTTTTCTGATATGATCTTTGGAAAGGAGGAACTGACATGTCGTTCATAAATTTTATTCATCTTCCTCTTCTCGGAACCTACGTGTGAAACAATCACACGCTAAGTCGTTGAATTAGAGAGGCATATAAAACATATAATAAAAATCATAAAACATTTCATATATTAAATTACATGCATGCACATATACTATCATATTTCTATTCATATATCAAATCCACCCATGTACATATATGACTATTTTCTTCTTTATCTTTAATCTATTATTATCATTAATACATTTTATCATATAATCATATACTTATTGTTTATACAAATCATATACTTCATGTAATATAGTTAATATAACTAAAACATATATCCTTGTAATTTATTCCACATAATAAATCACATATGCATATCACCTTTAGTAAATTTGTTTAATCTCTTTATTAGCCCATGTACACCAGTGAGAACTTAAGGTATATGAGTGCATTAAGGTTGTGCACTATGCTGTCACCACAGCTCGTATGGGGTCCCACTAGGGGCTATGAAATTTGTTCTGAATGGCCTATGTACTGTATTTGTCCCGAATGACCACTCCTTAAGAACCATATACATATTCTAGTGGATCAAATTTGTCTCAAAAGACCCTGTAAATGTTCCAAAGAATACATATATATCCCGAATGACCACGTAGAACCCTCGACTCTTGGCATGCCAACTATACTACTAGCTCTCATATCATATAACATGGGCATTATCATTTATATATTTCATATCACTTGTTCTTTCTCTTCTGTCACATACCACATGTATGTGTAACCATATATCTCATATCATATCACAAGTGCATGTATTCATGTAGATCATTTCATATGGCTTTTATCATTTCTCATTTGTTCATGTAAACTTGCATGTCATATCATATAACATATATCACATGTTGCATTTTCACTTAAGCATGTAAATCATGTAACATATAATAACATATATCCATTTCTATGTACTAATGTACAAATCATAATCACAAAAATTTCAGAAGTTACTTATTACCATAGTAACTCTGTCACTGGCTCATCGCAAGCCAATATTTGTTCAATAACCTAAGTACAAATTAAATTGCACTCACCTTAGCCTTGCTTTGATTCGATCCTAACTCTTTGATTGTTCCGGAACTTGTTTAGGCTCAATATCTACATAAACATAATTTCCGAAACAATTATCAAAAGTCTAACCTTATAACTTGGTTTTAATAACTTAGGCTAATTTAATGAACCAAAATTCCATTTTTCCTATAGGGGTGTATCGATGCACTATGGGTGCATCGGTACACAAAATAGCTTCGAAATATTCATGCATCGATGCACCCCTTAATGCATCGATGCACCTTTAAAATTTATCATAGTGCGTCGATACACACTCATAGTGCATCGATGCACTTGCCCAGAATAAGCTATTTCATCCGAAAAATCATCAACACGTCACCCAAATTTTCATGTATAAAATCCTTATTATGCTACTAAATTCATTTATAATAACTTTAACCAATTCCTATCATTCCAACACCTTATAATCTTCCATATTTCATCCAAATTCTTAAGGCTAAGAATCATACCAAATTTTACATGTTATCCAAACTTCATTCTAACACTTCTAACTTCTTATTCTCATAGATGACAAGTCAAATTCATCTTCCAAATTCATTTAAACCTTCTTATTCAAAATTTCATTTAAAACCCCATTTTCTTTAATCTTCTATAACTTTCATCTTTTGATTTTAAGATAACTTAAGCTTTCCTTAAGCTTAGTTATCATCTAATGATCAAAACCCACTCTTAAAATTAATAAATAATCAACAAAATATAAAACTCACCTTTTCTCTAGCTTGGGCACGTTGGAGAAGAGAAGAAGATGAAGAAGATAAGTTTGGAAACTTATCTCTTCACACATGCATCACATGGGTATTATAATACCCACTAAATTTTATTTAATTATTTTTTCTTATTCAATGACCTATTTGCCCTTTAAATCATTCAATAATTACTAACAACTCTTCAGGAAATACTTTCAAATAAATCATTGAACTTTTCAACTTTAATCACCAAATTCTGAAATTTTACAATTTGATCACTAACTCGTAGTTTGGGATGTTACACTGCTACTGATGATCTTCCGATTTTCGTAGTCCCAAAACCGGTAACCGAACTCATCACCACCATAACCAACAAAGACACATTTGTTGGACTTGGCATCAAGTTTACTTCTTTCAGCAAAATTTATGTGTACATAAGAAATACAACCAAACACTCTTAAGTGTGAAAGGTTTATTTCTTTTCTGCTCCAAACATCCTCTGGTATACCGCTATCCAAAGGAACTGAGTGCCCACGGTTGATCAGGTAAGCTGCAGTGTTGATAGCTTCAGCTGATAGTAATTTGGGCAATCCGGCATGTATCCTCATGCTTCTGGCACGTTCATTTACGCCATTCTGTTGCGATGTCATGAGAACTGTTGTCTCCATCTTGATCCTATTATTTGCGCAAAATTCTCTGAATCTACTATTTTTGTACTCTCCTCTATTATCAGACCTCAACCGCTTGACTTTCAAACCAGTCTCATTTTCCACCATGGCCTTCTATTTTCTGAAGGTATCAAAGACTTCTGATTTCTTCTTCAGAAAATAGACCCACGCCTTCCTTGTAGAATCATCAATGAAGGTGACATAATAATGAGCCTCCAAGAGATGGAACTGGAGTGGTCCCTATACATTAGTATGAACCAACTCTAGCTTTTCTGCCTTGGGTGTCTTGCCAATCTTTGCAAAACTGACTTTCTTTTGTTTGCCAAAGATGCAATCTTCACATAGTCCGATATCTATATTCTTTAGATCCGGTAGCTTTCCTTTTGACAAAAGTGTATTCATCCCTTTCTCGCTCATATGGCCAAGCCTTTGGTGCCATAGGTTTGATTTTCCATCAGCATCTGCTACTGCAACGATATTCTCTAAATTTGAGGTTACATAGAGAGTATCAGTCTTCTTACCACGAGCAATGACGAGTGCTCCTTTGGTAATCTTCCATTCATATTCTGAAAAGGTTATGCTATATCCTTCTCCATCAAGTTGTCCTATAGAAATCAAATTTCTTTTGAGGCCGGAAATATGTCTCACTCCTTTTAGCTTCCAGGTCGTCTGGTTTGGCAACTTTAATCGATGTCTCATTTTCTGATAATCTTCAAGCTTTCATCATCAGCTAGATGAACCTTCCCAAAATCATCACTGACATAGTTCTCCATGATTTATTGGCATGGGGTGGAGTGGAAATATGCCCCTAAATCCAAGATCTATGATTCAATCGACTGTTGACGTTTAGAATCATGGTATCACCTGTCTCATCTGTCATGTTGGCAGATTCTTATGCGCTTGTATCTTTCTTTGGTGCTCGACAATCTCTTTTAAAGTGACTCTTTTTGCCATAATTATAGCAGTTGAGATCTTTCTTTCCCGTTCTTGATTTTCCCGTTCTGGATTTCGATCTGCCACGATTTAATTTCTTTTTCAAGTTCTCCCTCTAGACTCGTGTGGAAGGCTGAGGAGCTTGATGCTTTACCTAATTCTCTCCGTCGAATTTCTTCACTCAATACCAGATCCCGAACATCGTCGAATTTTAATTTGTTATTTCCCGACGAGCTGCCGACTGTTGTAACAGTAGCATTCCAACTGTCTGATAGATATGATAAGAGAATTAAATCTTGAATTTCATCATCGAATTCAATTTCCACGAAACTCAACTGGGTTGTGATTGTGTTGAGTTCATTTAGGTGTTGAGCCACTAATGTCCCTTCCGCTATCCACAAATTGAATAATCGCCTCATCAAGTGGATTTTGTTTGAGGCCAATGGCTTCTCATACATACTGGAGAGAGCCGCCATAAGACTCACTGTGGTCTTTTCCTTTGCTATGTTGAAAGCAACATTGTGGGATAACGTCAGTCGGATAACTCCGAGGGCTTGTCTGTCGAGAAGAGCCCAGTCTTCGTTCTTCATGCCCTCTGGTTGCTTTCCTGAGAGATGTTGATATAGATTTTTCTGGTATAAAAAATCTTCAATCTGCATCTTCCAAAAGCCAAAGTCCTCACTATCGAACTTTTCAATTTTCACATTCCCTTCGTCTACAGCCATCGCTCTCACTCGAATTTGGCTTCGTTTGAATTGTTTCTGACAATTTCTGCAAATCACCGTGTATTAAAACACCATCATTGACAAACTCGTGTCGCCGACCAAATTTTACTATTCATGAAATTCACTATTCATGTATATAGTAACCTCGCAGAAAAAACCGAAAAAATTCACCACCAAAAGCTCTGATGCAAGTTGTTGGAAAATAATCGAGTAATTTCCCTTTAACCATATTAGTGAGAATGCGAAATGAAAGCAAAAAAATAATACCCAAAATTAATAACGGAGTTCAGCCAATTATGCCTACGTCTCCAGACTGCTGTAGATCTTTTACTAAAGAGAGAAAATTTACAGGTGTTTACAAAACACTCACTACTCACAATAAAGTTCTCTAGTATTGGGAGAAAGAAATGATTTGGGATGATTTTGAAGTTTAATGGGTTAGAGTATTTATAGTTTAAGCTTAAGGACTAATCTTGTAAATACTCTAAAGTCTAGGGACTAAAAATAATTTTCCTTTCCAAAGTCATCAAAATCATGCTGCCTAACCTAATCAATTTTGCAGCCCCATTTAAATTCAATAACAACCCCATTTGAATTCAATAACAACCTAATATTTTCAACACACCATCCATTCCATTGTCACTGATCATCAGTTTCACTGGAATAACAGTATATTCAGCTTATATTAATAATGTCTAATTCAACCATCATCCAGGTTTCCCTACTCATCTTTTTTATTTTGTCAGGAAATGCATTTAACAATACTATAGAAGCAATGAGTTACTGTTGCAGAATACGACTATCGGATAGAGCAAAATCGCAACTGATAATTTTTTAAAATAAAATGAAGATAAAGAATACACAAATTTTACGTGAAAAACCCCTAAATAATATAGGGTAAAAACCACAGGCAACAGTAGAAGAATTTCACTATGAGAAAATAGGAATTACAACTTCTCTCAATCTAACAAGGAGAAAACAATAATTATTCTCTCTTGATAAAAAGGAGAAAATAACTCTCAAGAAAACTCTCTAAATTCTCTAGTATTGAGATAAAGCTAGAATGATTTGGGATGATTTTGAAGCTAAATGAGTTAGGGTATTTATAGTTGAAGTTTAAGGAATAATCTTATAAATACCCTAAAGTACAATGACTAAATTATGATTTTACCATTGTTCAAAAATCAACATTTTTAGTGCATGCACCGAAAGCAAACCCATTTGCACCTTTGCACCGAAAGTGGCTTGGCCACTTGTGCTGACTTTTCAACAATCTCCCACTTGAAGATTTGATTGGAATAATCATATCTTCACACCATTCTTTCTACCTTGTACCTTCATGTTGCTTACGTTTCTGACAGGCTACAAGAGGATTGACACCAAGTAAATTTACCAGCATTGATTGCCTTTATCATGAAATCTGATATACTATCTTTGGTATAGATCTTCTGCATATCTACCGTCCCTTCTTCCACCTTTTTCACGAATGAAATGGTACTGGACTCATATGTGCTTTGTCCTTGAATGAAATGATGGATTCCTTGCTAAATGCAAGGCGCTTTGACTGTCACAAAACAGAGAGACATACTCTTGATTGTGCCCAAGCTCCTCCAATAGTATCTTCAACCAAATTGCTTCTTTACTGGCTTGTGTAGCTGTTATATATTCTGCCTCTGTTGTGGACGTAGCCACAACTGACTGCAATTTTGAAACCCAGCTTATAGCTCCACCAGCAACTTTGAACACATATCATGTAGTAGATTTGCTTTTATCCAAATCCTCTGCATAGTCAGAATCAACATACCCATTGATAAGTAAATTTGATCCTCCATAATATAATGCAACATTTGAGGTCCCTTTGATGTATCTCAGGATCCTCTTTATTGTATTCCAATGCTCTTTGCCTGGATTCACCATGTACCGACTAACCACTCCCACTGCTTGTGCAATGTCTGGTCTTGTGCATATCATAGCGAACATCAAACTTCCCACTGTCGATGCATACGGTACTCGAGACTTCTTCATCCTTTTTTCTTTACTGCTAGGACTCATACTAGAGGATAATTTGAAGTTAATATGAAGAGGGGTAGAAATTGGCTTACAATCTTACATGTTGAATCTTGACAATATCTTCTTCAAGTAATTCTTTTGTGAAAGCCAAATCTTCATATTACTTCTGTCTAGGTGAATTTGCATCCCTAGAATCTTGTTTGCTGATCCCAAGTCCTTCATTTCAAATTCCCTAGCCAGTTGTGCCTTCAATTCTTCAATATAATCTTTGTTGGGTCCTACAACTAACATGTCATCCACGTACAACAACAATATAAAAAATCGTTATCACCAAACCTCTTGAAATAAGCACAAGGGTTGCATTAAGTATGTTGTATCCAAGGCACATAATGAAGGAATCAAATCTTTTATACCAACACCTCGACGCATGCTTTAGACCGTACAGAGATTTGTTCAACCTATAAACCAAGTTCTTCTTTTCATCTTCTTCAAAACCTTCAGGCTGGAGCATATAAATATCTTCTTCAAGATTTCCATGAAGAAAAGTGTTTTAACATCTAGTTGCTCTAGATGTAAATTCAATGTAGCACACATTGCCAAAACTACTCGAATTGTTGTTAGTCGAACCACAAGAGAAAATATTTCATTGAAATCAATACCTTCTTTTTGAGCATATCCTTTGACCACCAGTCTTGCATGATACCTCTCAACTTGATCGTCACCATCTCGCTTGATTTTGAAGACCCATTTGTTACCAATTGGCTTCCTTCCTTGTGGTAGTGGCACAAGGTCCCATGTATTATTTTTATGAAGGGCTTCAATTTCTTCTTGCATCACCATCATCCACAGTAAAGCATCTGAGTTGTTTATTGCCTCCTGGTATATTGATGGCTCACCGTCCTTTGTTAAAAGGCAGTATGCAATATTTCCTTCTATAACATAATATGAGTGCCAATTGGGACGTCTTCTCACACAATCTGATTGACGTGTTGTTGGAGCTTCAAAACTGTTTGGTTCTTGTTCATCATGTGTTGGTTCTGCTTTAGAAGAATCTCCTTGTTCAAACTCCTTTTCCACATGTATCTGTGTAGTCTCTGACTTTTCAGCACTATCATCGTCTTCTTTTCTTTGTAGTTTATCTTCTACAAAGATAACATCCTTGTTGATGATCGCTTTGCGGGCAGTGGGATCCCACAAGCGATACACCTTTACACCATTAACATACCCCAAGAATTTGCATTTCTTGAATACATACTTTCGTATATATGTTGTTTTAGTTATGCTGAAATGTTTTATAAAAGTATTTCATTTCCAAAATTTTATTCCATTTTATTTATTAAATATATGTAATTCTAAATATTAAAATCTTGTATGAGAATGTTAACCACCAAAATCCAGATAAAATGAAAAAATCAGTTTTAAATATAATTTTGAATTATCAATTATTAAGGATAATTTGTATTGTTCAAAATTTTTATACAAGCAGAGACACAGATTCAACTTCTTTTATTTATTCCTGATATATATTTTTTTAACATAGGAATAATGTATTATTAATTAAAAATGACCTCATGGAGTATAATGTTTAAAATATAGTCCCAACATTCAAATTCACAAACCAGTAACGAGTCTAAGTTTAGAGACCATTGTGTCAAAGCATGAGCTGTGCCATTTACTTCTCGTTGAAGTAATCGGACTTTGATATGCTTGTTGCAAGCTAGAAATATAGTCATCGCTTCGCGGAGATGGAACCCCACGAGAGAGAAATCTTTCGGAGAGGTCAGCTTATTTATGATGTTCGATGCATTTCCTTCTAATGTCACTTCACTCCAATCTTTTTCAACCGCCAGCATAATAGCTTCCGTAAAAGCGTAGACTTCAACAAAATTTGCATCCTGCATATCTCTTATTGGACGGGCATGACAAGCCATCACTTGGCTAATATGATCACGAGCCACAAACCCAACTGTTCCATGTCTTGTATTCGTCACAAAGCTCCATCAAAGTTAATTTTAACAACTCCTACAGACGGTGTCGTCCAACGATGATTATTCTTAGTCAAGGCAGGCCTAAAATAAGCAAGTGCAGATGAGAATTCCTGATATAATAGATGAGCGCTGTTGACGATCAAGAAAGCCGGTTAAATGTTATTCTCATGTACCAAGGTGTTCCTTCGATTTCAAACGTTTCATAGGAGTGTAATGAGGAACGTAAATTTATTAAATCTAAAACCTGCAAAGCATATTCAAGCCATGACTTACAGGAGCTTTGTTGACCTCTTGGACTCGTCTATCAACCGCTGCTAGTGAGAGGATAGAGTTTGTTTCAGGACAATCTCTCATAGCATAGAGTTAGCTGAACCAAATGTGATTTGTGGATTTATGGTACTTATAGTTCCTATAATAATAAAGGGAGTAATTTAGCCATTGTCATGGGTTCTTCTTCCAAAGCATCGGCCCAAATAAGATGTGAAAGCGTTGATTGAAATAGGCCTAGCAATCAATACTTGGTTGGGTTGGACCTGAAAGAAAGAAATTATAGAAAAGCAAAACCATTTAAAGGGCGCCTGCTTGATAAATTTATGAACCAGTTAATGCTCTAAATAATGATCAAACTGGGAAATGAAAATTTGTAGATTTCCCTTAATCAAATCGTCCTTTTTTTCAGCACCCAACTATCCAACCTTCCTGATCCGGCCTAATACTACCTTGTCGGCAAACGACCAAAGCTCTCTCTCTAACCCAAACTCCACAACTCTTTCCATTGCTATTCAACATTTCATTAACTCAGATACCCCTTTTCATGGCCAAAAGATACATGCCCACATTATAAAATCTGGGTTTTCTCCTAATACCAATATTTCTATCAAACTCCTTATATTGTATCTAAAAACCGGGTGCCTTAAATATGCCAGCCAAATGTTCGATGAATTGCCGCTGCATACTTTGTCCGCTTACAATTATTTAATTGGCGGGTACCTGAAACACGGGAAAGTTCAGGAGTCACTTAGTTTGGTTCGTAGGATGGTTTATTCAGGTGAAAAGCCTGATGGATTCACATTTTCGATGATTTTAAAGGCTTCTGCTTCTGCTTCTGCTTGTGGGAGTAGTAGGGTGATGTTACCGCGGTTTTTAGGAAAGATGGCCCATGCCCAGATGGTGAAATTAGATGTGGAGCCTGATGAAGTGCTTTACACAGCGCTGCTTCACTCGTATGTGAAAATTGGAAAGTTTCAATATGCGAGGACTGTTTTTGATATGATGTCGGAAAATAATGTGGTTTGCTCAACGGCGTTGATCACTGGATACATGAACAATGGATCAGTGGAGGAGGCTGAAAATGTGTTTAACGAAACAATTGAAAAAGATGTGGTAGTTTTCAATGCAATGATCGAAGGTTACAGTAAATCGGTTGAATCTGCTAAGAAAGGAATTGAGATTTTTGTTGATATGCAACGGTTGAGTTTCAGGCCTAATATTTCAACTTTTGCGAGTGTAATTGGGGTTTGTTCTGTTTTATCAGCAGTTGAGATAGGTCAACAAGTTCAAGGTCAAATAATGAAGACCGAGTTCTTTGTGGACATAAAGATTGCGAGTGCTCTTGTTGATATGCATGCAAAATGTGGAAGAATTGAGGATGCCAGAAGAGTTTTTGACTATATGCCGGAGAAGAATGTTTTCACATGGACCTCCATGATTGATGGATATGGGAAGAATGGGAACTCCAATGAAGCGCTCGAGCTGTTCTATGTGATGCAAGAATGTTGTGTCGAACCAAATGATGTTACATTCCTTAGCGCTCTCTCTGCTTGTGGACATGCCGGCTTGCTTGCCAAAGGCCGTGAAATCTTTGAGAGTATGGAGAGAGATTATTCAATAAAACCGAAGATGGAGCACTATGCTTGCATGGTTGACCTTCTGGGACGTGCAGGGCGTTTAGATCTAGCATGGGAACTTGTAATGGGGATGACTCAGAAGCCCAGTTCCGATGTGTGGGCAGCTTTGCTCAGTTCTTGCAGGCTGTATGGCGATGTACAAATGGCTAGCTTAGCTGCCAACGAACTTTGTAAGTTAAACGCTGAAAGCAGGCCAGGGGCATTTGTCGCATTGTCAAATACTCTGGCAGCTGCTGGAAAATGGGATGGTGTGAGTGAGTTGAGGGAGATGATGAAGGTTAGAGGGATGTCAAAAGATACTGCCTGCAGTTGGGTGGGGAATGATGTGGTTTATAATGTTTCATCTTCCTAAAGCTATTTCAGGTTTTGTCCCACAGTCACCATGGTCCTTGAATGCTTGAATACAAGTAATTTTCACTCAGTTGCACCAGAACAGGTTGATTAGTAATTTCAGAAACATGTATCTGAGATTTAAAACTGCTGCATGAAAGTCAATTTCAATCCTTGAGCAGTATCCACATGATGGTGGAATGTTTTCCTTACGTCTTTGCTTTATTGAAGATAATCATGGGAGGCCGTCCAGCCCACACTGAGGAAGGTGGATCAAGCCCTCCATCGTGTTTTGTTTGAAAGCAATTTTACAGCAGCCACGAACTACTTGGGGCAAGCCGCCTAGTCATTTCCGACTTAATTATCCCACCGCCCAATAAAATAGACATTAAAATTTTATGTGAAAAATCTTTTCCGGAAAAATATGAAAGAAGAAAAATACAAAAATATTTTGGTAAGATATTCAATTATAGGGATTGATATTCAAAGTTCTGACTTAATATTTATTTATAAGGATAGATATTCAATTATAAAAAAATTATATATTAAATTTTCTACATAAAAAAATTATTTCTAATCAAACCAGATTTCTTACTTTTTCACAATTATATATTAATTAATTTGTGTCACATCTAATTCTAATCAAATTCTTATAAATACTAATAAGTGTTTCAATTATGTTGACAATTTAACATGTTACTGGCAAATTTGGCATCGCCCTTTATATAATAGCGATAAAAACCCAGATAATAGCGTGACCCTAGAAGAAACCGAAACCAGGGATAATCAAGGGACCATATAAAGTACTGTAAGCAAATCAGGTGGAGGTTTGGTATTGGTTAATTGGTCATCGCTCCCCTTTCAATAATTGTGGATTGCCCTAATGTAAACGCCACGTACCGATTTTATTTAATGATTTATCCTATTAATTTGTATAGCCTAGCTTGTCTCATTTCTTGCTCTACTTCATCAAACATTGTTATATCAGAAGCAATCGAGAAAACCAAAGAACATAGTTTGAGTATTCGGAAGAAGAAACAAATACGTGTTGCTGCTGTGGCGATGATTGTGAATGCAGGCCCTTAGGATTCCTGTTGGGTTTACCCTTTGCTTTTCTATCCCTCCTCATCTCCATCGTCGGCATCATCGTCTGGATTGTAGGGTTAGTCTTTCTCTTATTTTCAGATTGTTTTTCTTGCTGATTTGATGAATTCTTCAATGCAAAATCGAATTGATGGGGTTGTTTCTATTTTGGTTGTGATGATGATGGCAGGTTGGTGTTGACTTGAATCTGCCCGTGTTGCTTGTGCGTAACCATCATAGTAGAGTTCGCACTTGGTTTGATAAAGGCTTCCATTCTAGTCATGAAGTGGTTGATTATAGAACACGAACTCATCTCTGTTCAATCTTAATTTATAGTAATGCTTTTTTATTTAATTCAATTTTCAATCTCTCTCTCTGATATTTCTCTTTGATTGTGGGCTAAGAAGAGGAGGAATTCCTTTATTCACGTATAAGTAAGGACATACACATGATTTTATATTAAGAGGTGAATTTATAAATTTTAAAGAAAATAAAAGTAGACTAAAATATACGGTAATTTTAAATATTCAGAATCCCGAATAACAAGATAGATAAAATAATTTCATACAACATAACTGAAGATACTCGTTTTTTTCATTTGAATATTATTTATATTTTATTATTATTATTATTTTATTATTATTATTTAAAAAAATTATTTACTATTCTAGACAGGCCCAATACCCGAGGCCCACTTACAATCAAACCCAAATCGGGAGCCCAATGGAAACCCTAAATTAATTAGGGTTTGTATCATCCCAGCCGCCGCTCTCCTTGCCAGCCGTTGGATCTAGGTTAGATCCATCGGCCCAGATGGTTCCAGATGCAAACCCTAGGGTATAATACCCTAGGACCACGCGGCGGCGCCTCTGCTTCCAGCCGCTCCACGTTGCCGATGCTGCTGCCACGACGTCCACCAAAGGCTTCCAGAAGAGCCCTTCCAGCCGCACACGTCGCTCTACAGTGAGTCACCACTGGAAGTCTGGTGACTCACTAAACAACCACCTTATTAACTGGTCCGAGAGCCACACCGTCGATGGCTATAAAAGCCATCGACCACCTGCAAACAAGGAGGGATCCAACAGCCACAGAAAAGAAAAAAAAGCAATCCAGCAACCATAAATCACCAAAACAACAAGGAAAAGAGAGAAGAGAAACTTACCGAGGGAACAGCGGTCATCAGAGACTCCTTGCGCCGTTGGAAAGCCAAAGGTCGAAGGTAAAAAAATTAGATCTACGCATTTCAGTAGTATTTTAGGCTAAAAAACCTCCGGATTTAGCTTTAGGGGAAACCAGGCTTTAATTTGGGGTGGGTTTTGTAATTTCCGGCCACCGATGTGGTGGTCGGCGGTGGATTTGGCGGTGGCCGACCAGAGATCGTTTCCCTCCAGTGAGGGAAATTAAGAGAGAAGGGAGAGAGCTCTTCTTCTCTCATTTTTTAGAGAGAAGAAGAAGAGAAGAAATGAGGATGTTGGCCCTTCGGGCCAGCCGTTTGGGAAAATATATATCCCTTCCCAAACGACGTCGTTTTGGGAAGGTGTATATGCGTAATTTACACGTATGGACAAACTCTTTCTGCAGCCATCTTAGTTTTGTAACATTTCATTTTAGTCACTAAAATCATTTCATATATGTCGTGATTTAGTCCTTTAATTTTATTTTCTTATAATTTAGTCCTGATCGAATATTTATATAAATAATTAAGGTAAAATATGTATTGTCCTTACTCTTTCAATAATATTTATTTTAATCCTGACTAGTAATTTAGGTACATATTATAATTAATCCTTTAAACTTTATTAAAATTTATTTTAGTCCCGTATTAATTTTTTAGGGTTAAATTACATTTTTAATGTATATACTACATAATATTTATAATTATGGCCATTATTATTTATATTCTATAATTTAATAATTAAATTTTATATAATTTTGACCATAAGTTTTATATATCTTGTGATTTAATTCTATAATTTTAATTTCTTTTATATTTTAGTTATTTATCATTTTTTATTACTTAATCATATATATATATATATTATTTATTCAAAATCTTATTTATAAATTTAATATAGAATACTTTTTATTATAAGCATGTTTTAATTTAATATTAAAGAAAATGACCGTCTTAAAGCACCTATAAGTCCATTTTCTGATTTTTTTTACTCTATAAAATATATATTAATTTTTTATTAATATTTATTTAATATCGAAGAAAAGAGCTGTCTTAAGGCACCTAGAAGTCTTTTTCTGATATTTCTTAATAAATAAATATTTTATTTATAAATTAATAGATTTTATTAAAGATACTAATAAATTTGAAATAATAAGAATATAAATTAAATGTATCTTTGAAATTTTAAATTTCCAATAATATAGACAATTTATAATTAATAAAGTACCAATTTTGGGCATTATAGGGGTGCTAATCCTTCTCTAAACGTAATCGACCACGAATCCTGTTTTACTAAAATTTTTGGTTATACGCAGATCAATTTTATCTTTTAAATTATGTTTTATTCAAAACTATTTTAAAAGATTATTTTTCCAGGTATTTGACCTACCTAACCCCAAAAGATCAATGGCGACTCCCAAAATATTTTTTTAAAATCAAAATCATTTATTTATTCGTTTTATTTTTCCCACCAAGTTAAAAATTTCGTACCCGGGCAAAAATCGATTACGACAGCTAGGCGACTCTGTTGGGGACTGATCAAGCTTTTAAAATCAATTATAAATTGTCTCTATTAATTAGAAATTTAAAATTCATATAAAATTATATATTATTTTCATAATATTTATATTATTTTTAATGTTTTATTTTATTTTTCAAGTATTAAATTTCATTATTTATTGTCTGTCAGAGGTTTGAACATTTCTCCTCACACAAACACATGCATTGCATAACATAAGCTTTTTAATCAAGCTTGTCCCTTTTAAGTGGGAGTGAAAGCGACGTCTTCGTGAGAATTTATTCTCCGTGTCAGACCTAGCAAGTAACTTTCGGGGTTTATATGCTCTATGTCTTAGTGGGAATTTATTCTCCGTGTCAGGCATAGAGAAGTGTATCCCCTCGAATTGAACTCGATCCACTTTAGTCTGTGATGGACTAGGATTGAGGGTTAACAGCCCAAGGGGGCACTAACAAGGACAATTCGGGTACCTTTATTCTTAGATCTAAAACCCTGCATATAATAAACCCTAGAAACTCTTCTGATCTGAAGCCATGCCGAAATTTTGTCCAAAATAGGTGTACACACAGGAGAAATGAATTCTAACTTTTCCTTTTAATTTTTTCATTTATTTTCTTACTGAATAAATTGTATGTGAATTTAAATTATTTAAAGTATGAAGAAAGCATGTTTAAATAAAGATATTTAGGTAGACATTATTAAATTATTTTTCCTTTATTATGTAAATAATTCATTTCTTTTTGTGTGTGTTTTTTCTTCTGTTTGGATAACATCATATAGGATAAAAGGCATTGATCCTCGTGTTAATTGTCTCATTGGAAAACCTTCATCCATGGATAAAAAGTGTTCAAATCAAATAGTTCTAAACTCAGAAGTAGGACAGTGGGCTGAGGACTTACAAAGACAAGGGGGAGACAATCTACAGGATGACTATGTATCTGAGTTAGTCAGTTATGCTCCAGTTTCGCTAAAAAGAAATGATATACAAGATTTTCGAGGCATTTGGGAGATTTGGGACTCAAACAAAAAGTTGCAGTTTTATCAGACTTACGGGGACATCCCATATTTGCTCTATGTAGAAGTTGATGATGACTTACTTAGAGCCCTAATTCAATTATGGAATCCAGGGTACAATTACTTCACTTCAATAAGGAGGACTTGGTTCCTACTATTGAAGAGTACACAACTTTGCTACATATAGAAGGGGCTTTGGAAAATCGAATTTATTCAAGGTCAATTAAAACTCAACCTTTTCGAGTTAAATTAGCAAAGATTTCCAGAGTACGAGAGGAATGGGTGGTATCCCGTACAAAACAAAAGGGCAAAAGCGAAGGCATTGCTTGGACCAACATTAAAGAAATTATTCAGAGTCATCCAAATGATAAAGTACGATTCGATCTCTTTGCTCTGGTATGTATGGTATGGTCATCTTCCCGAAAGTATTGGGATATATTGAAGCTGCAGTAGTAGATTTGTTTGAGCAGCTACCAAAAAGGGTTAATCCTGCTTCTGCAATTCTAGCAGAGACTTTCAGATCGTTAACGCTTGTAGGAAGCTAGGAGGTGGATGATTCTCAGGATGTGCCCAATTATTATATGTCTGGATCCGTAGCCATTTTTGGAGGACAGAAAAGGTTTCATGCCGTCGCTTTAATACAGACTACTCACCATTGAAAGAATTTCTGGAGCAAGAATGGCCGAAAGAAATTAAGAAAGATATGTGGATTAATGCCTTTCAAAATCCGCAAAGTGATGACATTGTTTGGCGAGCCCCGTGGCAAATCCAAAGGGGATTATTTTACAAATGTGGTGATTACAACTGGGTAATGCTACTCGGATTGTGGGGAGGAATCGGATATGCACCACTTCTGGTCATAAGACAGTATGAAGGTCATCAATTTGTTCCTGTCACTACTGATTACATTCGTGTGAGTTCGCATTCCACAGCAAAAATTATAAAAGAAATATCATGGAGGCCTTTACAGCTTGGAAAACAACTTTTTGTATCCGAGCTAAAGCAGCAAAAGAAATGTTAACTCCTGATTATGAGGAATGGAGATCTATCAGGAAAAATGAAAATATTCCTCTACCAGACCAAAATGAGGATATCTCTATGGAAGATCGTATTAAGGTGGTTCCATCAGAGATTGAAATCCTAAGAGTTGAGTTTGAAGCGGAAAGAGAAGGTTGGTCAAAACAATTAGAGAAAATGAGACAAGATAAAGCTATGTTGGGTGTTGACGTTGACTTTCATTCAGCACAATGTGCAATGCTGAGAGAAAGCAAAGAAAAAGTTGATGGTGAATTCAGAACGTTAAAGAAGAATTACCATGAGCTATATAAATCCCGGAAAGCATCAGGACCGAGCCGATCAACAGTACAGATGACCAAAGAATTGAACATCGAGAAAAGTCGAGTTGAAGATTTGAAAGGAAAGAATAGCCGTCTACTCAAAAGCCTTGAGAAAGGAAAGCAGAAAATGGAAGATTTTGAGGTTGACAGAAAAGAGCGAATTATAAAACACAAAGATGAACACCGCGAGATCATGAATGAAATGCAGAGAGAAATGGATCGAGCCAAAGATTTAGAAGAGATAAAGAACGACATGCTTGAGAAATTTGAAGGTAAGAAAAATACCATGTTCAAGGGATTTGAATCTGAAATGAACCATCTGATTGCCGAACTTGAAGTTAGGGGCCAAAGGATTGAAGAGTTCGATATTGAAAAAGAAAAATGGGAGCTGGAAAGAAGAATTTCAACACCAAACTTGAGGTAGAGCAAGAAGTGGCTAGCAATTGGATGCAAAGATGCAGAAATAAGAATGTTCAAATCCAGAAGCTTAATCAAAGACGCAAGAAGCACGAACAAAACTTGAAGAATATCTGGATCAGTCTAGAAACAAAAACTCAGAGTTTAATGCTTACATTTTGCAACTTGAAGAGTCATTATTTCAAGAAAAAGTTCGTCTAGGACCTAGTGATCTTAAAGAAAGTAACGAGGAGAGTGCTGCACTGCGAAGATGCATTAGAGATCTTGAAAAAACTCTACACAATTGTCAAGTCAAAATCACTGAGTTAGAGCAAACTCTCGAATGAACTAATGAACAATGGCAAAAATCGACTAATTTCTATGTAGAAAGAAGTGAAGAAAGGAGCAATATGGTATTCGAGGCCATGGTACAAATGAGCGAAGTTGCCAGATATGTTGGGGAGCTAGCTGTTGAAGCAAAAATAATTGAGCATCACGTTGATCCAGTTTTAAGTTCGGAAAGAAGATTTCATGGTTGATGAAAGAAATTATAGATCTTAATAGGAAAGCTACGCCGTATCTGTAGTTATGAACTATTATAAAGAAACTTTTGTATGCCGATGGAAGTTGTTCTATGACAGTTAACTTTTTGGGATCAATACCTTTTGCATACATGCATTTTGCATACATTCATTATTCATTTCATTATTTTCTTTATGTATAATTTTTATTATTAAGATAACATTCATTAATTAAAATTTGAAAAAATAATATCAAAAGAATTTTCAATCGTAGTTATTCTGGCCAAACGAGAAATACAACATCACTAAAGTACTAGACAAGCTACTAAGAAAATTATGGAGGATAAAATACAACGTATTGAGTAACAACATAATAAAGAACAAGCAAGATGAAAATGAAGTTAGAGAAAATTGAAGCCAGTAGTGCAAACTCACAAGACAGCATGATGCAGAAAATATAAGACATGTTTAAAAAGCAGGCTATCATTGGAAAAATTCATGAAAATCCTGTATCTTTCGACCAAGAACCTATGTATCCTCTAGGTTTCCCACCGGAACCAATTTATCACTCTGGTACTACACCTATACAAATCAATGCCCGCACATCAGCACTTCAAGAGGCCAAACCACATGAAAATCAACAAGTGGATCCTGCATCTTCAAGCAAAAATCCACTTATATCAGATGTGAAAATAGGGGATTTTAATGCTGAGCATCTAATCCCAGATTTGAATGAGCTGAATGAGAAAGAAAAAGTAAATGAAGAATTGACCAGACAGATCAGGAGCTTAGAAGAACGAATGAAATCCGTGGAAATAACTAAATCATTCTATGGGTTAGACGCTAGTGAGTTGAGTTTGGTTCCAGACCTAATCCTCCCCATCAAGTTCAAAGTTCTCAAATTTGATAGATATGACGGTACCACATACCCTTCATCCCACATTACTATGTTTTGTCGCAGAATATGTGAAAGATGAGAAATTGTTAATTCACTGCTTTCAAGATAGTTTGACAGGACCAGCCTTAAAATGGTATACTCAACTGACCAAAGCCAACATTAGATCCTGGAAGGATTTGGCTAAGGCATTCCTAGAGCAGTACCACCATGTGACAGATATGGTCCCTGATAGATGGACTCTCCAAAATTTGGAGAAAAACAATAACGAAACATTCAGACAGTATGCTCATAGATGGTGTGACACAACAGCCCAAGTTCAGCCACCTCTATCAGAAAAAGAGGCCACAGTAATGTTTGTCCATACGTTAAAAGCTCCTTATTTAAGTCATCTAATGGGGAATGCAACCAGAAATTTTGCAGATTTGGTCATTTCTGGAGAACTCATTGAAAATGTCTTGAAAAGTGGAAAAATTGAATCAAATGAGGGGTCTAGTTCCAAAAGACCTATGTACCGGAAAAAAGAGAATGAAGTCAACAATGCAAACTCTTACAACAAGGATTCTTTGAAAAGTGTTAAAATAACCCAGCCAAGGGTTAAGAAAGAATAAACAAACACTAATCGAGTAGAGTCTAGAGGATCTCGAAGGGAAAGTGAACCCTATATTGAAATCTATGATTCACTGTTAAAAGCAGATATCATACGGCCCTATCCTTTGGTTCCATGCAACCACCATTCCCTCCATGGTATGATATAAAAGCGCACTGTGTTTACCATAAGGAATTACGGGTCATTCTATCGAAAACTGTTTAGCATTCAAAAGGGTGGTCCAAAATTTGATCAACACTGGAAAGTTAGAATTCAATTCGCCAACTACATCAAATCATCCGCTGCCAAATCATGGAGATAAAAACATAAACGCAATCCAGGAAGAGAACGGAAAGAAAGCAAAAACTGACATTCTGAAATTAAATCTCCTTTTGTTTGGATATTTCAACAACTCTCATTATCCGGTATAATTCACAAGAATTCAGGGCAAAGCATAATGAAGGCAAGAATTATTATGAATATCATCAAGAGAATGGACATGAAATGCAACTATGTCCTAAATTTAGGGATTTGGTGCAAAAATTGATGAATAACAGAGAGATAGAATTCTTTGAAGAAGAACCAGGGAAAAGAGAAGATGATGTTTGCTCATCAGAAGATTCTAAACCTAATCAGAGAACAAGTGATCCCGTGATTATTAATGTGAAATCATCTACAGTGAATTCTGCATCAACAAAGCCGAAAGTGATTATCACAACTCCTTTATTATTTCCATATAAAGACACCCGTAGGGTACCTTGGAATTATACTACCAATATTTCAATGGTAGGAGGATCTGTTTCTCTGGAAAAATCAGAAGATAAAATACAGAGTGTGGATTCTACGTCTGAAGCAGTGAGTGAAGTCAAATTCTTTACAAGAAGTGGAGATATTACTCTCCCGAAACATCAAATACATCAAAACAGGTGAAAGTAAAAGGAAAAGCCATGGTAATACCCCAAAAGGTATTTGATGATGAATCCCCTCCAACATTCAATGAGCATGTAACAGAAAAACAAGCGCAAGAATTTTTGAAATTCCTTAAACATAGTGAATAGTGTGGTTGAACAGCTACATAAACAGCAAGCGCGGATTTCTATTCTTGATCTATTGATGAATTCAGAAGCACACAGAAATGCCTTGATGAAAATGCTTAATCAAACCTTTATCCCTAAAGATATATCCCTCAACAAGCTTAACATAATTGTGGGATATATAGCCGCTGACAATTACATAACGTTCACGGATGATGAAATACCTGAAGGCGGAATGGGGTCAGTAAAAGCTTTGAATATTACCACACATTGTCAAATGTCATATTTTGCCAGGAGTATTGATTGACAATGGATACGCTCTTAACTTGATGCCTCTGGTCACACTTCAAAGAATGCCGGTGGATAAATCGCACATGAAAAGTTATCAGAATATAGTGCGAGCTTTTGATGGCACTCAAAAAGAGGTGCTTGGGAAAATGGAAATACCGTTGTTGATCAGACCAGTCGTGTACAATATTGACTTTGTGGTGATGGATATCCACCCTACATATAATTGTTTATTATGGAGGCCATGGATTTATCCTGCAGGAGCTGTTCCTTCTTCATTACATCAGAAATTGAAATTCGTTGTTGATGGACAACTAATATGCGTAGGAGCTGAGGAAGAAATCATTGCGTCTATAACAAGTGATGTTCCGTATATTGAAACCAATGATGATGCTCTCGAATGCTCTTTCCGAGCTTTTGAATTTGTCAATGCAACCTTTATTACAGAGGGAAGCAAAATTCCACATCCCAGATTGTTTGATTGCACCAAGATGACTGTACGACAGACTTTAGGCACCGGAGCTAAAACTGGGAAAGGTTTGGGAAAGAATCTTCAAGGGAGTTCAGTTCCTGTAAGTATGAAGATGAAGAAAGATCATTTTGGGCTTGGATTTAAGCCCAATTTTCAGCAAAAGAACAAAGAGATGAAAAGAAGATGTGAAGATAGAAAGGCAAGGTTGAAAGGAGAAGAAATCCCTTGGGAACACATGTTTTTCCCGCAGTTAAAGACCACATTCAGATCAGTAGGAATGGTTAATGTAGAACAATAGCTTGTTGATGCTTTTAAAGAAGAAAAGTTGACAAAAGATCAAAGCAGAGTTGAAGAAGCTATGGAAGGATTATTTATCAACATGATCATGAATGACAACAAGATTGGCAAATACTTGGCTAAGATTCGCACTTGTTTTCCTGGAGAAACACTCAACAATTGGACTGTTGAAGACCTCCCTGTAGTTTTTAATATTAACACAGAGTAATATTCAGAACTAATCTTTATGTTTAGCCCAAGAATATGAAAACTTTTTTTATCTTGTAAAGGAAATTATGTTAAGTTCACTTAATATCAAATATAAGAAATTTTCTTTAAAATTCTCAAATGGCAATCATTCTTTACATTTTTACATTCATTATTTTTCATTTATTTCCTAAATTTACTATATCCTTTCAGAAATATGTCCGACTTAAATTTGTAGGTGTCACAATGTTAATAGCATGTTTATTCCTAAATTAATCGAGAGATAAATTTAGAGCAGCCCATATGTCTGGAGGAAATCAATGAGTGTGAGGATGAACTAGAATGTGATGTTCCTACTGAATTATTAAGACTGGTAGAAAAAGAAGATAAACAAATTTTACCTCACAAAGAAGATATTGAGACTGTAAATCTAGGAACAGATGAAGAAATGAAAGAGGTGAAAATTGGTACTACTCTGACAATCCAGATAAAAACAAGAATTGATAAATCTCCTTCAAGAGTTCAAAGATATCTTCTCCTGGTCTTATCAAGATATGCCTGGTTTGAGTACAAATATAGTGATGCACAAACTTCCAATCAGTCCAGAATATAAACCGGTCCAACAAAAGCTCAGGCGAATGAGGCCAGAAATATTGTTGCAGATCAAAGAGGAAGTGATGAAGCATATTAATGCAGGTTTCCTACAGGCAGCCAAATACCCAGAATGGGTAGCCAACATTGTTCCAGTACCAAAGAAAAATGGGAAAGTTCGAATGTGTGTGGATTACAGAGATCTCAACAAAGCTAGTCCGAAAGATAGCTTTCCATTACCCCACATAGACACCTTGGTGGACAATACTACAGGACATGTATGGTTTTCATTCATGGATGGCTTTTCAGGATATAATCAGATAAAAATGAACCCTGAAGACATGGAAAAAACAATATTTATAACCATTTGGGGCACATTCTGCTATAAAGTAATGCCATTTGGATTGAAAAATGCAGGGGCAACGTATCAAAGAGCCATGGTAACTTTGTTTCATGACATGATGCACAAAGAGATTGAAGTATATGTGGATGACATGATTGCCAAATCCCGAACCGAAGAAGAACATATTCAAAATTTGAGAAAGCTTTTCCAGAGATTAAGGAAGTATCAATTAAAGCTCAACCCCGCTAAATGCACTTTTGGGGTAACTTCCGGGAAGCTTTTGGGATTTGTGGTCAGCAAAAAAGGAATCGAGATTGATCCAGATAAAGTAAAAGCAATTCAAGATCTTCCACCACCCAATACAAAAAAAGAAGTTCGAGGTTTTTTGGGAAGATTAAATTATATATCTCGGTTCATTTCTCAATTAACTTTAAAAATGTGATCCAGTGTTCAAATTACTTCGAACGAACAATCCTGAAGTCTGGAATAATGAATGTCAAGAAACTTTGGATATTATTAAGAAATATTTATCCAATGCCCCCATTTTAGTATCACCAATGCCTGATAGACCGTTAATTCTCTACTTGACAGTCTTTGAAAATTCGATGGGATGTGTACTGGGACAGCATGATGAATCTGGAAGAAAGTAAAAAGCCATTTATTATTTGAGCAAGAAATTTACTGATTGTGAAATTCGATATCCACCAATACAAAAATTATGTTGTTCCTTGGTATGGGCTACTCGAAGACTCAGACAATACATGTTATATCATACTACTTGGTTGATATCCAAACTTGATCCTTTGAAATTCTTAATGGAATCACCAGCTTTGACAGGCAGAATGGCTAGATGGCAGATGTTATTATCCGAGTTTGATATTGTATATGTCAACCAAAAAGCGATAAAAGGAAGTGTCATAGCTGATTTTCTAGCCAGTCGTGTATTAGATGATTATCAGCCTTTGAGCTTTAATTTTCCAGATGAAGATTTGTTGTGCATATCCATGAATAAAGAAGTCAAAACAAATGATGAATCTTGGAAGCTTTACTTTGATGGAGCATCCAACGCCTTGGGACGAGGAATCGGGGCAGTGTTAATTTCTCCAGAAAATATTTATTATCCTTTTACAAGCAGACTAGAATTCTTTTGCACCAATAACATGGTGGAATATGAAGCTGTGTCATGGGATTGAAAGCAGCCATAGAAAGAAAAATTAAATGTCTCAAGATATATGGAGAGTCATCGTTAGTGGTGTATCAATTACGAGGTGAATGGGAAACAAAAGATCCCAAATTATTGGGATACCGAAATTTTACCCTCGAATTAGTGAAAGAATTTGAGAGAGTCACCTTCAATTATCTCCCTCGAGAAGAAAATCAAATGGCAGATGCTTTGGCTACATTAGCTGCTATGTTTTAGGCAACTAAGAAAGTTGATATGATGCCAATCAAAATACAAGTATATGAAATTCCTGCACATTGTTACAGTGTGGAAGAAGAGGTAGATGGCAAACCATGGTATTATGATATCCTGCAATATATCAAATATCAAAGCTATCCACAAAATGCATCTGAAATTGATAAAAAAACCTTGAGAAGAATGGATGCTGGATACTTTCTTGATGGCGAGACTATGTTTAGAAGAAGCAATGATCAAATGCTATTGAGATGTTTAAATACCAGCGAAGCCAGAAGCATCATTGAGGAAGTACACAGTGGAATATGTGGAACACATGCAAATGGTTTTTCCATGGCTAGAAAAATAATGAGATATGGATATTATTGGGCTACCATGCACACAGATTGCATTGATTATGCAAGAAATGTCATAAATGCCAGATATATGTAGATAAGATTCATGTACCCCCATCTCATTTACATGTAATGACAGCACCCTGGCCATTTTCTATGTGGGGAATAGATGTCATTGGGGCAATCACACCAAAAGCATCGAATGGACATTGTTTCATCCTTGTGGCAATTGATTATTTTACCAAGTGGGTTGAAGCTGCTTCATATGCCAATATTAAGAGGTCTACAGTCTGAAAATTCATAAAGAAAGAAATAATTTGTCGGTATGGGCTACCAGAAAGGATCATTACAGATAATGCTCTGAACCTGAACAACAAAATGATGACTGAACTTTGTGCACAGTTTAAGATCAAACATGCAAACTCAGTGGCATATCGTCCAAAGATGAATGGGGCAGTTGAAGCGGCAAATAAGAACATCAAGAGAATCATTACAAAGACCATTGAAACTTACAAAGATTGGCATGAGAAGTTACATTTTGCTTTATATGCATATCGAACTACTGTTCGAACATCTACTGGGGCAACGCCTTTTTCTTTAGTATATGGAATGGAAGCAGTCTTACCGATTGAAGTTGAGATTCCATCACTTCGAATTTTGAGAGAAGTAAAATTGGATGAATCTGAATGGATCCAAGCTCGATTTGATCAATTGAACCTTATTGAGGAGAATAGATTAAAAGCTATTTTCCATGGACAGATGTATCAAAAACGGATGATGAAGTCTCATGATAAGAAAGTACATCCAAGAGAATTCCAAAAGGGTGATCTAGTACTAAAAAAGATCTTGCCTATACATAAAGATTTCCGTGGGAAATGATGCCTAATTGGGAAGGGCCATACGTTGTAAAAAAGGCCTTTTCCGGAAGAGCGTTGATCTTGGCAGAAATGGATGGAAAAGTTCTGAGAAACCCAATAAACTCAGATTCTGTCAAGAAATATTATGCTTGAAGAAAAAAATGAAATAAAGAAAAAAAAGAAAAAAAAGAAGAAGAAAATAAAAAAGAGGGTCAAGATAAAAGCCCGCAAAGGGCGTCTTACAACCAAGGAAGGATTTGAGTTGAAAACCTGAAAGTGCGGCTCAAATGTATGTTGATATTAGGCATCTGGCAATTGAACCCTCTTAAGAGTTTGATATTTTGGGAGGAACTTTACATCTACAAGCATTCTGGCAACGTTTGAGATCTTCCAGATATTAGCTTACATCAGTGCTCTAAATTGTATCAATTTGATTAATTTAGAAATACTTATGCTAATAATTTGTTGAGTCATTTGAATTTTTATCATTCCTATGCTTGCCATAACTTTGGATACAATTCTATCTATTTATTAATAAATTCTAAGTTTATTTTCTCTAAATTCAATTTATTTTTTTGAGATTCAATTTATTTTCGAAATTCAATTTATTCTTTTATTTTGTAAATGGATTAACATAATTTTGAAATAAGCTAAAGTTTTTGAATATCACTTTATGTTAATACTTTTAAGTGCATAGAATACAAAGTAAGTCTTATCAACATTTGCAATCATTGTTGAAAAGAAAACAAATTATTACCATCATAGAGTTATTTGGAAACGGAACAAGAAGAAATCTGTTCTCAATTGGCAGATTATGAATATAGCCATTTTCCATACAGCAGTACAAAAATGCTTCGAATTTACAAATTATGGCTCTACATCGTATAAGTACTATGATGTTTTGGTCCAAACACCAACTGAAGCAACCACCACGTTATCATGGTAGAAATAAGGAGGCCCAATAGCATCTTCTGGAAGTGTTCTTGAGTTATCTGATCTGGTTCAGTAAGAACTCCAAAACCAATCATTAGATTAGAAGATGAACTGCATGATTGTCTTCATCAAGAAGCTTCTTTCCAAGCTACCTCTGCTTCTTCTTTTTTTAAGAAAACCATAGCCCAAGTTTCACTTTTTCTTGTAATTGGGATCATTGCATAATGGCTTTCTATCTTTTACCAGAAGAAGTGTGTCAGCAGCCTTAGCCATTTGAGCAGCACATATAAAATCTGTCAACTCTACAATTGATGAATCAGGACCACATCTCTACACTATTGAAGACTCAGTATCTGAGTATCCCATTTTTGTCAAGTATAACAGTTTACTCTCCTCATCAGAATCAGAATTCAGGATTTCCTCGGTATTAGAAGAACTATCAATATCTGTGAAATCACCCTGAAATATCACTTCATAATCAGATGAGCAGTTATCAGAATCAACATGTTACATGAGTGCAGACTTTTCAAGAGCCTATACCATTGAGTTTTGTTCTCTAAGTGGTTTTGTGATATCATTCAGGCATATCTACATCTATATTCTCCAAAGATGATAGATTCGCTTTTCAAAGAAGAAAGATTTATGGAATTTCTACACAATTGAAGAAAGACCCAGTTCACCACTTTGAGATGAACTTAACATTCATGCATCATATCTAGACATTTTCAAATAGGGGCATTTTCATTCATTTTATCCATGTTGAATATTTGAATTCATCACCCAATGGATTACCATTACCAGAGAAAGTTCATAATGAGAAGAACTCATCTGAAGAAGGAAGAAGAAGTTCATAATGAGAAGAACTTGTTGAACCTTATGCTTTAATTCATCACTTGATGGATCAACATTTCCAGAAGCGTTCATAATGAGAAGAACTCATCTGAAGAAAGAAGAAGAAGTTCATAATGAGAAGAACTTGTTCAACCTTTTGCTTTAATTCATTACCCGATGGATTAGCATTGCCAGAGAAGTTCATAATGAGAAGAACTCATCTGAAGAAGAAAGAGGAAGTTCATAATGAGAAGAACTTGTTCAACATTTTGCTCAAATCCATCACTTGATGGATCAGCATTGCCAGAAGCGTTCATAATGAGAAGAACTCATCTGAAGAAAGAAGAAGAAATTCATAATGAGAAGAACTTGTTCAACCTTTTGCTTTAATTCATTACCCGATGGATCATCATTGCCAGAGAAAGTTCGTAATGAGAAGAACTTATCTGAAGAGGAAGAAGAAGTTCATAATGAGAAGAGCTTGTTCAACCTTTTGCATGACTCTATCACAGAAGAAGATAGACCAGCATCAATATTTTCAGAAGTGTTCATAATGAGAAGAACTCATCTGAAGAAGAAGGAGCAGAACTTATTCAACCTTTACATGATTATATCACAGAAGGAGATAAATTGTCATCCCCAGTGGAAAAGTTCATAATGAGAAGAACTAATCCCAAAGAAGAATTTGTTCAACATTTCCATCATAATCAAGTGAAGTCAAATGAAAAAAACTTATTATCTTTTCATCTTTGCCCTGTTATTTTTAACATAAGAATAAGCAAAAAGAGGCAACTGAAGATACTCGTTTTTTTCATTTGAATATTATTTATATTTTATTATTATCATTATTATTATTATTATTATTATTATAATTTTTATTATTATTATTAAAAAAATTATTTACTATTCTAGACAGGCCCAATACCCGAGGCCCACTTACAATCAAACCTAAATCGGGAGCCTAATGGAAACCCTAAATTAATTAGGGTTTATATCATCCCAGCCGCCGCTCTCCTTGCCAGCCGTTGGATCTAGGTTAGATCCAACGGCCCAGATGGTTCCAGATGCAAACCCTAGGGTATGATACCCTAGGACCACGCGGCGTCGCCTCTGCTTCCAACCGCTCCACGTTGCCGATGCTGCTGCCACGACGTCCACCAAAGGCTTCCAGAAGAGCCCTTCCAGCCACACACGTCGCTCTACAGTGAGTCACCACTAGAAGTCTGGTGACTCACTAAACAGCCACCTTATTAACTGGTCCGAGAGCCACACCGTCGATGGCTATAAAAGCCATCGACCACCTGCAAACAAGGAGGGATCCAACAACCACAGAAAAGAATAAAAAGCAATCCAGCAACCACAAATCACCAAAACAAAGGAAAAGAGAGAAGAGAAACTTACCGAGGGAACAGCGGTCATCAAAGACTCCTTGCGCCGTCAGAAAGCCAAAGGTCGAAGGTAAAAAAAATTAGATCTACGCATTTCAGTAGTATTTTAGGCTAAAAAACCTTCGGATTTAGCTTTAGGGGAAACCATGCTTTAATTTGGGGTGGGTTTTGTAATTTTCGGCCACCGGATGTGGTGGCCGGTGGCGGATTTGGCGGTGACCGACCGGAGATCGTTTCCCTCCGGTGAGGGAAATTAAGAGAGAAGTGAGAGAGCTCTTCTTCTCTCATTTTTTAGAGAGAAGAAGAAGACAAGAAATGAGGATGCTGGCCCTTCGGGCCAGCCGTTTGGGGAAATATATATCCCTTCCCAAACGACGTCGTTTTGGGAAGGGGTATATGCGTAATTTACACGTATGGACAAACCCTTTCTGCAGCCATCTTAGTTTTGTAACATTCCATCTTAGTCACTAAAATCATTTCCTATATGTCGTGATTTAGTCCTTTAATTTTATTTTCTTATAATATAGTCCTGACCGAATATTTATATAAATAATTAAGGTAAAATATGTATTTAGTCCTTACTCTTTCAATAATATTTATTTTAATCCTGACTAGTAATTTAGGTACATATTATAATTAATCCCTTAAACTTTATTAAAATTTATTTTAGTCCCGTATTAATTTTTTAGGGTTAAATTACATTTTTAATGTATATACTACATAATATTTATAATTATGGCCATTAATTATTTACATTCTATAATTTAATAATTAAATTTTATATAATTTTGACCATAAGTTTTATATATCTTGTGATTTAATTCTATAATTGTAATTTCTTTTATATTTTAGTTATTTATCATTTTTTATTACTTAATCATTATATATATATATATATATATATATATATATATATATTATTTATTCAAAATCTTATTTATAAATTTAATATAGATTACTTTTTATTATAAGCATGTTTTAATTTAATATTAAAGAAAAGGACTGTCTTAAAGCACCTAGAAGTCCGTTTTCTGATTTTTTTTACTCTATAAAATATATATTAATTTTTTTATTAATATTTATTTAATATCGAAGAAAAGAGCTGTCTTAAGGCACCTAGAAGTCCTTTTCTGATATTTCTTAATAAATAAATATCTTATTTATAAATTAATAGATTTTATTAAAGATACTAATAAATTTGAAATAATAAGATTATAAATTAAATATATCTTTGAAATTTTAAATTTTCAATAATAGAGACAATTATAATTAATAAAGTACTAATTTTGGGCATTATAGGGGTGTTAATACTTCCCTAAACGTAATCGACCACGAATCCTGTTTTACTAAAAAATTTTGTTATACGCAAATCAATTTTATCTTTTAAATTATGTTTTATTCAAAACTATTTTAAAAGATTGTTTTTTCAGGTATTTGACCTACCTAATCCCAAAAGATTAATGGCGACTCCCAAAATATTTTTTTAAAATCAAAATCATTTATTTATTCGTTTTATTTTTCCCACCAAGTTAAAAATTTCGTACCCGGACAAAAATCGATTACGACAATAACATATTGGAAAGTTGATTCAACAGTTCAAATACTCTACAGAAACAAATTTATATACAAAAAATTGGGCAAATGTGCGATTTTACCATATCAAATATTAATCGTTTATTATATTATAAAATATTGATCAAATACTAAAATATATACCATAATAACTTCACACCTAAATCATGAAATCTCATCAAATCCATTAATATTTGCTCTCAGAATAATAGCCATGTAAACTTCATTTTTTGACATCTTTTTAATTTGGTATTGAACTTTAAATTTCATTTATCACTTTTAATTCAATTTCGAATCATTTTAATCTAATAAACTTATTTGAATTAAATACCCTTCTCAATAATTAAAATAATTTTTTAAATCATTAAAAAGATTTTCTTAACTATTTGGCTTAAGAAAATCTTATTTAGAAAAATGAAGATGTTATATAATAAGATAATTGCACGAAGCAAGCGGCCTCGGTGATAAAAATTATTGTTATTTTAGCGGCTTCGGTGGTAAAAATTATTGTTATTCTTTGAGGCCTCGAGTTCGAGCACCACGAATACTAAGGGTATGAGCGTTCAATTTGAATGATTGAGAGTTACCTTTAAACAGATACTACATTATACTTTGATTAATATATCATTAATAAAATTAATAAAATTAGATTGAGTAATATATCAATAAATTAATATTTTAATTGATGTTCAATTTTAAATAAATATATATAATTTATTATTTAGAAAAAAATTATATCATTAGACTAATAATATAGTAATTAGATTGAGTTGTTTCATATTTGATTTAAGGTTTTAAAATATATTTTATCAATAATAAATTTTAAATAATAAATAGTCAAAGTTAAAAAAATTGACCAGAAAAATGTCATAGACAATTTTAATGGGACGGAGGAATTACAATATAAGCAATGTATTATTTGAAAAAAAAATTATTTTGTTTGAATTTTTAAAATGAAAAGTAAAATGAATTAACTATCAAACTAAACAAGCTGATCGAATAAACTAAAAAATTAATTAAATCAATTTATTTTATTTATGTATTTGATTAACTGAATATTAGTTCACCTTAATTAATAACTAAAACATTTTTTAATTAAAAAATTCTCAAAATGATAATATTATAATGTTTGACTTATGTATACAAACACAAATTAGAAAATTAAAAACTCTATCCATATTTCTTTAAACAAATAGTCATACATGATCAGGCCCCATGCTACAAGGCAAGGCAACTAAGTGTATACCATTAATTGTCAAAAGGAATCAATTACCTATGTGGCCAATCTAGGCACTTCTTTGTCTTGATCCATTGACGACAACCAACGAAAAAAATTGAAGAAAAGCCCCCACTAAATTCTACGTACATAAAACCATTCTAGTAATTGATTGATCAACTCCAATGAATAATTTCATAAGCAATATATACACAACTGCAATAATCTTCGATCTTAAAAAGTTAAGCGTATGGTTCTCATGAAGTGAAGCTTATCTAGAAATATATATTAAGTTAAAAGAGTTGGAGGAATATCTGGTTCATGATCATCCAATATCCAGGAGCCATCATCTTGCTGAACCATACCTTTGTTCTTCTCTATCCACCATTCAGCTGGAACTTGAAGTTCGTCTTTCAGTGCATCCAAGTATATGTTTACAAGTGAGATATCTCGATTGACCTCTAATTTGAATTCTCCTTTGTCCCCATGCGTACCCGCTACTCCATGCAAATAAATTTCCAGCTGGTGAGCAATCATCAAGTTCTTAGTCAAATCTATGTGAGTTTTTAGGTTTGGAGATTTTCTGGCATCGACCAATAATTCCTCCCCAACATGGGTATAATTTAGTAATGGTAGTGATGGTGGCAGTGTAGGGACGATGTCAAACTCGTTTTTGATGCGCAAGACACGAAGATCTTTCAGTCGTGAGAAACTTTCTTGAAGCCGGAGTCCCCAACGTGAGGGCTGGCGAAGACAATAGCAGTAACCAAGGAAGCCTTGTCTGATCTGGTTGTCGGCTTGTTAAATCCGTTGGTAACAATGTCAACTGCATTGAGAGTGGCCACTGCGCTACCTAAGCAATGTCCTGTCAAAGTGATGCTGATTTCTTCGTCTTTGTACAAATCCATCAGTCTCCTAACCTCGCTTAGAACCTGATGAAAAAATAACTTCGTATTAGATCATGAATAATGGATTAAGTATGTATAGGCTAAATTAAACTTGCCTGCTCTCTAGCGCTGGTTTGATTGTAAATGGATTTCGAGTGTTTTGCTGTGTATATAGAATGCCAACCATGGTGCACCTTGGGATCTTCATCATTGTCTCCAAGATATCAGCAGCTGAAACTAAATCTGATTGAAGATCATTAATCGTTTCATAGGTTCGCTGGGTTCCTCTCCAAGCTATCAAAATCTCCCTCCTTCCCAAGACTGTCTTCCCTTCATCGGTGGTCACCGCCACATAGCCAATCCAATTGGACTCCCCCGGGGAACACCAATCAAGGATTTGGATTTCTGATCTTGCATAAAAGAATTTTGTTATTCTGTACTTGTATGGATTGCCTATCTCCAGTCCCACTTTGGAGAACAAATCCTCCATAGAATATCGGCTAAATCCGACCCATTTCGATACCTTCTCGCCATTAAAGGCAAAGAGCATCTAGAAATAAACACACCCAGTTCTTCTCGCCACTTAGTTCTCTCCATCTTTCTGCTATGCTGCCCATCAAGAACAATCTTTTCTTTTTCTTTGCCAAAACAATGTAAGATGTTGAGCTCTTAATTGTTTCTTTTCCTTGTCGTCATTCTACGGAGTGTGCATGTTAAATAGGGTTTTCTAAGCCTTTCTTTCTTGCGCTACTCAACTTCTTTATGGTGAAAGATACTGCAGGGTTACATGAACTTACCTTTTCAGGTAACCCTGATGGTGCTTATTCTTTTCTATTAGTAAAAGATAGTAATTTGCTTTTAATTCTTTTGGTACACTCCAAGTGAAATCTCATGAAACCTAATAAGTTAATGCATGGTAAAAGACAAATTATTTCATCACCGTCAATGGAGCTTTTCTTATAAACGAGTAAAGGATCGAGGAGTTCGTATCTGCGTGGACGTACGATTTGTTACTTACCTGTTCAGGTAATATTGGTGGTACTTATTTTTTTCTATTGGTAAAAGATAGTAATTTGCTGCTTTTTTTTTCTATCATTGTTATTAGGGCCTATTCCACAACTTTAAAATGGATCTATCAGCTATCTAATAAAACCCTTAGATGGACCGTTTAAACTTACTAACTCTTTGTACGAGACACATGCATTAGATGCTTGAAAGGGGGCAACTATGTCTACGGCGTTCAGAGTTGCGGGGCTGCACCCACGCTGTGGCCGGTCACTGACTCACTGTCATGCTTATTTCCTCGTTCTTGAATTGGTCCACTAGTCTCATAACCTCGTTAAGAACCTAAAATATCAACATCCACAAACAGAGACAAATCTTATTTTATATATAAAAAAAGAGATGTTTTGAACATTGTTAGTTATGGTAACGCTGATCACATGGTCTCTGGCACTGGTTTTGTTATAGACAGAACGTGGGTCTGCCGAGGTGTAGATGGAGTACCGCCGCGGGCCGTCATGCACTTTAGCATCCAAAGAACACCACAAGTTTTCTCAGGCAAAACCAAGTTAAATTCAACATCATCGATTCATTTTAAAAAGAACAATAATCCCTGAAGTACACTTCTTGAGTTCTTATATATTATGAAAACAAATGCTCAAAGTAGATTATAAAATTGAAACTTTTGGAAATATTAATAATTTAAATGTTTAAATTTTTATTGTTATTAATATTGATATAGTTTGCTACAAAATCGAAATTTTTTCTATATATAAATTTTATTAAATTTTATAAAACATGAAAAAAATTTCTAGTTATTACTTGAATTAATTCTCTAATTAAATCTTAGTAGTAAAAACTATTTGTTTAATAGGCAAAGAGTCTATGAAATGGGCTAATGGCATGACCTATTGCCTCTATAGAAACTGAAAATTTTTCTACAGAAGAATTTGGGCTCATTGAAGAAACTTGCACCGTTTCCAATATGGATGTTATCCAGTCTAGTTAGCTCTAGATTGGACATACAACAAGTTCAATTCACATTCCATCTCTATCCGTAATCATTTTTGAGGTCGTGACGCTCTCGACGAGAAAGAATTAGATAAGAAAGAGCTGAGATAGTGTGTTAGAAAACAATGTCTTCAACGTCTGTATTAACGTCACCTCAATTGCTCACCACTCTTCCAAGGGTATAATTATTATTTTGTTTAAATTTCAATTCGGCATGTAGGGCTATCTTTGGGGATGGATTTTAGTTCAAATAACGGGCTAAGGAATTGGAAAAGGCGAGGCCTGGTGGTTAGGGCTGGGAAGGCTGCCCTTTGTCAAACAAAGAGGAACAGGACTTGGAAACCCTTGGCTCGAACCCATGGTTTCCGTAGGAGGATGAGAACCACCAGTGGAAGAGCTGAACTATTTCTTTTTGTTTCGGTTTGCAGCATCTTATAAATATGATCATTTCTTTTTTATGATGTCCAAAGGATAATTGAGGCAAAACTTAATCAATGCATCTTTTGTTTGTTCAATTCGGCAATATTTGTTTAATAGTTACTTGTTTCTGTTGATATTACCTGATGAATGATTTGTTTGAACTCTGCTGATAATTCTAATTTGATAATTCATTTATAATATTTATATGCTTTGCCTGCATGCATCTTTTCCTAGTTGTAGACCTGGGTATGAAGCTCATTTTGCCTGATGTCTGTATTTTGCTAAACATCTTTTCCTATGCTAATAAATGTTTGCAAATTTATGCAATCCTTGCAGCTTTGTTGCTCATGGATTGGGTACTATAATGTCATTAATTTCATTCTAGTAATAAAGAGATACTTTATCTGAGTTATTTTCTGCGCTTTATTTCATTTGCAACTATACAAATCAATGTCAGTAAAGAAGTGAAAATCTCATGTCTAATTAATCACATGCCATTAAGGGGATTTTTTTTTTAGTATTTCCCCAATATCTGGATTATTGTCTTTGTTATACTTTTGTTGGTTGGTCATGGAGGCTGGAGCCATGATTATATACGGTTCTTTTTTCTATGCTAATTAGTGCCAGGCACTGGATTCTTCCATCTAAATTGGGAAATACCTTTCATTATCTCTCTTTTCCATCATTTGCAATAATTATTAATTACATAAAACGTTTTAGTAAGGCAAGCTCTTAGCGCTTGTGCTTTGGACCAAGGACTTGAGATTTGAAGAATCGCCAACGGCATTGGTTCGCCGGGTGATCATTTCCATGTTCTTATGAAGACTTTGCTTCACCAGATTCTTCATCATTTTATTCCCTTCTTGAGCCTCCCCGGATGCAGTGTCGAACCAGTGGCAGCCCTTCCTGTTTGTGGTCCAGAATGAGGCCCCATCTTTGCTTGCCTTTCATCTTTGAACCATTGTAACAATTTCATTGTTCTCTTCTGGGCTAAAGGGCTTCCTAATAAGGACACTTCGAGAAGAACAGGAACGATTCCTGCCTTCGACATTTTATCCCTTTGAGTGGAGCTTTGATGAGCTAAAATCATTAGAATGTAGGCTGATAATTCTTGGCATTTGTGTTTATCCTCCCATGTTAGAATCTCAATCAAGCTCCCTGGCACCATCGAACTATCTTCCATGGCCTTTTTTCCCATTGAGGTCGGCACCAAGTGACCAAGCGCTGTAAGGGCTTTCTCTGAAAGTTCTTTGAACGAAGATAACTTCAAAAGAGTGCCCACAATTCCATTAGACACCAAAGGACGGGCATTTTCTAACACAGCAGAGAGGTTACAAACAACACCTAAGCAGGTGTCCTTAGTTTCAATGGCAGAGGCAGACTCAAGAATGCCAATAAGAAACTGGAGGACCTCTGTTTTAGCTAGGGAGAAATGGGCATTTGATATTGAAGATAATGGTAGCAACAGTTGTGCAAATTCATGCCTCGTTTGGTAGTCTACAACATCATTGTCCTTTGGCAACTTTGATAATATTCCAGCCTCTAGCATTAGTGCCTTGTTTCTGAAGCAGAAAAACAAAGCAATTAGTGGTCCATTATTGCATAAAGTAGGAATGAGAATCCCTACAAGTCAAACAAAACGTGGGAGCTGAACTAACTAGTAGAGAAATAAAACATTAAAAAATAATAAGAATCTGAGATTTAAGTTGAGGGTAGGAAGGTGTAGGTCAACAAATACTTACTATTTTTCTTAATTAATTAATTAATTTGGGAGACAAAGTTGTCTGTCTTGTAGCATCATTGTCACCTTTCCAACTCTTACCATCAAGGGAATCCAGTGGACAGTCGACAGCCACCGTACGCAGGATTTCAGGATCATTTTCTTAATGACAGTATTAATGCTGCCAAATCATCTGTAAATTTTATTTCACTTTTGTTGTCATTAATGTTTAATCCATTTTGACACCTATGCAAGCAACATCTAAAGCCCATGGACTGTTACCCATTACCATAAATTCTGAAGGAAGTGCAGCAGATGCAAAGCATGTGATTATAACAAAGTACAGCCTGTAGGGCGGTTGATTATGGAGATTTAGGCTTTAAATCAGATAATAAGGGTAGTAAAATCGTCCTTAACGTGATCTTACAAGAGCAAATATTTACCCAGGAGCATCCACCTATAATCATTTTCTTTAATAGTTCATAAACATTATCACTAATACTTAGTTTTGATAAGCCATAGAGGACCCCTGTTCCCGATCCTGATGAATTTTTCTAAGGAATGTGCCAAAAACAGAGCTCCATTATTTCAAAACTTGGCAGAAAATGTCCAGTATCGAGCAGCCTTATGAACAACTTTCTTTTCCATTTCAGCATCTTTTTTCTGAAGCATAATAAGTAAACTACAACTTCCGGGAGAAAAAACAAGGACCCTTTCTCCTTATCAAGTCGCTATCTAATCAACCATTTATGTTTATGTTAAATTTCGTTTACGATTAAGTAAGAATATCAATCAATAAGAATCATCTTCAACCAACTACGAACTTTGAAAGCTGACATGAATTCCATTTCATGTCTCGAAAGAAATTAACATGAATAGAGTTCTAAATGATACAGGAAACTTACGTAAAAGTTCCGTCAGCTAGCTCAATCAAGGCCTTGATGGCGGCCAGACAGCGGCCAGTCACCTCTGTGGCCAGCATGGACACAAGCATCTGTATAACTCCGAGCTCTGCCATCAACTTCCTAGCCTTAACGTCTTCTTTAGCGAGTTTCTCAATCGCCTTAGCAGCCATCTCTTTCTCTTCCCAGCTCCCAAAGTGAAGTCTCATGATCGATTTTCGCAAAGCCGCCGAACCGTCGAGTTCACTTTCAGTTTTCTCTATGATAACCCGATCTTCCTCTTCATTGCGATTGCTTTTAATTATTGACTCGTTTGAATGATCAGATGATGATGACACGCATAGTTTCCTTGCTGCTTTGGATTGTAAAAACCTTCGGATTCTAGTGAAGAACTTAAGCTTCATACAAGAAAGTAACCAAATAGAATGTGAAGTAGAAGACATGCTCTGAGTTTGAGAAGGGAAATTATTTAGAATTGTTTTAAAGGATCATTGTTTATATAGTACTAGAGCTAAAGGTCTAGAACTTGGAATTTGATTTTGCTAGAGATTAAAAAGGAGGGAAGAGAATATATAAGGATGAGTAAGAGACAAGAGAGAAAGGGTTCTGTATCAGAAAAGGCAGCGGGAAGGGAGCATAAATCACATGCAAAGGAAACAAAGTTGTTGTCTCTTTAACCTTCCAGTTCCCAGACCCTGACACACTGTTTCATTTGTGTTTCTTTTTTCTAGGAAAGTCCCCTCCACGTTTCAAACCAAAAAACCATAGATTTTTGAGCCAATATTAATTTCTTTTAAAAAACTTAACGTGGGGTTTGATGCGAGTCATGGGCGAACAGGGAGCAGCAGACTAATATATTATATTTTGTATAGACTCCATGCTAAGAAACATGATTTGAAATTAAAAAAACTTTAAAGTCTCAACTACTGCAAAAGAATATTGATCATCTGTATCAATGAATTTGATAATTTCATATGCATGGTTGGTTTTGGGATTTCCCTGGTCGATCCTATAGAATTCGATTCTCTTAATCACGTATTCTTGTCTCTTTCCAGACGTTCATCAGAACTTAGTTTATTCATATGTAGGAGTAAAATACTTGAATTATTTATAGACCCGGAAATTGTAGGCTTGCATAGCAATTTGGTGAAGATTGTGCAGAGCATAAATATCTGTTAGTGCTTCACTTTAGGCTTAGAAACACCAAAGTTGACCTCTCCATCGCTTCCTTTTATCTCTAAAACCTTTGGTGAATGTCGTTGAAATTCTAACGTCAGATTCCACTATCCCATCTTTTCACCCCCCATAATCCATTGGCATATAACAATATCAATACACATACCAAACAATCCTACTGGCTCTGCAGTAGTAATTAGATTTTAACTGCAAAACATGACTTTGGTGCTTCTATGAGGTGTACCACAACTCATCTTCAATCTCAACTCCCATAAGAATTTGTAACTTCAGATTGTTCTGAACTACAACATGCTCTAAAAGAAAGCAACATCGTTTTTAATTTCTCGATATGCTATTTGAAAAAATGTTTCAATCTTGCCATCTGTCAAAGCATTTGTTTTATAAGAAAGGTCAATGATCACTGTTTATCTGAAGGGCTAAAAGACCTTTTTATGTTTGTCAGGTAACTTCATTTTTAGAAGAAAGCAATGTTCATCCAAAGAATCATTTTTAATGCTTCAGGTCAGTGCGCTTCAACTACCAATAACTAACTTTTGAGCAACCAAAACTTCCTTTTTCTGTGTTAATTATATGCTATTTTATTATCAAATTATCTTCATTTTTCTTTTAAAATGACATGAGTTTTAAAGGTTTCCAGAACTTATATTGTTTATTAGGTTGGGGTTCAGTCCATTATTTTTTTATCTATTAATTTTGTTAATACATTGGTTATCATCATTCAAATGTGTGGGTCTATTCATAAAATGTGAAAATTTATTTTGGATGCAGTGATGAATAAAAAAAGTAATGAAAAATGAAAAATTAAAAACACGTGTCAATTTTCAACTAGTGTCACGGGACAGGAAGCAATTGCAAAATCAGCTTTTATCTAAGCCTATAATGGAGTAATGGGCACATCTCACTGATGTAGCTTGAAAATTAATGGCCACAACCAACAATGGCAATAGAAAAGGTTAGAAAAGTTTGTTGGATGATTATATCATCCATGATGTACAAACATCGAACAGAACATTGATTGTTATGAATCAAAATCCTATTTTGCCACAATCCAAAAGTGCAAAAGCCACTACCTATAACCTTAGACCTTTTTGAAAGTCTTTTGAGGTTCCAGAGAACTGGAGACTTTAAAAATTCCAGTCTTATTTGAGCAACTGTTCCTTCTTCTTCTTCTTCTTCTTCTTCTTCTTCTGGTGGCTTCAACTGAAGACTCTCAGAAAGCTGTCAAGTATTAATTATTTGCATTTTGGGGTTTCTGGAAAAATACATTAGATGAGCCTTTGAAGTGAAAAAGATAAGATTTTATGGGGTGGTGGGTAAAGCATTAAGCTGCCAGGTTCTGCCATGTCATGTTGGTCATATTTGTTGCACTTTCTCGTGTTTTAGCACAGAAAATGTCTACACTTTTCAGGACCCAAAGAAGAAATGGTTGTTGAGTTTTGACCTAAATAACCAACCGAAGTTGATAAGACATTTCACCGATTTATTCTTATAAATGTAAAAGTAATTTTTTTTATTTGCTAAAATATCCTTCTTGGTCTAATAATAGTAAAGGTTCTGATAAAATTCGATGTTGATCCAAGTCAAGTATCAATTTGGAAGATATTTTTTTTTCTATTCACAATATTTGAATTTGAAATCTTTAATATTGAACTCTTTGCCACTCACTCCAACAAACATGGGTAATGTAAAGGTAACTTTAGTTACTAGAGAATGAATGAATTTGATGGGGTGAGGTTTGTCATCAACAAATTTGCTTCCCTCTTGTTCGCTGTCGGTTGTAGAATAATTCACTGCACAATCACGGAACAATAAACCGAAGCAAACAAGCGAAAAAAGTGCAGCAGTCATTTTTCGACATTTAAAAATAATGCAATATTTGCTTTGTCGTGTTTGATTGTTGAGTCTATCCAGTCACTGCATAATCACGAAAAGAGAATGAAGAAAACACTCGTGAGCGTCTCTCACTCAATCAACCAAGACTTAATAAATTCAGTGCTTTATTTGTGAACTAAGAGTCGATTGTGATGTTAGATATTCACGACTCATGGTAGATGATATAAAAGAATTCGGAGATCGAATGAAGGGTATTTTGACAATGTTTTTGCCAATTACAGAATGGACAAGTTGATCATCCGTACAAGATTCATTCTTTCGGATAAAATTAATTAATTTGTTAAAAAAATGTTATCTAGTGTCGTACAAGTGCCATGTGTTCAACACAGAAATGTTGGCTTTATTCATGTATTTGAATGATCATACTTCGTGTCCTATGCCCCAAGTACATGTCAAATGCAGATATTAAATACGAATCCATTTTAGGTAAAGTAAACAGCAATAACATTTTTGCTCCAATATCAACTTGTGCGTTAACGTTTTCACGCTTCATGTTCTCCAGAAATCAAGCGGAAGATGGGAAATTGAGAATAGACATTTTTTTCCACGTTTGTCATTAAAATTAACAAGGTATAACAAAGAGTTAATTGCGATGAAAACTGTAAAACTACAACCGACCTCTTCATAGTTGGATGCATTCCTCATCTGCGGCCTCGACTTCATCATCCCAGTCTAGTTGGAAAGCGTTTGCTGATCTCATCAACTCTGTTAGTCCAGTAACATCCTCCAGATATGTTGGATGGTTGATTGCTTGAAGTATGAATTCCATCCCCCTCTTGCGATATTCGGACACAACCTAAAAAGGATTGGCTCCTAATTATCAGAACGTAAAACTAGGGCAAAATATATCTCAACTAAACCCAAAGCTAAATCAAATTTTAAATGAGAATGCTAGAAAATGTACACTTTATTATTAATCTTCATCTCCTATAGAATATGTAATCATGTGTCTCTTATTATACCCTCTGGGATAGAAACCCTAGTGCCGTAGGCTCTGAATTTACCCAAGATCAAACTAATTTGTCGATTTCTGAATTTCTCAATATCAACTAAAAAGAAATCCACCCATGTGAACTCATATAACGCAGTGTTGCTGAAAGATTCATACACACACTGTAACCTTAAACGGATTAGTAACAAAAAAGAGGGAAAACTGAATGAAAAAAAGCAAAGAAACTATAATTATAGAATCACTATGCTTACAGTGCTGCAACATGCTGTGCAACTGTTTGAGGAGTGCCCCACAAGGGTCATCTGTTGAAAGTGGGGAAGGGAACCTCGAATCTGATGGGGTAAAATACCCAGAGGTAGCTCAAAGTTCCCACCACTGTTGGAGTCGGCAATCTCAGCTTCAGCAAATATCCTGCATGCATGATTGGATGGTTAACAAAGCGACATAGACTTCTGATTTGTTCATGATGATTAGAACTAAAGGCTTATTAAATCTCCAAAGAAACTACAGTGAGAGACTTTCTTCATATAATTCCAAGGATTTACCCATTAGGGTGATGCAATATGCTCACTAAAAGTTCAACTGCCAGTGCAGAAGCAATAGGTGCAAGCCCGGGACGTGTAACAGTACACTGTTGATCCAATGTTCGGTTTGAAGTTGACTGCACAGACAACCATAGATAAATGGTAAAGCTGGACAGACAGAATTGCTATAATAGCATCTATTGCATTCTAGAAACTCCAGAAATTACATCTGTTGGGGCAACCACATCATTACAGAAGTAACAACCCAATCTATGCCGTCCGTCACTACTTGTTAGGGCAAGGTTGGCTATGCCAGCAGCTAAAGAAGTTTCTGTTTCAGCTGTCAAGTTAGGGGTGGAGTTAAGAGGACCGGGTCCATGGCGCATAACCAAGAAACTGTCAAACCCTAAAGCCGCAGTAATGGTTATCTGCATAATAAGAAAGGATGAGCAAAATATGCCTTCGTCAAATGACTCAAATCCAAGACAGGTCTTTACAAATACTAATTCATGATGCCACAACAGAATGCCAAACATCAAAGGAATTGATATATGGATAAAGGAGATGAACCTTGTTTGCGTTGGCACAGAGAAGTGCAGGGAGCCATCGACTCTCTCTAGTATCAGTCAACAAGAAAATTACATCATGAGAATCAATCAAATCACTGAGTCTTTTACAATCTTCAAGCACACTTTTCTCCTCTTGGCTGGATACAGGATGTCCAGGCATAGGAATGGCCATAACAACGCCTTCTGCTTCCTAAGAAACCAATCATAAGACACATGGTTAGAGGATAAGGATAGATTTTTCTGTTCAGTGTTGATCTTTGTGATATAGGCCTCAAAAGAAATAAATTACAACTGCTGGAAATATTCGCTGTAGACTTCTCACTGCTGCCGTGGCTTTAAAATCACCACCATTAAGGCAGTCGTCCATTGTATAGAGAGACTGCCTCAGTGGATTAGACATGGCCACCCTGCCATTATCAAGTAGTGTAATTTTGCGGACACCCCAAGCCTACAACACACAGTATTCAGTCTCAAGAGAAATGAAATATCTAAAATTGGGGGTTTCTGCTTTCTGAATACATACCATAAGCATTCTAGCAACCTGACATCCAAGGGTACCTGCTCCAAGGAGAAGGCACTTAAGAGAATACAAGATATCTAAGTTGAGGGATGGCAAAGCACGCCATCTCATTAGTTTCAAGTTTAAGTCTGCAGCAGATATGGCTAGCCTGTGGAAAAAAGTGGGAACGATCTCAAAATGATTTTGTTAAAATAAACAATATTTTTATTTTCCAAGTACAACACAGCATCCAAATAACTACAAATGGAATAAATTATGACAATGTACAATCGGATTGATAATAGGAATATATTTAGGCCTAAACCAGAATAATCTGGACAAGGCCCAGAGATGGTTGATCTTGAGCTATATAATAAATTTGGAATTGAACCCATAGTATTTCAGCATGGTAGGACATGAATCTAGGATCTCAAAGTTTCCAGAGCCTCAACTTTGCCATTAAGCTTAGGACTCATTGGCAGAAAAATAAATAATAGTATAATGCTTAATAAGGCGACAATATAAAAAAATTTACCTAGTTGGATCCATAGATTTAGCAAGGTTAATAGACCTCGGTACTTTTCTCCCCTTGTTGAGTTCCCATCCTACGGCATTGGGCACATGTTGCCGTTCTCTCCATCCTAAAGAGACATTGTAGGTCAAGAAAGATTGTGTAAAACGAATTCATAATACCGGAAGTTGGAACAGCTAAAAAATTATCCCGAAAATAAGCTGTTACCCAAAATTGTGCCACTCTACCTGGTTGAACTGTAATCAAGGCTTCACCAACAAGTGACAAATTCAAATCAGCAAAACCTAGATTCTCTCTATAGCACAAAAAGTGAACAGTTTTCATATTCCATCTGGCAGAAATAAGTGCAAGGAAGTTGCGGAGAGGCCAACCAGGATTGTTCGGCAGATGACATGGGTCATAAAATGCAAATAGCAACTGCCAATAAAACATGCGAAATATTTGAGAAAGAGAAGTCCAAGATTTTGCACTTTTAGCCTATTGACATCATATATCGTATAGAATTTTCATTGAAATTGTCTCTGCTGCAATCATAAACCAATACATATTCCAAAAACACATGAAGAGAAAGGTAGACAGACCTTTTGACCATCATGCTGACAAGCTTCCAAATCATTAAGACGCCTTGCGGCAGCGCGTGAATCAGAACCAATAGTAACCAAAAAGAATGGAACATCTGCAGTAGACTCATATATTCAGGCTGAGAAGGGCATTAAATTATGAATAAAGAAAAAAAAGGAATATAATCACATTTGAATTTCAGTGCAGTAAGATAAAAAGAAGTATAGAACTTGCAACAGCAGAGACACTACCAGCTGTCGCACTCGAATTCCGCCATTCATTACATGCTGCTGATACTGATTCTGCCTGCATGTAAAAAAGTAACAAAAATAAACCTTCTGAGCACTCAAAAAGACACAAAAATCTAACAATTTGCAAGTGTTAACCACATTCTGAGCACCTCCTCCAAGGTGAACCACTGAGAAGCTGGCCTCAAATTAACAAGGTAGCAGGAGGATCAAGTGCGAGAGCAGGGAAAGCAAACCAATAATGAAAGTTCCATTTTTTCAGGTCTGCAAATGAGATAAGAAGGACCCTTGACAATACCGCACAATCCTCCACAGCTTTTCCACTATGAATATCCTCCCAAATCTAAGAGTACATAAAACACAAACTTTTCAACCAAGATTTCAATTGAATTAAACCAACTGCATAACACTCTCTATAGTCTTTAGTAAATAATTCAAACTGTTTTACCTTCATCGCTTCTGCCTTGAGCAAGCCTTGTTTATCCAAAGCCTGGAAATTATCCATTGTATTTGTATTGTAAAGAATCCCCGGAACGGAGCACCTATTTCGATTACTCCGAACAATAGGCGGCATTGCTGATTCATCATTTGAATCAGACGGGAGGGATTCAGCGAGAAAAGTCAAATGATTCGATACTTGAGGATGGGAGCACGGTGCATAAAAACCTGAAGGGGTAAAAAAAAAGATAACGAATTTGAACCATAAACCGCCAAATTTACACTCAAAGCTTCCAAATTGAAAAACCTCTTGCATTAACTGCGACCTTTAAAAAAGAAACTTGGATCAAACCCAGTTTAATAAGCAATTAATTGTAATGAATTTATGAAGTAAAAAACGAAAATTTAGCCAAATAAATCAGATTTTTAGAGATAATTAAGATCGAGAAGTTTATTTCATACTTAAAGAAAATGAACAGGGATCGGGAGGGAGTGGTACCGGAGATAGGGATAGGAGAATCGTCGATGCCAAACTTGTTGAGCTTCAAAGAAGATAAACGGTGCCAAAATCCTTCGTCCACAGAACTCTGAAGTGGCGCGAATTGAAGAATGGATCCAGTCCCTTCTTTTGTCATCATGCTTTCCCTTTTCCAATTTTTTACGGCGATTTCGATTTGCAATCTCTCTCTAACTCAGCCGTTTCTTCAGAAGATTTTTCTTTCTTATGCTTCGTTTCTTCTTTGTTTTCTTTTTTCTTGAGTTATTCTTTACGGAATCGGAAGAGTATCGTTAAGAAGACTTTGAAGTAGATACCACCAGCACCTTACTCAGCACCAAATTAATCGCCACGTTGGATTGCTGTTGTTGTTTTTATTGACTTTTTAAAGAATTTTATACGGTTATGATTATTAATTATTATTTTACTATTTCAAGAACTTTTTAAATTCGATATATTATTTTATTGTATTAAAATATATTAAATTTGTTGTGAATGACAATATTTTATGAGAGAGATTATGTTCATAATAGTTAATTTAGCTTATGACACATAATGGTAGTGAGTATTTTTTAACAACCTTGGGTTCATATTTTAAAGTGAAAGGAATTATTCATTTGAGTTCTTGTGTTAAGTGTTAACACACCTCCATACTGGAGGTAACTATATCACTAATGTTCACTAATCATGTGCCTAAACACTTATAGGGAAGTCATCCTTACTGCCACCTATCTCATAAATAAAATGCCTAATCAAGTCTTAAAATTTCAAAAATCTCGAGGACTACAAGCCTTTCACATGCTAAATCCTTTTCCTCTCATATTCCACATAAAATCTTCGGTTATTCATCAACAAAACTAAACCAAACTCGATCCCAAGTTAATAAAGTGTGTTATCCTAAAGTATTCTTTTAACAAAAAAAACATTAGATATATTACTCATATATTACTAGGAAAATATATAATTTCATGAATGTCACCTTCTTTAAATATAACCCTATTTTTTCAAACCCACAATTTAAGAAAGAACAAAAAAGAATTTCAACTTTGGTATAGCCTTCTAAACATTCAGTCTGAGCACATTCCAATCCAAAGTGTTAACCCATGAAGTTATTTATTCAACCTAAATCTCAACTTGACACAAATCACCAAGAACTACATGTCTATTCTAGGTATCATATAAATAGTAACTCATCATATTGTTAAAAAAGTTAATGATCGACTAAAGACGCCCTACAGCGCACGACTTTCATATAAAATTAGTTATTTTAATATATTTTTATTAGTCCCTTTCATTTGTATGTTTATTATGTAATATGTGATCTTTAAATATGGAGACCTCATGTATGAATGTCATTTAGTTTCGTCCATGTATATAAAGATGGACCGAAGAGGGCGATGAGGCAGTCCCCTCCTAAAATTTTAAAATTATCATATAATTTATATTTTTTTTTTGTATTTTTATTAAAAATATTTTTATCTTTCTTAAATTTTATAAAGTCGTTCCTTTCTAAAAATTTAGAGTTTTGTCTCCTAGCATAAAATTGTGTATATGTCTCTACATGTACAACCTTTGTACCCTAACGACATTAAGGGAAAACAAAGTTTCTATTTGATTCTCGAGAAAGTGGTAGATAAAGTTGCGAACGAAAATTTTGACAGTATCTTTAACAGTTTTCTATGATGATCAATAAACGGTGCAATTCTTAATACTTTTCATTTTTCATTTCAATTTGTTATTACATTCTTTCTCTGTTATTTTCTATCAATGGCACCGCGAGCAGCAACTTTTATGAAGGTCTTACTATATGTTCAACACTATCAATATCTTCATTGATCAAAATTAACTGCCCAAATCAAACCACGTCCGCATAAAAGAGTTTCGTGGCGATAAGGCTCTTGGATAGACAACTTTTGATTTTGTTGAAAATTTAAGTTTAAAATATTTGAGATAATATTATTAATGGAGATAGTTATAAATTCTAAATATTAATTATAAAATAGATGAAATATTACGAATATTTTTTTAAAAATATTTTTTGTGAGTTATAACTATAAATAAATTAAAATTTTATTTTGCTAAGTTGAACATTGAGCAATGAATTTGGCAAGGCATGGGTAAAAGAGATTCATAGGTGATCCAGTCCAAAGCATTTCTCGAATTTTTTACTTAAACTATGGGCTCAGCTTGCCAAGTCCAACTTTCTAATAATATAGTTTTTAAAGATATTTTTTTTATCTCTTTCCGAACACATTAATAAAAAGAAAAACTTATGGCATATTTGGTTCTAGAAAATATTTTCTGCTTTTATTTTCATAAAATAATTTTAATTTTCAGTTTTTTTTTTTAAATTAGAAAATGTATTTGGTTAATATAAAAGAAAACTAAAATTCAAAAATAAAAATAATGAAAATATATTTGGTATATATAATTTTTAAAATCGAGATGAGTGAATAGTTATTAGATAATTAAATTAAAATATAATTATTAAAAAACCTTCATTACATAAATGTAACATGTGATCCTTAAATTGAAATATATATATATAATCTTTTGACCAATAAAATCAAACCGTCACAAAGCTTACATGATAGTCTACAAAGCTTACATGGTAATCTAACAATACTGATGTGATAATTCACGATGTTTTTGTGGGTTAATTGAATCCCGTGGCTAAATTGAAGGGCCTAATTGATTTTTTCAAAATTTTGAGGGTTTATTTAATTTTAAAAAAAAATAAGATATTATTTAAATTTAGAATATAACATATAAATAATTCCTAATGTATTCAATACATTAAATATAAAAATACAATAAAATTAAATTATTAAGAATGACCAGTGTAAAAAAGTTCATGTACCACATTAATTTTTTTGGCAAAAGTTTAAGGTGGCGTTTGGTTCGCAAGAATTCTTTGGAATTAGGGTGAATTGGAATCCAATTCCACCAATTTCTCATGTTTGGTTCAAGTTTTCAAAGGGAATTGGAATCCCTCATGACTTCAACTTTCCATCAAATGAGGGAAAGTGAATTTCATCCATTCTATGATGGAATTCAAATCCCTTGTTGGAGGGAATGTGAAATTTGACCATACTACCCTCATCAATCTTTTGGTAACTTATTAACATTTTTTTATTGAGATTAGGGATGGCCACTCAACCCGGACCTGACGGGTTCCAACTCGACCCGATCGGGTCGGATTATTTTTTTTTTAAAATTCGGTTTCGGGTTGGGTCGGATTCGAGTATAGGGTGAAAAATATCCAACCCGACCCGACTCGGAAAAAATATAATTTTAGCTTATATATTTAGGAATAATTATAATAATACCCCTCTATATATAATTTTTTCAATTAAGTCACTGTTTTTATTGAATAAAAACAATTTTTTAATATTTCGAGTCGGGTCGGGTTTCTAATTCATATATTCGGGTCGGGTGAAACTTTATTTTGGTCGGGCCGGGTTGATTTTTTTTAAGTGTGATATTCAGGTCGGGTCAGGTTCGAGTTTAGGGTGAAAAATACCCGACCCAAAAAAATATATAATTTTCCTTATATATAAGAATGATTACATTAATACCCCTCTATATATAATTTTTTCAATTAAGTCACTGTTTTTATTGAATAAAAATATTTTTTTATTATTTCGGTTCGAGTCAGGTTTCTAATTCATATATTCAGGTCGGGTCGAGTCTCGGGTGGAGGTTCCCTTGTTCTCGGGTTGGGTCGGGTGGACAAAAAACGTGAACCGACCCGACCCATGGCCATCCCTAATTGGGATGATTTTAACTTATGATGTTTATTAGCATGATTTTTATAATTTATTGAAATGAATAATCAATCAATAAAATTAAAATTTAATATTTTTTTATTTTTTATAATATATTGCTACATGTATGTTATAAAATAAACTAAAATTAAGCAATAAAAAGAAGGGCAATCATGTCATTTTATATTACTGAAATCAAATTCATCTGACATGTCTGCAAACCAAACAAAATATGGAATTGTATTTCAATTCAATTTCATGCCAACCAAACATGTTTCAGATTCAGATTAAAAACATTCTAGCGAACCAAACGCCACCTAAGAGTTTTAGATACATTAAATAAAAAAATTGTTGTTAGAATGATTTAAATCTGTGTAAGTTAAAATTTGTTGAAAATATCTTTTTTTATGTTTTTATATTTCATTTATTTTTATTTTCTAGAAAAAATTTTTTAATTTTACAACCAAACACGTTTTCTTTAACGTTTTCTATATTTTATAAGAAAATGAAAATAGTTTACGCTTTCTATAACAAAAAAAAACCCATAATTTTTCATCTTTTTATTTTTTAATTTCTAATTATTTTTTTTACTTTCTCAAGCAAATCCTTAAACTCTTTATAATCATAAACAAAAATAGATTAAATATTCAAATATGTTGGATCCCGCATATTTGTGCATACTGCACTAACAATAATGTCAATTAAACTAAACTCAATCAACTAACATAAAAGAAGTTTTGAGTTTTCAAATATGTGTTCCCCTCGGCACCATTGTAGGGAAAGGACAAAAGATTTCTCTTTGCATAGCACGCAAAATTGTCGGTTTGATTTAGACTAAATCGTCCCAGGGTCGTAACTTGCAAGTTTGGAGGGATTATATAATCACAGTTACCCAGCCTTGGCACGCTAACTTGCCCCCATCAATTCTTCTGTTTAATGTCAACTAAATATTTTCGATCCTTATTTTGTCACATACACTAATTCTAACAATTCCATCAAACTACGAATTATGTAATCCAAGAACTTCATATTGATACGAAATAGAATCCTATTAAGTAACCAGCATGGAGTCTCTGTCGGAACATTTTGCAGGGCACGTAGAATGAGGGGTTTGTTTTTGCTTGGGAAACACTCCCTATATAAACCGCAATCCATCTTATGATTTAGCATCTCTCACAACTCGCATTTGTTCCTGAATTTGTCTCGTCTCTAAATGGCTTCGACAAGTCAATGTTTGGTCTTACTCTTTGTTTTGGGAATTTGGGCTTCTCAAGCCTCTTCCCGTTCTATTCATGAGGTATCCATGTCCCACAAGTTTGAACAATGGGCATCTACCTATAGCCGAGTTTATCAAGATGCAACAGAGAGGGAGAAACGTTTCCAAATATTCAAGGAAAATGTGGAATATATCGAATCCCACAATGCTGATACCGGTAAAAAATACAAGCTAGGTGTTAATGAATTCACGGACATGACCAATGAAGAGTTTAAAGCCATGAGAAACGGTTATAAAATGCAACCTTCCAACACTGTTCCAGCTTACAAACATCTTCTTTCAGGTATGAAAATTTTACTGCAGTTCCATCTAACATGGATTGGAGAAAGAAAGGAGCCGTGACCGGGATCAAAGACCAAGGTCAATGTGGTAAGCAAAATAATTTGTAGAGAAATTGAAATAATTAGATTCCATGATGCTAATTGTTTCTTTCGGTTCGGATGATATAGGATGTTGTTGGGCGTTCTCAGCTGTGGCAGCCATGGAAGGGATTACCAAGCTCAAAACCAGCACATTGATCTCACTATCAGAGCAAGAGTTGGTTGATTGTGATGTCAATGGTGAAGACCAAGGCTGCAATGGTGGTCTCATGGACGATGCATTTGAATTTATCATTTCAAACAAAGGACTTACTACCGAAACCAATTATCCCTATCAAGGAGTTGATGGAAGCTACAAGGACTTACTACCGAAACCAATTATCCCTATCAAGGAGTTGATGGAAGCTGTAACAAGAAAGAATCAGCCAACTCAGTGGCTAAGATCACCGGTTACGAAGATGTTCCTTCAAACAGTGAGTCGGCACTTTTAAAAGCTGTCGCCAATCAGCCAGTTTCAGTAGCCATTGACGCTGGTGGTGCCGACTTCCAGCACTACAAAAGTGGTGTCTTCACCGGCGAATGCACCACCTTCCTAGACCATGGGGTTACTGCAGTTGGCTATGGACAAGATGATGACGGGACCAAGTATTGGTTGGTGAAGAATTCATGGGGCACTAGCTGGGGAGAGGATGGATACATTAGAATGGAAAGAGATATTGATGCTAAAGAAGGTATTTGCGGTATTGCAATGGAAGCCTCTTATCCCACTGCTTGAAGATAAATGCACAATATCTCATGATGATGTCTATGAAGCATTTATAGTCCTCTCTTAGTATCCCAAAGGAAAAAGAAAAAAAAAACACCCTAAGTGGTTAAGCTTATTCATACGAAACTATATGAAACAACGCTATATATGTATAGCTCCAATACTATTGTTCTGTACCTTTTATAAACGTCTTGAAAGTTGAAAACAAAAGAAAAACCTTCACTTTCCTTCGATTTTTCTACTCGTATATATACCACCAGCGTTCTGAACGAGTTCAGTAGACAGATAGATTCATTAATTGCATCAGAAAAGTAGGCCATTCTTGCAGACCATCTCATTGTTCATTTCCCCCTAACAAGTTTTAACACTCGAACTACTAAAGCAACTGCATGATCATTTCTCATTTGTTCTCAGTGGTACTATACCTTGAAATAAAGAGGTTTCTTCAGTAATGATCCTCCTATGTTCGTTAGCCTTTACGGGATTTTCTGTTAATAGGTCAAGAAACCCCTTGGCAGTCGGCAGTTTTAAACAAGGAATGTCTCTGTTTTGGAGCCACTATATGTTACATTATTATCGCTAATCAAGTACCCAAACTATAACTAAAGTTTAATGTGGTATGGCTAAGCTCAAATCAGCAATTTAAGTTTTGCCTAATACTTCCTATTCTTCCAAGCTCAGTTCAAGGTTCCGTAAGGCCAAAGCAACAAGCAAAATGGAAAATTAACGAAATAACTTAGTTTAGCTCCCTAAAGAACAGCACAGTGAAAGAAACATATACTCTTAAAGATTGATGCAGAGAACGGAAATCTGTACATAAACTGAATCTTGATCGACTCTACTGTATAGTTTCCGACGGGTTTAAGGGGGCTTGATTCATCATGAAACTATTTATTTTGTGACGCCTAAACCAATAATCTTAAAGTCTCCCGTATCTAAATCTTATATACTCGTAGTGCTCATTATTAGATATGGCATGGTTTTTAACAACTTGGAGCTCTTATCAAATCCCTCCTATATCTTACAGTAACTTACAGGGTGATGACAGGCAAATAGTTGTTTTATAACCAAAATAATCAAGTGGAGTTTGATTAGTAATCAGATCATCAAATCAAACACTTTATTGCTGAATTTATTTTACAGTTTCCTACAGGAAGTATTACCAGCACAACACACAAATTTTACAGTAGTTTTACACTTCAACAAAATAAGATGGTATTGATATTGACAGGTTGCAGCTTAATATGATAGTATTAATAATATTTCCTTCTTTCAAGCAATTGGATAAGAAGCTTTCATGGCAACGCCACAAAGACCTTCCTTGGCAGCAACATCCCTCTCGAGCCTCATATACCCTTTCTCACCCCAGCCAGTGCCCCATGAATTTTTAACCAACCAGTATTTGGTCCCATCCGAGTTGGTTCCATACCCAACTAGCGTGACGGCATGATCAAGGTAAGTGTCACACTCCCCCGAGAACACCCCTCTCTTGTAAAACTGGAAAGACCACCCACTTCCTTCTATAGCAACGGAAACTGGTTGCTTTGCCACTGCTTGTAACAAGGCCTTCTCGTTATTAGGTGGCACATCTTCGTAGCCAGTTATAGTTGCAGCAGGAGTTGCTTCCTTCCTTTTGCAAGTACCGTCTGAACCCTGGTAAGGGTAGCTGGCTTCTGTTGTTAAGCCATGGGTGCTTTTGATGAATCGAAAAGCGGTGTCCATGAGGCCACCTTCACATCCTTGGTCTTCCCCATTGATATCACAGTCCACAAGCTGCTGCTCTGACAATGAAATTAACTTCCCTTTCTTGATTTGTGTTATTCCTTCTATAGCCGCCACTGCTGAAAACGCCCAACAACATCCTATATTTTGATACAAAATATAACAAGTACTATATGTTAACCTGTCATATTAAGATAAAGGAATAAACTAATAACATGCTTGAAATAAATGAATTCTCACTCACCGCAGGTGCCTTGATCCTTGACAGAGGTCACGGCACCCTTTTTTCTCCAGTCCACGACAGCTTGTGCAGCGGTAACGTTTCCATAGCGGAAATATGAGGGTTTTGAATTCGACATCATCGAATCAAAGGACCCACGTCTGTAACCAGTGTGTAGGGAACGGAAATCCTCATTGGTTAGGTCTGCAAATTTGTTTACGCCTAGCTTATATCCTTTTTCCACACCATTATTAAAAGCTTCGATACGTTCAACGTTTTCCTTAAATATTGCATAACGTTTCTCCTGCTCGACCGCATCCGTGTAGACGCGGACCGTGCATAGCCATCCATTCCTCATGTCTCTTAACCATGTGTTCCTCATTTAGAGGGCGACAGTGGGCATGTGATATCCAGATGGACAAAACAAGGAGATAGGCCAAGCAAATGTTTTGGCATACATTTGTAGCCATTGAAATATGATTATCGAGGATTATGGAAGTGAATAACTGAATATGAAGCTTTATGCAATAGGCACACTAATATCAAACGAGCTATGAGGGTTTTATAGACAGCATTTTCTCACCAGTCAATTCATCACCCTATATCCCCACCTCACTGGTGCTTTGGTGGTACTTGCTCCATTTCAACTTGCCTTAAATCATGTTCAGACTAAAATCCCGAATCAGAATGGAATACTCTGTTAAACTAGGTTGATAACAGTTAATCAAAACTTAAAACCATAACATGAAACCTCATAGCAAGTAATATAAGTGGAATAAACGATTAAACACGGTAAAAAATGTCTAAACTAATCTCCAAGGAGGTTCTATATAGTTAGAAGTCAGTTCATTGGATCTTGTGTTTGTGATTTTGTAATGAAACTCTCTCCTTGGAACTTGGAAGATTAATTAGAATGCTTACTCTAACATTACGTTAGATAGATATCGAATGAAGGGAAACAAGCAACGGAGTAAAGTGGGATCAAACATAAGAGGGTCCAGATAGTCTACAAACACATGAAAACATGTTTGACAAGCAACACATATCAAAACAAAACAGCAGTTAGTTCGCTTTCATTATGTCATGTTTGACAAGGAATATGCAGGCATAGATTACGATAACTTAAGCAGGACTATTTGGTTCTTAATCATGATTTATGGCAGATGTACCTGGATCAAAGTGAAGATAATCATTTGAGATAAAACCTTGTAATCTTGAGAAACAAGGTTATATGTAGTCTGATCAGAGAACTCATCAAAAGTTAAAATGGATGTAACAGTAACAGTACTTGCTGAGGTGAATCATGGTGCTCGACAAGAAGATTAGAATATAGCGAGATACTAACGACTGCGATACCCTTTTGTGAATATCGTGCCGCATTTTCAATTGATTGGTCCAGAGAAAGCCTCCAGAATTTGAATGAGGTTATCCATCAAAATCATGCAGATTCCATCACAGTAAGATTCCTTGATAGAATTCTCAGCAGGCCTGAGAAAACCAAGTGATGAAGTGAGGTCGTCCACATGAAAACAATCATTGAAACACTAGCCGTGCAAGTCAAATCCCTCCTTTTTGTGAATCTTATCCTTTCTCATAACAGAATATGTATGCATCACCATCAATCTGGGAAAGCAAACTTTATTACGTCAAGTATGCTCCAATCCAAAAAGGCTGGGATGATTGCAAATTCCAATACCATTTCAGTCTAAATCATGAAATTAAGGACCTTTATTTGTTTGGGTTTAAGTTTTAAACCTCTGCTTTACCCCATTGGAAATTTATTCCCTGATCTGTTGATGCCCTTTCTCAGACTTCATTTTTTATTAGTCTGCACTCAGTTACTTTTAGTTATTACTCAATTTATAATTTTGAATGTCATTGTTACGATTCTGAAAATCGAATTAAAATTTTGATGAAGTAAATGAATTATAACTGTTCTTCAATTACAAATTCAGCGATTCTAATTCATTTTATTTATTTTTATAGGCTCCCATAGTATTATATTTATATTAGTTATCATGTTATGTTTTAATTATTTTTTATACTATGTTCATGTCATGTATTATTTCTTTTATATTTATATTATTTATTACTCTAATTCAATTCAGATATAATCTTGGATAGGCTAATATATTAATTTGTTATATATTTTTACAAAAATTACACATGAATTGAAACATGTGTACATTCCTACTGGATTTACATTATTTTATCAGTTTATGCTATTTCATATATAATATTTTTAGTAATATATCTTCTTATTATTAATTTAAGGTGATTATAGATAGTATATGTTCTAAAGATTTACAATCATTTGATAATAAAAACTCAAACAACCTTACAGTTTCTAGTACTCAAACCTGATAATTCTAAAGATAACAACCATCTCTTTAGACAGTAGAATATCTTGATTCGTACTTTAGTAATATATCTTATCATCTGGATCTATACTTTATGTAATTATTTCGGTATACAGAAATGAACCTAATTACCCAATACTTCCTTTTTGCCGTTAAATCAAAAATTCATTGACCAACTATATTTTCTAATAAACCAATCGTTGTAAAACCCAAATAGTATAATGACACGGGGCTAGACTATCGGCTAGCTGGTTTGTGCGGCCCTTAGATTCCTTGCTCGGTTACTCGACGTCTAACTCATCCTAAACTCCTCAGTTACTGTTGCTATAGCGATAAGAACGATGGAAAATCGCTGAAAAATGTGTGTGTGGGAAGTTTTTGGCCCGAATGTCTGAGTTTATTCACACCAAATTCTCTATATCCAATGGAGGTGGTGAGACATCCTTTTATAATGAAGTCCCCTTACATCTCATGATTACTCATAGTCTAACTGCAAGTAAAACTCTTTACTTAAGTTAAAACTTAATATTTGAGTCATATTCAAATAAGGACTATGCTACTTGGCTTTATTTTCCAAGTAATGGTCGGCCTTGCTAGGTGGACATGCCTTAAGTCACTGTTGGCCTCGGCCCTCGGTGCACCTTCGATGTACGCAGGCATCGGCCTGTGTGCCCCCGATGTGTGCTGCCCTTGCCCCCAAGCGGCCCTTTTTGCATTCATCTCGGTTCTAGGCGCACACCAAGTGCGCGTTGGCCCCGACCCCAAGTGTGTCCCATTGCTTGCTGGCTAGAGCCCTTGGTTGACCTGTCGTGCATTGGCCTCAACTCTAAGTGCATCTTGGTGTGCGGTGGTCACGACCCTAGGCGACTCTTGTCGTTTGATGGTCGTGTTTGTAGGTAGTTTGGGGCGGGCGTGTCTTGACCCTATTCGACTCTGTGTGCGCCTTGGTCTCGACGTGGCCCTTGTGGGTTGCCTGGGCCGCGTCTGTCACACCCTAGTGGGTGTTAGTCTCGGCACCACAGCGAGAGCAGCCTGTCTTGTGCTGGTTGCGACCCCACGGGTAGTCTATTCTGAGCCGACCTTACCCACAAGTTCGCAGTCCGTGACAATAACAATAAATTAATTTAATCCGTGTAAAGAGTTAATATTAAATTACCAAGTGCCGATCAGATTGAATCATATTTTTATATAAAAAAATTGTCTCAAAACAAAAACTTTATATAAAGGTAATTTAATAATTTTTAATATAGTTGATGTCTAATTAATCAGATAGAGTTGATGTCTCAAACTCAGTTTGACTTTAAAAATAATAAGTATAATAGATAATTAGATAAATAAAATTTATAAACCTAATGGTAAAAACTTTGTATTGGCTTCAAACATGCTTACATCAAGTTCAAAGTTTGAATCTTATTAAAAGATATGTATAAATTTTGCTTGCTGGAATGGATACCATGAACAGATCTACCCAGAAAAAGTCTAATAGCCTGGTATGAAAATGGCTATAATATGTTGTTTATTTCGAAAAGTTGATTACCCTGGGAAGATTAAGAAGCTGGCCCAATGCTCCTCCATATCCGTTTTATTTATATGTATATATATTTGGTTGGTTGAAGATTGGCATGAGAAATGCACCAATCCATATCAAAACAATTGCATACAAGGAAAAAAACACAAAAGCAGCATAAAAACCCATAGCAGCTGCAGGGCAGGGCAGGGTTAGTGTAATCTGGTGGCTCCCAAAGAAGAAAACAGTGCATTTTACTGGCCGGCAGCAATGCGTCAACGGGAAAGGTCTTTGTTACACCAGCCAGGCTCTTGAAGTGAATTTTGCCTGTGGGTGGATCATCCAATATGATCTCATTCACCGGAGGCCATAACATGAACTCTTTCGCCTTAACTCCCTTGAGCTTCTTGATACGCTTCTGCTCAACATAACCAGTGATTTCAGTGTCGTAGCTCACCAGTTTGCTGATCATCTTAAAATTGTGTTCCACTTTCTTTTTCTGCACAATCCACATGTAACCCGTACTCCTTACGAAACCAACATGGACAACATCAACAAGAGGGAGAAGTCCCATTGGGAGCCCAAATTCTTCCAGAAGACCTATTGCCATTTTCATTCCCTCTTCATGGCCTTTCTTCACAATCCCTCCTTCCTTCTCTGCCATTGTAAATGGATTTTACTACTTTCTATCGTGACCCTTGAGCATGAAGTAAGGAGACTATTTGTACCGCTTGCAAGCACACTAATGACAAAAGTGAAGGGGAAATCGAGGTTAATTGCATTGTGTGAGCCATGGCACTCGTGCGGATTTTTCACTTAAAACCGGCCATTAACGGTCCAGTTGCAAGTTAATCACATAAACAATTACCAATGCCAACGATGTTTAATATGTAATGATGAAAAATAGGTCAGGATTTGTAATTAGTATTTAGTATGTTCCAGTTGTACATATTGCTTGATGTACATCGTTTTTGCAGTTTTTGTCCGGGTTCTCTTGTTGTTTAGCCATGAATCAGGGGGAGGGGAGATGAGAAGGAAATATCTGGGCCTAATTTATTCTACAGGATGAATTTGGCCTTAAAGAAAATGAGGTTAAAATATGTTTCAAGTCCATGTACTTTACATATATTTATAATTCAGTCCTCTTACTTCTATTTTCAGGAATTTTATTTCTTTATTTTTCGAATTTCGAATTTCAAATAAAACTGTAAAATTGTTAAACTGACTAAAACACTAAAAACGGTCACTTTTGTTTTAGCAACAGTTTGTCCCCAAAAGTTTTCAGTTGCGTTCCTTTTCGCACTATGCCGACTAGTGGGGGACGATAATGTTGACCATACCTGCTGCTCCAAATAAATTACAGGAACTTACGTTGAATATGCTAATATTAATTTAAGAGACATTTTAGTGAACCAGCGATGTTGTCATGTAAATTACTCAACACTTTCACCGAAATCTATTAACCTTCTTCATCATATACCTACTTTTATCAGACAAAACTGTTGTCGCATAGTATTGGTTTTTGACTAGTTCTCCCACACGTATAACAATAATTAATTTCCATGCAGGCCTATATTATAAGAAAGCAACAATTAGCAATATCTTCAAGTAACTGATTTACTCAGATTCAGGAGAGTCTCAAAAGGGATTGCGGCTTGAATTACTGTATTTGCTAACAAAATCAATCATTTCTTAACTCGGTATATTTACTTGTTGTACTTAAAATGATAAGGCAACGACGGAGAATCTTCCCGATACAGTGTTTGACTAATGTTTATGAAGCTGGTTGGCTATATAAATATTACTCTATTAAATTGAAATGAAATTACTCATACAGTTAGGTTTGCGAAATATTTAGCACCTTATAAAAAAAATCCAAGCAGTTACCAAGCTTTTTCTACAAAGCTTGGTCCCCAAGAAGCATTTTACGTGCTGGCCTTCCCTATAAATAAGTACGTCCCCACGGCTCTCATTTTTCATCTATCAAGTTTCTGTTCTAAAAGACAAAGACCACAGATACTCAACATGGGGGTTAGTTTAGTTTCTTTCGTTTTTCATATATAACACATTAGCAAAGAAAAAAGAATCATTTCAATACCAAACTATTGCCTAATTACTTGTATGGTTGAACTTTTTGGTCTTCTTTCTCTGCAGATGATAGAGATGAGAGTACGTATGGACTGCCAGGGCTGCGCCACCAAGATAAAGAAGGAACTTGGAAAACTCAAGGGTACGTCAAACTTTCAACTTCATGCATGATATTATAGCACTAATGATGATTATTTATATTAAAACACTAACGATGTTAATGTGAATGACTTAATTTGTTTCAGGAGTGGACAGTGTAGAGGTAGATATGGGGATGCAAAAGGTAACAGTCATGGGTTGGGCAGCGGCAGACCAGAAGAAGATGTTGAAAAAAGTGAGAAAAGGTGGAAGGAGAGCTGAGCTGTGGCCGTATCCGTACGGACCTGAGAACCAATTTTACTACGAATACTATGAGAGACAACCCATGATTACTTACAATGCAACTGGCCGTTCTTCATCCTACAACTACTACAAGCATGGGTATGACGGACATGACCATGGTTACTATCAGCCACCGCCTTATTCTACTCTTGTTGATGAACAAGCCAGCTCCATCTTCAGCGATGAAAATCCCCATGCTTGCTCCATAATGTGATGTAATCGTATACATATATACATATGTTTGTGTGTAAATATAAACTTGTATTTGAGCGTTGAATTTCCCTTGAAAGAGCTGCTTAAATTTTGTGCGTTGAAGATGAAGAATTATATCAATATCTATTTAAATACATTTTTATCGCATTTAAAATGTTTTTTTTAACTCTGCAACTAATCTTCACAGTATGACCGAATCACATTCAAATAAGATTCTCCATGACTTTGCCATCCACTCAACCAATCTAACATCTGATCAAGAAGATCCATATCAAGTTTATCATATATTCAAGTAAGCTGCAGTAGGGATCGTTGCTCGTGACAGAAACAGAATGGTGATTGAAGGCTGCGCACGTGAACTAGAAGGCATCCACTCAGCGGAATCAGCCGAAGCTATGGCCTTCACCTATGATATTCGTATGGCAATTGAGAATGCGTGGGATAAGGTAATCGTTGAAGGTGACACTATCTCTATCGTCAATCGGCTTACAAACCAACAAAACGATTTGTCCGTGATAGGAGTAATACTAAAAGAAGCTAAGGAAGATCTCACAAGGCACCCCTTTATCAAAGTTATGTACGTTAATAGAGCGGCAAATAGGATTGCACACTCTCTTGCTCAATGGGCTTTGTCAAGATCCTTTTCGATTTGATTCTATCATGATGAACCTAACTGCATTAAAAATGATGTACTGGTTGATGCAATTGGTATCTAACAAATCTCATTTTCCTTTCAATATATATATATATATATATACAAGTTCCATAACCAACTACTCTCAACTTGCCTTTAATTGAATGTATAATGTACTGTGCTGGTCTGTCCAACCAAGTTTATATTTGATGTATTGATCTTGTAAATCTATATATTATTGACAAATCAAATTATGATGTATAATTAATATTTTTTGGAAAAATAAATTTACATTTTTAATATAAAGATCAAATATTAACTCATAAAACAAAGTGCATGATGAAATAAAATTAAATGGCCTATTGTTGATATAAAGCCCATTTTCTTAATTCGGATCAGTGAAGCCCATACCTTTTACTGGGCAACAAAAATTGACTGGTAGATTTGGGGGGTTTAAATCTTTGTTTCTAACAGTGTTGAATAGTTTCTGTGCTTTTAAGGTAAACTTTAAATTCACTTAAAAGTTGGCCTGTCTCCATCATTGGCTTTCCTATCCTAACTTGTCAAGTACCAACACTCACAGGACAAACTATTGCAAACTGGTAGATTTGGGGGGTTTAAATCTTGTTCTAACAGTGAATAGTTTCTGTGCTTTTAAGGTAAACTTTAAATTCACTTAAAAGTTGGCCTGTCTCCATCATTGGCTTTCCTATCCTAACTTGTCAAGTACCAACACTCTCAGACAAACTATTGCAACCCAAACTCCTTTAAACGACCTCGTAACAATGGCTAATTCAATAAAGAGTGTCAACCACAGCCCTATTTTCGCGTGGGTAATTGACATTCCAAATAGAGGCGGGGCATTATGTCTTGTCCCCGCTTCCACATTTTCCCATCTTAGTTCTCCCTTATTGCCATTGGTGCTCCCTAGCCAACACCGAAAAAATTAAACAGGGAAAAGAGAGATCACCTTTCTTCCTCTCTGAATCTCTTCTCCTTCCTTTTTCCATTTCTCGCTTGTTATCGGCCATGAATTTCTCCAAAGAACGTGAAAACTTGGTTTATGTGGCCAAGCTCGCTGAGCAAGCTGAACGATTTGATGGTCCGATCTAACTAATAAGGTCATAGACTTTGGTTCTGTTCCTCTTTTAACATTTTAAAATTGTGGGATTTTTTGTGTTATAGATATGATGACTGCTATGAAAAAACTAGGGGAGCTTGATGTGGAACTGACCGTAGAAGAACGGAACCTACTCTCTGTCGGCTTCAAAAACGTGATCGGTGCTCGAAGGGCATCGTGGAGGATCTTGTCTTCGATCGAGCAAAAAGAAGAGAGCAAAGCGAATGATCAAAATGTTAAGAAAATCAAAGAGTATAGGCAGAAAGTGGAATTGGAGTCGTCCAATATTTGTAAAGATATTATGGGTGTGATCAATGAGCATCTCATCCCTTCTTGCTCCGGTGAAGAGTCTACTGTTTTTATTATAAAATCTGTGTACTTTTATTGGGTTTTCTCTGTTGATTGATTCTACTAATATTCTTTTTTTTCCTGATGATTTTTGGGGTTTGTTTGGTTGCAGGAAAGGGGATTATTACAGGTACATGGCGGAGTTTAAGAGGGCAATGAGAGGAAAGAGACTGCTGATCAGTCCATGAAAGCATATCAGGCAAGTTCAATTATGTTTAATTTTGATTTTATAAAATGTTGAACATGTACCTCTTTTTCTTATGAATTGTTGGTTGGTTGGTTGGTTGGTTGATGTATGTTCCTTATAGTATATGGAGAAGTGAAGGAACATAATAGATGTAGGGAAAATGGCTTTGTTCATGGCATCCTTAATACGTGTAATGTTTTTATTAAGAATCTTCGAATAAATGTTTCTTTTAGGAAGAAAATTTTGTTCCCGTCTTTTATTTTCCTGACTCCGAGACTAATGCTATGATTTAATTATGGCAACTGGAATGATATTTGCTTGATCGCTTCTGCTGAGCTTGAGGATATAAGTTGTGGGTATTATTTTGGTTGCAGTCTGCAACAACTACAGCAGAAGCCGAGTTGCCTCCTACGCATCCAGTCCGGTTGGGTTTGGCCTTGAACTTCTCTGTCTTTTATTATGAAATTATGAACTCTCCTGAAAGGTACGCATGCATGTTTTTTTCCCATGTCTTAATGTTCTGGTTGAGCTACTTGTGGATAATATTAGAAAGCCATGTTACATGTTAAACTTGTAAAACAGGGCCTGTCACCTTGCTAAGCAAGCTTTTGATGAAGATATCTCAGAGTTGGATACCCTAAGCGAGGATTCATACAAAGATAGCACTTTGATTATGCAGCTTTTAAGGGACAACCTTACTTTATGGACCTCTGACATCCCAGAGGATGGAGGTAACCTTGTGGATTTTGCACCAGTGAATATAGCAAGACTATGATTCGTTGCCTTATTATTACATTATGTATTCGAAAATTTATCATACTTCTTCCATTTGAAGCTTTTCACCCTGCTGAGTGTGTCTCTGGTATGGTCTTAATTAACAGTGTCATGTATTTGTTTCATTACAGAAGAGCTTGATGCTGCTAAGGTTGCTGACGGATATGAATGAAACTGTTGGAGTTAACCAGTTTTCGAAAGAGATTCAACTGCTTTCTCTCATTTTAATAGCTAATATTTCATGTTTGGATTGTGCATTGTCAATGGCTTCTTTTTTTCTTTTCTTTTTTTTACATCTTTACCGTTTCACTGTTACACCCTTCCCTCTTTGATCAAATAAGAGTTTTTTTTCAGAATGTTTTTTTTTCTTTTCCTGCTTTGTTATCTAATTAGTAGTTATCTGAGATGCAAAGCAAAACAGTGCATTGGTAGAGCGGAAACAATCCTCAAAGCCATCTTCTTCCTTCCCTCAGCCCTCTTCATCTTATACAGCTCGTGCCGATAAACCTTCCCTTAAATTCACGGTGGACGGAAAGTTTTGCGGGGACAACTGCCATTTGTAATCTGAGTAAGACATGGCAGTGTATAAATACATATATAGTTTGAAGTTTGTAGTATGGATCTTCCATCCTGCTGTTAAGTTCTTGATATGTTCAAACACTACAATTTTTATGCATGATCAGCAAGTGCATTGGTCCCTAATTTAATGCTTTGGTGAAGCATTTTAGCTGCAAATTCTTCAATGGTTACCATAAAACAAAGAGACAATTGATGCCTAAAAACTTCAGAATTCAGTGATCGTGGATGAAAGAAGATCGTTAAATGAAAATTGGTTGGAGTTTCAAAAATAAAAATAAAAATACATTTTAGTACTTGAACTAGGTTTTCAAGATCAATTTGGTTTCTTAATTTAAATTGGTACCTCAATTTGAAATTAATGTTTGTCCAATTAGGCACATTAATTTGAGTTGTTGGTCCAATTTAGATTATTTCATATTTAGATCGTTTAAGTACTTAAATGAATTCAAATAATATTGAAATCTTATAAAATATAAATATTTTTTCTTCGAATGTAATAATTAATTAGACCAAAAAATCATAAGTTCAAGGGAAAATCTAAATCAAGAGGCAAGATTAAGATACCTAATTGTATCTCAAAAAATCGTAAATGTCAAATTGAATCAAGAAATAAAGTTTAATTACCAATTTAAATCAAACAAAAAGTCATGTTCAATACCTAATTACATAAAAAAAAGAATCACTCATAGCGACAACAACTCTTCACAATTATTTTGTTGCAGTATGAGAATGCAACACCGAAACTTTTGAATGCAATAAGGAAAGTTAGATATGAAATATAACTAGATTTAATTTTTAAGAAGAAACAAACAAAAATAGAATCATATTTTACTAAGTTGTCATAGTTATATTTGTAATTTTATAGAATTATTAATTTATAATATTGAAGGGATAATAAATTTATATAAGAGTTTTAAAAAATTATTATCTTATTAATTTATCAAAATTATTAATTTAAACGTGGGACCCAAATCGAGACCGAAGAAAATTATTATTTCAGTAATATTATTAATTTATAAAGGTTATAATTTGGAAAGTTCTAAAGTTAATTTTTTATGCATGATCAACAACTGCATTGGTTTCTAATGTAAAGTGTTTTTGAAGCAAATTATTTTATATTTACCTTAAAAAGGAAGGGGCAATGGACGCCAAATTCCTGTATAAAAACAAAGGGTTAAAACCGTTGGTTTTCATATAAAAAGAATTTCCCCATACATAGCTTTCAAGATTCCAATTGTCACTTCTTTAGTAACTGTGATCTTCCCATTTTCAGGATCCTCTCGACAGTTAACACATCACTTTGTTGCGGCCTTAACCCCCTCTTGAAACCCATCGTCTCTCCTTCTTGAAAGCTGTACAGCAATGGCTTTCAACATCAACGACTGGGTGGAGATATGCAGGAAGGAAGAGGGGTCCTCGTGCGTCTATTACTCGGCAGCTCTCCTAGCTGCGGTAGGAAGAACCAGATACTTGGTACGTTACGAGACCCGTTTAATCCCCGACGGAACACGTTTGCTCACCGAAGTCGTTGGCGCCGATGAAGTCCGGCCTTGGCCCCCTGATAGTTCTTACTTCGATTTCGTGGTTTCTCACAGGATTGATGCCTTTGTCGACAAAGCTTGGAGGGTTGGAACCGTCACAAAAAGAGTTGACCCCAACTACTACGTGAAGTTGGATTGTAATGGGAACGAAGCGCATTGTCCTTTCTTTAAAGTTAGGCGACATCTTGAATGGCAAAATGGGACTTGGCTCTCTCCTGCAACTCAGTAATCTTGCTTTCTTTTTATCATCTTCAAAGTAATCTTGATTAATTTCTTCTTTGTTGAGCTCTTGTTATTGTTTGTCTTACATGGTAGTGATTCAAATGGTTTCTATTTTTTGGCATCTCTAATCTTGACTTTCGTAGTATTTCTAGCTAGCATTTCCTATAATACATACTGGTCCTGGAAGTTCTTGATTTCTAAACCATAACTTGAGCTTCTAATTCTAGTCTACGGTGGTCAACGGGTGAATTAAAGAATATTGGTTTTCCATTTTCCAGCATTGGATTCCATTGTTTGTAACCTCATTGGTTGGGAATTCTTCAGTACGTACATTTACCCATTCCAACCGGGCTTTCCCTTCAATAACCACTCAAATTCTGGAACGGTTTAATTTCATGTCCAGCCCAACCAAAAAGGTTTCAGCATTCTGGTTTTCAACCTCTCAAAGCCTAATATATATGTTCTGGACATGTTGCAAAATTTTCCTGTAAATTATCGAAAAATTCCCTGCAATAATGTGTTGTTCATTTGCTCTTTATTATTGAATCTAATTAATCTTCGTTGATTGGTTTAATCAGGTCTCAAGGCGACAGCTCAGCAGCTCCAGGGGATAAGCCCGGCAACTAAGCGAACATGAAGGAAGAAATTGGGGCTAACTTTGATTAGTTTAGATATTAGTCTGCAGCAGTGAGATTTGAAACCCCTTCTATTTCTTTGTTTTTGTTTCATATGTTCTTCCTTTGCTTTGTCCGAAACATGAAAACCTTGTGGGCATATGACAATTCATTGGGTTTTTTTAATCCAAAATTCTCTACACTTTCTACTGTGATTTCAGCCATGCACTTGGCAGGAATCTTGTCAGTAGGGTACTTTATTTGACAAAACAGATATAAAGAAATAGAAGTGTGTAGAAATGTTATTCTTGTTCTTTCTCAAGCTACATGCTCGGTCAATGCACTTGTTTAAGCTTAAAGACACTATCTCCACTAATCTGAGTGATAAGACGCCTAATCCTATAAGCTCAAGGCATCTGTTTTCCCTACCGCAACATCTGTAAGTAGTATATATAGTCTTGATTTTAGTTTGCTTTTTTATACCAAAATCACTAATGAATACGATTTGATAAGATTAAAGTTTTATGGGACATTGACCCTAAATGTAAACGTATCCATTTACACTAGCTGAAGTGTTTGAAGCAATTAGCCCTTTGTTCGAAGAATCTACCTCCTCCCATCTTATCCGTTAAAATTTGGCATGAGCTTAATCAAAGATGATTCTGATGCCGATACTGGTGATGGTTTCACTTTCGTATCCATGTGGCTTCCATAGCTGATTTGGATCAATGAAATTGGATGATGGACTCCTCACTAGTGGGTTGATTGTGTCCCAACTGACATCCCACGTGAATCCCCATCATCTGCCAATACCACATTTCCCTAATTAAATTTCAATCCAAGATTTTATTAATCAATGATTCTCCCTATGCTACCATCTAATTTGATCTTATTGATTCTTTTATTAACAGTAGGAGACTTGAAAACTCTTCAGAGACCAGCATGTATCTATATTAGTCTATAAGCATAATATAATCCATTCAATTTTCTAATCTTCGTTGAAACTTCTGCTCACACAAAATAAAAAATAAAATGAAAGAGATCAATAAGGTTGACCACCTGAGCAACTTATTCGCCTCCGCTTTATCGGGGAAACTTACCGTAAACCACCATTTGCTGCTGTCAATCGCCACTCATCCAACATCATCCCCTCCAACTCAAACTGGTGGTGCACCCCAAAAGACCCGTCATGCAAGCTCCCCTCCGGAAACCCAGCAAGGCCAATACCCGGTACTGGCTTGGCTTTACGGCGACCAGCCCCCACCGGAACGTTCCGAAGAGCACCACCAGCCGTCCAGTACCTCTGGCAACCTTTACAGAAATGTCTAGGCTGATTGACGTTGTAGTTATTGAAGTAACAAAATTTGGTCTCCATGCTCTTGCATCTAGGACAAGGTATGATCTTGTCAGGCCTATTGTGGAGCGTTGGACTGTCAGCTTGGTCGTGTTCCTCTTTTACTTGTCTTCCATGCAACGTAATCGTTGCCCCAAATAGCTTGATCCCCTGCCCTAGTTGGCTAGCCATCACCATTTACAGAAAGCGACAGAAATAAGGGACGACAAAAGAAGTGAGAGTTTTGTTTGGTTTGGGGCGAAGGGGTGTTATGAGTATATATGGGAAGAAAGGGATAGGAAAGGGTGCTTGAAGGAAAAAAAGAGCAAGGCATGTGATGGAAGTAGCCGCCAACGCCATAGAATAGTGGCGTGGAAAAGCTGATGATGAGCTTTTTCTCCAAATCATTACTCCAACTCATCCACAAATATATTAGTCCCACACGATAACTATCACAATTTGTTTTCTTAAATTGCTTGAATATGATGCTTTCAGTTTAAAATTAATTTTAAATTACTAATTGAATAAATTTTAACTAGTGCACTGTGTACATGCACTCATGACTCGTAATTCTTATGCATAATATCCAAAAGTGAGTCCAATCCAAGTAGGTTTGCGTACAGAGCGTCCAAATGATGGAGAATCGGTCCATAAATAAAGAGGTAAAGTTTTGGTTCTAATGGCAATGGCCAATGAGGTTTTATTTTTCAATTTTAAAATTGTCTAATTTGAATAATTATTTTACATAATTATAATAATTTTTAAAACTTAAAAAATTATTGTGTGTAATTAACTATATTTCTAATATTGGGTTTGAAATCTACAATTTCTTTGGTTTAATTAATATTTTTACTTTTCATGGATATATATGTTTAAAGAAAAAGAGATTATATAAACTGCATGCCAAATAAAAAGAATAGAAAGGATTCCACTTGTTGCATGAAATGATGGATGCATTGCACATCAATTTGACATTGGTTCTTTAATAAAGCATAAGAACTTGGTTCTCTTGAAGAATTTTTCTTCTCTTTTTGTGACAATATGATGCATCATATATAATTAAAAATGTTTTGATAATAAATGAAAGATACTTTTAGGTGCTTATTCTTTCTTTTAAGAATAATACAAGATTTAAATTATACTTATTTAATAAAATTCACTAATTATAATTATTTGGTGACTTTTTAAACAAAATTTTAAAGATATATAAATGGAATTACAGTCGCCTTTTGCATCCTATCTTTTTCGGGTTTCGATGGATTTTGAAAGTTTTAGTGATAATTTTGTTGCAAATAGCTTTTCGATGTGGAATTAAAGTAGGCTAATTAAATAGTTAGTTTGTTTAATGCTTCCTTTAATAAAGGAATCATTAATGCAAAGCTGCCTCATTACCATCACCATATCCAATTCTATAATGTTTAAAAAAAAATTTTGTTTATTTTAGTTGGAAAAAAGAAAGTGTAATTAAAAAGATGCACTTTTCCTTTTCGATGCTTTGCACTCAGAGATGTCAAATGGGTATAATTTCGTGGATTCTGTACCGTATTTGTTTCAATTTGGGCAGAGATGGGTATAACTTTAGTGGATAGTGGGCGGGTGTGGATTTAGAAAGTAGTACACATCGTGGGTAGTGGGTGGGTGATAGGCTTGAGACCTTACCCGCCCCGCATCCGTCCGCCCACTAAATACCCATTAAATTTTAGATCATTATAAATTTAAGTATAATTTTAGAGATTAATTTATAAATCTTAATATTGTATAAGATATATGGCGTCAAGCGGGTCTAGCCGGATACGTCTCTAGTTAGGTAGTGGGTGTGAGGATAGATTTGAAATGTACCCGCATGAGCGGGTGTGGATTTGATGAGAATAAATTTCAAACAACTTAATTCAACTTGTTTTATTCGTAACATTAAAATTTAAATTTTAAATATTTTTTTAAAGTAATATAATTATATAAAGGAAATATGCCAAATTGACAAAAGGAAACAAATGTCAACATGTACTGGCCTCTTAATGATGATGAACAGACCATGGCAAGAGCAAATGGTGTTGGACAAAAATCGTTAATCAGAGAATAATATAGATAAATAATAATGATAATAATGATCAAATATTATTATAAATAATGAATAATAGAGAATGAGTTTACCATGTCTTAGGATTGTAAAAATTATAACAATTCGAGACCATAATCAAACATGAGAAGATAAAACAAACCAGATTAAACTTCTTATAATAAATAAAATAACTTGAAAGAAATACTCTTTTCTTGATTGATCTTTTGATCGAAACAGTTGAGGCCTCTCACTATACAATTTTCTTAAGACATATTTTCGATCGATCACTCCTTTAGTATTCGAGATCGTTGGTCATTTGTCTTCCAGGATACAACAACTAGATGATCAGCTACAATAGTGCAATTGTAGAGATCACAAACTATTTTTACCTTATCTATCACCAGAAAACTATGGAGGGCAAATATTTTCAAGAAAGTAAAAGATATTGAATCATAAGATATAGAAAATTATATATCTTTTAATATTCAAAATTAAGCAGATAATAATATATTTTAATTTAAAATATTCAAAAGATATAAACTATTTTTACTATTTAAACTTAAATAGATATTATTTTAATTTGAATTATTCAAAAGGATATAATTATCTTTAATATTCAAAATTAAATAGGTAACAAAAACCTTTTAATTTGACATATTTAAAGAATAATTATTCTACAAATATTCAAATTAAAAACATTTTTTAATTTGTAATATTCAAAAGGAACATAAATTTAATTTAAATATTAAACCCATCAAAAGAAATTCTCTCTTTCCGACAAATGAACAAGAAGAGAAATTTGATTTTCAAATTTATTTTTTAAATTATTTATAGATGTTGGTCATTATCATAATTCATTGATATTCTCGTATATTTATAACACAATAAACTCTAATAATCTCTCATAGTAAACTTTTTCTCAAAATAAATGCTCATTTTTTTAAATTTATACATCATCTTATTAGATTAATTGGTGGTCAATAAAAATTAATATAAGTTAGGCATATAAATATAATAAAAGACAGTGGTCTAATCAATTTTGTAAGATATTTTGGTTTAGAATGGGGGTGATTGGTAAAATAATGCAATTCTGAATGTTATTGATGACAAATGTGAAGTTGGTTGAGTAAAATGAACTGATAAAGAAAGTTGATCCACATTACTTAATTGCTTTGTTTAATCACGTAAAAGCTTCTTTATTGCATTGGGCGCATGGAAGAAAAGGCTTCAGGCTCGCATGCCAAAGCAATAAAGGAGTGGAACCCAATTCTTCGGCTATCACAAACTTCTAAACAGTGGCAGATGGACAAATCGCAAAAGCTCCATCCATGCTTCCGTGTAACGAACTACTGGAACTAATTAACCAAGGTAGCTAAATTTTTTTAACCGTTCATTTAACTTTATGCACTTTTGTTTACGTACTCCAATTCCAGTTTTTATTCGATGAAAGTGTACGAGGGGAAGAGAAGGAAATGGAAGGAAGAGAATGTGTGGGAGGGAAAGAAGCTTCAACTCTTAAGAGAATATCTCTAATTCCATCGGAATAAGTTCAGTTAACGACAGGTCTTTGTACTCGTACAAATCATCTAGTTAGACTTTTGTAGGTGAGCAACAAATGAAGGGGAAGGTGAGCGACAAATGGGGGTTAATAAAAAAAAATATAAATAATATTAATAATTGGTTAAAAATGATAAAAAAAAATTGCCATATCATAACAGAGTCAGATGGAAAATAGCAGTGAAAAAAAATCAATGTATAAAGTTCAGTTATTAAATTGAAAAAAATAAAAGCACGGTGAGTGAAATAAATAGAGTAAAATTCAATTACTAAATTGTAATTTACCCAAAATAATATTAGTTCTTTCTTATTCTTTTGAGGTGGATTCTTATCCCTTGATTTTTGGCATTAAAATAAGCAAATTTAAATTGAATGAGCAAAACATACTGCCATATGCCACATTAAGCGAAATCCGAAAACCCAATATTCTAACCATTAGCCTTGTCTTGAATACACTCAACACCGTTATTAAAATGAAATTTGAATGTAAAGCAGTTACTATTGAGGGAATCACACGGCACTGCACCTCCCTGATTTTGCTGCCGCTGACAATTGCCTTGAGATTATACTTTACGCAAGACAGAGACAGACGGCCAAACTATTGCGATCATTCTTTATTTGCTTCATAAATTGGCAATATCCTTATTCTAAAGACGACCGAAGACTCCAACTTTTCCTTCTTTTTAACGGCCAAAATGAAACGATTCCTTAGACACATGGACTAACTTATCGGACGCTGAACAATTTATCTATATCAAGTTGTATTATCATGCATTATGCACGAGTCATTGCCTCAATGTTGTAAATTACCTTGCATCTTGATTCAACTAAATACATGTTCAAAACATTAACAATTCCAGAAATGAATGCGAGTAATCACTATCAGAAACAAGATAGGCCCCAGTAACTAATTACAAGAAGAAACAAGGATAATACACAATCAAACAGCCTCACCCAAATTTGAAAACCTGAGACCCGGAGAACTTCGGATTATCCTTTGCATCCATATTCCAAAATAATTAGTTGTCACTCCAGTTATCATCATCATCACTCCCAACAGCCTGAACAAGTTTCAAAAGTGTTAACCAGGTTGTCATTCATAAGAGAACAAAATAGGGAAAAAAGAAATACGAGGAAAAAGTGAAAGAGAAACAATTGGAGACCTGGCGGATTGCGTTTGCTTTCTGCAAAATTGCGGTGACTTGGACATTTGTAGTGGGACCGGAAATAACAGTTGGTCTTGCAGTGACTGTAGGTCTTAGGTTGAAAGACTGAAAAAAAAATGTAAGTGAATGAATTATACTCCATTTTATCACAAAAGTCATCAACTCCAGAGAATACATGAGACCATGCATTTAAACTTGGGCGCCTAATAATTGAAATAAATGAAACTAGATCCAAGTTCTACAACATGATGATCATTGATCAAATAGTAGTATCCCCGGAAGAATGGTAGCTTCAATCAAAAGGGCCTCCTTTCCTTCTTTTGAGCCTAAATCTTCCATTTAACAGGAAAGAGAAGAGAAGATACAGGCAAGAGACCATGCCCCAGTCCGGTGCCGCACCTATCTCTAAAGTAAAGGGCTATCTATTTTATTTAAGCTTTTCCAATCCTATATTCAATAGCTATCGAATGACTTTGTCTTTCTAGGTGAATGAACGAAAGATGGAATTCAAAATAAGAAAAGCGTGAGCAGCGTATAGTCTTGCTACTGGCCAGGGATACTAAGGGATGCCCTTGAGAACGCAGGGAAGTCTACTTGACTCTGGAAGTGCTGCTAGTCGAAATCTTTCTCATCCTCGTAATCAAGAGGAACATAAATGCCCAAGCTACACACACAGACACCAACTCGTTCTTGTAGCAAAGGCACTTCTTTCTCTCTTTCCTGTTCTATAGATAATAAGAGGGAAGAGAGGCAGGAAAATTTTATATTTGAAAAAACAAATCCATAGGGCATATGAATTATAGTGTTAAATTTGAAGTATTGACAAAAAAGCCGTGATATAATCAATGATATTTTATGAAATAACATAGTTATTTACAGCTTTACTTTCTTTCTTTTTTCAGATTTTGATCAAATAAATTGTTTCTTCAAACAGTAAAATTCACATTTGTAAAGGAGCATCTAAATTAAGGAATCATTATTCTCGATGATGACTAGCGACATAACAAGAAGAAATGACTACTCACTTTAGTTCTGATCTGATGCAAGAAATCTTCCTTTTCATCCATTCCTCGGTAACCACTGAGCTGTTTTGCCTCTTTCTGCCGATTCATATTCTCTTGTCCCACCTGCCACATTCATCATTTTTTTACATTTATACACAACCATGCCCACTTCACAACATTTATTTAAAAAGAAAAACAGAATGACAACATTACTGAAGTACCTTCTTCTCAGGCTTTAATGCAATTGCCTCATCATTCGTTTGTTGTTGATTAACTGAAGGGGGCTCAGGCTTCTGAGAGGCAAAAGATCCCAAAAGTTTCAGATCAAGCTCGTGTCTAAGTGACTCTGATAAAGCATGTTGTCTTTCTTCTGCCTCAATGAAGCAGGGTTTTGAAATCCGCCACCGTGCAGGAGGAGGAGTGGAGGCACTGGTTTGAGTTCTGTTGTATTTTGCACATTTAGATTCTTTTGATCAGAATAGCTTTTGGATTCATCATGTAGAATAGGGTTAATGAAATCAAAACTGGGGAGATCAAGTGACATAGAAAGTGATGGTTCTGCATCAGACCCAGGAACCATAGTTTTGTTTATCTCATTAACATGGATGCCACAGTTAGCTGTTTCTCCAGCTTGTAAACAGTTTGAAACTGATCCTATTGATGACAATCTGCTCAATGCATCATACAGCTCAGGGTCCTTGCTTTCAGGTGTTTCACCAGATTCCCACTGCTCAGAATTTGAGTCGGAACAATGACTAAGGCAATCATCAGACATATAAGGGGATGATCTGCAGAAAGTATCACCATCAGAGTCTGAAGCAACAACATGCACTGGAATAGCAGGCACTGGGACCAACTGAAATGAAGGAAACGTGTCTCTAATGTTTTCTTGATGATGATTCCCATCAGGAAATTGTAATTTGAGTTTAGAAGTCTCAAATCCATCTATAGGGTTGAAAGATATTTTCATATGCTCAAGCGGAGGAGAAGAAGTAAGTGAATTTACTGGAGATCCGTTGCCAATCTGCCAATTCAAGGCCTGCTGCCAATTCCTTGGCTCCAATACCCCAGTTTTCGTAGAAGTTGCTGGTTCAGATTCATCATCATGGCCAATCATCATCTTTCTGCGAAAACCATTTACAAGTAATTTATGGCCAAGTCCAAATGTCCTAGATGAGTTGTCATCATTCTCCTCATCAGATTCAATAGACGGAGCCTTGATTTTAGAATTGACTGGGTGCTTGTTTCCATGTGGCAATGAAGTGTTTAGGCTCAAGCCAACATTTAAATTATGAAGACTATCATTATAATGAGAATTAACAGGTTTTTCAAGGTTGGCGCCAAAATCAGTTACCAGATGGGATGTTTTCTCACTACTTAAACCTGGAACCTTCTCATTCAATTCCGCATTCTCAACCACTGAACCTGAATTTCCTTTGGGTCCATCATGCGAAGGCATCAGAATTTGATTTGGAGGACCAGATGCTTCACTAGTTTTAGCTGCAGAACCCTGACCTCCAGCTGATACGGCAAAATCAGGAGGTTTTGATGGCTGAAGTCCCAAAAGGCCACCATTTGTCCAGAACCCAACTGGATGCACAACAGAAAATTCAGTCTGGGAGTTTTGAGAGTCAGTAACACTGGTTATGATCGTATCACTGGCTGGATCATGCATATTAGATTTTGGGGAGCTAGAGGATGATGGTGGATCACTGATGACAGATTCTTCTAGTGAGCCACTGCAGATTTCATTACCCATGCCTACGTTAGCACTTGGTGAATGAGCAGGTTCAGAAAATTTGCCTGAGACTTGAGGCATCTGTTCACAGGAAAAAGTTTCAGAGGGTACTGAATCAGGTAAACTCTCGGAGATCCCCTTGTTTGAAATAATAGCTGTCGAGGCAGGCAGTTCAATTACAGATGAATTATGGTCTGCATTATCATCTACAACCATCTGAATTTCATCTTCTCTATTCTCATTACTGAGAATGTTAGCATCTTCAGTCCGTTCCACTTCCAATTTTGTTTGGCACTCAACATCTTTTTCAGAACAAAGTTCCACAAGTTTTCTGTGGCACTCAATATCGTTTTCAGATTCCGACTCGATTGTGTTCAGTGCATCCATGTAACTGTCTGGTTCACTTTCAATTTCATCGTTTTGGTTCTCAATAGTGCTTGATTGAAGGGCATCCATGTCATTAAAGGGGACATCCATTTGGTCACCATTTCCAAGATTGGAAGCTCCAATTTCCTGCACATCTACATCAAAGTTCATCTCAGGAACATCATCGATATCCCAATTTCCTGCTTTAGACTCCACTATTTCTTCCTTTTCATCCCATGTTACACAAGATGCACTAGGGGCAATCTGCTCCTGTGATGAACTATGAGAGAAATTATCATCTAGAACCCCAGTTTGTTCGACAGGAAAATTGGAACCAGGGGTATCTGTTTCTTGCATCAAACTAGAGGACAGTTCCTTGGGTTCCAGTTCCTCGGGGAGCATGGATGAACCCAGATTGAAAGCACATTCAATATATCCAGACCCAGCTATTGAATCACAAGAACTTGAATGCCCTCCCACATCAGATTTCAGTGCCATGTCGACCATAGATACATTTTGAGAGGACATTCGTCCATTAGCAATTGGAGAAGTAAATTGCATTCTGCAAAGTCCACTTTTTAGTAAATTTTAATTAAATCAAATTGTATTCAACACAGTAGTTTAAACATAAATGTAAACATGTTTGTGTTTTTTGTGTTTATATGCTAGTTTGCATGAAAGCGAGTGCATACATGCATTTTATATGCATATACATACACATGAATTACCTGCCACTGTGACTTGATAATGATTCACTACGTGGTAGTTTGCCATTCCTGTGGGATGATCTTTTTTTCTGTAAGTTTTTGAAAAACTTATTCAGAAATTATTCCAAAGATAAAATAGCTTATTCAGTTGCAACATGAACCTGAAAAGGTTGCACTTATACAAAGTGTACCTCCATGTCATAGGAGTCCCAGGGACAAATTCATAGCAAGTATTTGTGTAGTGAAGAATTTTATTCCACTAAAGATTAAATTATTTAATAAATAAATTAACATGAACTGAGTCAATTGAAAGGGGATGCAAAAATTGACTCAAAACAGACACGATTCTCTGCCTGGATGGTTAATGGAGTAAATGATACCTTGCTTTTACGAGTCCTCTTATCTCTTGGGACTTTTTCGGCATCTTCTTCAGGGCTACCTGATGCTCTCTTAAAGAAGGTCGGATCAGAATATCTCTTTAAACAAGATCCCGGGCCACCAGCATCAAATCTGATTGCAAAGCAGATGTAAAAATCCAAAACAATGTACATATACACATCACAAATATATTTCTTAAACATGAATGCCATTGCTAAAATGTGGAAGCGGATGTAAATAATGATACTTGTCAAGCAAATGGAGGCGTGGAGGGTCACAACAAACTTCATAGGAGTCCATAACAAATCGTGGCAAGTCATTGTAGATGAAAAGATTTTTCTCATTGCGGATCCGTGGGTGCCATTCAGAACCTATAGGGAAACTGCTTTTCATAAAGATTTGAACAGAAAGATGAAAAATTCCCAATACCTAATACAAAAAATTCAAACTTGCATTATAAAAAGTGCAAACTTGAACCTAGTTTGTGTCAACATCACTGTTTTCCTTCTATCTTGAATGCAAAGACCACGAAGACAATAATATTAATATTAAATGCTGTAAATATATATTGATAACAAAATAATCATTTAAAAATATTTCTAATCCATTTAGTCTATAATCAATGGAAATCTTCCCAGGATTTAAACAAATAAAGCATGTTTTTCATCGTACAATTTTCCATTGCCATAGATCCACTTTCCTTCAATAGAGTCCTCTACAAGGATACTGCTTCAATTGTCAGCAGCAACCAACAACTGATGCCACATGATTAACTAAAAACAAGGTTGTTCTTGAAATTAAGCTCTTACTGAATATTTGAACTTCAGAAAATAAGTGTCTATCAAAGAAACAATGTAAATATGTACTGAATTCATATATCTCCTTATCAGCGAAACCAGTGTAGAAGAAGCAATATATACCAAGAAAAATCAGAGGCATTTCAATCAAAAGACATGTACAGAAACCATACCAGCTGTGTAAGAAAAGTGAATATGACTTGTTTGGGCAAGAACTGCCTTCTCAAGAGGCGGAAGTGCAGCTTCAATCCGTTGCACACGAACTTTCAGCTTGTGACTCCTAGAAGCTGTGTTCATTACTTGCTCTTGTAATCCATGAAAAACCTCTGCTGCAAATCTGCTTCATAACAACCAAGCTACACCAGTTAAATACCGCAGTTTTAAAAAATAGATAACATTTTAAAAGCAGATAAGAACTAAAACTTAAGTAATCAAAGAAGATATCCTATGATCAAAAGGCTTAAAGGTTCATTAATCAACTCCATGTCTTCCAATTTCTATTAATTCCTTCATCTTCCTCATCGTGCAACCAACCAGAGATATCCTAAAGCCAATAAAACCATTAAAAGATTAAACGTACTCAGCAAGATCCCCTAACTGGCGCAAGATCCCAACGAGGCCAGCGACGGCGACACCGTCGAGAACAGCTTTTGGATCCTCTCTATTAGCTTCCTTGTAAAGCTCCGGCTGACCAAGCCCGTATTCATTCCTCACTTGAGCTCTAACCAGAGGCATTTTCGGGTTTTGCTCTAAAAAAAAATCAACAAGGGAAAAGGGGAAGAAGAAAGGAAAGAGAAGAAGAGATATGTACTAACAGCAGCAGCAAATATATAATTTATAATACAACTACTTCGAATTAGGAAATAAAAGAAGGAAAAATACAAAATTAAAATAAATAAAATTGAAGTAATCTATTTTGGTATTTGCAAAAGAGTGGGTGAAGAGATTGGAGCAGCTTAACAAACTGCTGAAAGACAAAGAGAAAGAAGCCGAGCCAACACTGAAAGCCATTCCCTTTACCTGGAAATCCTTCTGTTTTCGGAAAAGACGGAATTGACCTTCCATTTCCAATGAAATTAACCGGGAAGAGAGCGGTTAATATATATATATATATATATATATTTCTGGGTTGTGTTGGTTGGTTCGGAGACTTGACACTCGCAAGAACGTGGGGACCATCACATTCTTTTAACTGAATATTTATTTTAGATTCATAATAAAATGTTTAAAAATATTTCTTCTAAATAATTTTCTTAAAAAGTTCTAAAATTTCAAATTCATATTTTCTTTTCTTCCTTGAATTTGATTTATTAGAGAAATCGGTGAAGAAAAAAAATGAGAGAAAGTGATTTATCTGGCTGTGATTTTCACTTTAAATATGTATAGTGATACTGGTTCGTGTTTTATAAAACGACAGAGACTCATGAAATGGAAAGTAGCGAATGAACAAAAAAAAAAGGAAATGGAAAGAAGCAGGTGAAAATTCTTGTCATGTTTCTTTTGTCCATGTTTTTTAAAATTTTAAAAAAAAATCATAAAGTATAAAAATTCAGCCTGTAGTAAACAATTTTTGAAAGATAAATTGAGTAGGGATGACGTGAGTTTCTTCTCACGCAACAAAAGGCCGAGTTGGGCGTTGATTCAACATGAGAAGTAAACAAAAATATGGTATAAACGTAATACAATGAGAAATCGTCAAAGGAAAAGGCGTAATACAATAAAAAAAGCATATTAAAATCTATCTAATATAATAAATTTATTATAATTATTAGATAAAAAAATGGACGAGTTAGTCCGTTTAACAAAATAAGTATTCCAAGTATAATTTACGATTGCACAAGAAAATCAGCCCAGACGGAGAAATGAAACCCAAGTGCATCAAAATTTCAAAAGTCCGTTGGTTCTCCTGATCTGACCTTTTAACTGCAAAACCAAAATCTCAAGCAAACACACTATTTTCAAATATATTGGGATTACGGAAGTTTAAGTTTACCCAGTCAGTCAACCAAGAACAATATTTTGTTATTATAATTTCATCTTTATAATTTTTCAAGACCAATATTTATTCTTTAAGAACACCGGAAATTTCATCGTTTAATGAATTTACGTAAAATTCAATTTGAATTAATCCGTCAATAGATCAAATATCAATAAATAATTTAAAAGAATTAATATTGTAAATATTTATTAGGAAGATGATTTTTTAATTAATTTAATTTATTTGTTACATAAAATTATTGAAGAGTAATATCATAACCTGGTCTTGATTTTGTATTAATAATAGCGAAAGTAATATCATAATTTTTGAAAAGTAAATTATTGGAAAGTATTAAGGGGGTGTTTGGATTGGGGAATGTGGGATTCCCATGGGAATGGAATCCACATTCCCCCGTTTGGTTAGCCCGGGAATCCTATTCCCGGTAATGTAAGATTACCAATAGTGGATTTTTTGGGGTATATTACCGGGAATGTCATTACCTCCCTTTCCTTATGTATTGTTGGATTACCGGCGTTTTGGACTAAAATGCCCTTAAATTTTTATTTTTTTCAAAAATATATTTATTCTGTCATCGAATAATAAAATTTTACGAATGTTAATTACAAATTTATCCTTAAATTATTTAGATTTACAAAAAAAAATCTATAATTAAAATTTTATATAAGTTCAAGGGTTTAAATAAAATTGTACCCTTTCATTAAACTTTTTTATTTTTAATTTTGTAAAAAATATATAAATATTATGAATTTAATTTTTTTAAAGAAAATATATAAATATTTTCCAACTTGTAATATTACACAAATATATAATTAGAACAATTTGGTCAAATATACATTCCAATAATCTTTTATTCCTTTAACCAAACACGGTAATCTTACATTCCTGCTAAGCCAACCAAATACAAAATACAACATTCCCAGTAATGCTATTCCTTGGTAATCTTACATTCCCACTGGTAATCTTATATTCCGTGAACCAAACGCACCCTAAGTATTGAGCCAAGGTGAAAAAATGTCCTAAAATTAACAAAGTTAATGCGTGGCAGAGCAAGTACGTTGTTGGATCAAAACACGGTATAATATTATAACTTATTTTAACCCTTATTGTTTTTGGTTTAGGTACGTACTCTGACTCTGGCACTGACTGTCCATTATTAAAAACTCAAAATCACTTGCCTACCATATAAATTAATATCGGCCATTCCAAGTCCATCATGAGATTCGATCCAAACCCCTTTTTTTTTTAATGAGAAATAAAATGCATTCTTATTTAGAAGAGCATCAAATAGCGATGGACCCATAAATTAAATGAGTCATCAATGTAAAGCTAGGACGATCCATTAATATAAGTTTGGACCATTTGGACAATTATCACTAGTTTTTTATCTGATTATAAAAAAAAATACTTTAAACTTAGTATTATTTTAACTAAACATTTACATATTTATTACGTTAAACTAAATCCTCACTTTTTTTCTATTTTTATTTTGATTTAAAGTGAATTTATTTTATGAAAAGTGGGGAAATACCTAGAAGATCATAATCGAGCGGTAGTCTATTTGGAGCCCATATTCTGCAGAAGTAACAAACATAACCCATCTTACCTAGCATGTAGCATTGCATCTCACATTCTTCGCATCATAATTAAGACACGGACGCCCTCCCATTCTGCCAATGGGTCATTTTCTCCTTAGTGTGTGTTTTTATTTATATAAAAAAACTATATTATTTAAACAAAATGTTGTGTAATTTCTATTAGGAGAAAATAAAAGGAAGATTGGACCTACGGTATTGAAGCGATAGAGAAGAGGAGAAGAGGAGAGAAGGGTTGGCAATTTAAGTGAAGAAGTGAACATGCAGCCAATGATGTGCAGAGATGCGGTCCATGTTGCAGATTTTTTTAATGCAACCTGATCTCTTTTCATAAATAACATTTTACAACTTCATATGGTAAAAATAGTTTGGATGATGGGATAATAAGTAAAGATGTGAAAAGCTTTCCTTTTTTTATTAAGTAGAGAAACATTATATTTTTAAGAAAAAAATATAGGATTTTAACTCATACAAGAATAGGAAAATATAATTATCCTTAGCTACTGGATAAATTAATGAATTTTTGTGAAAAGCTTTCATTGATTGTCCAAATGAAATGTAACCCGACTAGAGCTGGGTATATGGGTTAAGGCCCGCGGGTTACCCGTTTAACCCGCCATCCGTGCGGGCTTCGGGCCTCAAAAATTGAAGATCGTTTAAATTGCGGGGTTTTTTAGCCCGGACCGTTAAACCCGCGGGTTTAATGGGTATAACCGCGGGCTACCCGTTAAATCCGTTAAAGCCCACTTAATTTAAAATTTATAAAATTTTAGAGAAAATAAACTTAAAGAATTTTATAGAAAAAGAAAATAAATTACCTATAAATATGATGTTACTTATAACTATTGTAGTTCTTAAATTTATTAGGGCGTTTTTCATAATTTTACTGTTGCTTGATATTTTTTTCATTTAAATATGCATCATTATCATTTTGGTATTTAAAGATTTTTTTATTTAGTTTTGACATTTTTTTTTTCATGAAGTATGTTATCTATTTTGTTCTTTAATTATAAAAAGTCACGTGATATTCTAATAATATATCACATGACACATAATATTTGGATTAAAAATAAGAAAGAAAAATAAAAGAAAAATTAAAAATATACTTTTCAACTTTTAAAGACTTTTACAAAATAAATATATTTTAACAATTAATGACTTATATTTTATCAATTTTAGTATAATTGTATCTTTCAAATTTACTCTTATAATGTAAGTATTTTATTTCATATTTTCATATTATGTTTTAGTATTTCTCTAATGTATCTATAAAATACAATTATTAGGAACACTTGACAACTTTCTTGTTAGATTTGTATAATGTTTGACTTTGTTGAATTTTTATGTTTGAATTTATGCTTTCAGACACTTCTGTGTCTTCGTATTATAGCCTTGAATAATCGTGTTTTATAAAAGTATAATGTGATTATTGTTTTATTTGTTTTTCAATTTGGTGATATAAGTGAATATTGTTTTTTTTTAATTTGAGTTTAAGTAATTATATCATTATATATATATATATATATATTAATGATTAAAAAATTTAAAAAAATATTATTTTATAATCATTTCCGGCTATTTAAAATAAAATTTAAATATTATTTATTATTTTGACGATGTTACCTTTCTTTTCAAGTTGCTCGATCATTTTTAAAGGTGTAGTAAGTTAAAACATTATTTTTTATTGTATTTAAAACATTTAAAATTATTTTTATTAAACGGGCCATGGGTAAGCCCGTTTAGCCCGCGGGTTAAATGAACGGGCCGCGGGCCTTAAAATTTAAAACCGTTTATGAATGCCGGCTTTTTAGCCCGCTCCGTTTAAGCCCGCACCGTCAAAACCCGTGGGCTAAACGGGTGGGTAGCCCGTATACCCACCTCTAAACCCGACACACCTCTGTTCTCCAAGCCATGCATTGGGAATGGAATCGATATACTTTAAAATTCAGGAGGCCCAACATCTTGGACCAGTTTCAGAAATCATGGACCTACTACTCGTGTAATAATGTAAATGCATTTTCAGGATTTTTATTATATTAACTTTAAAAAAAATATTAGTAAAAGAAACGAGGTAGAGTGACGTGAAATAACATAGAGTGATTATGAAAGTGATATGTCCGTGTAAATGCGCGGCGAAGATGACAGACAATTCATGCTCCATTGCCCTTCCTAATTGGATCTATCACTTAAAGATAAGTTGGTGTGTGTACGATAAGAAAGAAAATTTTATTGAGTAGAGTTTGACCACTCAACGTAAACACTTTAGGTGGGCCAAGCCCTACGGTCCGATGATTCAAACAAGCCTGAAACTGTCGATTTGGCGTACTTGTTGGGGGAGGAAAAATATATGCAAACCCAGTGAAGCTAAGATGCTAATGTGCCTATATCACAACTCGATGGTCGGTCAGAGTATAAAAGAAAATCCAAATTTGTCTTAAAAAATTACAACATATACTTTGGATTGCATATACTTAGGGTCCACGATGGAGCAATCAAAGACAATTGGTGAAGGAGATGGACCCATTCACGTGGATCGCCTCGTCTTTCTGTTAGATAATTAAAAACAATAAGGAAGCGAAGAAGTTGGAATATCTAGGTTAAGGCAATTAAAAGGTTTGCTGGGAAATTAAAAGCTGATGCATAATTTCACACAAGATTTTGTCTCAAATAGTTGAGCAGAAAGTTGGGTTTAGCTTTTCTTTTGAATGGCTAAACACTGCACATTGGCCTCAATCGTGTCTTATTATTAATTTGAAGTGAATATTTGATATTAATATATAGAAGCAGATATGGGCAGAGATAGAGAAAGCACCATTGATGTCCACTTATAAAAGAACCTCCGCTTATAGATGCACCCCCCCCCCCTCCACAAACTCTTTTTGGACGAAAGCAAAACTGATGCAGGTGGAGAATAACCTCTTGTCTTTTCATTCATTAACCTACCCCATTCATAATTAATATTCATTGACTTGGCACTCTTCACTTGTTCACGTTTTCCAGTCTTTGATACACTTCCCACTACTTAATTATATATCTATATTCTGTGTACTGATTGAGGAAATATTAACAACCCTTTTATCTTGACAAATAGATTTTAACTTTAAGCTTGTTTTTGACGAAAATGGATGATTGAAAAGAAAATCTCAAATTACAATAATAACAGAAATGCATCACAAATTTTACTTTTTAAAAAGGACTGGGAATAAGAGACGACTAGAAGTAGAAAAGATTATGAAGAACTAAATAGGGTGGGTGGTAGGATTCCTCACGGGAGGCTAACTATTTGCACATTTACTGGTTGCCCCTCATTTGAAACATGTGTCCCCACTGCCCACATGTGGGATTTCATTCGTTATCATGCAAAAGTTGGTCTCATTATGGTCTACTCTTATCAACTTCCCAAAACTCAAATCAAACAATAATAATAATAATTTATTAGACATTAATCTTTTATAGTCATAAATTAATTTAAATATAGATCATAAAATTTTCTCCCAATTTCATTGTCATGTTTACTGGTGAATCCCTTTAAATTTCGAGATGTTTCAACACACATTGATAGCTTTGTCATTCGCTATTAATGAGTAACATGCAAATATGTATAAAGATGCATGGTCATTGGGCAAGGGGAGTGGGTCATCGATCGTCTATTCTAGCGGCTACGTCCAAAATGTTATTTACGACAGTAAATTACATCTTTACATTTAAACTAAAATTGCATGCAACCATTGTCACCCAAATGACAAAAAGTAGTCGTAAACATTATTAAAATGGACGAGATTAAACGTTTGGGATCAATAATTTCTTTTCGAGATTAAACTTAAAAGGCACATATGAAGACAGGGACATTATCTCAATTAATATTTTAAAAAATAATATCTTAACATTTTTATGTACTTATCAACAGAGGTGAAATAATAAAATATAAATGATAAGATTATTAAATTTTAACTTAAAGAATATAGTTGTTGTAATATTAAGAGTATAAAAATTGAAAGCGCTTAAAGGTTTTATATTATTATTTAATTTAATTTATTGTTTTATAGAAAATAAAATCTGTATGAGGTAAAATATTTTTATATTGCATAAAAATTTTATATAAAATAATATCTTTTTATGAAGTCCACCGACTCACACTCTTGATGGTGATCTCGTCCAAATTTATAAATAAAGGAAACATCAGCAATAGCACTAAACTATTAATGTATGTATTATCAGTCATAATTATTTTATTAGTGGTGATGGATAGAATATCAAAGTGGTAATAATTTTTTGTTAGCAATTTCTTCTACACTCTTAAACTGCTCTTCGCACTAAGTCAAACACCACCAACTTCTTTTCGGTTTAATTTTTTTCTTTTTTATTTGTGAAAAAAGAAGGTGAAATCAAACAACTACTCAAGTTTACAAGTTACAGGTTATAAATATTTTTTTCTTGCACCGACTAAATACTAGCTCTAGTCACCAAAAGGGTTATATATATATATATATATATATATATATATATATATATATATATATATGAAAACGATGACAGTAGCATTGGTATACGATAATTGTAATTATACATTATATTAAAAAGTTATTAATGTTTTTTTTTCTTTAAAGAAGAAAAAAAACACAGAGAATGAGAGAAAATTTAAGAAGAAAAAGGGGAGGAAGCAAAAGCATCTTGATAGGGGGCCCATGACATGTCTCCTCAGTTAGACCCAGAGATGTGATTTTCATCTTTCGCTCCACTGCAGTATCTCTATTCTTCCACCTTTTTCTTTTTCAATTTTTAATGATCATTTCTTGCCAAAAATACCCAATAATTCCTCTGGAACGAACATCTTTTCTCAGTAATCATGTCGGGTGATATAGCCAGGGATTCTGCTGAAGGGTCCTCACGATCCTTCAGTAAACACCACAATCAACCTCAGGCGACGGCTCCGCTGAGCCGGTACGGGTCACAGAAACGGCGAGACTGGAACACTTTCGGGCAGTATTTGAAGAACCAAAGGCCCCCGGTTGCACTATCACAGTGCAACTGCAACCATGTTCTTGATTTCCTTAGATATCTGGATCAGTTCGGGAAGACTAAGGTTCACCTACACGGCTGCATCTTTTTCGGACAACCTGACCCGCCTGCTCCTTGTACTTGTCCACTTAGGCAAGCCTGGGGGAGCCTTGATGCACTGATCGGACGTCTCAGAGCTGCTTATGAAGAGCATGGTGGGTCACCGGAGACTAACCCTTTTGGAAACGGAACTATTCGGGTTTATTTGCGTGAAGTGAGGGACTGTCAAGCTAAGGCCAGAGGGATTCCATATAGGAAGAAGAAGAAGAAGAGGACTCAAATTAAACCCAACGTCGACGAACCTATACCATCTTCCCAGCAACAGCCCTCCTCGCTAGCTGCCTAAGATCTTTGGATTCTTCACATATATGGTATTTCTTTTTACTTTGATACAATACACACACACATCATTAGCTTTTCATTTAAAATTTGTTTCTCTTTCTCTTTTTCACTCAAAATCTAGTCAAGTCCATCTAGTGAGCTGCATTAAAAAGTAACTATATAAAAAGAAATTCTGCATAAATAAAATTTCAAGAACAATAAAACTAGACTGCTTGAATAACTGGAACTGGTTGGTTTATTAGAAAGTTACAGTCTAACTCAGAACCGCAATGAAGATAGTATTTTAAGTATAGGATCTTCTTTCGATGGTAAAAAACCCTAAAAGCTTTACATCCAAAACCCTAATTCTTAAACTCAGGCCTTGGGGGCCTCTGCAGTATTGCAGAAGTGTGGCAAGTAATTTTAATTCTAAATTTTTACCCATCGATCATTTCTTACTATTGCGTGGCATTGATTGAAGGAGAAAGATTGCCCTTACCCCCTCTCTCTTTCTTTTCTCTATTTCTCTCTCCCCCCATCATGCACACAAAATAAACAAATAAATATCGTACAAAAATATTTCCCAAATCTTTACTTTTCCCCTTGCTTTTTTTGGGGGGTCTTTTCTGATTCTGTTTGATTTTGTGCTCCCCGTGAAATGAATGTCCATGTTGATATTCTATGAGTGTGTTAGATTATCAATATCTATATGTTGGTGATTTCTCGTAGAAAACATGGTCCAAAATTAGTTATATTAATATTTGAGTGGTGGCAATTCATACGGACACTAGATTTTCTCCAATAGCAGATTAACAGTTTAAATTAATTTATTTAACAGTAGGTACGTCATCGCATCCCTTCTTTGATTGCATCTTTATAAGCTAATGGTAATAGAATCCATATCAAACGATTGCGGACTTGTGGTCGCAAGGTATTGCCATTACGTTACGTATATACTTTTTTCTTTATTTTATGATTTTATTTTATTTTGTACGATTGGTGTGTAATTATACATTGCGTTTTACAAGGAATTACACTTCTCGTCAACATATATAATCTAGTGGGATACATCATTAGTTTTGATAATTAAATTAATTAAATAATAAATAGAATGATTTATCATCAAACTTTCAATATTTATTGTAAATTCTGAGTTCAATTGTTGGATAACTTCTTCTTTTTCGATGGTTTAAACCGAGTCAACCCACCATGTAAACACAGGCAAACCCCAAAGCAATAATCAACCTCACTAAAACCATAATACCGAAGATGATAACAGATCTCTTAGTCTCTTAGCTTTCCTCTGTCCGGATTGTGATAGTGGTTTCGGAAACCTCATTACACATTTGGATTTCGATCTTAATTAGGTTTTGGGTGTACAAATATTTCAAATTGTTAAGCAGGGACAGGAAAAAAAAGATGGTAATAGTATTGTTGTTTGGTGTTAATAAGAAATTAAATGCCCGTGAATGCCAACTAGCTTGACCTCTTGGAAGCAAGTTGAGTTGAGAGGGCAAGTACACACGTGCTTCTAAAGCCAAGAGCTCTAAACACTAAAAAGCTAGCTACTGCCATTACCCACTCTATGTTCAACTGAATCGGAATATCAGAGAGAATAATGTTAGTACTGCTACCTTTCTTTTCCCTGCTCTTTCTATCTTTTATTTGCTCTGATTAGTACGGAGATTAATAAGAAACAACTTTTTCTTAGGAAATCTAGTTTCCCCTCCTTACAATGCCTTTGGAAAGAGTAGATATAGGTGTATGTATTGATATATATTAATGAGCAGAAAAATATTATACATAGCATACCAGTGTCACTAGGAATTAGAGCAGAATCAATATGATGATGAGGAACCTAACAAATACCTTGTTGGTTCGCTAGATTTTTCATGCGTTTGCATTCTTAGGTCTTTGGATCATTTTAGCAGCACATATAAAGTGTTTCTAAGTTGGAATGTTCGAACGGAGTATATATATAATATGCTTAGGGACGAACATATAATTTTATGTTAGGGAACAAATCTTTTATAAAATTATATAAAAAACAAATTTATAAAATTTTAGAGAGCGTAAATAATTTTCAATCTATAATATAAAAATATCTAAAATATATAAAAAATTAATTTTTTAGAGGGACGACCACCTCACCCACTCCATCTCAGTCCATCCCTAGATATACAAATTTTTTCTTTCTCGGTCGTGCAAATCAAAACGAGTCATAATTATCATGTCAAGCATTATACTCTGTATACACATAATAATTTGAATTTCTATGTGCGATTATTAAAAATCTTATCCAACTTTATTAAAGAAAATCTTGTGAAGAATCATCTCTCAAAAGTTATTATATGAATTTATAAAATTAATTAGAATTAAATATCAACATTAACAATTGTTAGTATTTTCTACATATCTATTTTAGATTAAGACTTGTCCCCAATCTCGAAAAGGGCATGAACCATCGTTTGGTATCTGAAAAGTAAAACCATATAACCCGAAAAGTTTGTACAAGAGGGGTTCCACACTTCCACTAGCAAGCATATATAGCCTATGAAATGGAGGAGCACAATCGGTACCATATCCCTTATTACCCTATATGTATAAGTTATAGGGTTAAGTTTATTGTTTATAACTGTCAGTATAGTCTTATGAATCGCATTTCATCAAAAGGTCTTGTGCTCTTTTCAGGACCAAGAGATTGTTAACAAACCAGGTAAAGATAAAGTTTTAGGCATTTATTCACATATCTATAAATTAAATTCTATTATGATATATAGACACTCATTAAAACCCTTGAAAACAAATATAAATAATTGGTTTTTGTTTTTAGTAGTTAATTAAATTTAAAAACAGATAGATATAGTTAACTACTAACAAGTATGAACTTATATACACCTTCACCATATCAGTCAGGAAGAATATTCAACACACCATCAATAAATCAGAGCAAAATAAAACAAGAATAACTAAAGAGTTAATAAATAGATACTTTTATAGATTTATTTAAACATAATTCAAATTAATTATAATGAATTTTTCTATTTTTCCTCTCCACTTACCATGGTAGATTATTGTACCATATTCTGTGATTATATTTTCATTTTTCATCTATTTTGCTTTAGTTGCTTAATAATTAGAAGATTTGATGATCAATGTTCCATTTTCCCTGGAAACTGTTCTGTCAAGGATTAATATGTTCGAGACGGGGTTCAATGACAGCAGAAGTATCATATTTTTTTTATTAACTTATATATATTGGAGTTTTTTTAAAAAAAATTTACAAGTGAGATAACTTATAATATGACAAGAAGTAACGCTTATCGTTTCTGGGTTTTGTTGTGCTGGTGCAGAATGATCGGCATTCAGAAAAGTAGCAAAATATGGCAGAGTGGAGGGAAAAGATCCAAGGGGAGAAGGCAAAGGAGTATGAAGTTAAATTTAGCACTACTACTATACAAGTACTGCTACTGTCTTAGTAAATCTGTGGGTCCATCGGTTGTTAGTTACGGTTCTTACCATCGATACTTTGTAAGTTTATTGAGTTATTCTATCATTAAGTCCCATGAATTAGACGTACAAATTATTAATTAAGGTTATAGAAACATCAAGTACCTCTTGTTTCTGTGTTTCTTCTTTAAAGTAAAGCAGAATTGGACCAGAAGTGGGTTTTCTCTTCTGCTTCAATATTTGCAGCTAGCTTGCTATTCTACGTACTAGCTATTTGTAGTTTGAAAATAGAAACTTGGAGGTTGAAGAGGTCCAATTACCATTTTTGTCCTTTTATCATGTCTTTTGGGTTTAATTTATGCCTTAGCCCCCCTATGATATTGCTGGAAAATATCATTTCAGGCTCTCCTTCTGTGCCTCTTCGACGTAGCCCTTAGCCTGTATTTTGACCACACAAATTCGGGATTTGCCGGTTATCATAGTACTAAATTGCAGCTACAACACAGCGTAACGCCCACATTGTAACGTTTTTAAAAGTTACTGTGACATAATATCGGCGCAATATGATAAGGGAGGGAAAAAAAGCTTTAGTGGAAAAAACGGTCATATTCTCTGAAGGCGCACGATACGCTTTGCCTAGGCGCAAGTTAGCTGGACTAACGATACCTAGTTTACTCCGTCGCGTCGCGTTCGCCGGTGACCCTCTGTCCGTCACAGTTCCTCCACGGGTCTTCCTCACTCAATCGGCTTTTCCATGGATTGGCGAAAGCTTTTCGGATGTCAAGCCGGGCAAGAACTATCGTATTTTCCCCCAAAATCAAAGGATAAAATCCCTATTGTACAACCCCCACAAGAAGTTCTCGAGGCTGGCTCTGCAGAATGGTCTTCTTCTCTCGTTGGCCAGATACTAGGTGCTGCTCCAAAATTCATCCATCTGCAAAGTATCATCGAGAACCTCTGGAATCAGCCTTCGCAAGGGGTTAGGGTTCAGGTAAGTATCGTTGGCAACAACCTGTATGTTTTCAATTTCAACTCTGTTAATGCTCGGGACTGGGTTCTTGAAAATGGCCCATGGCATGTTCTTAATAAACCTCTAATCCTACGAAAGTGGGAACCAAATTTGCATAATCTTGAATTTGATTTAACTCGTCTGCCTATTTGGGTGCACTTGTTTAATGTCCCTTTAGAACTATTCTCTAGAAAAGGCCTTAGCTATATAGCTAGTGCCTTAGGAATACCTTTGACTATGGACTCGTTTACTGCTAACAAATCCAGACTTAATTTTGCTAAGGTCTGTATAGAGGTAGGTGCACAGGAGAAAATACCAGAATCTGTAGAGGTTGTTCTTGCTAATGGAATATCCACTACTATCAACGTTGATGTTCCTTGGTTCCCTCCTAGATGTACTAACTGCAAAACCTTTGGCCATTCAGAAAAAGGCTGCTTAAACAATCATATTCTTGCTCCCCAAACTTCGAAAATATGGAGAAAAAAGAATGAAATCCCTGCCCCTAAATCTACAGAAACAGTAGATGAACAACATGCCTCAGAGTCAAAACCATCCTCCTCTAGAGCTAATAATGAACTAAATAAACTAGAGACGGGGAAAGTTTTAAAACCAATTCTTCCTTCCAATTCGAACCTGTTACCTAAGGGTGATACAATGACAGAACCTTCCTCCTCCAGCGCTAACAATGATCTCAATAAACTAGAGTCAGGGAAAGATTCAAACTCAACTCTTCCTCACAATCCGAATCTATTTTCTAATGTCGATCTTTCTGATTCGCAAGCAGTTGAAGAAAATGAACTAAATCCGCCTCCTTGCGAATTTTCTTCTCAAGTGGAAACTATTAAAGAAACTGGGTCTCATGCTCTCCCTAAACGAGGTAGAGGTCGACCTATTAAAGTTAATTCTAAAAGTGTGATGAGAGGCACAACAAACAGATTTGATATTCTTTCCACTGTTGATGAGAGTCCTTCATTAAACGAGGTACAAGTTAAAAAACAAAGACCTGCTGCTGCTGGAGTTGCAAAACTGATCAAGGAACTAAAATTGAAAAAGAAAGAACAAATTTCTAAGTTCACTAGTACCTCAGAAGTAGCCTTAGAGGACCAAAACTCCCCCACTCCCCAATGATTATCTGCTTTTGGAATATCAGAGGATTTAACAATCCTCAAAAACAGAAAAAAGTTCTCAACAGAGCAAATCTTTACAATGTTGATGTCTTATGCCTGTTAGAAACTCGTGTCAAAGCTGAAAACTCTAATAAAATCTTAAACTCTACTTTTGCGAGCTGGAATGCCTTTACTAACTACGATTTTGCTTCCAATGGTAGAATCTGGTTCCTTTGGAAGAAAGGTATTGATATTTCTTTTTGCCACTCTTCTGCCCAAAATATCACTGTCAATTGCTCTTTTAATAACTATCCGTTTATCATCACTGCGGTCTACGGCAGTAATTGTGGTATTACCCGTAGAATTCTTTGGCAAACTCTTAGAGATATTGATCATAAGTTTGGCTATCTTCCTTGGATCCTAGGAGGGGATTTCAATACCTTTCTTGACTCCAAAGAAAGTACTGACTCTGATCTCTTAGGTCCCTATCTTTCTTCTTATATGATTGATTTCCAAAATGCTATTCAAGATATTTCCTTACAAGACCACCCTTTTTTTGGTCCAACTTTTACTTGGAGCAACAAACAAAGAGATTCTTTCCTTGCAAGGAAACTTGATAGAGTTCTTATAAACTCTCCTTGGGCTACCACTTTTCAGAATTCTTTTGTTGAATTCACTGCCCCTGGACCTTCAGATCACTGTATGGGTCTTGCATGGATCAACAAACAGAGTCAAATCAATAAACCCAAACCTTTTAAATTTTTTAACTTCTGGTCCACCCACACTAACTTTCTTGAAGTTGTCCATCAGTCTTGGCAACATCCTTCCTACGGCAACCCTATGCAGAAATTATTTACTAAACTCAAACGTCTTAAACCCTGTTTGCAGAAGCTTAACCAAGATCATTATAGTAATATCTCTGCTAGGGTAAATCAAAAGAAGTTGGAGTTGGAACAAATTCAGATTGAAACTCTTAAAGGCTCCATCTCAATTGATAAAGAATTGATAGCTCAAAAAGAGCTGAAGGTTTTAGAGGAAAATGAGCATATGTTCCTCAAACAGAAATCTAAAATGCAATGGATTAAAGATGGTGATAAATGCACTAAATTTTTCCATTCTACCATAGCCTCTAAAAACAAGAGAGATACCATCAGAGTTCTTGTTAACAATGATGGTAAAAGGCTTGATTCTTATGATGATATGACTTCTGAAATAATTGGGTTCTTCAAACAACAATTAGGTACGTCCGATCCTAAAGTTCATAATACTAATCCTGTCTACCTAAAAAACCTGCTCCAAGTAAATTTACCCAGTGAGACTGTTTCTGATCTTATCAAAACTGTCACTACTGATGAGATTAAAGAGGTATTATTTAGCCAAGGAAATGATAAAGCTCCTGGCCATGATGGTTACACCCCTATGTTTTTTAAAAAATCTTGGACTATAACAGGAGAGGATGTCATTAACGCTATTAATTACTTCTTTAAAGAGGCTCACATAAGCCCGGCTTTCAACTCCACAATAATTGCTTTGATTCCAAAAATTCCTAACCCCAATAAAGTCAATGACTATAGACCTATCTCCTGTTGCTCAGTGATTTATAAAATTGTCACTAAAATTCTTGTCAAAAGATTAAATTTACTGTTGCCTGATCTTATATCTCTAAATCAAACAACTTTTGTGAAAGGCAGATCGATTCTCGATAACACCCTTCTTGCTCAAGAATTAGTGAAAGGTTACAGTAGAAAAAACATTTCCCCTAGGTGTGCCCTTAAAATTGACCTTCATAAAGCCTTTGATTCCCTTCACTGGAATTTTCTTTCTTCTGTTCTTAATGCTATAGGGTTGCCTCTCACGTTTATAAAGTGGATCGAAGCTTGTTTCACAGGAGCTAGGTATTCCATCTCCTTCAATGGGAGTTTGATAGGCTACTTTAAGGGTCAAAGAGGCATAAGACAAGGTGATCCCTTATCACCAATCTTATTTGTTCTTGCAATGAATATTCTCTCAAATTTACTTAACATTGCTGCCAAAAGAGGAATATTCGGCTTTCACCCTAAGTGCAAAAAAATTGGCATTACTCACCTATCATTTGCTGATGATCTCTTAATTTTTTGCAAAGGAAACCTTGAGTCTATTGTTGGTGTTAAGACTGTCCTAAATCACTTCTATGATCTGTCTGGATTAAAGCTTAACATAAGCAAGACATAATTGTTTTCTGCCGGAATTCCATCTAGAAACCTGGATAACATCATATCTGCTACAGGTTTCAAACATGGTTATCTACCTGTTAGATACCTTGGTGTTCCTCTTGTTACTAGAAAGTTAACCGAAAAAGATTGTCTCCCTCTTCTTGATAATAACAAACATAGGCTTCATCAATGGTCTGGGAAACTTCTTAGTTATGCAGGTAGACTTGAGCTGATTAAAACTGTCCTACACAGTGTGATTAACTATTGGACTAGACAGTTTTTATTGCCACAGAAAGTTCTTAAACGACTGGACCAACTCTGCTCCAGATTCCTTTGGAAAGGTTCAGATACAGCTGCTACTGGAGCAAGAATCGGTTGGGAAAAATTATGCTGCCCTAAATCTGAAGGTGGTCTAGGCTTAAAAGACCTCAAATCTTGGAATAAAACCTGCATGGTTCATCTCATTCGTAAAATTCTCGCAGGAACAGGTTCTTTGTGGGTTGCATGGATTCATTGCTATGTGCTTAAAGGTAGTAACTTCAATGATGTCAATGATAGCTCTTCATATAGCTGGTGTTTCAGGAAACTGATTAATCTTAGAAGTGAAGTACTACCTATCCCTTAGCACTGGAATTTCAAAGACCAGAGACTTATGGGAGGAAATGAGAGATCATAAAGCTAAGGTACCATGGCACAAAGTAATATGGTTCCCACTTCACATCCCAAAATTGAGTATTATTTCATGGATGGCTATTTTGGATCGTCTTCCTACTAGGGACAGACTCTCTAGAATAGGTATTGCTTCAGATGATTCTTGTATCCTTTGTCTTGACTCGGCAGAAACTCGAAACCACTTGTTCGTCGATTGTTCTTTTGCTACTACTCTGTGGAACTCTATCATGCGTCTCAACAATATGCACAACACGCACAACACTTGGGATTCAAGGATTTGTTGGGCTTCTCATCACTGGAAAAGTAAATCTCTTCTCAACATCATTCAGAAACTTTCTTGGACAGCTTACATATACACGATATGGGATGAAAGGAATAGACGAATCTTCAGAAGAGAATCAAGATCACCTGATCAAGTCCTAAAGACCATTAAGGATCTTGTTCGAATCAAACTCAGTGATAGAAATTTCAATAGAACTTATTATGTCAATGTAAATTTATGTAATTATTGGGGTATTGAGTGAATATTTTGTTGTAAGTAGGCTTTTACCCTAATTGGGATGTTTCTGATGTAATTTTCCTTGGATAATAAAATTTGCTTATCCAAAAAAAAATGTGATAAGGGAACTGCATCACGATTGTTGCAGTAAAAAACCGTTACGCAACACGCTATAAATTGCGCATTAACAAACTTTAAATTATCTGAAATATAAAATTACATAGATGAATTGTTTTAATTTAATTCTTAAAATGATTATAAATATATATCATTAATAATATCGTAATAGTTATGTTTAAAATTAGTTACTTAAATTTGAATTAAATTAAATTATTTTTTTTTTGGTGGTGAACTGTAAGATATGGAATTTTTATATTTGTAGTTATGTATTTTTTTTTCTTTCTAAGTTATGTAAAATGAACATTTTTATGTTATAATATAAAAAATTTGATGTGATTTTAGTGATATTGGTTATATGTTATTCATTAACATTATAATTGTTATTATCCATTATCCAGTATGATAGCACTTCTATATTTTATATATATATTTTTAATAATTTTTTATCTATGAAATTAAATTTTTATTTTCAAAAATAAATATTAAAAGAGCATATTAATATTAGTACATTAAAAGATAACTGTAAAATATATAAATATAATATTTTAGACGTATTGTGATTTTTGAGGAAGAGATCACGCCCGAGACACCCGCAACACGTTACGTAACGTCCGAAACATCTGTAACCTTAACAACGCAACCGCATCCGCAACAAAATACGCAACTGCAATTTTATACTATGTCTGTTACATATTGTATTTTTTTTATGTAAAGTGTTTAGTGATTTAAATGTATAAATTTTAAATAAATATTTTTTTAACAATGTTTACATAAGAGGAAGGAAAGAGAAACTTTGCTATTAACAAGCATTGAACTCACAAGATACAAAGAAGGTGTCAATGGAGATTTTTTAACCACGAGCTTTAAAAACTGTTGACTTAAATAATCATTTAGATTTCAAACAGTTCTCGTGAATTCGCTTAGCTGGCATGCTGCTGGGGCCTCAACATGTGTGTCAACTGCATAAAGTATTATAACCCCTCCCCCTGTTCAAAAAAAGTGTGCTATATTAACCCCTTTTTTCTCTCTGGTTGAGTGTGGATTACATGTATGAAAGAAAGAAGAAGAAATGATTTGATAATGTAGAGTTGTTTACGTTCAAATTGCAAGATAATTTTTCTCTTTTCCAAACTCAACAAAGCCATTATAAATATCGTGGGGTTGCGGAAGACAAAACTTGGTTTTCTCATGGTTAATTGAGCATTACCAGTCATGTCCATTCCAATATATAAATCCAAATGGACTAATTTCTTAATTTGCCACTTGTAAAGATAAGTGACAACAAGATATTGGTCTCATGAATATGATCTCAAAAGCTTCAAAAAACAGTGAAAAAAAAACTAAAGCAGTTGGGTAGCCTCAAACAGTTCCTTTCATGGTTCATAACGTACAGAAAAAATGGGTTTCATCTGTAAATGAGAAAGGAATTGAAAAAGACATAGTGAATAGTTGTGGATAAAAGGAAGTGAAATTCTGACATGCCAAGGCATCCATTGAAATAGATGGCAATCCAATGATATGATATCTATCCTAATCCAACTCTTGTAGCCCTTTTTGTTGTCCTCAGATGGTGGGACTGCAAAAAGGCACAAAAGAAAAAGAAATCTGCAGATCAGGATTCAGCAACACACACTAATATGTGTACGAATAAAGTTGTAGGAATGGGGATAATTGCTATTCAGCACAGGAGAGCGATGATGAAGCTGGCTAGCTGAACCTAAATTCCAGCAGCCAATGTAGAGGGTCAAACGCCACTGTTAAGATTAGCTTTACATGATTCTCTTGTCCTTGTAAGAGAACAAGAAACGGCTGAACATATGCCATCCCAAACCCCACTCTGTTAGTGCAAGCTAGCAAGTGAAACTGCTTTCAATTATAATTATTCTTTGCTTGAAAAGTCTTTTTGTGGGGACTATTATTCCTCACAAGTCACAACCCCCCAAGCCACTTTCATTTCTTATATTTTTATTTATCATTTCATTCATGAAAAAGCAGAAAATATTATTATTGTTGTTTCGATGTCCATGAATATTTATGGGCTCCAGCATATTAAAGCATATATGATCCTGTAAAATTATTTGATCTTGATTGTGTGACCATATAAATTTAGATTTTGATTGTGGAACATCGCGTATATATATTTGAATTGATCTTCATCTTGTGCTCTGATGCATCACATGTCAATATATGAAGTGTCACCTTTCATGACAAATGACACATGAGATTGACTCAATTCCTTCCTATAATCCATGGGTTTTGTCGTTCAATAATGGAAATTCTTTGGCAATAATTAAATTCCACTTCACTTTTCTTATTGGAAGCATTTTTTTGTTACGGAAGACGACTATCGGATAGAGCAAAATCGCAACTGATAATTTGAGAAAATAAAAATGAATATAAAGAAGACACAAAATTTACGTGGAAAACCCCTAAATAATATAGGGTAAAAA